>NC_085140.1:144044134-144721109 GCF_024139115.2 Armigeres subalbatus | reverse complement strand
TTTTTGTGTTGGCCAATCATCGGCGTGAAATACGAAATTCGGCGGCGTGGAGCATTGGCGGCGTATGGCGCGCCGCCGACACCTTGACCGGCGTCGGCGTACGTCAATAAGTGTCGGCGGCGGCGGCGTGGCGCGGCGGCGCACAGGTCTAGTTGGCGCATGTGCTTAAATGTAAAAACTAATCAACTCACAATACTTTTTGATCGAAATTGATTTAAATGACGCTAAAAGTAGCCTCACACATCGGGAATCTTGTCCATTGTTTTTGTTCCATATGCTTCTAAAAGAGTGGGGCTCATGCAATTTCGTCACCAAAAGTAATACAAATCCCGGCTTATTTGTAGGCTGATTTTCAGCTCGGACTCTCGGAAATTTCCACCGAATTGTATTTTGAATCGGGCCGAAATTCTAACTTATCCCATAAATCTTGCCCACACATATGAAAGCGAAACTTGCTGACAAGCTCCTGATCTGTAAACTAGAAGAGAACCGAAATCCGAACAAACTTTCCGTCGGTTTGAAAATGCCTCAAACTCGATTTGTTCAACTGATTTATAATTTTTTTATTGTCGTCGATTTTTTACAGTAGATATATGATTTCGAAATAAGAACTAAAGACTGAATGTTTCGAAAAGAATCAATCGAAAAAAAAAACAGAATAACCTTCGCAAGAAAAGAAAATCGTAAATTAAATTTAATTTGGAAATTAGAATGTCTATCCCTGAGCTTTATTTTCTTGACGTTGAGGCCTGGCCTGATTTTCAGGATGTACTTGCCTACCAAGTTACCGGTTCCGTTTAATTCATTGATGAAATTGACCAAATTTGTAATGGCTTCGAAATAAACAGAAAAAGTCATTGAAATGAAACTGTATGAAGAAATTTCCCGTTGTCACAAGTTGTCATCAACTGTGAAAAACCTTTAGAAAGTCAACCCATGCGAAATGCATAAAGGCATAAAAAGCTTCCTTTGGAAATCAACACAATCTCACACTTTTTTAATTGGTTTCGTCCACTTTCTTTGTATTTAGTTTGAGATTCCTGCCTAAATTATTGATTTTTTTTCTTATGGAAGAATCAATGAAAAAACGGGACAATTTGAGGATTTTTTAGATTACGACGGGACAGCACAATAAGGTCTAAATAACGGGACTGTCCCGTTAAATACGGTACGTATGGTCAGCCTAAATATGCGAGTTCTCGTGTAATGAAAGTTAGAGCGAGTCGCAGAAGGTGAGAAAGTACGAAATAATGAGTAATTTTTTTTTGTGCATACACGCATGCACACGCACATACAGACATCACTTCAATTCGTAGAACTGCGTCGAATGGTATATAACACTAAGGGTCTTTGGGTCTCCTACATCCGGCTAGATAATATCTGACTGTATTATGGTACGATATCTAGCCCTTTCGCAATTCCCGAACAATTTGAGCTAGAAAGGTAAGAAGCACATCACGCCCGATACCCCACAATGCCAACGGCTATCGAAACAGGCGAAACAGAAAACGCAAGTCATAATCAAAATGTGATAATTACTCCCCATTGACGTGATCGGGACGTTTGAGTGTTTTTCAGCTGATGTTTTACACAAATGCACGCGTGATGATCGTCGGCGGGAGGCTCGCGCCCATTCATAGAACGCAGACCGCACAGTCGAGGAAATGATAATTGAAAATTGCCGGAGAAAATGGAATGGAGAGCATTAGTGCGCGCTCGTTCATCGTCGCTAATCGGGAAAAAAGGCTGGTTGGAAGAAACATCTAATCTACAAATACACCCGGGGATTGGCTTTTCAGCCTCATGAATGGAGAAATGCGGTTGGGATGGATCAGCCGCGGAACCCGGTAGAGTGGAGATGACTCGACGATGCGAACTGCCTTTGACAGCGATTGTTTGCCGCCACGATTGCGTTTCCATGATTGCCTGCTAGTGCCTTGGTCTTGGATGATGCGGTCCATCTCTAGGGGTGGTTAATCGACCGCTAGAATCATCACTGAGCCTCACCACAAATGGTTATAGTTTTGGCAGGTAATGTGTGTGTTTTTAGGCAACAATCATCTCACTTCCTGAAACGCCCCGCAGAAATATTTTTGTTATTGGTTTTTTGGGGGAGATCCAGCGATCTACAGCAGAGATGTTGCTAAGTGGTTTGCCGATTATGTTTGATGGAATTTCAAAATTGGTTGCCTGATGGATCCGTTATGTTATCCAAAGTTGTTTAGTTACAACATACGAACGTTTTGTAGATCAGGCAGATTTCAGCTGCATAATTTGATCGAGAAAAACAATTCTTTCATTTAGAATTTGTATACCTAAATGGTTTAGGGTAACGTGAGACCGCAACGATAGGCTCAATGGAAACAATCTTTTAATTTTTTGCTGAGATGAAGTAAAGCAGACTTTTCATCGCTCAAATGCGAACTGCATTTGAATCATTTGTTTGAAAAACTGCATATGTCCATTTTACACAAATTCGGGAAAACAACAAAAACTGTTTTCGAACAAATTGGCACCGAACCTTTCGATTTCTTCGATACAGATCAATAGTTTTTGGCAAAAATTCAAAAAAAAAATTCATACATTCCTGAACAAAAATTTATTTTTCGTATTTTTTGCCAGAATACGTATTTTTGGAAGAGGATTCAGAATATATAAAAATCTCATTTTGGCCAAAAATGTTACATATGCAGTTTCTCAAACAAACGGTTCATTTGTTTCCTAGCTCTTTTAAAAATTTATTCCTTTGACTATTGATCATGTGCGTATTTATGGCTCCAATCATTCTCTAAGCAGCTGGCCTCAGCTTGGAGTTCCCCAATGAAATTATTTCAAAATAACTGTACCAGATTGTCCAGCTCAGCAAGGATAATTATCCTTTCCGCATCCTGGAACCATTAATTTCGAGTGTCTCGACCCACTCAGACCAAGCCTTTAATTACCCGAAATAAAACAAATAATCTCGGGTCGACAACAGAACTAGAGGAACAAAAAAAAACTTCCTGGCTGGCAAATTGAAGAGTCGTTCGCTATCCAATATGTCAAAAATTCCTGATCTCACGCTGCGCCACACCCCATGCCTGACGATACTTTGCTTACGCACCCTCAAGAAATGCCTTTCTTCCACTTCCTGATTTTTTTCGTCTTCCTACGGCACAACTGACTTTATCATCGGAAAGACAAATAAACACCGATGCCCGAAACTGATGGAATGAATAATGCGTAGGAAGTGTCTATTTTGCTTCATTATTGGTTTTGCTAAAAATCACCCCGACGGACGTAGCCCGAGAATGTTAAGTGGGCGAAGATGACGAAGGTTGTTTCCGTCTTCCTCTGGGGGTCCGACCGGGGCTCTAATAAGGCAACGGAAAATGCTAGTTCTGGCGCTGCCGATGACAGCTTAGGAAATGCCTACCCTCTAATTTGCTCCGGAGTGACTTCGTGGGTTCCTCTTTGTGCACTGCTACTATCAGCTAGCTGCTAATGCACTTCTGCGCCTTGCACCTTGTTCTATGGCTTGACCCGCTCTGGCGAGGAACGAAGGATACGAAATTCGTTGCGTGCCAAAGTCAGCGCAGAAATATGTGAACAGGGCCACTTGAGAGGTATTAGTTTTCTCAAATTCGAAAATTGCAGCCCTTGGCGCCATCCTTCCACACCCGGTCGGGACAAGTGCGGGGAATTTGGAAGAGGCGGGATTCCCCCTTATTGATGGACGACGGTGTTGTCTTTTTGGATTTGCGTTCGTGTTATCTTTCTTCTAATACTGGTTTCGCCACTTTAGGTATGGTGCCTAAAGTTCATAAAACGGTCAGGAAGTACGGCGGGCAGGGTGTTGATAAAGATGTCAAGGTAAGTAGTCCGGAAGTCGTTCATATCATTGCAAGGGAGGCAAGGGAGGACTCAGAGACCCATCTATTTTGAATAGTTTTGGCATTGCTTTAAAAAAGATTTTTTCTCCTTGGTGAGTATTTTAAACACTGCGACCACGTGTTGAATCTATTGTGATATTTATATTTAGATAGGTACATTATTTTTGTTTTGAACCTATAGAATAATATGAATATTACCAAAATTATTATAAGGGGTTATAAAGTTTGAGATGTTTTCATTGCTCTCTATGTCGTTATATTGTACCTAAAGTGATTTTTTTAGTTTTATTGTTATTCAACCTACTACTTCAAAATTAGTCTTATTAAAGAAACAATAGTTTCTTTTGTTTTTTTATCGAGGCTATTCAACTTGAAGATGCTTTTCTCGTGAATGATTGATAGAGGCCATAAGACATAATCACTATTATGGGTGTAATTTTCCATTGATCTAATTATTCTGCATTCCTATCTTTCATTCAAATTTACAATCGTTTTTGTCTTCCTCGAATACTGAATATACCTAAAGGCTATAGGATAACTCCAAAACCGAACTTTTGATAGAAGGCTCGGAGACCCATGGTGTTATATACCAATCAACTCAGCTCGACGAATTGAGGTGATGTCTGTTTGTGTGTATGTTCGTATGTATGTGTACAAAAAATGTTAGAAACACTTAGCCTTATCCGATTTACTTGCAACAGGTTGCATTCGAAGAGGAATTCTGCCTTATTTTTCGCTATTGAAAATTGGTCCAATCGACCATTGCGGTCCGGAGTTATTGAAAAGAAATTTTTTTCTCCATTTTTCCCAAGGGTCACCGAATTTTATTTCAAAAACTACTGCAATGCATTGAAATGAACGCAAATAAATGTGAATTGCAGGAAATAACCGAATCTATCTCCCTTAAAGGCAATTTTGGCCTCTCTTATGTGCTTTTTTCGTTACGTTTTATAATACACGAGAAAAGCACTATCACCGTTTGGTGGATTATTCTGGGGTTTATAAACCAATTTGAGGATTCTTCTTCTTCTTGGTATTAGATTCCCAATTCTGACATTGAGCCACGCAGTTTAGTGTTCATTAAGCACTTCTACAGGTTGTTAACTGCGAGGTTTGTGAGCCGATTTAACATTTGTTCCTTCGTATATCATGAGACTAGCACGATGATATTTTTATGTCCAGGGCAGTCGAGAGAATTTCCAACCCGGCGATTTTCTAGACCGAATCGGGAATCGAACTCAGGCATCTTTAGCATGGCCTTGCTTTGTAACCGCGCATCTAACCGCCCGGCTAAGGAAGTCCTCAAATATCAGGTTTAGTTTTCCGAAAAGCTGTTGAACCATTTATATAAAATTAAATTAAAAGTTTGTTTCTTATTTGAATCATTTGTTTGAGAAATTGCATAAGTCCATTTTACACTATTTCGAGAAAACAACAAAAAACTGTATTTTCACAAATTTGCATCGAATCTTTCGATTTCTTCAATACAGATCAATAGTTTTTAGCAAAACTCAACACCCTGGGGCACTTTCAGTGCAAAAAATGTAAGCAGTACTCCACAATTGCTCTTCAAAGTACGTGAACATATGTAGTTTCTCAAACAAACGAAATTTTTTTCATACATTCCTGAACAAAAAAAAAAATTTCGTATTTTTTGCCAGAATATATATTTTTGGACGAGGATTCAGAATATATAAAAATCTCATTTTGACCAAAAATGTTACATGTGCAGTTTCTCAAACAAACGGTTCATTTATTCTATCTGCCTGTTTGGTCTGCATGAAAACCTAAAACTAAAAGTTTCATTCTGGTTTAAAAATATTTGTTCAAGCGTTGACGAAATGCAGATGAGCGGATGTGGAAATCGAATTGTACCGAACCTTCGTTGGAATGGCGGATCATGGCGACATGGCTGTTCAGCACAATTAATACACCTTCATTTTCACCGTTCAATAAATCTTCGAAGTGCTCCTTCCACCTGACTGCCACCATAGTCTTGTCTGGCAGCAAATTCCCCTCTCGGTCATTGCACATGGCGGGCACTGGCACAGTCTTATGCCGCGCACCATTGACAGTTGCGTAAAACCTCTGCATATCGTTTCTATCCATGTTCTCCTGCGCTTCAGCTATCGAAGAGAGTGTTCGTGTTGCCTTTTTTTCTGCGGTAGATTCGTTTCTCTTCTGCCCTTGCTACACTGTACCGCTTTCTGTTGGAACGGGTACGAGCCACTAGCATTCGACTCCTTGCAACATTTTTCTCGTCCGTCACTCGCTGGCACTCCTCATCAAACCAACCATTTCGTTGGCGTCGCTGTGCAGTGCCTAACGCTTCCCGCGCTGTTGTAGTCACAGCTTCGTGAATATTTTCCCAAGATCTGTTGACGTCGCCAGATCCTATCCGCTAGTCCAGATTCTGGTGGTACTGTTCAGCGACTCCTTCAACTGACAAGCGTTGGATATTGAAACGCATCCTTTTGTTGTTTCGTGAATTCGTGACGCTGGAAAGCCGCGCCCGAATGTTTGCAAGTACAAGATAGTGATCCGGATCCGAGTCGATGTTCGGACCTCTGACATTCGGACATCTATAACATCCATGAAATGTCGTCCGTCGACCAGCACGTGGTCTAACTGTGAGCAAGTGTCTCCACTCGGATGTTGCCAGGTGTGTTTGCGGATATTCTTACGTGCGAAGTAGGTACCTGCTTATTGCCATCCCTCTAGCAGCAGCAAAGGTTACAAGTCGCAGACTATTATCGTTGGTAGCGGAATGAAGGCTTTCCGTACCAATGACAGGGCGAAAGAAACATTCTCTTTCGATCTGCGCATTTGCATCCCCGATGACAATCTTTACATCGTGTGTTGGGCACTTTCCGTAGGCCTTATCAAGGCTCTCATAGAATGCGGTCGCTTATCGGCTTCCACCGGATAACACGCTTCATCTGCTTTCCGATCACTATGAAGCCAACTCCTGGTTCTGCTCTGTCACCGCCGTTAGATGTAGATGTAGATGTGGTACTTGATTTAAGTGTTCGCTATGGGATCCACCGCCCGGAATTTACGTTCTCCAGTTCTGGGCCACCGTATTTCTTGGATTGCTGCCACACTCACGCCGATCTTTTGCAGCTCACGAGCCAGAAGCCCAACACGTGCGGATTCATTCAAAGTTATCACGTACCAAGATCCGACTTTCCAATCGTTGTCCTTTATTCGTTGCCCTACTTTTGCCTTTCTTGGTAACTGTAGAATCTTCGGTAGGCTACCTTACCAGGATTGCACTACCTACATCGCGTTGAAGAGACTGCTTTCTCGATGCTGACACGATGTCACATGGTGTGCACAGTTTAGTTTAGAGTCCCTCGCTGACACTCGGACGATGATCAGCCGCCCCTAGCATGGGGAACAGACGCTGTTGCGAGCCGCTCCTAACATGGAGAACAGACGCTGGATCAGATTTGCACCTCCGGAGAAGAGCAAATCACCCCTTCCCTGTCAGCATATGACCATAGTTCCCACCGGGGTTGGTTACCCGATCTTCCCTAAAGTTGCTCGTATCCCGGCCAGCGCCACGAGGAGGAACGGATAGGAGTTGCTGGATAAGAGGCTAAGGACCGCAAAATGGGGTCTATTTTATTCCTTCAGGTACGCGAAGTACCATTGGCACGCTTCACCCAGCATTTGCCGTGTTTTTTCGGAATACCTCCACGAAATTCATCTTGAATAAAAATATTGAAAATTCCTCCAGCGGTTCCTTTATGAAATCCTCTGAAAATTTCTTAGGAAGTTTTTCCTACAGGTATTACAGCGCCTTTGTCTAGGGTAACCGTACCCTTAGTGGAGGTAGCACCAATAGTGGAGGTAGTGGGGTTTTAATGAGATTTACCATATTTATAGAATTTACGATGGTTTCAGTTGATGTGTCGTGCTTTAAATATCCTGTTAAATGCATCTTACCTTAAAATTTCGCTTGGAAAACTATTGAAAACAATGATTTTCCTTAACAAAATTTACTCCCTTGCACCTATAGTGGTGCAACTGTACCAATAGTGGCGAGTCTCATAAGAAACCAATGGATAGCACCACTATAGGAACCAACATTAATTTTTACCGCCACTAAAGGAACAGTGTACCCATAGTGGTGCAAGCAATATTTGGTTATTGCTGATGTTAAATGACATCTATCTCATTTTTGTTAGTAAATTTATTAGTTTGTCTATTGACTAAGATAATAAACCAGTAAATTTCCCATAATTATCAATTTTTAAAAAATATTTTCTTTTGTAGATCTACTAATACCTCCACTATTGGTACCGTTACCCTATTGGATATTTTTATTTCAATCGACGCAGAAACTCTCCAATAATGTAACAGTTTTATTCATTTTGTTGAAACTTATGATTATCAACATTAATCTATTGGAAATTTACATGAACCGCTGGAAAGGAGTTAATCGCCCTACTTTATGGCAATTAAATTTGGAATACATTGGACAAAATCGGGTCAAAAACGTGATAAATTCGGGTCGATACTATATTTATTTTAAAAACCGTATCCAACAATTTTCATATTCTGAGTCATGGCAGTTTTGTTCGAAAGCACTTACCAGTTTTAAGTAGTTCACGTTGGGTGGTCATGTCTTGTACTTTAAAATCTTTGACATAACCCTTCTGATTTGTTAAGAAAATTATTTTGAGCTTTTTAGTGGAATGTCTTCACTTGTCATAAGACGAGTTTGTACAATCCCATTTAATTCCACCACTTAATTGTACTTTGACAGATACGTATTTCGACCTCAACAGTAAGGTCGTCTTCAGTGTCTCGTAAGTCGAGTCAAGTACGAGACACTGAAGACGACCTTACTGTTGAGGTCGAAATACGTATCTGTCAAGGTACAATTAAGTGGTGGAATTAAATGGGATTGTACAAACTCGGCTTATGACCTTCTGATTTGTTTTCCAAAATTTACTATCATGGAAATTCGTTCACCTCGTTAGAGGGGTTTATTTTAATAAATTTGAAAACAATTTATCTTTTCGATTTTTTTTATATATTTTATAAGACAATTGTGATGAAATTAAATAGAATAGTACTAAACTCGTCTAATGACAGTGAAAAAATTCCACTAAAAAAGCTTAATAATTTTCTTTCAATTTCATATTCTTGACAGAATGCTTTTTGACTGTTAAAATGTAAAATAGGTCTTGAAATTTAATACAACAAAAATCAAAAATAACTCGACATCCAACGGAAGCCGTTTGTTTGTAACATAATAAATGGTACCAAATGTAACTGTGTTTAGTTATCAAATTTCATTGAATAAAGTTTGATCAATCGAATAATAGCTCAAACATTCAGTCACAAAATAGCTATACGGCTTTCAATCCTTTTCTTCAAAATCCGGGCACGGTGCTTGAATTTCGATTCAGGAGGTGTAGAATACGATGAATATTTTAACAAACTTACCGTATTTTTTTTGCGATGTCCTGAAAACTCAGATATGAATATGTATGAACATTATGTGGAAGATTATGATTTGAAAAATGTATTTGAGGTAACTACTTTCATTCGATGGGCAGCGCCGTAGCGTGTGGTTGGCAGGGTTGGCCCCCGCCAAGGGCGCCAGGCCTTAGGGGGGCACCAAAATCCAGAATTCCGCTATGGAAAAGGATGACGAATTATTAAACCGTCTAAGACGAGTTAAGTTATTCACAAATTCACTGGTGCAAACTGATACAAATTTAACATCTTATCACGATTCTCTCGGGGACTACATTTATAATCAGGTTATTACCGAATGGTAACACTTTGTGTATGGTGTTGGAATGCAGGGAAATAATTTGAGTGTCTAACCGTCGTTTCAAAACGGGTGGGCGATGAATCAAAGCGGTGAATTTTGTCAAAATGGGTGGTGGTGGTTACCAAAAATATGACCTCCAGAGGCTTCGATGAAGAAGGCAAAAAAGGAAGAAAGCGATCAGTCGAGGTACGAGATACTAAGAACTTACAGCCAATTCGCATCTTTGAAGTTTATTTCATTCATTTAAAGATAAGTGTGGTAAATCAGCCCAAATAGTCAGTCCGATAGTGTGAAGTTCGGGAACGAACTAAGTGGGAATCCAGCTCCGTGCGTGGCTGGATATTGCGCCTTTTCGACGCCTCTCACCAACTGTAGGTGCTATCAACACGAGAACGCCATCTTGCAAGTCGGCGCGTGCCTAAGTGCACCTCCGGAGCGAATACTGCCAGGAATTACCATTTGGCTGGCCGACGTTTGGTTATTCGTTTCCGGGGTTGACAACTGTTGGCTATCCGGTTGGCAGACGACTTCCAGCGAGCTGTGCGTATTGTACAAGCCGATCGTCCCCGAGCTTAGCAAGACCAAGTGAGAACCACCGAGCCTGCTAACATTCTGCCCAGAGGTACTGGGATTTTTACGCATTCCTGGAGGTACTTTTTCATCCGAACCAACGGGCGGTACCACGCCACGAGCGTCATTTTGTCATACGGCGTCCTGACAACGACAGCTATTGTTCGTCCCAGCTTTTCTCACGCATAGTGCCAACTAACGCCGTGTTATCGGCTTCCGTCAACGGATGAAAATTCCGTAATTTACCCCGGCCATAAGATCGTCGAGAAGCAACGCCTCGCGGACGCCGTCGGGTCATTCGACGACCATCTGGCTACACGACGCGCCGGTGCTTGACGCCATCTGCGATAGTGCCACTGCTAACCAACCAAGCCATTGCCACTGTATCTCATCGCCGCCCATACCGCTGAATAAACCATTAGAGGTAAAGTGTAATGAAATGAATAAAGTTCTATTTAGATTCCTCACCATTCGAAATCTCTCCACGCTCGCACGCCCTGGGAGCTGGGAGAAAAGAAGCCTTTTGCGCCCACCCCGGAAGCTGCCGTTGGTCAGACCCTTTCTGGGATAGCAATAACTCCCGGGGTCATAACGTTTCAAGGTATTATAACGTCGGTATGCTCCCCTAATTTGGGAATGTCTTTTTCATCATTTACTTGATGGAAAAGAAAGTGAAAGAGGAAATACAAATGCATGAAACAAGCTTCTAGGGAAGGATCCCTAGATAAGGACTTCAATAAGCCAAAGGCGAAACACAGAGTAGACTAAAAAAAAGCGTAAATCAAATTCATATAGTTTTTGTTCGCAATTAAAAAATCCAAAACGTTATCTAATAATAGTTATACGGAAGTACTGATAAGAAATTTGTGTGAATTTGAGATAATTTTGCTAATGTTACGCAGACAAACTATGCGATCGCATTTTAACGGGGAAGAGTATTTGAAATGATGGTATGTTGAAATTGAAATTTATTGGTTCAACCAAAACAACCAGTGCTACCAAACTACCGTCAGACCCACTCTAAAAATTCATATACCTTGATCTGAATAGGCCCGTTGGTTATTCTGGCCATCAATCAACCTAGTTGTTTTGTTCTTGATACTACTTGGACCAGTGGCGTAGCCACGGGTGTGGTTTTGAACATAAAACCCCCCCAAAGACAAAATTTTTAGAACATTTTTTTTTGCGAAAAAAAATGTTCAGAAACCCCCCCCCCCCCAAACCAATTTTCTGGCTACGCCACTGACTTGGACCAATCGCTATTCTCACAATCAACCAATTCACTCCAAAGTGGAAGTTCATTGAAAGATCAAAAGTTTTTGCAAACCAAGCCACTCTGGAGTTGGATTTTTTGTCATCAAAAGAACTAATGGCGTTTCCGAAGGTCATCCAATCGACTCCATAAAAGACTGATGCCTGTATGCGCGTATGAATGTGTGTGTGTGTACATGAAATGTGACAAACTTTTTTGTACTCGGCATTATCCGAGTTGCATTTGACGCAGATTGAGGCCTATTTAGACCCTATTGAAAATTAGACCGAACGAACATTGCGTTCCGGAGTTATTAACAAAACATATTTTTTGCCATTTTTTCGGAAATTGCTGCAATGCATTGAAATGAATGTTAATAAATGAGAAATGACGAAAATCGTTAAACTTCAGGGGATTTCTAGAAATGTCTTCTTCTTCTTCTTCATTGGCATTACATCCCCACACTGGGACATTGCCGCCTCGCAGCTTAGCACTTCCACAGTTATTAACTGCGAGGTTTCTAAGCCAAGTTACCACCATTTTTGCATTCGTATATCATGAGGCTAACACGATGATACTTTTATGCCCAGGATAGTCGAGACAATTTCCAATCCGAAAATTGCCTAGACCAGCACCGGGAATCGAACCCAGCCACCCTCAGCATGGTCTTGCTTTGTAGCCGCGCATCTTACCGCACGGCTAAGGAGGGCCCCTTCTAGAAATGTTTTGGCCTTTTTAAAACCCTTCCTATCTACCTATTGGAACATATGCAGGTTATAGAAGCTTTAGGAATTTATAAAGCAAAAATTCATTAAATCCTCCCCGCAAAAAATAATTTTTATTCTCCCTGTTCTTAGCACGCTTTTTGTTTCGGACATCTGCAAGAGTGAGGGGCGCCTAATAAAGGTTTCGCCAAGGGCGCTGGGAGTCCACGCTACGGCTCTGTCGCTGGGATTCGAACCCACGACCACACCTAGTACTTTCTGTGGTTTTTGGTTTTTGGGTGAAGCCCTTAGACCTTTATTTGCCACCTCACATCATAACATATCCATATTCGGCTGTGCTCTGTCAATTTCCGAATGAATATCGGTCAGTGATTATTTATTTAAATTTTGTAAACTAATATTTTGTAAAACTGAACACATTTTTGGTGATATTTAATTCAGCACTCTCATAAATGTGACTCGGGCTCAATTGAACAAGTCTATTTTTTAAAGCAATGCTCATTATTAATACAAATCATTTGAGTGAGTCTATAAAGAAGAAAACTGAGTAGTCATTCTATGTTTTGAAAATTCAAATTTGATAATTTATGTTTGTCATAATTCGGGTTGAAGTTGTATTATAAAGGTAATTGTTATGTGCTCAGAACCTCATTATAAAAATATGTCAGGTATTTTTGCGATTTATAAGGTTGATTTAAAATAAGGGGGCAGGGCCGGATTTAGCCAGAAGGGGGCCCCGGGGCCGAAACCTTGTGGGGCCCCAAAATGTACAAAAATGGTTGGTTTTAACACACAAGATTTGTGGTGGCCGGGGGCCACGCCCCCTCCGCCTCCTCCCTAAATCCGGCCCTGTAAGGGGGTCAAATGCAAAGGGGTGTAAGTGAAAAAAACTTAGTTTTAACTAAGATAAATGGGTTTTAAGTATGGAGGTTCATTTTTTTTTACAAATAACGTACAAACATATGTATATTGCCGCAAAGCTCTCAAACCAAAGCATTTTTCGCCGTAATCAACTTAAATTTGATCAAAAAGTCACTTACACCCCTCTGCTTCTAACCCCCTCAAATATGAATTAATATGGGAACAATGTTTATATCGTTATGTGCAACTTTCAAATAGTGAAAAACTCAATTGTTCAACCTCTAACTCCGTTACGAAATAATTCAGCGAATAATTCATTAGTAATATGCCCTTGTTGATTTGACGCTTTTTGCCTATTTTACACATATATAAACGACCAATAAAAATGTTTCAAAATTGAGATCAGTATTTTTATTATTCCAGCTTTGGTGCGTCGCAGCATGCGTGGAATAATAAAAATGACAGTTGTGCGTGGCTCCCGTGTTGAAGGGATTTAGTTTAGCATTTAGCTTTGATTTCCGTTAGGATTATCCTCAAGTATGTAAAAAGGAGGAGGAACTTTATCCAAAATATTTTTTAAGTTGAAGATATACGAACAAATTATTGACAACTTTGAACAATTATGACCCGAGCAGGAGCGACGACCTCGATAACAGAAATTGGTATGAACTAGCCTTGCATAAGAGGTAAAATACCAAAAAATAATACCAAAAACTTATATGCAGAATGTTTACCAAAAAAATAATTGGTTATGCATTTGGTATTGAAATTCAATTTAATAACTAAGTATGTTATGGCTTAAGTATTGTACATATTAGTTTTTGATATCATTTGTTTGATAATTTACCTTTTATGCAGGGCTAGTTCATAACAGAGTATGGTATCAATAACAGAATGAGGTATTATGAGCCAATTTCTCCTGCTCGGGGATTATTTGAAATCGCAATATATTCCATTTGTGATTAAATACAATATCTAGATAGGGGAACGGTTAGGCACTTCATCCCATAGCTTCTATTTCCATCCAATCAAAAACAAAGCAATGAAAAGGAATTTAGGGTGGGTGTACCAATTGTCGCCACACGTAAGAAAAACTATTTTTTTTTAAATAAGTAAAAGGCATGTGGGTGGACTTTATATATCAAGCGAAAGGTTTTACTTCCTGCTCCTTAGAACAGCTGTGAAAACCATAATAAAATTTGTTATTATCCTCATAATTGATTAATCCATAATAGGAACGCATGCACCAGTTGTGGCACAATTTTTAATTTTGGTTCCTTATTTGGCAAATCCCATTGTTTTCTTATGGAATTGGCCAAACAGGGACCACTAGTGCGACAACTGGTGCAAAGGACGTCAAAAATTAAGCAAAATCAATTTTTACAATTATGCTTTGCTTGTTTTGGAGGAGATCAAAGGTGATATGGTATCATATGAATATGCTTTAACGATATGAACTTGGTTTGCGGTGATTTGATTGGGCATAGCCACAACTGGTACATCTAGCCTAGTTTGTTCCTTATTTTTGTGATTTTTTGTACCAGTGAGCACGCTTGTTAGCAAAAAGATTTTTTTTTGATTTCAAAGCTGATTATGGACTTAAAAAATTGAAATGAGAAATATTTCACAATCTGACCTCGTGGTCAATCTGTTAGCGGCGCCATCGTCCAAGTGTATTATGTTTAGCTGTTCAATTTCGCTTCCAGTTGACTCTTTAATAAGCTAAACATTCTGTGCTGGTCTACCGGGTATTGTCCGTTGTTTTTTCCTCTTCAGATATGCCACTGCGACCACCTATTAGGTCCATTGTCCGTTGTGTAAATTGTCGTAAGTGTTTAGTTTGAACAACCATTAGTTGAAGACGGTGAAATTGTCTCGGACGTTTCAGACGTTTTCCTAATTTTCAGATTTATAGATCTTTGTGGATTGTTTAGATGCTGCAGATTTTACACATTTTCTAATGTCTCATTTTACCAGATTCTGTGACTGACTCAGATCGTTTCGACTTAGATCATTGTCATGACGGAAAAATGAATGAACAAAAATATTATTTCAATAAAAACTGTTACTATGTAACATATGCTATGTGAAGGAGCATTTTAGGAGTCTATATAACCCTTTGGATCAATATGATCGAAACTTAGGTATGGTAGAATCCAAGTTATATCTGAGCTTTGGTCAAATTTCGGCAAAAGCGGTTCACGTGAAACCGACATCTAGTGCTCCAAAATTCCGATTCTTTTATCTAGGGTGCATAATTTTATACGATACATAAATTAGACAAATTGGGGATAGTAAATTTTCCGATAAATTTCCTTCCGAGATTTCGGTAAACTTTACCGAGTAATCGGTAATCGTTACCGAGATTTCGGCAAAAAATCAACTTTGCCGAGTTTCGGCAAAATATTGACGAAATTTCGGTAAAGAAATTACCAAATTTCAGTAAAAAATATTACTGAGATGTCGGCTGTTGGAATCTCGGCAAAAATGTTGCTGAGGTCTACAAAATAATTTAAGTGTATAGTCGGATCTGTTTCCTACTTCACACGGATGTCATAGATTCTGCAGGCTTTGCAGATTCATCATGAAGTACGGGACGTTTTCCGGGACGCATGGCAATGCGGGACAAGTAGGCTGAATCCGGGACGTCTGGTCACTTTATGCTATACTATTTTACCGTCCCCCAAATAGCACATGAAACATCTTTGCATCTTTTTAGTTTTATTACAGGCATTGACAAAACATTAAGCACACAAACAATTGTTCCTGGAGAATCGGGTGATTTATTCTCAGATTTTCAACCAACTGCTCACGAAAGTGGTTTCCATTAGGTTTAGTCTCAAACCAAAGCAATTTTGAGTATTTAACCATTTGGAAAGGTGAAGTGATTTCTGTTTTAATTCGGAAACCGAAATTTACATACCATATTTTATGTAAACATGCTCATTTTTTGGCGGCACTTTTGCGCATCGGTAATACAAAAAAAATACTCGAGGGCACGATGTTTCTCAATTTGTTCACGACGAATTTTCTCATGACCTTAGTGTGGCTTGCACTATAATGCACTCCAAGGCGGCATTTCATCAAACGCGAAATGACACCACTAATAAGGACTAATTTGTGGTTTATATTAGTCCTTGAGGCTACGTATAGGGATGGGAATATTTTCCCAGGATATTTGTGTTAGATCGAGCCGCCAAAAGAGGATAAATTCACTTGAAAGTCAATTAGGACGGCGAAGCATATGTAAACAAGAAGTGACAATGATAACCATATTTCAAGGATCGGTGGCCGTGAGTGAAGGATTTTTCTATTATTGTTCGTTGCTCGCTACCATGTTCGGTGGTTCAATAAGAAGCATCTTGGTTTACTCATTTGGCATGTTCTAAAATCCCATTCAAGTGAAAAAATCAATTCCCGTCATTAATCATCAAATACCTATTCTCATTCAATTTTATGTGTACGGATGATCACGTTTACATCCGACTAAATTTTGTTGGTTTTCCGATTTTTCACCGCTATTATTGGGCCTTCTGTTTTTGCAAAGTCATTATTTCACTATTTTGTCATTATCCTGCCTTCGGGAGAAACCCACAGTGTGGTAGGTTTCTGGGTGGTAACTGCTGACAGTCGTCATAATTCATAGAAGGACAGGCGCATGGATAGGATATCCGGTCTGGCGCCCAATTTAGGAATTGGATTTCTTTGCGTTTTTTTGGCAGCGTCATATTCAAGTTTGTGAAGTAAAACTCGTAAAACTTCGTAAAACTCGAATATTCAAATCAATTAGGATGTCTCAGGTTGAGATTGTTAAATATCCATGACATCGCTAGAACACTTTCGAAACATCAACGAATTTGTGAAAGATTTAACATATATGCTATATATGGGTATACCCACGCAAATTAAAAAATCACGAATCTGTCGGTGGTTTTGTTTGGTGGCACTGCTGCCACAACAATAAAATCCAACACTCACTGGCGTCAGTTAGTCGATGACAGGAATGACCATCGGACCTAGTCAAAACAAGAAACACTCTACTTTGGAGTGAAACACCCTGGTTAATCCATCTGCCTTTCTCATACAAAAAAAAACTGAATATATGAGTGAGTTTTTTCAGCATGTTTTGCGCATAAGTAATAGTATTTTGGCCATAACTTTTGAACGCATAGTTCGATCAGGTTAATTTTCAATAGCAAATAATGGGGAAGGATTCTTTGTCGAATGGAACCTGTCGCTAGTCATCCGGCCAATGCTAAGTGTCTATAAAATTTTGTACCGTTACACACAAACACACATTTATATACATACACCTAGGTTTTTTTTACACGGTTTGGTTTTAGTCGTTTAAGACCTTCAGCATCAATGAAATAATGAGTTAACCCCACGAAAAAATTGACAAAAAATCAAAGAAAATTCAGGGGGTATTTAAAAAGCTGAGAAAAATCAGGTTACCCGAGAAATTAATAAATTCCAACCGTGTAAAAAAACCTGGGTGTACACAAATAACAGACATCACCTCAGCTCGTCGAGCGGAGTCTATTGCAATAAAGCACTCGGTCTCCGAGCCTTCGATTAAAAGTCGCTTTGTTTTTTCACCTTTCCACTCGTATAAGTATCCGTAATGCATATCTTATTAGTGAATTTAATGGTAAATTGGTGTCATTTCTTTAGAACATAACGGTTTCGGTAGCCTGCGGTGACGAAAACAGCGGATGAAAATGAGACCAATTAATTTTATAATTCATTCGCACTTGAGTTATTTCAAAGAGAATACGTAACTTTTCGCAGTGATCAGTTATGGTCACACTTGCATATTGACCTAGACATAGAAACGAAAATATCTGAAAACATTACACATCAGATTGTGTTTTCCAGGGTTTGATTTTATGTTGCCTGTCTTTACTTACCATATGTTCAAGTCAAATTGAAAAGTACGATCAATGTAAATGCTACCGTCGCGTCGCGACTATGGAGGCAGAGGGGTGATTATTTAGTGATTGCCCTTTTCAGCATTGAACGATTTACCTACCATCCTCTCAAGCTTCAACTGCAATTGAACAATTAGGTGGGTACTCAAAGCTCTCGAAAAAAAATCATGGTCAACCATTGCGAGTAATAGAAACACATTGAGTGAAAGGATGACCCGCCTTCATGGGCTTATGCATCCCCAATCGGACCTCGACATTTTGGAAGCGTTGGAAATGTTCTCACGTTCCCCTCAGGTCGAAGGGTAATTTATCAAAACCGAAATTCTGTTCAAGAATGTGGGTGTTAATATATCGCATGGCGCCACTTAATTACCGCCCTCCAGGTCCGATTTCGTTTCCTAATGTACGCGATCTTTCACATTTCGACACCTCGTTTCGTCCCCCTAGCTTGGACGGTTATATACCATCGCGCAGCCTAACGAGGTGCAGGAAAAGGTAAACCTAAACAAACATACATACCTACTCCACTTCATCCGTCACACGGTGATGTTGCACAGTGGCGAGTCTGATATGCAAGGTTGATTGAATATGTCAGAAGCTAAAAAGTATGTAAGTAAGTATGTTAAAACAAGATTTTTTTTTCGCATTTCCTAATCATAATAGAGGAAATGACGGCTTGGGCAGGTTTTGTTCTCAGGTTGTAAATAATTTTGAAGAATTTGTCTCATTCGATATCCCCCCCGCACAGTGTGAATAAAATTTTGTTCAGATTTTGTTGTTCGGCGTTTTGTTTTGTTGCTTATTAACACTAGAAAACATTTGCTGAAAAAACTTACGCGGATTCATTCGTGCCGAAAATCGTTGTAACTAAATTTTCAAATGGCTATTATACATCAGTCATATTTAGCCGATCTTCACAGGTTTTTTACCAATCTTCTAGCCATCTCTCCTAGTTTCTGGGCATTACAAAAAAAATGTGTCTAGTGATGTTTAATTGGGACTTTTAATTGGGCTGTGGGAGTAAAGCATTTTTATTTATTATCAGACTAAGGCCGGAGTAGCCTGTGCAGTGCATAGAGATCTTATACATTCAACACGGTCCATGGCTGCACGTCGCCAACCACGCAGTCGGCGGAGGGTCTGCAAATCGTCCGCCATCTGCAACCCACCATAGATGGTACTCAGCACTTTCCTTTCGGATACTCCCAATGCGCGTTGGTCCTCCACGAGCATCGTCCAGGTCTCGTGTCCGTAGAGAACTACCGGTCTAATCGTTTTGTAGATAGTCAGTTTGGTACGGCGGCGAACTCTATTCGTTTTGCGGAGTCCAAAGTACGTACGATTTCCTGCCATGATGCGTCTCCGAATTTCTCTGCTGGTATAGTTATCGGAGGTCACCAGTGAGACCAAATACACGAATTCTTTAACCACCTCGATTTCGTCACCACCGATAGAAACTCGTGGTGGGTGGCTTACGTTGTCCTCTTTTGAGACTCTTCCTATCATGTACTTTGCTTTCGACGTGTTGATGACTAGTCAATTCCGTTTAGCTTCGTTTTTCAGTCTGATGTAGGCTTCCTCCATCCTCTCAAAGTTACGTGCCATGATATCAATGTCGTCGGCGAAACCAAACAACTGGACGGACTTCGTGAAAATCGTACCACTCGTGTCAATCCTTCCCCTCCGTATTACTCCCTCCAAAGCGATGTTGAATAGCAGACACGAAAGACCATCACCTTGCCGTAACCCTCTGCGCGTTTCGAAGGGACTCGAGAATGCCCCTGAAACTCGAATTACGCACATTACCCGATTCATCGTCGCCTTGATCAACCGTATCAGTTTATCCGGAAATCCGTTTTCGTGCATTAGCTGCCATAGCTGGTCCCGACCGATTGTATCATATGCGGCTTTGAAGTCGATAAATAGATGATGTATGGGCACGTTGTATTTGAGGCATTTCTGCAATACCTGACGTACGGTGAACACCTGGTCTGTGGTGGAGCGTTCACCCATAAATCCCGCCTGGTACTGCCCCACGAACTCTCTTGCAATTGCGGCGGCATAAAATTTGGGAGAGTATCTTGTAGGTGGCGTTCAGCAATGTGATTGAGCGGTATTTGCTGCAATCCAGCTTATCGCCCTTTGTGTAGATGGAACACATGACACCTTCCATCCACTCCTGCGGCAAAACTTCTTCCTCTCAAACTTTGGTAATTACCCAGTGGAGCGCTCTAGCCAGTGCCTCGCCACCGTATGCTTGTGGGAGTAAGCAGCGGATTCTGAAAATGCAATTTTGGCGATATACTCATATTTTATTACCGAAAATGGTATCTATCCGTGATGACAGAAATATTGGCGTAACATATGGTCGGGGTTCAGCCTGGAAATCTCTTTAATAAAGATATAAAAAAAGGTTTGATGTCGAAGCTAAGAACATAATGGTAGCCGTGATTTTTTCGGTAGACTATTTAATTTAAACAAAAGCACAATTTGGAGTTCATCCAGCATCTCATATGCCTAGAATTGAGAAGCAAAAGAAAGACAAATACTCGGCGGACATGATTGGGTTGATACCGCGACTAGTGACATCATGGAAGTCGTAGTTGATTCGGTAGACCATTTAATTCAAACTCCAGGACAATTTGGAGATCCCACAGTATCTCATACGGGCTGCGAAATGGTGAGTTTACATCTGGGTAGGAGCGACCTACACAGCTCTGGTCCTCACAAGTTCCAATCTAACGCTTCCACGTGTCTTTCGATGACAATCGACCGCCAGCTAAGGGTTTTGTACTTAGCTGGTAGTGCAGCCTGGGCACTGTTGTCCTTCTGACATCAGCTAGAGTGAGTGGGTGCGACCAACGGGACCATCGTCCCTAACCCCTAATCCCAAGGCGTTAAGCGACCCGTGCCGAGGGGATGCATAGTCAGGGGGGCGAAATAATAAGCTAGGCCTTTAACGGAGCCTGTGGGGTACCTGGGCACCCTCCACAGTAATTGTCCCTTACCGCGTCATGCTGGGCTCTGGCGTGGTGGACCTCTTTTCCCGAGCAACTCGTGGGACCAAAATGGAAAACCAAGTCAATTCTTCAATTAGTGGTAGTAGTGTACGCGACAACCCCTTCGCAAGAGGTGGGTTGTTCAGGTCTCCGCCTAGGAGGCCAGAGGCAATAGTCGGCAGCTCAGTGCGCAGCGCCAGCGTGGGTCACTTAACCATCAACCAGGTTCCGCCGGTAGAGGTTATAGACGGCCCATGGCTTGTGAAGGCGATGAACCGCAAACGCGATGGGCTTTCGGCCTTCGAGGTGGCGACGGAACAGCTGGACGCCATCATCGACTTTGCGTCATCGAAGCATAATATCAGTAAGGAACTCAAGAGGAGCTTGCTGAAACTTCGAAAGTCAATGTTGGACGCCAAGCTGGAGAGGGCGGTCGGGACGACCAAGTCTAAACCTGTAAAATCCGTGGAGTCGAGGTCTACCCAGACTGAGGCCCAAGGATTCGCGGACTCGGGCAAGGTCGAATCGACCGAGGGCGTGCCAGCGAAGACGGTGGTGCCAAAGTCTACCCAGACTGAGGCTCAAGTATTCGCGTGTACGTCGGGGGTGACTGCTCCAACGGAGCAGACACAAAAACGGGGGAGACAGTCTCCAGGGGCTGAGCTCCCTGGGGGCCGCTCCAAAACGCGGAGGGTTACTACCCCGAACAAGGGTAGTGGGGCTGGGATGGTACCTCCAAAACCGGGGGAGGAAGGACCTGGAAAGGTCCGTCAACCCAGGAAAGACGGTGGTAAGGGGTTACGGCAGGTTGAGAGCTCTCAGTTGCCCAGACCAGGGAAATAGAGGGGGATGACGCCTCCTGGACCCTGGTCAACAACAAGAGGAAACCGAAGACGTCAAGGGCCGAAACGAAGGTCCAGGCGAATGAGGGTAGCAAAAAGTCTAGGGTAGGCGCCAATCGCTCCAGGGGAGATGCCCTAGTCATCACGACGGACGAGGCCAAGTACTCGGACGTCTTGAAGGTGATGAGGCGTGACGTCACTGAAGTCGAAGAGCTCGTCACGGCACTGCGGCGACAGTGTGAAGTGGAGACGCCCACCGCAGCCGTTCGGCTACGGAAAGGTTTGGCAGGGACGCAGGTAGCATTGGTTCGGATATCTGCAGCGGACGCCTCCAAGGTAGTCAAGTTAGGGAGCGTCAAGGTGGGATGGTCGGTGTGCCCTGTGGGCATATACGAGCAACCCGAAGTTTGCTTCAAGTGCCTGGAACCGGGGCACAAGCAATGGGACTGCAAAGGCACTGACAGAAGCAAACTCTGCCGACGCTGCGGATTGGAGGGACATAAGGCACAATGCTGCACGAACCCTCCCAATTGTTTGATTTGTTCCAGCAATGCTGTGAACAGCAAGCACCCCATGGGGGGTTCGATGTGCCCGGCGTTTAAGCGTGCTGCAAAATCACAGTGCATGTAACGCAGCTGGCTTGCTCGGCCTCGACCGAGTGTTTGGTGTGCGCAGGAAACGGCGGAACACGTGTTGTTCGTGTGCCCACGTTTTCGCGCAATGCGTGACCACATGCTTGCCACATATGGTCTGGACACTACCCCGGACAACCAAGTTCGGAGGATGTGTAAAGATGAAGTTGGCTGGAACGCCGTTTTACCGGCTATCGTCCAAATCGTCTCGGAGTTACACAGAAGTTGGCGCGTGGACTCAAGGATGGCTAGTTCAGGCACAAATAAGAGGTGGTCCAAGGGATCGGAGTCGGCTTCATGTGTCATACCTGTGGTTATGCCCTGTGGTCGAACTCGATCCTTTTATCGAACAAGTGGCCGCGCGAAGAAGAACATGGTATCGTCGGTCAACCGGGCGGGTTCCGAGCCCGAGGACGGAAAGGGGTCCTCGTCAAGGCTGGAGTAGGCGTAGGCACCGCGTCTTTGTGTTGGCGAATAGAGCCTATCGCAGAGAGGTCAATTTGGGGTGCACGCGGCATCATCATTCTTGATACCAGTCGTGCAGAGGGAAGCCCCAGTCAACATTTTGGTACCTATATCTCTTGATATAGGTTATTATATAAGAACCAACTTAATCGTATATAATGCACAGATTGGCTATATACGTATCAAAGTGGAGGCGATATAGGTACATACGAGTTTTATTATACGATTTTTCCGACATCATGAGAACAGTATTACGATTATACATAAAAATATGAAAAATAAAAAAATCCTACCAGCACCAAGGTCTCGAACATGTGATCTTTGGATTTGCAGGCGGATACTCTACCACTGCACCATACTGCACATCTTGAACTGATACGGATTTTTGTCCAACATAAACTACACAATTTATATCTTTACAACTGCTGGAAACTTCAACAAGCCCTTTAGACTGAAGTGGTTTCGATTGTATTACGATTCACATAGGCATTCATTCGTACTCATATAGGATATTGCAAGGAGTATAAGTCATTACGAGTTTTTATTCACACAATTACGATTGATTTTCACTACGGTAAAAAATATCGTATACGATGCATTCAATACAACATCATTTGACAATAATCTGAAATCTGACAAAGTTTGATGTACAATGCGATTCAGATTTTTGATGGACGCAAATGCGACTTTATTTGCTGTTTGCTATACGATATGTGGTTTACTGGGGCAGGCGCGAAGTCGACCCTTCCCACCTTCCTAGGACATAGGGCGTGGTTAGGCCACCTGGAAAGCCGGCAATGCGATGACATGATACCATGGTGTTCTTCTAAAAAAGCGAGTCACGATGTTCGATGCTGCAATGACACGCAGCTAACCTCGAGGGTGCGTTGTGCACTGGCTCCCCTTTGAAGCATTACTTTCTGGTTGTACCGAAGGGACGATGGGCTTGGCGGCGATGGAAACAGTTTAGCGGGTCGGGGATGTAATCCTGCCTCCCTCGTTTGCTGTTGGAGGTGGTCCCTAACCCCGCACTTCCTGGACAACCCAGGATGTCTGTTGAGCAGATTCCCCCTCCATTGCTTAGGAAGAAAAAAATACAGTATCTCATACGCCAGGATTTGGGACGTAAATAAAAGACAAATGCTCGGAGGAGGACAATTTGGAGATCCAACCAATTTTAAGTAGGTTCACTGTTTTACGAAAAATGAGTAACATTTTCGTGAGAAAAAAAGAGAATACCATTTTACTCAGCCTCTGAGTAGTTTGAAACGAGCGTGTAGTATTTTCGACTCCTGGCGTACATCATGGCCACGCTTTTCCAATCCGCGTAGCCGTAGATCATTGTGGAAGTTACTATCTATTAAAGGTAGCCTTGCACCTCGGGAAAATTTTCCACCGGATGTTGGGCACCGTGTATTTTAAATGGGGCGGGTGGTGTAACTTTATGCTCGAACGTTAAAAAAAATGCTTCCCAGTCAACACAAAATCGTATATGATGCAACATAATATCAGCTATAGCAACTAATGCACGAACATGGATTTCCGGATCAATAGATGATGATTGGTCAAGGCGACGCGACGATGGATCGGGTGATGTGCGTAGTTCGAGTTTCAGGGCCATTCAAACGTTTTGTCCCTGAGAAACGCGTAGAGGGTTTCGGCAAGGTGATGTTTTTTCGTGCCTGCTATTCAACCTCGCTTTGGAGGGAGTCCGTTCAGCTATTTAGTTTCACCGACGATATTGATGCTATGGCACATAACTTTGAGAGGATGGAAGAAATCTTCATCAGACTGAAGAGGGAAGCAAAGCGAATCGGACTGGTCATCAATACGTAGAAAACGAAGTACATGATAGGAATAGACTCAAGAGAAAACAATGTAAGCCATCCACCTCGAGTTTGTATCGGTGGTGACGAAATAGAGGTGGTTGAAGAATTCGTGTACTTGGGCTCAGTGGTGACCTCCGAAACACAACTGTCCGATCGAATAGAGTTCGCCGCTGTACCAAACTGACTATCTGTAAAACACTTATTAGACTGGTAGTCCTCTACGGACACGAGACCTGGACAATGCTCGTGGAGGACCAACGAGCACTTCAAGTTTTCGAAAGATAAGTGTTGCGTACTATCTATGGCGGGGTGCAGATGGAAGATGGTTCATGAAGGAGGCGAATGAATCACTAGATGCAACAGCTGTTGGGAGAACCATCCATCGCTCACACCGCGAAAATCGGACGACTGCAGTGGGCTTGGCACGATGCCACAATGTCGGACAGTAATCCGGTGAAAATGGTTATCTATAACGATCCGACGGGCACAAGAGGGCGAGGGACGCAGCGATCAAGGTGGATCGATCAGGTGGAAGACGATTGTTGGACCGTCCGCAATCTGCAGGGCTGCTGGCGACGTGCATACATGGACCGTGTTGAATTAGAAGACTTTTATTTTCTGCACAGGTAACCCCGGCTTTAGTCTAAGAAATAATAATAATAATTGTTTATTTCACTTTTTTTCAATTCATTAGATTGTTTTTAATTTTTTTAATTATTTTATTTTATTTATCTGCAAAAGCAAATGTCTCTTCATAAATTTCCAAATTCAATTTACGTAAACACAGTTGAACAATAACTCAATAACATCAAGAAGGACCGTTAACATTGCAAATTGCAATACATTAATATAAAGGATGAAAAAAATGTCTCAAAATTCTACAAAAATCGTTAGCTAGACTTTTGAATGTAACATATTTGGAAATACATATTTTACTGTTGACCTTGGTTCATGACAGTGGGGTCAGTGCACATGAAAAATAGATGAAATATTTTATCCACCTTCCGGTCACTGTTATGGTGTCACAGTTAGCATCAACATCAAACCCAAATGGGTATCAATTTTATACATATCAGTGTGTTCCACTATTGAAGCAGAAGAATTAGAGTTGGTTTCACGGACCTCGACGATGGGGTGGCACAAGCGAGAAACCTGCTATTTTGGATGCGGAAAGGTTAAAATCTATACTACTCACATATGCGATAATTATATGTTTTGGGTTACAGAAATACAGCATCTCGGAAGGTGAGAGGCAGTTTGGAGCGGAGCTCGTTACTCACAGGCGTCCATCAGGCCGTTATTGGTGTGCTGGGTGGTTCGTGTTCGGCCCTCTCGCGGCTAAGTACACGGGTAAAAATCCGTTCCCGGAAATGAGAAAATAATTCATGATTTCATGAATCCAACGTGTTTTCATTTTATGAAAATACACCATGAATATAAATCATGATTTCATGATTTATTTTCGCGTAACATAACCAATGCGTTACGATTTGGTTGTTGAAATCGAAAAATAGAAAAAAAGTTAAACAGGGGTTTTGAACTCCAGCACACCGAGTGAGAGTCCGGCGTGCTACCTTTCAGCCGTTCTTTCTTCTTGCGAAGGAAGTGTTCGAAGTATAACGCGTTGTGCATTTTGTCGACTGATGAAGATTGCGTAGTACCATGAATAATGTTCCTGAAATCATGAATTATAATCATGATTTCATGAACTGACATGATTCATGATTTCATGATTTTTATTCATGATTGTGGGTATGCATTTGTTTCCGTGTATAGGCGCACAGAAGATAATGCCTTTTAGCAAGAATGAACGAAAAAACTAACAAAATTAGCTTGTTAGATTGGTTGAAGAGAGGCAATTTTGGTAATTTTCGATTGTTCGTTAAATGAATTGGGTTTCCATTTGGCTGTTTGTGTGGAGGTTCATAATTTTATTGCTACGACGAACAATGCAGGTGACTGTCCGAAAAATGTCATTTAGTGTCATTTGAAGAAAAGTAGTCAAATGAATGCGAATGACATTATACTCAAGTATCTAGTTGAATAACTGAAAGCATTCAAATTATTTTTTTTTCTTTGGAACCAATCAATCTCATACTATTTTCTATTTAATGACCAAAGCGCATATGTATAGAGAATTTTCTAGCCGTAACTATCAGAAGCTGAAGCACAGAAGGGCTGCCCGTGTTAGTTTTACGAAATTTCATTCAAGCTCATTCGAAAAGTGATTGATTGAGGATTCTTCACTGCTTCGTCAAGATCGCCAAGCCCTCCGCAGAAAGTCATTCACAAGCAGCAGCAAGTGTTGAGTGGATAATTAGCAGTTTTGCATCATGGAATGCTGCCTTTGCCAAGTCCTTTTGCGGCTATGAATTACTGAAGTGTGACCGATCATCTTGCACTCCTATGCTCTCTTTGCCGGGCTATGGCCTTCGACGTCTGTGGCGCAGGGAGACAAGAAGAAGAGTATTCTAGACCAACATTACACGCAACATAAATCTGGCTGTACGTCGTCGTCAGCTTCGCCTTCGGTCGTCCCATGGGTGGGTTCCGGCTGACATAAGCCTCTGATGATGATGGAAAGAACAAACATTCTATTGTCTGCGAACAGCATGTGGCATGGCGCCTCGTAGCTACTTTTCATTAGAGGGAGATTCGTTTTGGGACGTGTCTTTCTTCGTCCATAACAACGGATCCGTTCCGTTCTCTTTTTCCGCAGAGTATGCTTTCCAGCCAGACAGCAATGTCCAATACCAAACCTACAAGGCGACGAGGGTGTGGTACACAGGAATGAGATGTGATCATCTCGGAGGCGACCTGCATATTTTTCGGATTCGACTGCTTTTTGACATTTTTGATGTTTTTCTGATTGGGACCTGTCTCAAGCGGACCGATTGCGGTGCGTGGGAATTTATTGGAAGTTGATACTCCATCCAACAAATTGTGGCTCACACCAATGAATTAATGATCTTGTCCACAAAGGGAACATATCGTGTAAGAACTGATCACCGAGATGCTACGACAAGATAGGAAAGGGTTCACTGTGAAGGTCACCGAGGGACAATAAATCTATAAATCGGCTTGTCCACTTGCGGCTCTGTATTCTAAATATGAGAATGTGTTCTTTGTTTTACATGACACTGGTAGTTTGACTAATCTGAATCTGTATCGGAGGCTCAACATCGCTACCTTCGATCCTACGAAAGCTCGTAAAATAGAAATTTTCATATAGTGTGATGTGCACAGACTCCGAAGTTTTAATCTATCGAATGGTATTATTATTACCTGCTTTATGACACTTATCTCAAGCGCTGATACGTAAGATATGTTTTAGGGAATAATTGGGATGATCAAATTTTTAAGCATCTTGTTCAGAGTACTACTTCAGGATTATTTAGTATACATAATTTCATGCTTTTTGAAGATTTTTCAATTGATTTGATTTGGTTATAGTTTTTACTAGAATTTTTTTTACAATTTCAAAACAAAATTGGTATTTAAATAGTAGCAAAATTGTCCCAATATTGTTAATGAAGAAAGCAAATGTGGTACAGCGACGGATAAAGCCGCAGTAAAAATGTTGAACAAATTTAAAAACAGTATTGAAAATTAGATATGTGATGAAGATAAAGAAATCTATTGTAGAATCAAAAATAAAAGAAATCAGAATAAAAATCTCAGATCATATATTTAGTGATGTTTGATTTTATAAATGCTATGAAAACAGTTTGTAAGAAAGATAAAAATGCCACTCATCGGAATCATATTTGTCCAAATTAATGTTCAACATGGGACCTATCCACTTTATAATAAGTTCCACGTTTATCATGATTTTGACAAATTTATTTGAAAACATTTCCATATGAAAGCAAATGCTATCCTTCCTATGCGATAGATAGCCTTTATTGTCAAAATTATATTACGATGCTCTACTTCATTGGCATTACATCCCCACTGGGATATTGTCGACATGCAGGTCAGTGTTCATCAAGCTCACAGTTAATAACTGCATTTGTGTATCACGAGGCTAGCACGATGATACGTTTATGCCCAAAGAAGTCGAGAAAATTCGAAGCTCAAAAATTTCCTACAGCGGACCGGGAATCGAACCCAGCCACTCATGACAATGATCACTTGATATAAAACTCACCCGTTGATTTATTTTGTTTCAAATATTTCTAAGTAGAAAATATTTATACATTGACATCCCAACGTAAACAGCTGTGCATCTTCCATGGCATCAACCTCAATAATCAATCGTCCCACCTTTTTATTCAACAGTTGTAAAACAAAAACTGTAAACCCATGCCACAACGATGTGACAAACGGCTGGAAGATCTTTTTCACTCCATCTCCCGGGCAAACTGTTTTCCAGTCGCCAAGCAGCAGCAAATTCGGTTTCCACTTCAGCGTCGAAGCAGCACGCACTGATTGTATCATATCGAATTTTACGATTCATCCAAAATACGGCTATGGCGACGATGACGACGGCGACTGCCGAATATGCCGTGAACCTGATAAGAAAGGCGTTAAAATCAATTTTATTACAATTTATTAATTTCTATTTTATACGCATATTTTGTTATACGACACCTAATGGTGCATCATTTCCTGGAAGCAGCCTCCGAACTGCATTTTATGTGTTTTCGGTGGTTCTTTACGAAGCTTTACGATGTGAGTGGGTCTAATAGTGGCGGGGCAAGGACGGAGATATTTAAAAAGGTATGCGATTAAGAAAGTTAGATAAGACGACGATCCGAATGGTGTGGGAAATTATTCTAATGAAGTTCCATAGCGGTGAAAATTTTTATTTCACTGGAAACTGGTTATGAGTCACAATTGCGTACACATGAATATTGAAAAGTGCAGACATAGCAAGCGCCACGAATGACTGCGATTTTTTTGGTGATCATTCTCTTTCACGTGGGGTATCGAACTCCGTACACTTAAGCACCTCAAAATAATGCAAATAATGCTTTCGTAGTTCTTAAAGGTGCACGAGGGCCTGTATTTTAATTATCCCACTTTTATGCACTAAAAACTACGAAAAATATGAGAAAATATTAAACAAAATTAACACCTCCTGAATCAAAACCCGTCCACCGTGGACTGATTATGAATCAAAGGATCAAAATTCGTAAAGCTATTTTCTAACTAATTATTCACATTAAAGCACACATACACGGACATACAGACATTTGCTCAGTTTGTCGAGCTAAATCGATTGGTATATAACACTATGGGTCTACGAACCTTCTATAAAAAGTACGTTTTGGCAGTGAAATGATAGCCTTTCTGGTACAACTTTGCTATGTATCAAAATTAAGGAAAATCCTGAGTAAAAATTTCCTGGGAACTGGTTTCTCTATTGACCATACAATGCCTCTAAACTAACATTCTTAAGGCAATACGGCGCCAATCATCGAGAACTGCGCCCATCATCTAGCAGATCACTATCAAACATCCGACTATAATCACGCTTTTAGGTTTATGTCAGTGTTTCACAAAATCAGTCAGGTGAAAAATGGTAGCCAGAGCATTTATATAATAAGCTCGATTTCGTTCATAGTATCAAATTTCAACTGATTTTTTCTCACTTTCCCAAACGACGAACCCATTCTGGACAGAGCTGAGCCATATAGGAAGCGAAGGGAGTACAGCGGCGCGACGCAGCACAAAAAGTTCCCGCAGCATTGGATCCGTTGATAATGAGACGAGAAACATTCAGCGGAACATCTACTTTGTGGTTTTGAGATTCGACCTTCCGATAAGTGAATCCATGGGAGCAACGCGACGACGATGAGCTTGCCCAGTCTCTGTTTCTACATATCCATGCTATACGTCCAGCCGAAAAATGTATCATTTTATGATCTTAATTTATTGACCGGGACTGGTGCTGTTAGCCGCAGGATAGCGGAACAAATTCAATGTGGCGACGAAGGAGGAGACACCGTCGTCGGAGATATACAGAAATGAGGATCTACCAAGTATAACAAACCATTTACACCTCAAGACAACAGAAGGGTCGCCACCATTTCGCTTCACTTCGATCAGGACCGATATCAGGATGCGGAGGATGAGAGCGACACACGCATTAGAGAGGATGTTTTATCGCTTTCCGCACAGCCAGAAGTCGATTTCAAAAGCGAACCATTGAACAAGGATCATATTGCGTTTCCAATTTCCCCGACATAAAGGGATCCCGACAGGTTGTCAACATGTAACGACTTTTGATTCGTTACGTCACATTGATGCTTTAAGGAAATCTACCTGTTCTAACGGTAGTCTGGTGAACCCGTTGAGAAAGGAAGATCTTTGTCTGCAGTCGGCGTGAGAGACTATGCAACGGAGGCAACATCAAACATCCCGATGTGACATGTCTGGCTATAGGCGTCAGGCTATTTCCCATTTCGTCATAGGCGTAAGCGACGTAATTTATGTTTGAGCACAGGTGAAGAAGTAGAATATGGCGCTTGTTTAATCCTTGTGAAGTCTTTTCTTGCATGAGTTTCTGCCATTTCGATCGTATTTTCAGATTACATTTATTGTTCTTTTTAAGAAAATATGGGTTATTTTTAAAACCGTTGTCGGTTAAGTTACAATTTTCAATTAATGCGAAGCAATGAATATAAAATTATTTAAAAAAACACAAATAGTTAGATTTTCGTAGATGGTCATTAGACTGGCCCAGGAAACAGAATGTTGTCGAATTCCACGGGGCAGGATTGTGTCTTTTGGTGAGAAAATCAATCTCTCACATTTTCAGCTCAATCGCTTGTTGCATAAGCTGACGCATTTGATTTGAAGTTTGTATGGGGACTTCAGCCAAAATATATATATATATATATATATATATATATATATATATATATATATATATATATATATATATATATATAATACACCTCCGTCACTCATTCGATTTAGAAATTGGTTCTGATTGCTCGATTGAGCTCAGAACGGCAAAAAGGGCAGTTGGTATGTTACAGAACAATTTCACAGAAGATTGTATGATATCCGGAAACTCGATTATCCGAAAACCCGATTATCCGGGGCTCGATTTTCCGGAATTTTAGACTCGATTTTCCGGAGTATTTTTCTCTTCAATTTTTTCAAATTTTTTTTTTTCTATTGCAATAATATAATATACAATATGATTGAGTCATTCTCGCTGAGCCGGGCCACTATTTGCACGAGGTTCTTAAAAATGCCTAAATTTATATTCATTCGAAAGCTTTCGGCGAGTAGGGTATCCAATCATGGTTTGAACCAAATGGCGAGTTTCAGATGAGCCGTCAAAATAAAGTTGATTTATTTCATTAAAGGGACATGTTAGAACTGCTACTTCTAGTTTGTATGGAAGCTTAGTTCATTATCTTTCTAAAAACATCATGGGTGCACATATTTATGCTTATTTTCATTGAAATAACTTAATAATTACATAACTTTGATTCGTACCATGGTTTGAACTACACTGTTCATGGTTTGAACTAAATTCGTACCATGGTTTGAACTACTGCAGCAGCCAGCAGCTCCTAAATATAATATTAATCACATGCATGAAACGCTGAGGAAATCTGTAGAAAAGCAAATTTGTTTTACTTTTCATCTTCTCGCATTCGATTAGTAACTCGAAACGTGTGAAAATCGTCTAAATTATCGATATGAAAATTGCGATTTTCTCATATTGGAAATGTAAACAAAATGCTCCAGCTAGGCGCATGCAGCGCTCCTAGCGGACAGCAGCAGAACATGACTGCATTTACAAGTTCAAACCATGGTACGAATTTAGTTCAAACCATGATCAGTTTTTACCTTGTTTAAATGTTACTATATTAACTATTTAAAACTGTTTCTCAATTGTATGATGACGTCAATCGATTACAGATGAAAATAGCGTTCTTTTGATATATTGATCTCACTCCTGTGTCATAAAATGCGTCCTTTACGAGCTTTTTGAAATTATGCCACTGGTAGGGGGGATTTGGCGCAAATTCAGGACGTTTTTAAATCGCTTTATTTTATTACTTAAACAATATGTACGAATGTTTAAATAAACTCTATCACTTTCAGTATACTTAAATATTTCATTCATACTGTTTTAGGTTCATTTCCTCCCGGATAAAAAATATGATTAAAATATCATAAATTTTACTGTTACATCACCAATTAAAACATAGTAATTACCATTGAATGTAATGGAATTTTAACAATTAAATCACATCAGAGACAATGGTTTTGCACGATAAAATGAATGGTAAATGGGATTTTTACAATAAAAAAGGGGGGTTGTTATGTATCTTTACAATAAAAAAAATCGAACATTTTTCATACAAAATTCAGAGCAAAACAATTGATTTAACGGTTCTTCAATGGGATGATTTCGAAAGCAAAAACAATAGAAAATAATGTGCTTCAAGTGTTTTTCTCACATTTTTTTATTGTTTTACAGTAGAAATACAACGGGATTTTAAATACATTTCACTTCAATCTCGACTTCAATATTACAATAAAAATACAATTCAATTTAAAATAAATTAGATTCCATATAATTTAAATTTAAATTATTAGTGGTATTTTTGAGTCCGTTAATGCTATTCAGACCGAAATTCAGACCGGGATGCATGAACGTAGATTTCGGTCGCCGATGATGCAACCGGCTTTACTCACTGAAGACGCTGTAACTGATGCTACTCGCATTTTTTTTCCTGTGGAAGACGTAAATTGTAAAATCATGTCAGAATTCTTACAAAAAGTATAAACCGAAAAGAAAAGAAAAGTTACCTGTTCAATTTTTTATTGTATCCCGTTGGTGATATAGCTCGATGATAGTCGCCGAATGATATTTATTGAATCATCAGTGATGATGGCAAGCAGCAGTGTTTTATCATTACCTCAATTTCTGAAACGGAACAAGGATACATGTTGACAAAATTTTGCGAACTTCTTCGGCGGTGTAAATCAAGGGACCCCTTCCTAATGGTCTTTCACGTAAAACAAATTAATGTTATTAAGATTTCTAATACTTAATGATATGTATAAGAAAAAGCTTATAGTACAATGTATAGGTATGTACATTAGAGTGGGGCGTCATGGTCATTTTTTCAAATCAATGGTTTTTCGAAGCCATTCGGGGTCCTGAACAACTGTGCAGAATTTGGGACCGATTGGTTGCTTCCTCGCTTTCCGCATCGTGTTTGAAGTTTGTATGGAAATTAGTATGGGAGAACGTATATTTTTGCATTTCTACTACTAGAGGCTTCAGTTCATCGTAAACCAAGTGGCACATTGCGTTAAAGTATAACCCAAAGGATGCCGAAAAACTTTGCTGAAGAAGGCACGTTGCTGGAACGTCCACGAAAAAAGTTATAACGCTTCGAACATTGAGTGTTCAAACCATATGCAAAAAATCGTTTATTCTGCCAGCACTGCCATACTACGTAGACCAATAATTTAACTGAGTGTTATTTCAAAATAATTGATCTTATTGGGCTTTAGAGCTAATGGGAGCTATCCGGAATCATTTCACAAAGAAAAAATCCAACGAGAAGGAAGATGGGTTTTGCCCTTCGAGAACCATAGGTTGTCCGGTAGTGCTGGCAGAAACATTGATTTCTTGCATATGGTTTACACAATCAATTTTCGAAAAGTAATAACTTTTTTTGTAGACCTTCCAGCTATGTACCTTCTTCGGCAAAGTCTTTCGGCATCTTCCAGACTATATGCTAACGTATTGAGTCACGTGATTGATGATAAATTGAAGCCGCTAACAGCAAAAATGTAAAAAAGTACGTTTTTCCATACTAATCTCCATGTAAATTTAAAACGCGATGCGGCATGCGAGGTTGCAACCAATCGAGCCCATATTTTGCACAGTTGATTGGGGTCCCAAAACGATTCAGAAAAACCTTGATCTCACTTGATCGGACGAAGTTTGCGTTTTCCATACAATTGCGCCCCACTCTACTGTACATACATTCCAAAACTTATACTTTTCATTAACTTATGAATGTTATTAGCTTTTTGGTATGGGATCATTCATTAGATGGCATTATGAAGTGTATTGCTATCTTCGAATAGGTTGTTGCTTGTGAGGGTTTAATTTATAAGTTTTTTTCTTGACGTGTTGAAAGATTTCTCTCACAACAAAATGATCTGGTATCATGATGATAACACTATAGATACTCACCACGGTACAGCGGCCAATGATCAGCCGTCGCTTGCTCGCATAATCAAATAATAAAAGGAACACTTCGTTTACTTCGTCTTTCTACTAATCAACTGAGACTAGACACAAACAAACTTGTACACGCTCATCTAAATCCAGTTATTCTCCAAGTAAAATTGTAAGTGAAAGATTTTGTTCATTTAAATTTTTTGAATTTAAATTGATCAGAACATGAATATTTCAAAACCAGCAATTAAAATATATATTTGAAAATCGGTAGAACGTTTTTTCATGTAATAATGAAAGTTATTGTTATTCTATTGTTCTCAATTGTTATTTCATCAACATAATGAATCAATGAAATATTCTTAAATTATATTTTAATTTACTTTAAAACGGATTATCTGATCACCGAGATGGAATACCTTTATAGTTTGTTTAATTCTTGGATGAGCAATATAAAACATAAGCCAACAACTAAAATATTATAGAATGTATCGGTCACATTTAAATGTATTGTACTTTTAAAGTAAGTACAATAAAGGATTTTTACAACCGTGAAAAATCTACAATAAAAGTACAATAGATTGCATTATTTACCATAGAACCAATTGTATTCCAATGGATCATACCATACAAGGTACTGTGTATTTTTATCCGGGCTGCCAATGAGATGGTAATTTCTACTGATTTCAAAATGGTTCAAACCATGATACGCTTTTCACTAGTTCAAACCATGATTGGATACCCTATATTAAAGATCCGAGTTAAATTCTGCAGAAAAATGAACCCTTCGTTAGTTATACACGAAATAATTTTAATGGACCCCTGGATTTTTGTCAATTCGTGACTCACCAAAACTGTCATAACTCCAACATTTCTCAACCGATCATAGAAATCAGCATATCGTTGGAAAGAGGAAGAGCGTATCCTCAATAGGAGCCATATTGAATTTGGCCGCCATTTTGGATTTTATTTTGAAAACTATTTTTTCGCCTGGTTGGAAACCATCGATTTTTAATATTTATACATCGATGGAAAACTTAGCTTATATTGTGCATTGTGTCCGAAAATCTCAGGTGTATGTTTTTTTTATCAAAAGTTATGTACGATTTACCAATACCAAAATTCTTTATAAAATGTGTATAATGTACTTAAATGTAATAAATTCTATTGCTTTACACAATAAATCTTGATAGGGGAGGGGGGTCCCGTAGCGTAGTTGGCTACACGTTCGCCTTATAAGCAGATGGTCATGGGTTCGATTCCCAGCCCCTCCACCAAACCCTCGTCAGTCGCCGGATCCGCAGCCCATACGGTGGCGTTTTGTGGTACGCGCCTTACCGTCACGGCTGCCTGATGACAACTGACAACTTGTTCTTCTTGGAGGCATTCCTCCAACGTTACCTGGATTAAATGGCAACCGAACGATCATTGGATACTCGACATGGACAAACGGACACAATGGACTCACGAAAAAATGAATTTTCAACGACAACAATGACGAATAATGGATATCTTAAAATAGATTCTGTGTGGATTCTGTACAGCAGAATACCATACACTGAGGAAACGGGTCGTATGAACATCATAGGATACTCTTTTGAAATTGCGACATAAGAAAATGTGTTGATTTTCATAAGTTTTTCTTATGGAATGAATTTCATAAGACGATCTTATGAAATATTTTGAATATATGTGAAAAAAAATTAACCCTGGTTCGAATCGTGGACGTCGAGATTAGGAGGCGCGTGATTTCATCACACGCCTATCAACGCCTCAAGAAAACATTTTGCTGGATAGCCAATATATATCCAGAATTTGTCAAAACAAGGTCTTATGATTTTCATAATTCCATTCTTATGAAATGTTCTCATAAGATTGGTCTTATGAAACTTGTAAGAGCCATTTTCTTGAGTGTAGTAGACCACGGCACAGTAGCGGTTAAGAACACAGAGTGCCTACCAAATAAATATATGAATAAAAAAAATCTTGATCTTTCCAGCCATAACGCCCCCTTCATAGTTTTTCATTTTGACTGAGTTTTTTAGACAACCGACCACCTTTTTCGAAACGGCATAAAATCAACGCTCAACAAAATTGGTAATACAATTTGTCCAATAGATGAAATAAAACAAATGTTATCGATCACTTAGTAATCTGCGTTCGATCATTCAGTAGTTTGTCTTTAGCTCATTCCAGAGGCTGAATTTCAAAATGTGTTGTATGGCGGACTTCTAGTACGAAGGTTTTTCTACAACTCTACCTTACATGTCGATGTTCGTATTCCACTATTGAAGGATTTAACACGTTAGTTGCAGTGACTCATACTAAATGATAACAAAATTGCAATAATTTAGTATAAGCTACTGCTATTAGAGCTATACCTCCGTTATTAGTGAAATTCAAACAACGAACTGTTAGGTAGAGTTATAGATAAACCCTTGCACTAGAAGTCTACCATATAACACATTTTGAAATTTAGCCTCTGGAATAAGCTATTGACAAACTACTAAATGATCGAACGCAGATTACTAAATGATCGATAACATCCTTGGATTAGCTTATGCCTATATTCTTCCATTGGTATGCAAATATCACCACATTGTGCAATTGGACGAAAGTTATGGACATAGTACACCAGAAAGTACACGATACCGTTAGCTGGATTACTCAGGGTTTTTTTTCTTGAATAATGTTTGACTATACCACTGCAAACAAAATAAAATATAAGTTTTCGTATTTGATTGCAGTTTTAATTTTTTTTCTAGTGATTCGATTATCCGGATGATTCGATTATCCGGAGTGAAAAAAAAATCGACACTCCTGATAATCGAGTCCGACCTGTAGATAGAATTGCGAAGCGTGCAGGGAGGACATTCCTCACTTCTCCATTCACAAAAGAAATCCCGAGTAGCTCAAGGGCAAACGCATCTTTTGGAAGAGGCCATTCAATACCTACTTTTCCGTACTTGCTGAACGTTCAGCTATTTGGTGAGATCAATCCAATATTCTACTTTTAATGCTACAGCCAACACCAGCGGACTGTTAGATTTTCATGCGGTTCTGTGTTGGAGCCTGCCGGGGTCTGTGTGGGAGTTGGGCATGTGAGGGATTTCTTGCGAGATTGTAGGTCTGATACAATATTTCTCGCTTAACTTTTTCATGAATTGGTTTGAGTGGCGCAATCAACAGAACAACATGAAAGCTTTTGATTGCGGTACTCAAGTTGATTCATGAAAGAAGTGTTGCTTGGGTCCTTTTGAAAAGTTAAGCGAGATTTGTACAAGAGTCTAGAAATCTCGCATGTGCCTGGTTTCCATATGGATTTTGGTTTGTTTTCTTGTTCGGAGTTGTAAGGGGGAGGTTGGGTGTATTTATTAGTGCTGTCCAATGAGCGGCTCGAGGTGGCTCGAGGTTGTTTTTGTCCTGCTCGTTCTTTTTTGTCAACAAAAGGACATGGGAGGGATGGGAGCTGCTTCGAGCTGCTCATTGGACAGCATTATTGTAACTATATTTGGATGCCGCTCATTCATTTTCTTTAATATAATGTTAAGCAATAAACATCTCGTTAAAGATCTGCCTTTCAACATTATCAATATCTGTTTCCTACTATATACTTTCCTACTTTGTATCTATTATATATTAATTTTATTCCTTGTTAATTCTTGCCATCATATCACTTTTTGTTCTATTCTTTTCTGTGTTTTATGAGTGAATACATCCTTTAAATGGAGGATCGAAGTGTACCGCGTTTCAGTAATGATATGTCGAATTTGTGCGAATTACACAGCAAATAATTTTGAAAATTCAACGACGTGTAAAATTGCAGCTTATCCCATCAAACGAATTAACATTCGATATTCAATCAAATTTGATTGAATTTTACAAGCAAGCACCGTTTAAATTTATTTCGATTTAAAAGAATAGTGAGATCGATTGAATATTACGTTTATTTGCATGCTCCAAATATGTGCATCAAAATACATTTAAAATCACAACATATTTTTATCTGTGTACTCAATGCTAATGCTAATGCTAATAGTATTTTCAAATATAATAATTTTCATAAACAAATGCAAGTGAGCGGCACGGACGCTTAGGAAGTGAATATTTGTGTGGCCCGGCTTTAAAACCTCCGGCCACTACTCAAAATCCGATCCCGAGCAGGAGAGATTGGCTATAAATAATACTAAATCCTGTTATTGATACCATACTCTGTTATGAACTAGCCCTGCATAAGAGGTAAAATACCTGAGGAATAATACCAAAAATTTATATGTACAATACTTAAGCCATAACATACTCAGTTATTAAATTGAATTTCAATACCAAATGCATAACCAATTATTATTCGTTTGGTATTGAAATACCTAAGCATGTTATCCCTCAGGTATTCTGCATATAAGTTTTTGGTATTTTACCTCTTATGCAAGGCTAGTTCATACCAATTTCTGTTATCGAGGTCTTCACTCCTGCTCGGGATGGGTTACAGCTCCGCTAACGAGTTCTAAGTACGTCATCGAAAAAATAGCCAAGGAACAGTCAAGCTTATATCGGGTTCCCCAAGAAAATCATGTAAGTGATGCAACAATTTTATAGAGACGAGTCTGAACCCATGACCTCCTGCTTATAAAGCAGAATCGATAGTCACTTCACCACTGTACTCGTCAGAGGTAATTTTACAGCTCCATGTTGACCGCAATGTCGAAGCAACTTCGAGCAAGTTTGAGGTTATTGATTAGGTCTAATCAGTTACCCACCTTGGTAACAAAGTGTATTTAAATAAATTCCAGATTATGTTGCGGTGCTGTATTTAAGAAATTAATAAAATGACGTTGTGTGATGCGCCAAAAAACTTTATTTGTTTCAAACATTGTAGGTACATAGTTTGAAATTTCATAAGCGATGAGAGGCAACTGGCAACGGCAATCCAAGTATCAGCCTAAACCTAGAAATCTGAGAAGGCGCCAAGCAACATGTGTTCCCATTCTTGAGCGCCGACCGACCACAAGCGTTTTTCATCCGAAAAAGTAAGGAAATTATTATCGGTCACCCAAGATCTCCACTTCACCGACACAGCAACGGTGATATTTCGTTTGTGCCCTTTGTGGACTGTCTTTGTTTTGAAAAAAAAAAAAATCTTCTGTCCATCGTCAGCTGATGAATCGCGCGAGGACAACAATGCTGTTTCTTAATTCGAGCATCATCTTTCACTGGCACTGAACTGAACGTACTGGCTTCTGCTGCAAGCGAAAGAAGGGGTTAGATGTTACATTATTTTACCAAACTTCGTTTCTATTATAATTAAATAATAAATTAATAAACTCGATCTACCTTTCTGCTCATAAACGTTACATATATAGAATTTCATGTAATATACTTTATTAGGACAAAAATACGCCATTGCTTGCTTTAAAATGAATTTTAGTTCCATACCTACTTTTACACGAATGCGAATGTTAGATTTTCCTACTATTCTGTATAGGGTAGGTTCAATTATTTTAAAAAGTGGTACTGACTTTATTGATAACAATATTCCCTGAAAAGTCAATAAACGAGCAAATAAAATTGGTTGGACCTCAATCTCCAGCTTTCCCTATTCAAAGGTATCAGCAAACAAAAGTTGCGAAAAACAACGGACATCATGACCAAAGTGGCGGCGACCGTCGACGGCTGGCAAGCAGGGCCCCCGGGAAACATGCAGCGCTGGCTGCCACACGGCAATGGACCACTCGAAATAATTTGATTGAATAAATTCCGAGAATTTCACCTCCGCAGCCAAGATGATGAGTTGGGCCAGCGCCAGCGAGAGAAGCGGTCACGGGAGAAAAATGGGTATCGTTATAGTTTATGTACGTTTGTGTGTTTTGTTGTGTGAAAGACTGCCCCAGAATCCCAACGAGACCCACCACACCGACCGACGATGACGCCACGGTAACAACTTCGCTTTGGAAGCCGGACGAAATGGGCTGGGATGGGACACGTAAAACGTAGTTTGGCACTACACGAGCAGGGAAGGGGTCGGACCTAAACGAGATGATGATCACTTTATCTTGCTAAAAAGTTGTTAATATTTGTTCGCGCCACCAGGTTGGGACGACGGATGACTTGCTCGGTGCTAATCGAACGAATCGTGCAAAACAGTACGATTGTCCCAGTAATAGGTATTCCATTCCACTTTTAATGGAGAAATATTGAAGATAAAAATCTATAACATTCACTATTATGGGAAGATAGATTGTCGAAATTGTCGAGGCTTCAGAAGGGAGTTGGGGTTTAATTAATAGGTGTCAGGCCATTAAGCCGAAGGCCGTTAGGCCGAAGGCCATTTGGCCGGAGGTCATTAGGCCGACTGGTCATTAGGCCGAATGGCCATTAGACCGAATTAACAAAAAGAAGCATAAAGTGAAAAATGGGAAGTTCTTTCTTCACCTTACCCCTTCTTCCTTCCCCCTTCTTGTATCTACCTTCTTCTTTCTTCTTTCCTCTTTTTTCCTTCTTCCTTCTTCCTTCATCTTCTTCCTTCTCCCTTCTTCATTCTTCATTCTTCCTTCTTCTTTCTTCTTTCTTCCTTCTTCCTTCTTACTTCTCCCTTATTCCTTCTTCCTTCTTCCTTCTTTCTTCTTCCTCCTCCTCTCTTCATTCTCCCTTCTTCCTTCTTCCTTCTTCCTTCTTCCTTCTTCCTCCTTCCTTCTTCCTTCTTCATTATTCCTTCTTCCTTCTTCCTTCTTCCTTCTCTCTTCTCTCTTCTTCCTTCTTCCTTATTCCTTCTTTCTTATCTCTTCTCTCTTCTTCCTTCTTCCTTATTCCTTCTTCCTTCTTCCTTATTGCTTCTTCCTTCTTCCTTCTTCTTTCTTCCTTCTTCCTTATTTCTTCTTCCTCCGTTCTTCTTTTCTTCTTCCTTTTTTCTTCTACCTTTTTCCTTCTTTCTTCTTCCTTCTTTATTCTTCCTTCTTTATTCTTCCTTCTTTATTCTTCCTTCTTTATTCTTCCTTCTTCTGTTTTCTTCGATCTTTCTCCCGTCTTCCTTCTTCCTTCTTCTGTTTTCTTCGATCTTTCTCCCGTCTTCCTTCTTCCTTCTTCATTATTCCTTCTCCCTTCTCCCTTCACCCTTCTCGTAGGCGTAACTAGAGTCCCGGTCTAGGGGGGGCCATGGCCCCAGCTGGTGAGAGATAATATTCTTAGGCGATAGAGAGCACTGCTTACACGGGTTGCCAAAAGTTTTTTATGCCTTTGCCACTAATTTTTCTTGTTAACATTCACTATTTTTCATAGTCATTGTACTAATTATTGATAAATGTGTGGTAGGGATTCTGAATCGCGATGTCCTTTAATTCACCACATGCTTTCCTATTCCCATTTCCAAAAACCCAAATCTGACGTTACAATGTGTGTACAGTGTTAACATTAAAGTGGATTGTTCAACATAATTAAGCAAATGATCTACCAGTGTTTCGCCCTTATGCGCTTCATGGCTCTCTCAGCTCTTGCTCTTGAAAAATTACCGTAAAAAGCACGTGGCTTCCAAAATGGACGATATGTGGCTTTGTTGTATAACCATGTTAATCGCATTTTCATTAATAAATTATGCACAAGGTTTTCTTTGCAGTTTTTGGATCTCTTTATTTACGTTTGTATGATATACGGAATGCTTCGAAAACGTTTAAATAAAAGGGTCGTACTTTCATCCCAACTTAATGATAATTGTATGATATTCCGATTTTTTAAAGTATTTTGAAGGTAAGGGCTTTGAAGGCAAGGGAAAGATGGAAGTCGGTTATTTTCTCACACTCCATAAAAAAAAAACTGTGAGACGGTGAGATTGAACGCCTATAGACCTATAGGAAAATTCCTCATTTTTGGGATTTTTGAAAAGGATTGGATTTTTGAAAAAATGTTATTTAAGAATTGAATGAAAAACACTTCAAAACCGTATTTTGAGATTTCGTTAATAAACTTGATACTGGGGGCGAAAATACGGCTGTCGCCCGAGCTCACTTCGGCTTTCAACAGGAACTACAATATATTTACTGTGAAAAATTCTTGTAAGTTTTGTGAGTTAGTTAGTTAGTAATTCGAAAAGACCCTAAAATGAACAAAACTCGCGCTTAGAAAAATATTGGCGTAACAGTATTTATCGATTTCCCCTAAGGGGCCATCCACAAAGTACGTCACGCTCCTAGGGGGGAGGGGGGGTTCCGAGCAGCGTGACGACTCATACAAAAATTTTAGAGTTTCAATACAAAAAGTGTGACGTAGGGGGGAGGGGGTTGAAAATCGCCAATTTTTGCGTGACGTACTTTATGGATCTTCCCTAATCGATATTTTGCTAATTACTCAATTGTTTCAAAAGCTACAACCGGTGCAAGATGCAATCAACCTTTATCACAACATACAATAAAATCTTTGGAAAATTACCGTAATTTGCCACATTAAAAAAAGAAAACATCGAAGAAGAGAAATCGATTTATGCAGTTTCTCCCTTATGATTTTAACCACGAGAAATATTGGAATCATTCAACTATTTTTTCTAAAATTAGAGTAATTTTATTTTTTATTGTTGTATAAGTTTGGTACTTCTCATTCGGTCCATGAAAAAACATTTCTGCGATCTCATCAATAAGACTAGAAAAGTATCTGTTAAGTTACAAAAGACCGAATTTTGTTAAAAAGTGAAAACTATTCATCTGGACTTATAAGGACATTCTACTAAAAATAATTAGATCAACTGTTTTGCGGTATACTTGAATAATATCCAATTTCTATTTTCGAAAAGCTTACAAAAGAATTATCATTTGAACTCTCATTGGCTGGATTTAAGAGCATACAAGTATGGGATCAATAATATACGTCAACAGTCACATTTATTGTTTTTTTAAAATTCTGATCGAACAGGAATATATTTTTTTTAAACAATCTTGTTTTTTATACTTTTTAAACGCTTTGCAAACACTTAATTAATTAATGGCAATGGAAGTGATTGGCATTAAAATTCTGAAAAATCCATATTATTTGAACATGGCATTTTGCAACGCCAAGTTTGATACTTTGCCGAAAAATTTATCAAAGAAGACATATGATGCAAGGCGGAATGAGGAACATGTGGTACATAAAATTTAGTATTTTGGGATCCGATTTTAAAATTTTCTGGAGGGGGGCACAAGTGGGTCTGGGGAGGGCCAGGCCCCCTTATTTACGCCAATGACCCTTCTTCCTTCTTCCTTATTCCTTCTTCTTTCTTCCTTCTTCTTCCTTCCTTATTTCTTCTTCCTTCTTTTCTTCTTCCTTCTTCCATCTTCCTTCTTCTTTCTTCCTTCTTCCTTCTTCCTTCTTACTTCTTCCTTCTTACTTCTTCCTTCTTACTTCTTACTTCTTCCTTCTTCCCCCTTTTTTCTTTTTTCATCTTCCTTCTTTCTTCTTACTTCTCCCTTCTTTTTTTTCTTCTTCCGTTCTACTTCTTCCTCACTTCGCACTAGTCACTTCTCATTCCCCAGTGCTCATTCGACCTAATGACCGTTCGGCCTAATGACCATTCGGCCTAATGACCTTCGGCCTAATGACCCAGCATCTAATTAATAATGTATTGATCGCCGGGCTACCGAAACTACTACCGAAATATATTATGGATTACTTAAAAAAATTGTGTATAAAATAAGGGATATCCACCACTAGTTGGAGGAAATGATTACGACGAAATGATAGGACGAATAATCGTTATTTTAAAGTGTCCCTACAAGTGACTCTGAAAGAAAATTATAATTGTATGTTGTTCGTTTTGTTTTCTTGGCAAATCATACTTTATAAGAGATTACAAAATTTCTATAGAAAAATAAAAAAAAATCAATAAAAGGTCCTAGTTTGAAACTAGTTTTAAAATATTTATAAAAACATAAATTTAAAGTTATCGCACTTCAATCTCAAACTCAATGAAATTCAAAACTCTTTATAACCAAATAAAGTGAAAGTCCTCTTTGTCCATTGCAAAAGGTGGAAAGAAAAACAATAACTTCGTAATGCAAGGAGGGATTGTCTTCCCCATCGAATGCAATTTGTTGCGAGCAAGCGGCAAGTTGTTCAAACTGTGTAACTACAACTATTTCATTGGTTGGCCAAAACAAACTCTACATAATGTTAATTATTTGTTTTGATATGTTGATTCAATTGGTTCTCTGAACGTATGTAACAAATTATCAAACCAAATTTATATTTGTCCATCTAATAATATAAATCAATCAATATAATTCTTTATTTACTATCAACCGTAACAATACTCCTTTTACGTACAGTCCCCAATCCAAGCGCATAACCAGGAGATGATTATGAACTAAACTCATTCCGCGCCACATTTCACTCGACCTGCACCGTTCCTCGCCCGAACTCGATCCATTCCGACAACGAGGGCACTTTTGTCTTCCGTTTTGTCTCACATTTTTTGTGAATGTTTAGTAGGTAGTTGTCGAGTAATAAACGAGCGATGTGTGGTGGTTGAATTCCCTGGAAGAACCCATTGAATGAGCGAGCTAACTGACTGTCGGACGTCGGCCGCAGTCTTGCGCTTGACGGGGACCTCCAGAAAGCCTCACGAAATGTGCATTCAGTCCGCAGCGAGACGACTGGCCACTGGGATGCTGGACGGGAAGGAGTCGAGCGAACGTGGACCACCAGCATTTCAATAATTCATTTTTATATCTTTACATCGAAATTTTCTCAGGTTTTTCTGAGCTTCTCTCGAGCGATGAGTTTCAGGCCTCCTTTTTTGTTTTAACATACTTCATCACATTTTACGAGGCAATTTTCATGCTCCCTCCCCCTAGACCCAGAACGCCTCGGGCTGCTGGCTGGACCGGGATCGGGGAACAGAGGTGCAGCAGCAGGCGCGTTGATTCCAGTCTGCGAGATATCACTTTCTGGAGCCACCTTTATGATTGACCAGTTCAGTGTCGGTCCTATTGGCTGGCTGCATTGATGATGTGCCTCTTGATGGAAATTGGATCGTTCGGACCAAAAATATGATATGCGTGTGCAGCAAATAATATCTTCATCAAGTGCGTGCGCCCGGAAGACAGCAAGTTATCAAATTATGATTGTCACGATCGTTGTCGCGATCGGCTCCAAGCGACTTCTTGATGGATGACTCGGTCTGACGAGGGATCGTGTAATGTGGAGTATCTGGATCGGAATGCCCCGCGGGACAAATTCGATGTAGCTTAATTTGTAATGCCGGGAGCATTTGCACGTATGGTAAAGGAACTGTACGTGCTAAATCGCGCTTCATCGATGCACTGGCTTTTGGTGAGCAACTGCCGTTTGTGTGTCGAGGAAATGCCCTCCAGGGAGCCAAAATTGATAAGATTTTAAGCCGATCGACCTGTTTCGTGCCGTGTTTGGGTGCATTAATTGAAGATGGTGCCTAACGTAGAGAGAGGTGCATAATTTGACGCCAGCATATTTACGGGTGGAACTGGTTTGTCTAAGTACGGTTCTAATTATATTTGTGCATACTAATTTGGCCTCAGGTAAAATGGATTAATGAAATATAGAGATTTGGGTTTATTTTGAGATGAACAGGGCTCAAGTCATGATAGTTACTAACAAGAGTTCGAAATTACAGACATAATTTAATAAATATTTAGCACGTATTAATGCAATTTCTTTATTCTTTTTATAATAATTTATTTGCCCTTATTAACCTGCTACTGGCAACTTCATGAATATTCAATAATCAAATGCATCAAATTTTCAATGTTCATAATATGTAATTCGATAAACGTTCATTTTAAAAAGATTTACTTATCTCTTATTCAGATTATGATTAGGTAAAGCCGCAACAGATTAAAATAGCTGTATATTGGAGTGTCATTTGATTCTACTGTTTTTGGCGATTCTAATATAGCGCAAACACGTTTTATTATGTTTTAGGTTTTATTATCTGGCATAACAGGCCAGACATAAAATAGACAAACATTTCCATTAAGAAAGCGTAGAGACAAAAGTTACACTAATGGTCTTGTAGATTATTTTTGCCTTTTTCGTATAAGTACTAAGTATACGTTCGCTCCAAAACCAAACTTTTTATAGGAGGCTCGGAGACCCATAGTGTTATATATCAATGGACTCAGTTCGATCAATTGCCTCCGCCCCTCATTTCCCTCAGGAACTGCCTCCCAGCCAATCCCAGCATTACTTCTGGGGGCGTGTATGTGTGTGTGTGTGTTTTTTTTTCTTCCTAAGCAATGGAAAGGGAATCTGCTCAACAGGCGTCCTGGGTTGTCCAGGAAGTGCGGGGTTAGGGACCACCTCCAACAGCAAACGAAGGAGGTAGGACTACATCCCCGACCTGCTAAACCGTTTCCATTGCCGCCAAGCCTATAGTCCCTTCGGTACAACCAGAAAGTAATTCTTCAAGGGGGGGGGGGGGGTCAGTGTACAACGCATCCTCGAGGTTAGCTGCGTGTCCTTGCAGCACAGACATCGTGACTCTTTTTTTAGAAGAACACAATAGTATCGTGCCAGTGCATTGCCGGCTTTCCAGGGGGCCTTACCACGCCCTATGTCCTCGGAAGGTGGGAAGGGTCGACTTCGCGCCTGTTTCCCTCTGCACGACTGGTATCAAGAATGATGATGCCGCGTGCACCCAAAATTGACCTTTCTACGATAGGGCCTATTCGCCAGCACACAGAGGGACTTGCCGACGTGGTGCCTACATCTTCCCCAGCCTTGACGAGGACCCCTTTCCGTCCTCGGGCTCGGAACCCGCCCGGTTGACCGACGCCGCGAAAGCGACGATACCATGTTGTTCTTCGCGCGGCCACTTGTTCGATAAAAGGATCGAGAGACCACAGAGCATGACCACCGGTATGACCCATGAAGCCGACTTCGATCCCTTGGACCACCTCTTATTTGCGCCTGAACTAGCCATCCTTGAGTCCACGCGCCATCTTCTGTGTAGCTCTGAGACGATTTGGGCGATAGCCGATAAAACGGCGTTCCAGTCAACTTCATCTTTACACATCCTCTGAACTAGGTTGTCCGGGGTAGTATCCAGACCACATGTGGCAAGCATGTGGTCACGCATTGCGCGAAAACGTGAACGAACGAACAACACGTGTTCCACCGTTTCCTCTAAACCTGCGCACACCAAACACTCGGGCGAGGCCGAGCAAGCCAGCTGCGTTACCTGCACTGTGATTTTGCAGCACGCTTAAACGCCGGGCACATCGAACCCCCCATGGGGTGCTTGCTGTTCACAGCTTTGCTGGAACAAATCAAACAATTGGGAGGGTTCGTGCAGCATTGTGCCTTATGTCCCTCCAATTCGCAGCATCGGCAGAGATCGCTTCTGTCAGGGCCTTTGCAGTCCCATTGCTTGTGCCCCGGTTCCAGGCACTTGAAGCAAACTTCGGGTTGCTCGTATATGCCCACAGGGCATACCGACCATCCCACCTTGACGCTCCCTAACTTGACTACCTTGGAGGCGTCCGCTGCAGATAGCCGAACCAATGCTACCTGTGTCCCTGCCGGACCTTTCCGTAGCCGAACGGCTGCGGTGGGCGTCTCCACTTCACACTGTCGCCGCAGTGCCGTGACGAGCTCTTCGACTTCGGTGATCTCGTCCAGGTATTTAACCCTTAGATTCACCTCCGTCGTGAGTGCCCTTACCTTGACCGTCTCGCCTAGGAATTCCTCCGCCAACTTCTTGTAGGCGGCGCCCTTTTGCGAGACGCCCCGCTTCAGCTCGAGGATCATCACGCCCATCCGGGTACGTCTTATTCGACATACGTCGGCGTCGAGTTCACCGAGCTTGACGTCACTCCTCATCGCCTTCAAGACGTCCGAGTACTTAGCATCGTCCGTCTTGATGACTAGGGCATCGCCCCTGGAGCGATTGGCGCCTACCCTAGACTTTTTGCTACCCTCATTCGCCTGGGCCTTCTTTTCGGCCCTTGACGTCTTCGGTTTCCTCTTGTTCTTGACCAGGGTCCAGGAGGCGTCATCCCCCTCTATTTCTCTGGTCTGGTGCGGCTGAGAGCTCTCAGCCTGCCGTAACCCCTTACCACCGTCTTTCCTGGGTGGACGGACCTTTCCAGGTCCTTCCTCCCCCGGTTTTGGAGGTACCTGTCCGGGGTTCAGCTTCCCAACCCCACTACCCTTGTTCGGGGTAGTAACCTTCCGCGTTTTGGAGCGGCCCCCAGGTAGCTCATCCCCTGAAGACTGTCTCCCCCGTTTTTGTGTCTGCTCCGTTGGAGCAGTCACCCCCGACGTGCCGCAAATACTTGAGCCTCAGTCTGGGTAGACTTTGGCACCACCGTCTTCGCTGGCACGCCCTCGGGCGATTCGACCTTGCCCGAGTCCGCGAATCCTTGGGCCTCAGTCTGGGTAGACCTCGACTCCACGGATTTCACGGGTTTACACTTGACCGTCCCGACCGCCCTTTCCAGCTTGGGGTCCAGCATCGACTTTCAAAGTTTCAGCAAGCTCCTCTTGAGTTCCTAACTGATATTATGCTTCGATGACGCAAAGTCGATGATGGCGTCCAGCTGTTCCGTCGCCACCTCGAAGGCCGAAAGCCCATCGCGTTTGCGGTTCATCGCCTTCACAAGCCATGGGCCGTCTATAACCTCTACCGGCGGAACCTGGGAGATGGTTAAGTGACCCACGCTGGCGCTGCGCACTGAGCTGCCGACTATTGCCTCTGACCTCCTAGGCAGAGACCTGAACAACCCACCTCTTGCGAAAGGGTTGTCGCCTACACTACTACCACTAATTGAAGAATTGACTTGGTTTTTCATTTTGGTCCCACGAGTTGCTCGGGAACAGTGGTCCACCACGCCAGAGCCCAGCATGACGCGGTAAGGGACAATTACTGTGGAGGGTGCCCAGGTACAGGCTCCGTTAAAGGCCTAGCTTATTATTTCACCCCCTGGCCATGCATCCCCTCGGCACGGGTCGCTTAACGCCTTGGGATTAGGGGTTAGGGACGATGGTCCCGTTTGGTCGCACCCACTCACTCTAGCTGATGTCAGAAGGACAATAGTGCCCAGGCTGCACTACCAGCTAAGTACGCAACCCTTAGCTAGCGGTCAATTGTCATCGGAAGACCCGTGGAAGCGTGAGATTGGAACTTGTAAGAACCAGAGCTGTGTAGGTCGCTCCTTCCCAGATGTCAACTCACCATTTCGCAGCCCTATGTGTGTGTGCAATACTGTGTATGTATGTATGTGTGCGCGTAAAAAGTTTCGTCCACTTTTCAGGCACTTACCCTCAACCGCTTGCAACGTGCACTCGACGCAGAATCCGGTTATTAGCCGCATCGGACTACGGGATTAGAAGTTACGGTCAAAATACATTTTTTACGTCAAAAACGCGTAAAAAAGTCTCGCCTTTCAGGCACTTAACCTATTTACTTGCCTCAGATTGCATTCGACAGGAAACCTTGTCTCATTGCCCTTAGCCAAAATTGGCCAGGTTGGACTTAGAAAGCTTAGAAGTTATGGCCAAAATACTTTGTTTTAAACACAAACATACGGCAATTTTTTTTTTCCAAAAGTACAAAAAGTTGCATTCGATGGTACTGTTCCATTGTTTTGTTTAGACAATGATCTAAATTGGACTACAACCATCTTTAAAGTTATGGTAATAAAAAATTTCTAACTCAAACGTTCAAATAGAGATTTGAGTAGGAAACTAATCTCAATAGATTATCAAATGTCATCGAAAAATACAGATTTAAGATTTCCTCAATCCATGCTGCCTTAGCAGATGAATGTTCCACAAAGGAGTGGCAAAGCAACTTAAATGTTCATTTATCCCAAAATTTTCAAATAATATTACAATTAATTGCATATTATTCGGCAAATCGGTCGTACGAAAACCATTTTTTTTGTTAAATATCTTGGCTGTGCATATGCACAGCACATGTTTCGAAATGGACAAATTGATATGAATTTTGCGTAAAAGAATCCACGTGTCTTGGAGGGACTCGAACCCTCAACCTCCTACTCTCTAGATCAGCGGTTCTCAACCTTTTTCTTGAGAGGTACCCCTTCGAACTTTTGCATGATTTAAGGTGCCCCCTCTCGAAAGTAGGCTTCCAATCTTTTTGAAAACATAATTCCGAGCCCTTTTGAAGGGAAGCTCCTTTAAGCTATTGAGTCCCTTCAGAGTAGGCTTCCGCGCCTCTTTATTAGAGGCTTCCGAGCCTCTTGTAGAGAGGCTTCCGAGCCTCTTGAAGTCGGTTTTCGAGTTACTTAAAAGGAAGCTTCCGTTGCATCTTGAAATAACGCTTCTGAGCCTCTTGATAGTATGCTTCCAAGCCTATTGAAAGAAGAATTCTGAGCTTCTTGAAGCGAGGCTTCCGAGCATCTTGAAAGAAGGCTGCCGAGCCTCTTGAAAGAACGCCTCGGAACCACTTGAAAGTTGACTTCCGAACCTCTTGAAAGCAGGCTTACGAGCCTCTTGAAAGAAGGCAACCTAACCACTTGAAAGGAGGCTTCCGTACCTCTTGAAAAGAGACTTTCGATCCTCTTGGAAAAAGGCTTCAGATCCTCTTGAAAGGAGGCTTTTGAGTCTCTTGAAAGAAGGCTTCCGAGCCTCTTGAAGAAGGCTTCCATGCACCTTGAAAGGAGGTTTTTGAGTCTCTAGAAAAGGAGGCTTTTTAGCCTCTAGAAAAGAAGGCTTTTCTGCTTCTTGTAAGGAGGCTTCCGAGCCTCTTGAGAGGAGGCTTCCGAGCCTCTTGAGAGGAGGCTTCCGAGCCTCTTGAGAGGAGGCTTCCGAGCCTCTTGAGAGGAGGCTTCCGAGCCTCTTGAGAGGAGGCTTCCGAGCCTCTTGAGAGGAGGCCTCCGAGCCTCTTGAGAGGAGGCTTCCGAGCCTCGTGAGAGGAGGCTTCCGAGCCTCTTGAGAGGAGGCTTCCGAGCCTCTTGAGAGGAGGCTTCCGAGCTTCCGAACCTCTTGGAAGGAGGCTTCCGAACCTCTTGGAAGGAGGCTTCCGAACCTCTTGGAAGGAGGCTTCCGAACCTCTTGAAAGGAAGCCTTCGAGCTGCTTGGGAGAAGGCTTCCGAGAGTCGTAAAAGGATGTTTCTAATCCTCTTGCAACGAAGCAACCGAGTTTCTGTGAAAAAAAAAATCATTTGGTTCATTCGACATTTTGTTCGTTTGATCTCTTGTTCCGCAGCTCTTCATACTTTGTGCTAGTTGTGTCAATTGGGATTTATTGATCGCATTACATATTATGTACAATATAAATTTTTGAAATAGAAAATATACAATTATCAAAACTTTATCAATGAATTTTGATTGAAATTGTAATATATCCGCCATTACGCATTTTTGTCCGAGGTACCCCCTAGGGCCAGCTAACCCCAGGTTGAGAACCGCTGCTGTAGATTGGCGTGATAACCCCTACACAGCAAGACCACTACTTAAAGGTCACGTTTTGCGTTGGTACTCGGATTCTAATGGCTTCTCCGCAAAACGTGACCTTTAAGTGGTCTTGTTGTGTAGGGGTTATCACGCATATCTAGACAGTAGGAGGTTTAGGGCTCGGGTCCCTCCAAGACACGTGGATTCTTTTACGCAAATTTCATATCAATTTGTCCATTTCGAAACATGTGCTGTGCATACGCATAGCCAAGATATTTAACAAAAACAAATAATATTATTCATATCTCTTTTTGAAATATAATTCTGTGGATAGTTTAAACCTTGAAATTAAATTCCAAATGTGACTTGATTGATGATGATATTGATGGTGTAGGCCTCTGTTTATTCAATTTATTGATTGTTCTCTCCAATTATAACCAACCTTTGCGAGCAAAGGCGTAGGATTGCCAAGCCGGAGATGGCTAGTTCGATTCTCAGTCCGGTTTAGGATGTTTTCTGATTGGAAGCTTTCTCGACACCCTGGGCATAGTGTATCCATTGTGCTTGCCACACAAGATACTTAGGGGAAGGGGGGGCAATATGCCCTAGTTAAGCAAACACTGCTTTATTGTCTTACTTGTAACGCTATGCATGGGTATTTTTGTCAAATTGTCAAAAATCTCAATCATATTGATAATATTCACATTTCAAAAAAGTGATGATATTCTGTTGCCGGAAAACTCATGAGGCAAAACGCTTTTTAGCTGGCAGTTCCTAGGGAACAAATCCCCACGCGTCGGCTAATCAGCATTCTGGTATGGATAGTGGGTGGAGACGCAAGTACATTGTAGGTTAGTGCCACTAGGGCGTTTTGCCTCGCTAAAATGTTAGATGATTCTTCAAAATGTGAAAATTTTCGGTTTTTCCGACCTTCCAATACACTCTTTTGAATTTTTTTCCGCCTAGCCTATATCATTTTAGATCTAGTTTTGTTACGGACATCTTAATGAGGGTAAATATGAGGAAAACCCCAAAAGGGGGGGGGGCGTTTTGGGGCCTCTTCCCCTACTGCTATTAGAATACTAAGTTGAAAACCAGGTCAAGTTAAAATGTAGAAAACCAGTTCCAGTTGAAATGTAGAGCCATAAAAGATGAAGAATATGACGTTATTTATTATTTGTGGAGTGTATTCTAACTGCAGGCAGGCGGGAGCCTCTTGAAACACCTTATGTCAAAGATGGTTCACTACATGTGACTGAAGATACATTTCCCGGTTGCTTTGATTTCTTACAATGTGGCTGTCGGTTATGGTTCGCATTGGGCGTACTTCGATAATTTTGAAGCTATTGAATATTCGCTTTATAGCGTAAACAGCAAGTGCTGTTTCACTTCCACACATTTCCCCTCCTATCAGGTATTTTTTTGTTTTTGTTTTTCGATGACAAAAATACTTCGAATATTAAAAGTTCATGGTTCTGTTCTAACTATATTTGACACCATTCATTCATTCATTTATTTAGTTAACATCTAAACAGATAACACTGAATCAACAATTTGACGCCACAATGCACGGTTCGAGGCCGCATCTCTCCATCCTCGGATACGCCCCACGCTCGCCAAGTCGTTCTGCACCTGGTCTGCCCATCTCGCTCGCTGCGCTCCACGCCGTCTCGTACCTGCCGGATCGGAAGCGAACACCATCTTTGCAGGGTTGCTGTCCGGCATTCTTGCAACATGTCCTGCCCATCGTACCCTTCCGGCTTTAGCTACCTTCTGGATACTGGGTTCGCCGTAGAGTTGGGCGAGCTCATGGTTCATTCTTCGCCGCCACACACCGTCTTCTTGCACACCGCCAAAGATGGTCCTGAGCACCCGTCTCTCGAATACCTGAGTGCTTGCAAGTCCTCCTCGAGCATTGTCCATGTTTCATGTCCGTAGAGGACTACCGGTCTTATTAACGTCTTGTACATGACACATTTGGTGCGGTGGCGAATCTTTTTCGACCGCAGTTTCTTCTGGAGCCCGTAGTAAGCCCGACTTCCACAGATGATGCGCCTTCGTATTTCACGACTAACGTTGTTGTCAGCCGTTAGCAAGGATCCGAGGTAGACGAATTCCTCGACCACCTCGAAGGTATCCCCGTCTATCGTAACACTGCTTCCCAGGCGGGCCCTGTCGCGCTCGGTTCCGCCCACAAGCATGTACTTTGTCTTTGACGCATTCACCACCAGTCCAACTTTTGTTGCTTCACGTTTCAGGCGGGTGTACAGTTCTGCCACCTTTGCAAATGTTCGGCCGACAATGTCCATGTCATCCGCGAAGCAAATAAATTGACTGGATCTGTTGAAAATCGTACCCCGGCTGTTACACCCGGCTCTCCGCATGACACCTTCTAGCGCAATGTTGAACAACAGGCACGAAAGTCCATCACCTTGTCTTAGTCCCCGGCGCGATTCGAACGAACTGGAGTGTTCGCCCGAAATCTTCACACAGTTTTGCACACACCATCCACCGTTGCTTTGATCAGTCTGGTAAGCTTCCCAAGGAAGCTGTTCTCGTCCATAATTTTCCATAGCTCTACGCGGTCTATACTGTCGTATGCCGCCTTGAAATCAACGAACAGATGGTGCGTTGGGACCTGGTATTCACGGCATTTTTGAAGGATTTGCCGTACAGTAAAGATCTGGTCCGTTGTCGAGCGGCCGTCAACGAAGCCGGCTTGATAACTTCCCACGAACTCGTTCACTAATGGTGACAGACGACGGAAGATGATCTGGGATATCACTTTGTAGGCGGCATTAAGGATGGTGATCGCTCGAAAGTTCTCACACTCCAGTTTGTCGCCTTTCTTGTAGATAGGGCATATAACCCCTTCCTTCCACTCCTCCGGTAGCTGTTCGGTTTCCCACACAGATAGAAAAATCTATTGAAATTTACGCTAAGAATCATGCACATAAATGGAACGCCATTATTAGCGTAATTTTATACGAGATATAGCCTAAATGTATACATTATTTGGCGTGAATCGTCAATATCGCATGCAAGTTGTAAGCAAACTTGTTAGAAAAACCAGCATTTCAGCGTAGAATAGCGTAAAGTTCCGCATCTCAAGTTTTACACGCTGTTTACTTTTCATATTTTTTTTCTGTGCAGATTCTGACTATCAGTTTGTGCAGGCAAGTGGCCAGCTTTTCCGGGCCCATCTTGATGAGCTCAGCTCCGATACCGTCCTTACCAGCTGCTTTATTGGTCTTTAGCTGTTGAATGGCATCCTTAACTTCCCTCAAGGTGGGGGATTGTTGGCTTCCATCGTCCGCTGAACTGACGTAGTCATCTCCTCCGCTGCCTTGACTTTCACTGCCTGTACTCTGAGCGCCATTCAGATGTTGTTTGACACCATACCATACTTTTTTAATTACAATGACTTAACACACATATCAATCAAAATAGGGGGCCCGTGGCCTAATTGGTTACACATTCGCCTTTTAAGCGGATAGTGATTGAAACGATTAGCTACACTACCAGTGCTATGGTATGGTTACGTCCAAACTGTCTAAACGTTCACATGTTGTTAATCACATCACTACCTACACATCTCCTGCAACACTACGTTGCCGAATTCGCATTATTTACCAGAAAGAGCTTAAATTAATATTTACATTAATAAAGTTATAATAAAAACTGATACTAAACCCCTTGCTAAAAACACTTCTAATAAATAACATAGACTGAAAACATGTGGAAACCATCAATTTGGGTCTAAACAGTATGCTCAATAGGTCTAAAACATTCTATTCGGTGCTTTAATCGTTTGTTACTTTTTGAATTTAATGACCTTCATCGAATCAAATCAATACCTACCACACAGTTAGAGAAGCAGGCACCACATCTCGAGCTCGGTCAATCTAAAAAATGAGAGGATTAAAAAGGATCCCGTTCTCATGCTTGGCTAGAAAAGGGATGGCCAACGATCTATATTTTCTTTTTCTTGACAGGCCGCTTTTTGTTTTAAGAGTCGTTAACGAAAATTAGGCTTGGCTCTACCAGCAATAAAAATATTCTAGATGTTTTCGGATTCGAATCAAAGCATTATGTTTTGAGGCTGGTATCTAATGCTAACGCATATATGTGACGCATGCGTAGAAAAGTGTATAGAAAAAGAGCAGAGGCGTTTATTTTAAAACCAAATGAACATGAATGCATCATTTTGACGAAATAAAATACACCGATCAGTGGAGAATTTTATACCTTGCAGCATTTATTGATTCATTATTGGTCAACCAGTTATTTAGGATTGCATACACGATGTTGCAATGCGTTTGGATAATTACTTCCAGTTACCAAGTGCAAGAACTGCGCGCTGTTCCTGCGCATGAGAAAATGACCAAATATTGTCCCGATGCATTAAAATTCCAATCATCTCACATCGCTTTCAGCATTCATTAGGCTGGTTGGTTGACACATGCATTTTTAATTGCTGCACTGCGAATGCCCATTGCTTCAGAAGGTATGTGCGTACTTTAGCAGCACATATTATGAGCTACATGTTTCTTGGCAATGTGGTCTCGGAATATTTCCCACTGAACGCTGGGTGCCGTCAGTCAGTGGGCACATCATGGGAGAGACCATGAAACGTGTAAAAACACGTAATTAAAAATCAATAAGTAAAACACATTTTGATTCACCATTTTTGCCATCTTACCATTCGGGAGCCTCTTCATTAGCAATGGCGCATACGAAGCACGTACCTCAGTGCCCGGTGGACCCGTGGTGGACAGCGCGTTAAATTCGCTGTTGGACAATTCTGCTTACATTACATGCAACACGTCGTCATTTTGGTCTGGTCGTGCACTTCAAGGCGTAACATGGCAAGTTTACTCGTCAGTTATTGCGCGATACATATTTTAAATGTCTGGAGAATATACTTCGCAGGTTTTTATCAGAAATTGGTGACATTTTTGAAAGGGGGGACAACCAGTTTTTTGTATCAGTAATGTAAAAATGCTCAAAATATGCTTCCATTTTAAATAGGTAGGACCACTATCATTCAAGACGGAAAACATGATATTAACAGGAATTGAATGTATTCTAAAATAACGGTAAAAACAAGCAAGCTGCCATGTCTAAAGTATTTTCTTTAGTCCTAAAAACATAGCCTGAAAGTAAGGGTATTTTTTGCCATAGCGTAGTATGTACCTTCACTTTTTTGTTTTTCAATTGTAATGCAATTCCACAACAGAAAATTTTACTTGCTGTGAGTAGTAGGTATAACTGATTTCAATTTCAAAACAAAAGATCGCTGCTTTTTGATGCTGACCGCGAACTGACACTTGTGTTATCGGTCGGATCGGTCATTTGACCGAAAGGGTCGTTAAGCCGAAAGGGTCATTTGGCCAAAAGGGTCATTTGGCCGAAAGGGCCGTTTGGCCGAAAGTTTCATTTGGTCGAAAGGGTCGTTTGGTCGAAAGGTGCAAAGTCAGGTGTTTAGGCTTATAGCGGGTGTAGCATTGTCTATTATCCGATACGGCGTACCAGCATGGTCCAAAGCACTAGAAGTCGGGTGCAATGTTAAGAAATTAATCAGGGTACACCGGCTTATGTGTCTGCGGATTGCAAGCGCATACTGCATCATATCTTATCAGGCGGTGCGCGTCATTGCTGGGATGATGCCGATAGACATACTTCTGGAGGAAGATGTGGAGTGCTTCAACGACTGAGCCTCGGTGCAAGTGCGACGTGTCAAGAAAGCAGCTTCGTTGCTCGAATGGCAAAGAGCATGGGACACTGCAGTCAGAGGTATTGGACCCACAGACTGATTCCGGAGGTATCGAATTGGATTTGTAGGATGCATGGTCTGGCTGCTTTTAAAAGTTCCTGCATAGGTTCGGTTTCGCATATTCTGCGGAGTGCCCGGAATGTGTAGGTGAGGTAGAATCGGCAGAGCATGTGATGTTTGCATGCCCACGATTCGATGTTGAACGCAATCCCATGCTGCTTATCAGTGGCTTAGATACAACCCCGGACAACCTCGTTGAGAGGATGTGTCGGGAAGAGGTTATATGGAATACGGTGAACACAGCGTCTCAACAGATAACAGATAATCAAAAACATCGCGGGTAGGCTGCGGGGACCTCCGTATGTAGATATAGAGGTCATTGCGGTTCACGCGCAGTGTTTGTTGTCGGGGTGGTCGTCTCCTATGTTAAAAAACAATACTACTTTTTAGGGTGACCTGGCCAGAAGGGCCTCGCCCCCTGGGGTACCCCTGACTTCTGGTCACGGCCACGGAAGTCGTCTGGGGTGGGTTACAACCACCTCTTTTCCCAGGACCGGCTCTTCACTATTCTGCAGATGAAGGTACAAAGAAACACTACACCGCGATTTTACTTTTAGTAACTATTTTTTTTAGGACTTACTGTGTTGCGTGTCTCGTGTAAGGCGTAGGGCTGGCCAGCGATGACGGGATGCTCGAGATAGAATGGGTTGGGCGGGCGGAGTACTCGGGAGGCACTGCAGACCAAACGACGTGGTCCTTTCGACCAAGATGGCTGCCGGTGAACGATGTCGCTCTACGACGCGGTGCGATTACCCACTAAGGGGCAAGCGTGATTGACCGTACGGGGACCAAATCCGGCGCTGGTGGATAAACCACACTTCTGCGATCAGTAACGATGGGTCCTAATAAAGGTTGGACAGGGCATTTAAGGAAGGGGTGATGTTTCTGGGGTTTTCTTTGGTTTCATACCTGACTCCAATATATTAAGCAATGCTCAATGATTGCTCGAATGCTCTGAATGATCCCAAAAACACTGGATGTGGTATCTACCACTCTTAAAGCAGCAAAGATGCTGTCGTATGTAGCTTAGGGAACTTTTTCACTTTTAACTCTCTTTCGGTAGACTTGATCCGATCACTATGACGGTTGGAGTTGAAAAGAGTGATCTTTTTACCCAGTAGCTAAGACTCATAAGACCCCTCCTTTCCTCATGCAATCTCATCCCATTCCCTTTTCCTATATCCTTTCCGCAACTCCAATGCTTTCCCAATCCTTTGTCATCCCGTAGATTATTGTATCGTGTGTTTAATGTGTGAAGTGTGCTTAACCTAATGCATACATAATTTGATTTGACGGTTGGTTTCTTGGGAGTGGCTAATTTAAATATTTATTACAGCGGTTTACTCTCTTTGAGTTCATACTGAACAGCAGTATGCTCTTCTGCTCTCTGTGCTTTCTTGCTCTGGACTGGGGAAATAGGGTGAACGCACCAGAATGGTAACACCTACGCGAGTTTATCATACAGACCGATAGGTTACTATCATAGCTTGCGATCGACGGGTGGTGGTTACCACCCTTGAAGTCGATGTTGTGTTAAAATGTCGAGTGCGTTAGCATAGGCGTGAGCGTTCTCAATAGTCCTCCCCTGATGTATTGCTTAATTGCGGGCCGGGGGATACGGACTGGCGAAAGCGTTTTGGTTTTAGTGGGTCGGGTGATCCCATCCCCACACTACCTGAGTTACCCTTGCTCAAGAAAAAAACTATCTGGTTAAACTACGACCAAAACTATCCGTTATCAAGAATGTTCGGTACCGAGGGCCCCTTTGGTACAACCTAAAGCAACTGTTAACGCCAATGCACTATGGTTCAGGATACAGATTTACGCGAAAAGGAAAGATCCATAAAGTATGTCACGCAAAAATTGGCGATTTTAAACCCTCCCCCTCCCCCCTTCGTCAAGCTTTTTGTAACAAACCTCTAAAATTTGTGTATGGATCGTCACGCCGCTCTGAACCTCCCCTCCCCCCTAAAGGCGTGACGTTCTTTGTGGATGGCCCCAAAGATGCATTTTTGATTGTTACCTTTTCATTGGCTTTTATCGGTGAACGAACTACATAAACTCAAAATGGAAGAGAGCATTTTCTTCAAAGCACGATGAAGCACAGAATCGAAAGCTATCGCAAGTGAGCGACTAGTAGGGTAAATGATGTATTTTGGACATCTGAATATATTTTGGACTTTTGGTTATATTTAGTGTGTTTTTCAATTTAGCCTTCTTTAAATAAATAGGAATCATGTGTCTGTTAAGCCTCTTTCATAATAACATTTCTAACCACATTTATGTAACAAAATATAGCCAAAAGTCCAAAACATATTCAGATGTCCAAAATACCATCGTTACCCTATGAAATCGTATAGAAGTTGAAAAGTAAGTAGAGTACCATTGAAGAACAACACGAAATTGAAAACGCTGTTATTTTGCCTTACGTTCACCCAATAACGGTTAGGCTGATAGCGTGAAACTATTTTACCAAGACAGGTAAAATAACAGCGATTTCAACCTACACATATGCATGTTGTTCGAGTTCTAGCGATCAGTGAAATTTTTCAGATTTTCCTACAAATTGGTACAACAAAGCGTTTGTTGTAAGCATTAAATATCATTGAAAACTAATGTATCTTTGTTCGAATAACTTGTTTAAAGAAATCCTAACGAGTAAATTTGTGACAAACGTTCAGCTTCGGATTTTTTAGAATTAAACGGTAAATCGCACATTAACAATTATATTAAAAAAATTTCTTGATTAATCCTCCTTGACGCGTCCGGAACCAACTGCGTCCGTTGGTTCCAGTTTTATATGAATCGGATTGTAATAATTTTAATTTCGACATAATTTTGATTATCCCAACCTTTTTGCCCAACCCCTGTACGTTCAATTCTATAGCGATGTAGCGACCGTGTAGCCGTCCGTGTACTAAATGGAATAGTGTGGGTTCAAGTCCCACCGGCAGCCGAATCTTTTTCGCAATATCTCTTAAAAACACCCTAAGATGGCAAACTTAACTATGTGTATCAAAATTAAACATCCTTTCCAAAAAAAAGAAAAAATCTGGCTTCCCTCACAAGTCATCAATCAAGAAAAAGAGAAACGATGATACCCTGCAGTATCACACACCGCTGCTGATCGGACGCTCGGTGGCAAGCGAGCCTCTATTGTCGTTGCAGATGCAAACCTGCCTCATCACGACAAATAGAAGCACATGTTTGTGATTCAAACGCAACCGACTGTTGTTCAATTCTGATACACATAGTTGGGTAGAGAGAACAGGGTGTGAAATGTTGCCAAAGCAGATTTGATAGATACGGGGAATTGACTGATATCCCATCGTTATTAGCTGGTTATGGAACAACTTCTCGCAAGGGCAGCTGTTGTATAATTGGTAATACGTCCGTGTACTAAATGGAATAGTGTGGGTTCAAGTCCCACCGGCAGCCGAATCTTTTTCGCAATATCTCTTAAAAACACCCTAAGATTGCAAACTTAACTATGTGTATCAAAATTAAACATCTTTTCCAAAAAAAAAAAAAAAAGACAATATTTATATTATATCACTCAATGCTACTGAGTTCAACAGTTTTTCTTTTTTTAATTTTAATTTTAAACTAAGGAAGTTTTTAAAAAACCAAAATTTCAAATAAACTGTGAAACGTAACTATTTTATTAAAATTGTTGTCATTTCAAATTATCGTTTATTTATATTACTTATTTATATTACAGGTTGGTATAATAACTATTGCGTTTGCTATTGCGTTATAGTTTTGCTCTTGCGTTATAATTTTGTTTTGCCTTCCAAGTCGAGTTATTATTTAATAAAAATCAAACAAAAGCGTTTTGCCTCGGTTTGGCGTGTTGTACTTTATTCACCCATATTCACCCTACAGAGTTTTTAATAACCCGAAAACGCATGGCAGTCATGAATAGCAGCTTATCTGATCTCGATAGCAATTATCACATGTTCCGCTGCTAGAAAGGTGATTCCCTTCTGTCACATACTACCGCAAGGAGAAATAGGCTCAAAAAGGAAGTTAGCCGACATTCAATAGCATAAGATAATCGTCAAGCATTCGGCTTCCTACTATGATGAAGAAAGGGCCAAAAACAAACATGCCAAGCGAAGAAGCATCTCCGGTTGGGATGAGATGAACACATTGCTATATCAAAAGAAAAAGACACCCAAGCGCCGGTTGCTCCTTTCGATAAATCTTACTCGATGTAACCACAATGGCGCCTAGAAAGTCATAAAATATAAAATCAATGTTTAAGAGAATGTGAGAGGAATCTGGAAACCGTTCGTTACAACAAGTGCATAACCGCACTGTTGGAGACAAGATGATTTTTGATACAGCTTGTCTCGTTTGAGAGCATATTTCAACGAAGGCAAAGGCAGTGAAAATTTGACAGCGCAAAATGTATGCATAGCTAAACTGGTTGAACGTTTGATGGGGATCATGCTTAACAAATCGGAAATGACTCATTTCGGTACGATAATAAAACTGCACAACTTTCCTCGTTAGCCCCGAGAGCAATCAATGTCTGCAAGGTGTGACACTTAACACATTGCCTATTATCCCTCCGGCCAAAACAGGTGAATATAAAAACCAAACAAATAACCGTTAAAATCAACGATGTAGGTAATATTAATCGAACAACCGGCATCGGCAATTTGTGGCAATCATGCAAACGGACGAAACAACGACGGCGATACAGCGGGGTCGCAAACTGTGGAATCGTCGCGGTAGGTTGGGGCACCACTCAATCGTCGTTGGTTGTCCGTCCACCGCATCGCTAAACGAATTTGTACAGTCGTAAAATCCGGCGCAGGAGGAAAAATGTTTCATCGTACTGGAATTGATGACTCCAATAAATTATACTCCGCTATAAGCGGTTAAAGTTCGCCTCCAGTCTCTTCCACGGCCGATCCACACAGTCAGCCGTCGCAAAAAGCTTCACTTCACGCGGTTTATCGCTGCAGGGTAAACTAAATCCAAAAGCTGCTGCCATTCCTGTCGTCTCATTATGTTGGATCGCTGCTCAGTGTTGAATTGATCGCGATGGTGCAGATTAATACGAGCAAATCATCAACCTTATCCATTGATCTGGGTGAAGTTCACATATTAACGATTATAGTGGCCAGGCGAGAAGAGCTGTATCTCCCAAAACTTGTTGCTAATTAATACATAATATCTAGAAACTTAGGGCGAAACAAATTTTGGCGAGAGAACACTCACACGATGGGGTATGAAAACCGTCATTCGACCGGACGATCGAGCTAACGAATTTCTCGAGACCTCACACGTCATAAAATCGTGTGTGAGAGGATGGAGACTTGTCTGGTCTAGCGCTTGTGTATCGTTTCGATCCTCTTTTCTATCGACAGATGCCATTTGCCATTGTAACTCTGGGGGTCTTCTGGTTCGATCGTTTAGTCAGAGGACACAAAAAAGATGGCGCTCATTAACGAGCTAGCTAGACTAGCTCCAATGAAAGGGGCTGAGCACCGTTCGCAGCGGCGTGGATTATGTAGTCAGCGTTCCAAGCGATCGTGTGTAGTTAAAATTTATTGTTTTCAGTCCCAGTTAATTATCAAAGGATTGAGAAATTTATAATCGGTTTTATGGGCTTAGAGCTGGCGTTTTTGATGCCCGCAGTTGGCAACGACCATGTGACCACGCAAATGGTGACGACAAGTCGCCGGTTGTGAGCCACGAAATACAAATTTGTTTTCGCTTTCAAACATGGGATGGAAAGTTAATTAATGGCAATTAAGTGGTTCACTATCCAACTGGAGTCATTTCGAATCTCTCCAGGAAAACTAATGAAGTTCTAGAACTGGTGATTTTATGGACCACAGTGCCGGTGTCCGTGATATGATTTCCGCCGTATGCAGACCAATTAAGTCGTTATTTGGTGTCCCATATTTCCAAAATAAACTCTGCTGGCGGTGGAACCTGCCGCGTTCAAGCGTGCTGTTACGATGTGCGTTCTTATGCGAAATATGGCTGGGTTTAAGTTTTGGGTAGTTTTGCAAAATCTCAGGAGTACTGTGTGAGGATATAATTACGTATACATTAAAAAAATCTGCTTTCCTTTCTCTATCTAGCATCCCGTGCCCTTTTCTAAATACAAAATGTCCTTATGAATGGCAACATTTTCATTGTAAGCAATTTAAATAGTTAGCATATATATAATTAAACAATAAAATAATTCAAATGACAAGAAATTTTATTTGAATAAATTATTAAAAAAATACCGTTTCTATAAATTTGTAAAAAAAACATTAATCACTGCAGCATTTGATTTTTTTAGGTGAGGAGTTTCGAAGTTCGGAGTTTGCTATACGGGGCGAAGGCAAAACCCAATTAAGGATACTTAGTCCCGAGTCTACTAATGGCTTACTTATACACCCAAAGATTGCACAAAGCTTACTCAATTTATTGAATTTATCTACTTACCAGCAATATACAATATCCATTAGAGTGGCTCAAATTATGTATGAAAAAACTTAATAGTTTTTTTTCGATGGGCCGCCGTCTCATTCCGTTCCAGGCAAAATTTCAGTCGAATCAGTCAACGTTTGGGCGATACTGAACACATTGGAAGTTTATATGAAAAAAACCAGATTAATCCACCTAGCGTTTATATGGTCCAATGTACCATTTTCCTCATAACTTTTAAACACAATGACCGACAGAAAGAAATATCGATACATAGATGCAGCTCGATGGGGACACTGTGATCCGTTTCTCAATATGGCAGCTTGCAACGCAACAACGCAACTCTCGGGTTGAATATTACATAGGCTTCCTCTTCATTTCTCTTTCCTTTCTTTTTTATTTCTATCTTCTACCTCCCTTCTATTTTCTTTTCCCTTCTTTCTTCTCACACCTTCATTCTTCATGAATGTTTTTTTCCTTCTTTGCATTTAACTATATCCTTTTCCTTTCTCCATCACTTTTCTCGTTTTTTTCTTCCTCATTTCATCCAGGGACGGAAATGGTTGACATTTCTTTTTACCATTCATTCTTCCATGCAAAAAAAATAAAAACAAAACCACGGCAGCCGCAGCAGCAGCCACGCCAAGCAGATGACAGTCAGCACAAGATTTTACTATTTTCTCTCCCCACGATTAATGTTTTCGTACAATAATTTCACACGTTTAACCGTTTTTGGTGGGAAAAATTAATTTCATTACTTCTTGCTCATTTTAGAGATAATAATGAATAAATCGGTACCTACGGATAGCACTCCTTCTAAGCTTTGCGCCACAGGTAATTAAACTTGATTTTGTGCTGTTTGCGCTGCGCACGAGCAAAAAGAAAAAATCTCATGCAAATGCTGACCGCATGCCGGCACGACTCTAACGTAGCAGCAAACGAACAGTTTGCTTCATCGGCAAAAAAAAATGTCACGATGTCGCGTACATTTTTTTTTGCAAACTGTTTCGGCTTGTTTGGTGCATGAAATTTGACTGGATAAAATGTAAATATTCGCATAATCAAAGTGTTTTAATGTACATTTCCCAACACTGCTCAAGATAAAGAATATGTGCACCAAATTTGGTTGTCCGAAGATTAGATTTGGATTGAATTAGGATTGGATTTGGATTGGGATTGGATTTGAATTGTATTTTAAATGGATTTTGATTGGATTGGATTTGGATTGGATTTGGATTGGATTTGGATTGGATTTGGATTGGATTTGGATTGGATTTGGATTGGATTTGGATTGGATTTGGATTGGATTTGGATTGGATTTTGATTAGGTTTAGATTGAATTTGGATTGAGATTGGATTTAAATTGTATTTGGATTGGATTTGGATTGGGATTGGATTTAAATTGTATTTTGATTGTATTTTGATTGAATTTTGATTGAATTTGGATTGGATTTGGATTGGATTTGGATTAGATTTGGATTGGATTTGGATTGGATTTGGATTGGATTTGGATTGGATTTGGATTGGATTTGGATTGGATTTGGATTGGATTTGGATTGGATTTGGATTGGATTGGATTGGATTGGATTGGTTTGGATTGGTTTGGATTGGTTTGGATTGGTTTGGATTGGTTTGGATTGGTTTGGATTGGTTTGGATTGGTTTGGATTGGTTTGGATTGGTTTGTATTGGTTTGGATTGGTTTGGATTGGTTTGGATTGGTTTGGATTGGTTTGGATTGGTTTGGATTGGTTTGGATTGGTTTGGATTGGTTTGATTGGGTTTAGATTGGTTTGGATTGAGATTGGTTTAAATTGTATTTGGATTGGTTTGGATTGGGTTGGATTTGGTTGTATTTTGATTGTGTTTTGATTGAATTTTGATTGAATTTGGATTGGTTTGGATTGGTTTGGATTGGTTTGGATTGGTTTGGATTGGTTTGGATTGGTTTGGATTGGTTTGGATTGGTTTGGATTGGTTGGATTGGTTTGGATTGGTTTGGATTGGTTTGGATTGGTTTGGATTGGATTGGTTTGGATTAGATTTGGATTGGTTTGGATTGTTTGGATTGTATTTGGATTGGTTGGTTGGATTGGTTTGGATTGGTTGGAATGAATTTGGATTGTGTTTGGTTTGGTTGGATGATTTGGATTGGATTGGATTGGATTTGGATTAGATTTGGATTGGATTTGGATTGTATTTGGATTGGATTTGGATTTGGATTGGATTTGGATTGGATTTGGAATGAATTTGGATTGTATTTGGTTTGGATTTGGATTGGATTTGGATTGGATTGGATTTGGATTGGATTTGGATTGGATTTGGATTGGGATTGGATTTAAATAGTATTTGGATTGGATTTTGATTGGATTTGGATTCGATTTGGATTCGATATGGATTGGATTTGGATAGGATTTGGATTGAATTTCGATTGGGATTGTATTTGGATAGGATTTTGATTGGATTTTGATTTGATTTGGATTGGTTTTGGATTGGATTTGAATTGGATTTGGATTGGATTCGGATTGAATTTGGATTGGATTTGGATTAGGATTGGATTTAAATTGTATTCAGATTGGATTAGGGTTGGATTTGGATTCGATTTGGATTGAATTTGGAGCGGATTTGGATTGGATTTGGATTGGATTTGGATTGGATTTGGATTGGATTTGGATTGAATTTGGATTGGATTTGGATTGGATTTGGATTAGATTTGGATTGGATTTGAATTAGATTTGGATTGGATTTGGAATGGGATTGAATTTTGATTGGATTTGGATGGGATAGGATTTGGATTAGATTTGGATTGGTTGGTTCGGATTTGGATTTGGATAGGTTTTGGATTGAATTTGGATTGGATTTGAATTGGATTTTGATTAGATTTGGATTGGATTGGTTTTGAATTGGATTTGGATTTGGATTGGATTTGGGTTTAATTTGGATTGGATTTGGATTGGATTTGGATTCGATTTGGATTCGATATGGATTGGATTTGGATAGGATTTGGACTAAATTTCGATTGGGATTGTATTTGGATAGGATTTTGATTGGATTTTGATTTGATTTGGATTGGTTTTGGATTGGATTTGAATTGGATTTGGATTGGATTCGGATTGAATTTGGATTGGATTTGGATTAGGATTGGATTTAAATTGTATTCAGATTGGATTAGGGTTGGATTTTGATTCGATTAGGATTGAATTTGGAGCGGATTTGGATTGGATTTGGATTGGATTTGGATTGGATTTGGATTGGATTTGGATTGGATTTGGATTGGATTTGGATTGGATTTGGATTAGATTTGGATTGGATTTGAATTAGATTTGGATTGGATTTGGAATGGGATTGAATTTGGATTGGATTTGGATGGGATAGGATTTAGATTAGATTAGGATTGGTTGGTTCGGATTTGGATAGGTTTTGGATTGAATTTGGATTGGATTTGGATTGGACTCGGATTGGATTTGGATTAGATTTGGATTGGATTGGATTTGAATTGGATTTGGATTTGGATTGGATTTGGGTTTAATTTGGATTTGATTTGGATTGAATTTGAATGTGGATTGGATTTGGAGCCCATTTTGATTGGATTTCGAGTGGTTTTTGATTGGATTTAGATTGGATTTGGATTGATTGGATTTAGATTTGGATTGGATTTGGATTGTTTTTTGATTGAATTTGGATTGGATTTAAATTGGATTTGGATTGGATTTAGACTGGATTTGTATTGTATTTACATTGGATTGAATATAGATTGAATTTGGATTGGATTAGATTCAGACTGGAAATGGATTGGATTTGGGTTGTATTTGGATTGGATTTAGATTGGGTTTGGTTGGTTTGGTTGGTTTGGTTGGTTGGATTTGGATTGGTTTGGATTGGTTTGGATTGGTTTGGATTGGTTTGGATTGGTTTGGATTGGTTTGGATTGGTTGGATTGGTTTGGATTGGATTTGGATTGGTTTGGATTGGTTTGGATTGGTTTGGACTGGATTTGGACTGGTTTGGACTTGGTTTGGATTGGTTGGTTGGTTTGGATTTGGATTGGTTTGGATTGGTTTGGATTGGATTGGTTTGGTTGGTTTGGTTTGGTTTGGATTGGTTTGGATTGGTTTGGATTGGTTTGGATTGGTTTGGATTGGTTTGGATTGGTTTGGATTGGTTTGGATTGGTTTGGATTGGTTTGGATTGGTTTGGATTGGTTGGATTGGTTTGGATTGGTTTGGATTGGTTTGGATTGGTTTGGATTGGTTTGGATTGGTTTGGATTGGTTTGGATTGGTTGGATTGGTTGGATTGGTTTGGTTGGTTTGGATTGGTTGGATTGGTTTGGTTGGTTTGGATTGGTTTGGATTGGTTTGGATTGGTTTGGGATTGGTTTGGATTGGTTTGGTTGGTTTGGATTGGTTTGGTTGGTTGGATTTGGATTGGTTTGGATTGGTTTGGTTGGTTTGGATTGGTTGGTTGGTTTGGATTGGTTTGGATTGGTTTGGTTGGTTTGGTTGGTTTGGATTGGTTTGGTTGGTTTGGTTGGTTTGGTTGGTTTGGATTGGTTTGGATTGGTTTGGATTGGTTTGGTTGGTTTGGATTGGTTTGGTTGGTTTGGATTGGTTTGGATTGGTTTGGATTGGTTTGGTTGGATTTGGATTGGTTTGGATTGGTTTGGTTGGTTTGGATTGGTTTGGATTGGTTTGGATTGGTTTGGATTGGTTTGGTTGGTTTGGATTGGTTGGATTGGTTTGGTTGGTTTGGTTGGTTTGGATTGGTTTGGATTGGTTTGGATTGGTTTGGATTGGTTTGGATTGGTTTGGATTGGTTGGATTGGTTTGGATTGGTTTGGATTGGTTTGGATTGGTTGGATTGGTTGGATTGGTTTGGATTGGTTGGATTGGTTTGGATTGGTTTGGATTGGTTTGGATTGGTTTGGATTTGGATTGGTTTGGATTGGTTTGGATTGGTTTGGATTGGTTTGGATTGGTTTGGATTGGTTTGGATTGGTTTGGATTGGTTTGGATTGGTTTGGATTGGTTTGGATTGGTTTGGATTGGTTTGGATTGGTTTGGATTGGTTTGGATTGGTTTGGATTGGTTTGGATTGGTTTGGATTGGTTTGGATTGGTTTTGGATTGGTTTGGATTGGTTTGGATTGGTTTGGTTGGTTTGGTTGATTTGGATTGGTTGGATTGGTTTGGATTTGGATTGGTTTGGATTGGTTTGGATTGGTTTGATTGGTTTGGATTGGTTTGGATTGGTTTGGTTGGTTTGGATTGGTTTGGATTGGTTTGGATTGGTTTGGATTGGTTGGATTGGTTTGGATTGGTTTGGATTGGTTTGGTTGGTTGGTTTGGATTGGTTGGATTGGTTGGTTTGGTTGGATTGGTTGGATTGGTTTGGATTGGTTTGGATTGGTTTGGATTGGTTGGATTGGTTTGGATTGGTTTGGATTGGTTTGGTTTTGTTTGGATTGTGTTTGGATTGATTTGGATTGGTTTGGATTGGTTTGGATGGGGTTTGATTGGTTTGGATTGGTTTGGTTTGGATTGGTTTGGATTGGTTGATTGGTTTGGATTGGATTTGGATTGGGTTTGGATTGGATTTGGATTGGATTTGGATTGGATTTGGATTGGTTTGGTTTGGATTGGATTTGGATTGGATTTGGATTGGATTTGGATTGGATTTGGATTGGATTTGGATTGGATTTGGATTGGATTTGGATTGGATTTGGATTGGATTTGGATTGGATTTGGATTGGATTAGATTCAGACTAGATATGGATTGGATTGAATGGATTGGGATTGGATTTGATTTGGATTGGATTTGGATTAGCTTTGGATTAGATTTGGATTGAATTGGATTCGGTTTGGATTTTGATTGGATTTGGATTGGATTTAGATTGGTTTTGGATTAAATTTGGATTATATTTGGAATGGGTTTGGATATATTATGGGGGTACCTGGGTATATGGCTCAAATCATAGCCTACTATGCTGCGGTTGAGCATGTTCACTGTTATTTATCAGCATATATTGGAGCACCAACCAATATTATGCCATCAGGCGACTTGCCTACTTCTGGTTAATTTGCCAAGTAGCTAAAAATAACGATAATTGCCTACAATTTTTTATTTAAGGCACCAAAAGTGTCGAGCGATAATTGCCCTCAATTTCTTATTTAAGCCATCAAAAGTGTTGAGTGAAATAGATAAAATTTTGGGTAATTTTCCCAATATGAAATCTATAGGTGGATGCTGCTCAGCCCACTTGGGACAAATGTCAACAGATGGATATGTTTATGTCTAAACTTTATTAAATGATTACTTATTTAATCAAAAACATCATCGAATTATCTGCTAGATTTTGGTACGCATGAAATTTAAACGCAGTGGAATTTTGGACGATCTGTGTCGAAATCCAAGCAATCACGCAGCAACAATTGGAAGCAAAATCTGCTTACAAGATTCCCAGGGTATAAGAAGTAGAAGCATAACTGCCGTTATCTGGAAAAGTGACGTAACAGCCATTTTACAACATGCATGTTTTCCATTTTTCTGTTAAAGAGCTCGATGAGTAGTACTCGTTAACACCATTTTTGGAAAATGACGTATACGTCACTTTTTCAGATTACGGCAGATAAGTACTAGAACGCTAGTGTCGCTGTAGTCATTGAAATTATTTTGCCTAATTATGCTTAAACACGCTTCGATTGACCATAATTTATGCATCAGGTTGTAGTGCATGTTTGGTTTCATCGCCAACATCTGTTTGGCACTTGTAGTACCGGTACTTTGGATGCCAGGCCTAGATGTTAGTCACGCGAGCAGGACCAACATTAGCAACAGTGGCGTAGCCAGAAAATTGGTCTGGGGAGGGGGGGTTTTCTGAACATTTTTTTTTTTGAAAAAAAAATTTCTTCTAAAAATTTTGTCTCTGGGGGGGGGGTTATGTTCAAAACCACCCCCGTGGCTACGCCACTGATTAGCAATCTTATACTTTTGAATCGACTGTATAAGGCCAGTCTTGATTGAATCATGTTCAAATCTTAATCATCGAAGCCCCATGTGCGAGTTAACTCACTTGCAATCTGTAGGCAGAGCATCACGCTTGAGTTTTTCACACAGAATCGCGTCGTTTCGCTCATTTGTCGAACAATAATTTCGCTTCAAAAAGCGTCAAACCCAGTCGAAGAAGATCGCAGCAAGCCATGCGCGCGGATGGTTGCTTTTAAATTTGCTGTCACGTTTTTGTTCGTTTCCGCAAGAAATAGTTACGGCTGATGTATATTTTTTGCATATGTACTAGAAGAAAAAAGTTTAAGTTATCTGAAGTTCTGAGAGTTACCAGTTTGGTGACATTTACTCAAGTGTATTCTTATTAAAGCGCGCGAAATCGTTTGTGTAGTTTGTATACGCGGATGTGTTTGGTGAAAATATATTTGAATGTGTAATAATACCAGGAAAATATGAATCATTAACGAATTGCTCGGATTAGCGCTGGAAGAGTAGTGATTTTTTCGTGGACACTAGTTGTGGTCTTTTCTTCCTCAGTTCATTTATACGGAATTTGATCAATTTGGTGAGATTGTTTCAATTTGTTTTTATATGATTCCAAAACTAAATACGCGCTGGATTTAAAAATCCGGAAGTTTGTTTATGGATCCATTATCCAATTGATAATGGTAGCATAAACAGGCGGGGCTGATTGCAAGTGAAAGTGACCTCAGACTGGACGTGAGTTACCAGGCAGTCTGAAATGGGTTACTGGAGCTGCAGTAGAGCTAACACCTTCTAACTCCCGGGCTAAAGCTGACTTTATTAAAGACAGCTTTCTTCCATAATACCACTGCCGGACAGTGGGGGTTAGATTGAAGATACACATACACACACACACAAAAAGCGTCAAAACCTAATCGAAGAGTATTTTGTATGGATTTACTGTCTATTGTTTTAAGCAAAGAAAGGTAATTTGATTAACACATCGAAGAAGAACACGTTGAAATTATGCAATGATGCAAATTGCGAGTCGAACATGACCGATGAACTCTGGGCCATGAGTCGGGTGTGGTTTGACTCGCGCATGATTTGAATCCTGGATGAGATTTTTGAATTTGAGTGTTTCTCAACACTGCTACAAGGCTTGAGTAAAACAAACTCTAGAGATAATTCCCTAGTAACATTTTGGTTTTATACTGGTTTTATCACAATCTTTAAGAGTAAATTATGGTCTTCAAGAGCGTTATAAAACTTAAAATGTTGCTTGGGTTTTGTTTGAGTCACAGAAGCACATTTTAATCTTAACAACTATGATCCATATGATTGCGTTACGAAACGTTTGCTTCAGACAAAATCATATATTTTAAAGTTCTAATAATTGCTTTAACAATACTGAGAAATAGCTAATCATGTTTTTTTCTATTTCGCGGGACCTTATCTAGAAATAAGTTAAATGCGAAATGAAATAAGTTAACATTATGTGTACAGCAAACGTGCTTTTTCCTATGATGTTGTGCTTTTTACAGCGGTTGAATTGATTTCAATGTAAAGATCACCGCTGCTTAATTATGCCATGAGTTTGTTAAGTGTTGAATTGTGTCGACGAAATCAGAAGAATTTATGCCATTTTTTTAAATCTAGTTCCTAATTTCTTTGAAAATATTTAAAAATGAACAACTGCTGTTTCTTGGATTAATAATTCATTTATTATGAAAACCATTAAAAAAAATTATACACCTCAACAGAACGAGAATATGAGTAGGTTTAAATGATTAGTTTAAAGCATTGAAATAAATTAAACAACAATGATCTTTGCATTGTATCAGTTAGGACAAGTCTGTTCTAAGTACCGTGGGGCATCGAAATCCGTACACTTAAGCACCTTCGTATATGAAAAAGTCATTAGGAAATAGGAATCGAATGTAAATAAAACGTTTGTCATTGACACAGGCGCATGAAGGCTTTTACTTTTGAAGTGTTTCACATTTACTCATTAAAAACTACGAAAAACATGATAAAATAATGAATTAAATCAACTACTCCTGACTCGAAATCCGTCCACCGTGGACGGATTTCGAATCAAAGGATCAAAAACCGTACAGCTATTTCTTAACTAAATATTTAAATTGAAACAACCTGATTGACTAAACTACCACTGTAAATAGTTATGCATCTTGAGAAGCGATCCCGTCGATTTGTATTCCGCTTATCTTATGTAATGATTTGCAATTAGCAATTAAAGCACAGTTACTTTTGGTGCAATTATGCTGTACCCGAAAACAAGATGGCGACACAAACTCCGCGTTTGGTGGGTGGAGATTTGTTTTTGATTTTTGTTGTTTTAATTTCAAAGCCTTCTTTCCAATTCTATGTCCTAAAAGCTTACTGTCAAGTATCTGAACAGAATAAGATTGATTATTCCTACATTAATTACCTTTAACCTCTCTTAATTTATTGATATCTCATGAGGTGGACGGATTTCGGTGATGTACGGATTTCGGTCCTGCGAGGTACTCGTGAAAATTAAAAATCGATCAAATGCTTACATTATTTTAGTTGCTAGAAAAGAGCTTAGAAAACACAAAGATGCTAGATCACTGTATTTGAACGACACTGGACACAAAGTCGGACAGTAACAATTCATAACTAGTTTCAGAGATGAAATATCAAAATTGCTTCATCAAACGTCATTTATGAACAATTTTCTGGCTGCGCCAGTTAGATTTTTGAACTTGCATAAACATATTTTTTTAAATAGGTGGTCCATACAGAACAGAGTCATGCTGATAGACCCCATACTCGATATGGTCCAACACGAGATAACAAAGCAGACTACATACATACTCCACAATCAAATACGTATAATAAGGGGAGTATTTCCTGAAAGCATATCCAACATAAAACTGCGTGTGATCGCCATAACTACATCCGACCACACGAAGAGCTATAGAATAGATGCTGATGATTAGTACCATTCCAATAAAGCAAAGCAAAAAAAAAAAACAAACAAAAACTTGCCGCAGAATCAACCATTCAGTGGCGTGTAGATATCTTGCTGCGAGAAGCGATAAAGAGACCTCCCAAAATTCAAAGCGTCATCGGGCGATACCCGGCAAACGGTCGGGACCCGGGACCGGGAACCGGAGATGATGATGGCGCACCAAAGAGCTGTGATCCCACCTTTTTTCCCGCACTGGACTCATCCTCAATCAAGCTAACTGCCAGGAAGGGCACAACTGCGAGCGCCATTATTCTACGCCCGGACCTGCGCGGGGTCCGGATTTCTCGGGTGGAAGTAACAAATTTAATTACTTCATTATTTCTCCCCTGGATCAGTGTTTCTGTTTTTTTTTGTGGGATGCTCACTGTATGTTTTTCCAGCTCTGCGCCCAATTGTGTTGAATGTTTTCCCTAGAGGTTTTTTTGTTTTCCTTTTCTCTGGTGATCATTATGTGGCGTTTGTTACGAGAGACGTAGTGCTCCAATGCAACACCCGGCTGGAGTTTAACGCTGGTACGATCTAATCGACCGCGAAGGATCGCGGACACCACACGATACTTGAAGCGTAGATTTAGTAGATGGTTAGTTTGTTTTTCCTCGCTAGAACTCGAACAGGAGAGTGGGAAAAAGGTTTTTACCTACCGCATGCAGTTGATTAGGTGGTATGGTGTGGAGAAATATTTTATGGACTCACACGGGTAGGTGTCTGGCGCCACAGTGAGATTGGATCATTTATAGAAAATAGCAATAAAGAAATGGTTTATCGAAATGGATCTATTATCATCGTTTCTTAACTAAACTATTGTTCCTGTTTATTGTCAACTGGTTTCTATTATCTTTTAGAATGTTATGGAAATACACCCCAGAAATAATTATAACGCCAGCGCTAATTTTCATATTATATTTGACCTTGAAATTTTAAACGACTAATACTCTATTAATCATATTTCGTTCAACTGACATTACTACCAGATAGATTGCAATCTATTTTTTCTGTTGGGTACATTAGTTGACCAAAATAGTTCAAATCAAGAGCACAATAGCTATTCCATATATCCGCGAGAAACCCTTCAAAATTTCTACGGGTAGATTACCGGAAAGTCACCGGGATTTTTTTTTTCTAAATTTCAGAAAATCTTCGAAATGTTAATGGGAAATTCTAAGGATTTTGTTCGACAATTTATTCGAGATTTCTAACGCAAAATTCTTTGGAATTATCAATGAAACATCCTCGGAATCTCCAAAGCAATTGTTGAAAATTTACACGAGATATTATTTGAATTTCCCACCAAAAACTCTTTGTGTTTTAATAAAAATGCTATTTCTGTAGGGAATCTTTTGTAATTTTCATATTAATTTTTTCAAGTTCCAATTGAAAATTTTCCATAATTTCCATGGAAAATTATTTGGAAACTCTTAGGGAAATCACATTCGCCTAAATTTAAAATTACGTCGAAAAATTATTACACGAAATTAACTCGAAATTTCGACGATAAAACTTTTGGAATTAAAAATTAAATTCGATCTACATGGTTTGTACACAGCCCCCTAATTCAAAATAATCTGAATTTTCAATCAATTGCTATAAAACTTCGACTGTACATATCAACATCCTCATATTTGTTTTAGTAAAGTAAAGCATATGAAACTAGAGTAAAAGAGCACTCTATCCAACTACTACAATGTGAAAAAATATAAACAGTTCATTTTTAAAGAATTTTTGGAATCAATTTTGGTTTGACGCGGTGCTTAACTCCTCCATAATAGGTCGTTTTACCCTAGTATAATTTGAACGCAATGTTTTATAATTGCCAACAATCCTTGGTAACGTTCTCTCTATAAATTGTTGCCGAATTTCGACATCTTCCCGACGAATTTTTTTTTTCGGCTATTAAATTAATAATTGTTCAAGTCGTTGGTGTTATTAAAAACTGTTATTCAGAAATGCCAATATTTTTGACGACAGCAGATTTTTTTAATAAACAATTAGATTTTTTTCCATTCAAATTAAAAAATGCCAAAGCCGAAATCAGAGTATAGGCAATAAATGAAAATAAAATTTTCCCAAATAATTCAATAGTCCCATATATCAGATATTTTTCAAATCTGTTCTGTTCAAATCTGGGTCTGTTCAAATATTACGTAACGCGAAAAACGTTGTTTTTGATAACCCCCCACCCCCTCGTAACAATCTGTAACAATTTTCAGAACTACCCCCACCCCTATGCGTAACGCGTAACAAACAGTTTTTTGAAAAAAAAAATTGATTTTTGGTAGGATTTAAAACACGTTACAATAAATTATTATGCATTGTATATTTTATGCTATTTTAAAGAAAATACACATTTTTGGAATTAATTTGTTACGCGTAACAATATTTCGAAGGACACCCACCCCCATATTTTGCGTAACAAATCGTAACGAAAATTAAACCCCCTATTGCGTTACGTAATATTTGAACAGACCCAAAGGAAAATTTGTTATTGAAGACAAGAGATTAAAAATCAAAGTTGAAAATTTTTGAAAACAAAAGAAAACAATTTATAAAAAAAGTATAAAGTGGAAATTGTTCACAAAGGAACAATAATTTTGTTTTATATATGTTAATTTTATATTAACCTTATTTCTTTATTGGCAATTTCTCATTTTTGTATTTTAGTTCTTTTTGACATGAAATTCAATAAAGTCAATTCGGGTAATACGATAAACACCTGATTTCAAAATAATTTCCTGGTTTTCGATTTTGATTAATCAAATCACCAATAAATCTTGCTCCACTTATTGTGATCCCTGAGTTTGATCCTTGCCTTAGTACCAAAAGGTCAATTCGAATTCTTTATTTGCATTCTTAGTGTGTTTTTGCCTTTCATGTACATTGTTGTACCGAAAGGCTATATGATTACTCCAAAAATGAACTTTTAATAGAAGGTCCGGAGACCCATAGTATCATACTTGGCTTGGACTTGGCTCGACGAACTGAGATGATGTCTGTAAGTGTGTGTATGTGTGTAAGTGTACAAATTTTGTAGAAACACTTTTTAAAACTTAGCGTCGGCCGATTTACTCGAAACAAGTTGCATTCGTCGGGGAATGCGGCAAACAATTCTATTGAAAATTGACTCGGTCGGACAATACACACTCAGTTTTTATTTCTGCATTAAACCGAAAAAAAAATCCGCAAAATTGGTGGTATTGCATTTTAATCAATGCAAAACATGCAAAATGATCGGAAAAATGTGATCTTTTCCCCTAAAGAGCTCTTTTTACTTTTGTAATATGATTTTTTCAATATATTTTATAATGCACGAGAAAGGCATCATCACTGCTAGGTGGATTACCTGTTTTTTTAGATTTGAGCAGCCGCCTGCAAAATTTCGTTCAATGAAATTTTATGACCCCTACTCCTACTCCATTGATTCCTGAATTATGATCTGACTAAAGTAGTTGACTGACCGGCCAAATTTGTGAAGGAAAGAGTTCCAGAAGGATTTTCCGAAAGAATTCCTGAAAAAAATTGTAAAAAAAGGGATTTCTCCAATGAAGTCCTAAAAAATGAGATGGAATTCCTTAAGGAAATATCGAAAAAAAAATGCTTCAAAAATTTCCAAAGAAAATTGAATTGAAATCGATGTCTCACTACTCACTTCGCGCTTCTCACTTTTAACAGTGAGAAGAGACATATGAAGAGTGAAAAGTGAGACGTCTCACTACTCACTTCGCGCTTCTCACTTTTTACAGTGAGAAGAGAGAAATCAGATCTACCACGGTCACATTGCCAGCTACATGCAAATCCTGACCCAACGAATACCTTCCCAATATCCAACTCCGTGGTACTTATGAGGGTGTTGCTGAGTCGAGAGCCTCTCTGCAAGTATCACATCAACATTTTCTTCCCCCCCCCCCCTAGTTGTGGTACAGATGGGCGTAGTTCGGATAGTAATCTTCACGCTTTTGTATTTTTTGTCTTAGATTGAAATCAAGGTAGGTGTGATTTCTGATAGCAATCTGGACAGAAATTTAAAAAGGAACATGAGTTTTACTTCACTTTCATTTTTTTAATATATTTATTTGTATTTGAATATTTTCTTATTTTCGTATATTTATTTCCTTACATTTCCATATTTATATGTTCTATATTTACTTTATTTTATAATTTAATTTTTTCATACTCTCATACACAGGATTCTGTTTTTACACGATTTTTTTTCCGCTCGTGTTTTTGATCGTGTGACTTTAATTTAGGGCAAATGATCCGATAGTCGTGAGTGTTCCTATAGTTGCGGTAGTGCAGTATGCGGAAAATCTAAGAATTAAACGCAGCAACCCACACGTTCAATAATAAAGTGTTATGTCAGAATACAAACCAAGTGAAAACAGCATTGATTATCTTGATAAACTGGTAAGTATCTTCAAAGTACCTTACTAAATTTTCGTCTTTGCTCCAATAGTTGTGGTAGTGTACCTATAGTTGCGAGTCCCGTAAGAAAACAATGGGATTCGCAACTATAGGAACACGAATTAAAAAATACCACAACTATTGGAACAATGTACCAATAATTGGAGTTATCATTTTAGGACGAAATACTTGGAATGCATGCGACGGAGGCATTTTTCCATTAAAATAGATGGGGAAAACTATCCAATATATATCCAAGGTAAGTGAAATAAGTATTGGAATAATTCTGGGAAAATGAATAGTGTTGGAACGTGCTTAGTTCCTCCACTATTGGATCATTTACCCTACCACCAAAATCTTTGCAACATGTTTCAAAAAATCCTAAATAATTTAAAGAAAAATCACATGGTAATTAATATGCGTTAAACATTTAGAATGAGTGCAAAATTGAGAAAATGTAAATCTTTTAAAAACAGAGTCCTGTATATTTTACTATTTTAATCTCCATTTTTGTGCTTTCATAACTTCATAATGTTGTATTCTTATGCAGCCTTACACTGCTGATAAGGAACTATATTTTTTTTAAATTTATATTTTCATATTTTATGTCTTCATAGTCTTATTTATATACTTTTTCATATTATCACGTTCTCGTTTTATCATGTATCTCTATTCCATATTTTCATATTTTTATATATTTATTTTATCCTGTTTTCATATTTTCGTTTTTTGATGCGTTCATATTTTCATATATTTTTGTTTTCTTATATTTATATGTTCATATATTTATAGTTTCCACCTTAGCCGTGCGGTAAGACGCGCTGCTACAAAGCAAGACCATGCTGAGGGTGGCTGGGTTCGATTCCCGGTGCCGGTCTAGGCAATTTTCGGATTGGAAATTGTCTCGACTTCCCTGGGTATAAAAGTATCATCGTGCCAGCCTCATGATATATGAATGCAAACATGGTAATTTGGCTTAGAAACCTCGCAGTTAAGAACTGTGGAAGTGCTTATTGAACACTAAGCTGTAGGGCGGCTCTGTCCCAGTGCACAATGGGGAAATCCGATTTCAAAGGTGGAAAAAATTGATAACTTTCTTTTCACGAACAACTTACAGAAGAGATCAAGACCTTATTCGAAAGGGAATTTTGCAAAGAATTCAGTGAGTGCTGTTTCATGGACGTGGGACGCTTCTGTATGTAGTTATTGAGCTCGTTTTGCCCTAATGCCCCATATATCGCGAGTTTCCAAACTATTTGTCATTTTATCTTTCAGACGTTGTTCTAAAATGGTGTTTATCTTTTCACTTTGGATCCACAGAAGGGCACTAAATATATTTTGTTGGTAAAAGTTGGAAATTTAAGGGATTTTGGGGTCAAATACGCATCAAAGTGCATTTTATGTGAAATTTTCATGTATTCTGTAAGAAATAGTAATATTTACAGATATGTGTTGATATTATTGTTTCCAAGTGTTGAACAGATATTGACAAATGTTTACCGAACAAAAATCAATGAAATAAATCGTTTCACAGATGTTTTAATTGGTTATTTATGGAGTAAAAAACGATTTTTAAAAACTTATGAATAGCACCGATGCCAAACATTTCCAAACCGTACCCGATAGCACAACTAGACAAGAATAGTCATATGTTATGAGTCTTGATGTGATCATAGATAGGAGGTGATGGGAGATACTCTTTTTTCTTACCTTTTTGCCCAAATTCCCCTATGAAATAATATAGCTCAATGATTCTGAGGAAGGAAATGATGTAGTAATGGTAATTTAATTGATATTTTCCAATGATATAATGAAAATAACTAATAATCATATAAATCATTAAAAATATTGAATTATAGGGGATTTAGGGGTCATACAGCTCATTTAATGTAACTTTTTATACAAAATACTATAACTTTTCTCACGAGCGACTCACAGATAAGGTTAAGGGCTTATTCGGAAGCGAATTTTCGAAGAAATTCAGTGAGAGATGTTTCATAGACGTGAGACACTTCTGTGTGTAGTTATTAAGCTCGCTTTGCCCCAATGTCCCATACATCACAGTTTATCATATTTTTCGTGCTTTTATCTTCCAAGTATTGTACTGTACTATAGATGTGTTCTCCTCTTCATTATAGATCCCTAGAAAAGCTTTATACATGATTAGTTGGTAAAAGTTGGAAATTTAAGGGATTTTGGGGTCAAATAAGTATTAAATTTCACTTTACGTGAATTTTTCATGAATTCTGTGAAAATTAATAAAAATATTATTGTTCTCCCAGAATGTTCTACAGACATTAATAAATGTTTGCGAAACAATTGCTAATGAAGTAAATAATTTCGCAAGCGTTTTGTTTTGTGTTTTATTGTGTAAAGCCCAATTTTTTAAATGCTTCTGAAAAGTGCCGATGCCAATCATTCCCAAACCACACCCGTTTGCACAACTAGATAAGAGTAAATATATTAGTCAATGTGATAATAGATAGGAATAGATGGGAACTATTCTTTTCTCATGACGTTTCACCCAAATTCCCCTTATGAAATAATATAGCTCAATGATTCTGAGTAAGAAATGATGGAGTAACATTGATTCAATTATAATTTGTCAATGATAGTATAAAAATAACAAATATTCGTAGATTGCATTGGAAAAAAATCCAAGGGTTCAGGGCTCAGAACCTTTTTTTTAATACAGAATTAATCAATTTTTTCACTTATTTGTCCCAAAATGCCTTAAAAATCCATTTTTAATATAATATATGGATATTTGTTTTTTTATGGTATCAATTTCTGTTAAAAAAAATTATGACAATAATATCAACTATTATCTGAAAATATCTGAATAATCAATAGGCAGTAGATTTCGTTAAAATTAACCATGTAGAGCTACATCAATGCTTACAAGTATTTAAATCACCGTATTTTAACCCTAAATAATCATTCGATGTAATATAGTGTAAATGATTTCTTGGGTATTATTATTTTTTACAGAATACTATGTATGGATCTACAATGGATCTACAATGAAGAGGAAAACAGAATTTCAGTGTTATTTTTGAAAGATAAAAGTACCAAAATATGAAAAATTTTGATGTTTGGGACATTGGGGCAAAACCAGCTCAATAACTACATACAGAAGTGTCTGATGTCTATAAAACGCAACTCACTGAATTTCTAGGAGAATTCGCTTCCGAATAAGCCCTTAACCTTATCTGTGAGTCGCTCGTGAGAAAAGGTATAGTATTTTGTATAAAAAGTTACATTAAATGAGCTGTATGACCCCTAAATCCCCTATAATTCAATATTTTTAATGATTTATATGATTATTAGTTATTTTCATTACATCATTGGAAAATATCAATTAAATAAACATTACAACATCATTTCCTTCATCAGAATCATTGAGCTATATTGTTTCATAGGGGAATTTGGGCAAAAAGGTATGAAAAAAGAGTATCTCCCATCACCTCCTATCTATGATCACATCAAGACTCATAATATATGACTATTCTTGTCTAGTTGAGCTATCGGGTATGGTTTGGAAATGTTCGGCATCAGTGCTATTCAAAAGTTTTAAAAATCGTTTTTACTCAATAAATAACCAAATAAATGATTTGTGAAACGATTTATTTCATTAATTTCTGTTCAGCAAACATTTGTCAAAATCTGTTCAACATTTTGAGACAATAATATCAACACTTATCTTGAATATTACTATTTTTACACAATACATGAAAATTTCACATAAAATGCACTTTGATACGTAATTGACCCCAAAATCCCTCAAATTTCTAATTTTTACCAACAAAATATATTTAGTGCCCTTCTGTGGATTCACAGTGAAGAGATGAACACAATTTTAGAACAATGTCTTAAAGATAAAATGACAAATAGTTTGGAAACTCGCGATATATGGGGCATTAAGGCAAAACGAGCTCAATAACTACATACAGAAGCGTTCCTCGTCCATAAAACAGCACTCACTGAATTCTTTGCAAAATTCCCTTTCGAATAAGGTCTTGATCTCTTCTGTAAGTTCTTCGTGAAGAAAGTTATCATTTTTTTCCACCTTTGAAATCGGATTTTCTCCATTGTGCAGTGTGGTGATGTAATGCCAATAAGAAGAAGAAGAAAAATATTTATATTTTCATATATTTATTTTTTTCATATAGGTACATTTTTGTTTTAATATTTTCATACTTTCGTGTTTTCATATTTTTATTTTTATAGCATGCAAATATAAAAGTGTGAAAGTGTGAAAGTAGTTTTCATATTTTATACTTTCTTATTCTTATGCTTTCATGTTTTATATTCTCATAATTTTGCTTATTTATATGTTTACTTTTAATATTGCGTATTTCAGTTATATACCATACTTCCATAAGTTCATAATTAATATTTTCATATTTCCATATTGTCATATTCTGATATTTTTATTTATACTTTCATAATTTTATATTTTCATATCTTCATTTTGTTATATATTCATATGTTTATGTTTTCATTCTTTTATATTCATTTTTATTATGCACGTTCATGTTGTTTATTTTTTCATACTTTCATACACATTATTATTTATATTTTCATATATTCATAAGGTACCCCGGGGCAAGTGGGACCTAAAAAAAGGCTAGTTCAGCAAAATTGTTAACGCGTACTTAGAAAACAGGCTATTTCCGAACATTAACCACTGATACATCATTATATACTTCCATTGTTGAAGTGTAGAGGTGTTGGAAGCCATTTATTCAATTACAAAAATATTGGTAGTGCTAAAAATAAATTTACCCTCAGTACCCACTTACCCCTTCAAACGGGGCAAGTGGGACCTATTCTGTTTTCTACTGTCGAACGAAACTAATTTGAGGAATGTAGATACTGTTCATATTATTTCTGCGTATTAGTATTTGCAGATCTTGGATGGAGATTGGTTGCATGTCGGACTTTATTTTTGCAACAAGAAAGGGATTTTAATGTTAGCAGATATGAAAACAAGACAACAGCCGATTTATCGTTTATCTGGCTGTTGCATTGTTTTCCGTTAGCTTACTTTTGTACCAAATGGTTTAGGTGCAAGGATAAGCAAATCTTTATTCAGTTTTCGTATGAATAAATGTTTCTCTTTTTAGAACACAAATTATTACATAAATCAGTACTTCAGAAGAAATGCCCAGTGTTTTTAATTTGTAATAGAACAAAATAGCCAATTTATGTGTTAAAAACTTTATATATCTGAAAATCTGATGCGAAGTTTGAAAATAACAAAACACAAGACAAATCCTGTTGACCTGTTGTAGAATAAATAGATTATTTGCACTGTATACGGAAGAATTTTGCATAGTTATAGCCATTGCTCTTCTTCACGCGGGAGATAATTTTTTAGAATGTAAAATACACATTTGGTAATTAACTGTACAATACTTTTCAACAAAGAAATCAAACTACATCTGATTCAGATCCATATGATATATGAACGACGAAGTTATTTTTTGCTAGACAACTGTCTAAAACAATTAAAATAGCTCTATCAAAAATGTTGTTCAAATATGTCCCACTTGCCCCATGTATGCTAAAAGTCAAGGGAAAATGAAAATTGCAGATTTTGGCTTCAATTAAAAATTTTAAATCGTTTCGATGTCTCACAATTATTTAATTGCTCAAAATATTCACTGCCCTCATCAATGATAAATTTAGAAACGACTATTTAGTTGGAAATCCATTGAATTAAAATGAAAGTAATAGATTTTCCCGGTAGTTTAAAGTCATGATCAAGCAATAGGATTAGTATGGTACCTTAAATGGTTTTCATTCCAAATATTTTTGTGTCGGGTGAATTCGTTTATAGTTCTGCTTCATCTTCCTAGAACATTGTTACCATTGAAAACGTTCATCGATTCATCTGCAGTCATAGTACCCACTTACCCCGTATTTTCACTTGCCCCGGGGTACCTTATCCTCTGTTTTTTATATTTTTATTTTCTCATATTTTCATATATACAGATTTTGATCCCTTCATATTGTCATATTTTCAAATATCTATTTTTCCATATTTTCATATACATTTATTAAACATTTACTAAAACTGGTTTACTAAAACAAGTTACAGGAAGATTGAGAGGCCATCATTTACCTAGGTCGTTCTTATCTGACAAAATGTTGACAGGTTCGGTTAGAAAAACGTCACACGCTCTATATTTTCGAATTGAAGTTCCTTATTATTTAAATTCCAAACCCACTAACACAAATTTCCTCCCTGAGACATCTATGAAGGTAGTATAGGTTCCCTGCATTTTCACTAGTAGCTGTTGAACTAACATTCCTTCCCATCCTTCCGTGATTGTAAGGACGTGGCCAAGTATAAAACTGGTTCTGTAAAGAAAAAAGTATTAATCCCAAGTACCGATTTGTGACAATATACAGAAGATTGCTCAGTTGAGCATTGTACATATAGTCACCCACGATTTGTACAATCACCTATGCTATGCTATTTTATTTTGTTTAATTCGTTCAGTATGAAAAGTACGCTTTACAAAATGCCCCGTTTGTAAATATTTGGAATTGCTTCTCAGGTACCTTCTTGTTTAAGAAAATTATCATTGCAGGTGAAAACCATCACATTTTGGGTTTTACATGCGAAATAGTTGTCAACCATCTGGAACAATGTATAACATCAGACCACCGGTTTAGTTGTCTTTTGCAAATGTCGTATACTGGAAAACATTCTTAATGTCTGAAGTATCGGATGAAGACAGAATTAACATTTGTTTGATCTTCACCGAGACCGAAAAGCCATTCCCGCTATCATACTCCAACCTGTTTACCAATCAGTTAATCGTCTTATGTTTCCTGCTCATGTTTTCGGCATCCAATCCAATCCAGATCATCCTCCGCGCGGCGGCAACCGCTTCTCAAAGACCGGAAAACAGGGTGAAAATAAGACCTTCTATTAAAACATTACCAGGCACTGAGACATCGTCGTTGTTGGTAATACATACTTCCACTTCCATTTCGGCTGCGGTTGGTCTTCTGGCTCTCGCGTCTGTTCAACAAAAAAAATGCACTGCACATAATTAAACGTTTTGTATCCACTACTGCTAGCTACGACGACTTGCACTTAATGAGCCCCCGAAAGTGTGCGTCCAATTTCGGGAGCTTCCGGCGTTTAAAACAAAATTAACAGTCGTTACATCCAACATGATGGTAAACTAAACCAGTCGCGGTCGCCGTCGCAGTCGGTTGGCTCGGTGAGGTGAAATCCAATCCCAGCGTGTTTAGCTGGCGGATTCACTGGAAGAAGATGCATCGGATCTTGTTAATTCAAACACAAGTTACGCTCTACCGATGTAGTTTGATGGTCAATTATTAATGTGATCGTCCGGTATGTGTAAAATGCATTTATCTCTATGCTTTTACTGGCGTGACTAGATTTTTTGTCTTATCTACTGAAATCAAATGGATAAAAATACACGATGTGAGTAGCTGCTCTATATTTTCATGGCAGGCGTATCGTGTTCAATATTTCAATATGGGCTGGCAAGATCGGGGTAAGGCTTTGCGATAGATAGATCATAATGAATAGCACTTCTAATGAAACGGTTTTTATGCAATTGAAGAATAATTTTGATCCATTATGCAGTAGTTTTTATTCAACGGTTCAGGGCTGAAAGCATCAATATATAGATATTGGATTTTTGTAATCAAGTAGTAAGTCAAAGTAACTATTATTTTGGATAACTTTAATGCCACCAAAATGATAATGAATAGTGTAGTTGATTTTGTTCGCTAGAGAAGATGAAGCGTATTCAACTAATTCTTGATTAACTGTAGAGCTGCGTAAAAATAGTTATATTGTATTTTCTAATCAATTTTTTTTAATGGCAAGTCCATCTATTGCTTCATGATTTGTCGAGTTATGCTATGTGGCACGATAACATGGAATCTGATGGTTCTCTGCAGCAACATGATTTATTGGCAATAATGATCATGTGAAGTAACTCGTTGCAAAACTCGATTATTTCAGCACTCGTAGTATTATTCAACTCGTCAAGCCTCGTAGGATAAACGTACAAATCATATTTCATCTTTCATCTAGTTGCACAAACATTTCAAATAATAAATATTATTGGAGGTCATCGATTCGATAAGGAACTTAATTCTTGGTATCCAAATGATATAAGCTGATCTATCTTGTATAGGTAAAATACCTGCACCGGTTAAGTTACCTGTCCGCAACAGGTGACAAAACCGGGATTAGGACCCAACCCATTTTTGTGAGCTCAACTCCCATCATTTGGCATTGTTTTCTCAAGTGGTGCTCGTTAAGATTTCAGAGTGCAGTCTAGCCAACTAAATGCCGATATGGTTTTCAATGCTGAGAAATCGTTTGCTACTCGACAGTTGTAAATTCAGTTGTTTCGTGTTCCAAACTTTTATTACCGCCCTACCTGGGTACGTGAAAAAATAAAAAGAGTCATACTTGATGTGGCCAAATGGGTAGACGTTTTGCGATCCAGCGATGAATCGAAGAAAGACGGGGAAAACCCCCATTCAGAGTATGCTCGCCGAGAGGCAACCATAAACAAAAGCTGCGTCAATGGATTCCGAAGGGGGAAAACCCACAGTTTTCTCAATGCGGCAGAAAATGCAGGCAGGCAACTGACAACGCAGAAATGGTGTGTCTGCCTTTTATAATCCTGTTGTTTTTTCGGTGCCTGTGATAATGAGGTTCCTACTCTAAAGATGCTTGTTTTTATAACTTTTGTACCCAACCATAATTTTAGCACGTCGGATAAGGCGGCGACGTGTTACAGCTGTCGACCAATTGGAGTAGTGTTGGTACATCAATCGAAATCGCCAACGGAATAAATGACATGGTGTTCTATTTTCGATATCACCGCTTAGTTTTCTTTTCTTCAATGACATTACAGCACTCTGAGAAATCGCCACCTTCCACAGACTTTTATCAAAAAACCTGAATGTGTGTAAATATAGCATATTTTATCACAATTTTGTTATCAAATATTTTGATGGAACAACTGGTAGCGAATAAATTGTATCGACATTTATTGACATCTGATATGTTGTTTCAATCGTTAATCGTGATAAAATTTTGTCAGTGTCTTGCGGTTGGCCGGGTTAGCTAAGCTTGTAAAATATTATTATACTAATCAAAAGAACACTTTGTACTTTGTAGTGTTAATCAAACCGACGAAATAATTATCCCGGAAGAAATAATAATAACTAGGAAGCTGGATTATCCATGATAAAAATATTTTGATTTGACTCGAATCAACAATGAATCGTTACTAAAAAATATGTAAAGTGTTTTTCACAATCTTCTGAAACGATTTCCTAACAATGCAAAATACAATCCAAGCATGCTTGCTATTGAATTTTGTATCGAAAAATGCATGGAAAATGCACGTCAAATCGACTTGAGCCACCTCGAAATTTTATCCGAATAAGCTGAAAATTTGACAGAAGGCTTATTTTAGCATGAGAATTTTGATTCTGGGCTGACCGGTTGAATTTTTAATACTTTTTGGAAACATGAAGAGGTCCAAATGTATGTGTGTGTATGAGTGTACAAAAATGTGAGACACAATTCTGGGTACTATCCGATAAGCATTATCCGATTTGCTTGCAACAAGTTGTATTAAACGCAGAATCCAGTCCCATTGTTTGCTATTGAATATTGATTCGATTTTTCCAGAGTTATTGACAAAATATTGTTTCTTGCCAAGTGCCGTTTTTTAAAGATATTGTTGCAATGCATGCAAGTGACCGAAAAAAATATGAATTGATGGAAATGGTGGATTCTTTCCTCCTACAGTACAGTTTTGACTTTTCTTGTGAGATTTGTCATTTTTAAAATGCGCGAGAAAGGCATCATCAACGCTAGGAGGATCAATCTATTTTTGTAGGAAATTGTGGCTAGAAGTGGCCACGATCGAAATATGTACCATTCGTATTTTCTGCTTAAAGCCCTTACAAATATTTAATAAAAATCATGTCTTTCTTAGAGATCAGGCCGAGGGGGAATAATAAAACATAAATAAGTATTGAAATAAAAAAAATCCTCGGATTTGTTCCAGAATAATTTGAAAATCCTCAAAATATTCCGAAAATTTTATTTTTATTCCCTCAAACTATTATTTTTGGGCAAAAGAATTCCGAGGGGGTGGGTGCAGAGACATGATCCTTTTTTAACATTTGTATCTAATTAGCATAAGAAGAAAACAGAAATAGTTAGCCGCAATCGACTGTCATAAAAAATATGTACTTGTTTGAGGAAAATGGGCAATAACGCCATTTTTAATCATGATCCATGGCAGAAACATATTCCATTCATATTTTCTGCCTAATTAGCATCAGAATCCAAGTAACAAAATTAATTTTATGGTGCACTTGAAGCTCACTTCTAGACTAATGCCCTAAAACCACATATAAAAACAATTATTCTACAATCCTGCTCCAAGATAGCCATAAAAACATTATAAGACGGAAGAGGCCCACGCTAGAGAAGGTGTTCAAGACCATTTTCTAAGGTTCGTTCAAAACTTGTTAGTTCTATGCAAGTGAGCTCGGTTAAGATTTCTAAGGATTTTGACAGCATGTGTTTTTTTGCCTTTCTCGTTTACAAAGTATACGTAAAGGCTATATGTTCGCTCGAAAAACGAACTTTTTATAGGAGTCCCGGAGACCCATAGTGTTACATACCGATCGACTCAGCTCGACGAATTGGAGTGATGTCTGTGTGTGCGCAAATTAATCTCACTCATTTTTAGGCACTTATCCTTAACCGATTTGCTCGCAACATGCTGCGTTCGACGCAGAATCTTGTCCCATTATTTCGTATCAAAAATTTGCCGACTCGGACTATGGGATTCGGAGTAATGGCCAAAATACATTTTCTCAAAAGAAAAAAATCACTCATTTTTTAAGCACTTACTCTTAGCCGATTTGTCCTTAACAAGTTTCATTCGATGCAGAATCTTGTCTCATTGTTTCCTGTTGAAAATTGGCCATATCGGACTATGGGCTCAAAAGTTATGGTCAAAATACTATTTTTATAACGCACGAGAAAGGCTCCATCACCGCTAGGTGGATTAATTGATATTTGTTGATGTTTACCTTTGTATTAACCAAATTGAATAGTTTCTCATAACAATGATGATTATGGATACGTTGAAAAATAAAACTGACATTGCCTTTTGGTCGTGTAGTTTCACATGCCAAGAACAGTTTGTCGATAATCTTCAGCGTAAAAGTAGGAAATAATTGATGCGCTTCATCTATACTGTAAGAAAATAGTATTATTTTGAAAAACTATTTAATTTGAAAAAATAAATGCCCAGAATATCAATTTTTGCTTTAATTTTTTTCAAACAAATGTGACAATATTCTGTTTTAATTCTCAAATCTTCAAAAAGACTCATTCATTTATAATGGAAACAGACATTTTCAAATGATTACATAAAAATGGCTACCATTGTCCCTACAAGTTCAAATAATATGCTTTGGTTGTTCTACAAAACTCGACCCCTTAACATAACAGATATACCTGTGCCAGTCTTACTGGGTCTGGGCTTACTTACTGGGATCGGAGAGCAAAGTTGTGGAGAAAGGAGGAATAGTTATTTTATAGACTATTTGAATTATGAGTGATGAACTTGTAAAATAATTTTGAAAAATCACTCTAATTAAATAAAGAACATTTGAATGATTCCAAGATTTGTTCATTTTAGAGTCCTTCCGATTTCTCACTAACTGTGCGTAACTACAGAATTTTTGAACTGTAATGAAAGAGTTTCTCACTGAATATTGTAGTCCAATTAAAAACTGAAGTAAGCTAGGATCTTAATTAAGAAAATTATTTTGACCTTCTTAATGTTCTTTTGAAAATGCTTATAATATTTCCAGAAAACAAAGAAAAAAATGTAAATATTAGGATACTTAGTATTTTGTTTATTTGGTAGGCCCAGTCGTGAATCACATTTTGCAGAGCCCTAATTCTTTAGTATGAAAATATTAAAATCATAAACTCATACAACTTTCATAATAATAGAGATTGCCTTTAAATTTCTTTATTATAGACTCCGTAATATCAACAAATCATCTTCATTTCTACGTTTATTAAGTGAGGGATTTTTCTGGGCTCCCCGTCTCACCATGTAAGGTTATTTTTTATTTAAACTATGTTTATTATTTATATGGAGCGTGTAGAAACTACAGAACTCCTCCTTTCCACGACCGCGCTCACGTAATTAGTGCCTGCAATCGCACTATAGGATTTCAAGCGGTCATAAATCGGAAAATGTCATGCCTCCCAAATCATTTTAAAATATTTTTTATAGATTACCAATATTCTGATTAGGAAAAATCCAAAATTTGAAGTCTCTACGTGCTTTAGTTCCAGAGATACAAGGTGCCAAAGTCAAAAATTGGAGAAAAATTAGACAAATTTTCAGAATAAATGTTAGTTTTTCAACTATTTATTTTAATACTTGTTTCATATTTTTTGCATGATGTTAATACATCGTTACAAAGGTAATTGTACAAGCTTTCAAATTGTGGGCAAAAAATAAGATACAAACTCGAATTTTTTTAATGCAGATACACTAAAATTTCTTTTAAAAAACGTGATAGTGAAGAACTTTTTATCCTCAATATTCCCCGGGTTTAATTATGATACACATGTAGGGTAAAGTTTCGACTACAATATCCTGAAGAATTTTTTTGCCAGTATTTGCAATCAGCAGAGATAATTCAATTTGATTTTTTACCGTGTCAAATTGGTTAAAAATTCACTCTAATTATTATTCCCCGATTCCCCCCCTTTATAGAAGCATTAAATTATGGAATTTCTCCTCTGCATGCTTGGTCACGATTTTTCGGATGTTTATTACATATTTCATATAGGATGAGCTTCATATAGGATGAGCTACTAAATTATTCAAATTAAAATACGAGGAAAGAAAAAAAAAATGTGAAAGCAAGATTTTATGAAAACTTTGGCATTAAGCATATGCGGTATTTCGAATACTTTCGTTTCAGGTGGTTCGAAACGAATTTCGCGGAATTTGAGCATAGCGAAATCTGTTTCTTGATTTCGTTTCGTTTCGAAAAAAATAGCTTTTAACGGAATTTCGGAGCATATTTATACTTAAACCATACTGTCTCATACGGTCGTGTGTTATCAAAATTTTTGGCTGCGCCGCTGCACAGTGGCGGAAAGCCGGACAAAACCTCAATTGTTTTTTCGTGATTTCGTAAAGCCCATATTTTTTTAATTTAACATATATATTAAATATGCTAGTTCCAACAATTTTTGATTGTAGCTTGTAAATAAAATTTTTGGTGTCTTGTTGAAGTTCATTCCGTAATGTGTTTCCCGAACAAATATGTATGAGAAAATGAAATTTGGCTAAACTTTTTTGGGAAAGATTCGAAACGATATTATGTATTAAAATCTATGTTTCTGTCTACTTTCCCATGGTTAGTGTGGTGAATTGCGCATAGCTGCGCCAAAGCGGGAAATTGACAGGTGCAATGTTATAATGAGGACACTGTCTTTGTTCTAGATCCTAGGGCCTGGACTTGCGGAAGCCCTTGGATAACATAAAGTGTGTCGGATAACCATTTTAACTTCAAAATTAATTCAGCGTTTCAAAATTACTCTGTGGTGAAGTTCTCAGGTTTTGTCTGGGATTTCTATTCCTTGGGCTTTTTATTAGTATGTTTTAGAGCGCCTCTTTTTTATTAAAGGCCAACTTCTTCACCTCTTATACCTCAAACCAGGTTTAAGTGCATGACTAAGCACCGCTTAAGAGTTAAAATACCCTAAGGCTTACATTATTATTAAACGAGGCACATAATTTTGCGTTGGATTGATTTGAAATACGGTTTTTGGCTTCGAGTTTTCAAAACAACTTCGTTTAAAACAAATATTTAGTCGCTTACCAAGGTGGCTTCACATAAATTTTCCACAAACCAAAGATTCGGTATCTTATAATAACATATTCTCCGAACTTATTCTCCTCTCCTAATCTTAAATTGACTGTAAGGGCGTGACCGGTTTATACTGTCCATAGCAGTTGTAAGGATGAAAATTTGACAACAATTTTTGCATGCCTCACAAAACACATATACAAAGACAAACAGACATTAGCTTGGTTCGTCGAGTTGGTTGTATTTAAGACTATTGGTCTCCGAGCTTCTTAAAAAAAGGGTGAATATGTAAGGAAATGATATCCTGCTGTTACAAGTTTTTGTGTGAGAAAGGAAAAAATATTTCTTCATACCTGACAAACTGCTGCCGTCAAAAGTTTGCTATCACATTTCTAATACACAAATTGAAATACATATCTTTGTGCATTTTAGAAAGGTGCAGAGGATTCGTCTAACAATTTTCTGGGCTTGAGTTAGCTCCATATTATAAAACCACGCTGATACGTCAATATGAAGTATGCTTCAGCATAATCATATACTTCTTAAATGAAATAAGGTTTTAAACAGAATTTGAATCAGAATACAAAAAAATCCTATAATTCTTATATTTTATATACTTACTGATATAAAGCTGAACTGATATAAAATTGATCAGATTCGGGAGCACGCACTTTACGATGAATTCCCTTGAAAGCGGCACAAATGCTGGGATATTACCTTATCGCCAATGGTAAACGGGAACGCAGCGATTTATCACATACTGCTTCTTCTGTTACTATAACTCTATTGGTCGCAAAGCAGTTATTTGACTTTGAAAAAATGAAATCAGAATTGCGTAGATAAAAAAATTAATTCAATAAAAATTCCGCGGAAAAAATTTAAATTTCGTTTCGTTTCGTAAAATTTCGAATTAAATTGACCATGATTTCGTATCGTTTCGAAGTCTCGAAAGTAAAATATATTTCGTTCCGTTTCGTTTCGAATCCACATAGATATTTTTAATTTCGTTTCGTTTCGTTTCGTTTGGAAAAGTGTCTTATCGTATACCCTTATTTGGCATTAGAGTGGACCAACCACGATCGGGTGGAGCTGGTACTAGTACTACTGGAAATGTGTGTAGAAAAGCTTTCTCTAATCCTAAACTTTTGAGCAATTCATTAGATATTGATGAGGAATTAATGGTGAGATTCCATAATATTTTGATAGCTATAAATCTCCAGGAACCAATTAATCCCTTCAAATCTGTTGTTTATTGCAAAAGCACATACGAACTGTGTCTAAATTTGTACGGATGGTATAAAATTCCTGCTACAGTTCATAAAGTACTGACTCATGCAGGTGAAATAATTATCCACTTACTTGCACCTTTAGATGCACTGGCTGAAGAAGAAGCAGATAGTCAGCATAAAAAGTAGAAGAACTTTAGAACTAATAATGCAAGAAAACGATCAAGAGAGGCAAACTAGCATGACGTTTTTCTTCGTGCCTTACATTAATCAGATCCATTTTTAAGTTCAATTTGGATAACAAAGAGACGTCAAAAAAGCTTCATCAACCTATCCTGATGAAGTGCGCAATTTTATGATTTTTGAAAATTCAAAAAGTTATTTATCCTCTGCTACTTGAGATGATGTCATGGATGTCGTTGATGAAATTGAAGAAAATTTTGTTAAAGACATAGACCTTGATAGAGAAGAAGAAGAATGATGATGTATATAACTTGTTGAAAATAAACCAAAAGTTTTGAAAAAATATGCTGTTGTTTAAATTAGGAAATCTGGTATTCGGAACAAAGGATGCGGATATATAAGCCTATATAGTTTTTTAAATAACCTACACGTAAATGTCATAGAACATTGAATTGTTCCAGAAGCAGTGAGTGCTATTTTTGAATATCTCTTCCTTGTGGACTTCCTTAAACCACGATATGATTTATGTATGTTTTGTTATTTTTTCCTTTTTATGAAGCGTTTTGTTACTTTTTTCCACAAAAGAAAGACAAAAAATATTTATTTTATATATTTATTATACAAAAGTCTACAAGTAGGATAGAGGGGAGGGGGCATGCTGGCCTTAAATTGCTTATTTAGTTTGTGGACAACCCCCTTTCTGCTCCTTATAAATAAAAATATTCTTTAACAGTTGATTAGTGCATGAATCAATTAAATACATTCAAACTAGATACAATTTAAGGACATCGCGATTAAGAATCCTAAGTCTTCACCATGCATTTATCTATAATGAGCACAATAAATATGAAAATTAGACACGTATGGATTCAATCACACCACTAATAAAATTGAGTTTAATTGTTCGCACATTGAGTGATGTTGACAACATGACGAAACGTAGAATGAAGACATAAAATCCCGTTTTTGATCCCAAAAGATTGAAAGCCAATATCCCAAACCAAACGTCGCCATCTTAGGCGAATCAATTAAAAAGGTTGTTATTTTTAGATGAATAATAATTGAAAACCGCAGCATATAGGACTATAGGAGAAATATTTCCATTTTCACCTTACTGCATCAAATTCATCTCGCCTCGAAAAAAGGAGCGAATTCTGCTCTCTGCTGAAAGCAAATCATGAAACAAGATAAACGCAATGGCGTCACATTGTTTTTGATATAAAAAACATGGGTGTTTTGAGATGAGGACATTTTTCATCATTTTTGCAAGTTCGTTCCCCACAAATATTTGCATTTTGTTATCCGTTTTATTTGCTAATTGTTCGTCCATATTATCTACAAAATGAACAGGAAAGAATATTATTATGAAAAAGGAAGACATGTCCTCTTTTAGGATACCCTAGCTAAATGTTTTGTTAAATCAATTGAATCAATAAAAATCGCGAATGACACCTAGTTGAACAACCTCAATAGTTATTAATTCGCGAACGGGTTGACCGATTTGCAAGATTTTTTTCTAATCGATTAGTGTTGGGATCCGCAAGGTTTGTATCTACAAAAAGTTGGTGAATTTAACGGGGAAATGCAAAAAATCATTTGAATACAATTTTGGTTCAGCTGTTGAGGAAAACAAAACAAACGCGTGGAAATTGATCTAGCGTGCGGTGCTGCAAATAGTTCATTGTGACATTTGCAGCACCCGGGCAAAGCTGGGTTTCTTTGGCTAGTTGATAATAATAATTATTCCTTCACGTGAATTGCGTCGGACTTAGCGTTTAGTCCGGCAGACACCTACGGATCAGCAAAAACGAGCCAAAGAAAGTTTACCAGAACGTTTACCACTGCAGCAGCGAAGAAGATTCCGAGCCCCTCTACTGCATCAACAGACGTAAGTAAGAAGCTATCGTCAAATGCCCCCAAGCTTTCCAAGGAAAACGCACGTTTAAGTTAGCATAAACGAACTGCAGTTAGTTAAAAGACCTGCAATGGCGGACATAAAAAAACTTTCAATGAATAACTAAAGAAATGCTGATAAATTACTAAGTTGAAAAGCAGGCCAAGTTCTAGTTGGAATGTAGTGCTATGGAAGAAGAAGCTTGCGATGCACTTACGAGATTGACTGATTCACCGAAACCAAGTGCTAAACTGTTAGCAAGTTTTTAATAGTAAATATTATAATACATAGATATTGTAACACACTAGAGTCGATTTTTACGCGGAAGATATGGGCCGCGTAAATTAAAACAACGTAAAAAACCGCGTAAATCCCAAAGTACGTCTGAAGGAATGCGGAAATCCAGAAACTCGCGTGAATCAAAAATAGCATAAAAACGATTCCTGTAAAAATAACCGCGTAACAAACGACTTCAGTGTACATTGCGTATGAAGCGTTGACTCTTCCTTGATCGAATGGTCCAAGAAAATTGAAAATCCATCGAGAAACGGCTGAGATATTAACGTTCAAAGTCTATCATATTTTCGTGACGATTTTCAATTTTTTGCAATCGTAAAGTGTACCCCAATATAGAAAAGACAGACGTAGTTCTACGTCAAAAAATTGGTAAAAAACATGGTGGTGCTATTTTTATTTCGCTCAGTGTATTTGATGGCTTTTAGGCGACATTTTGAATATAACTATATTTCGGGTTTTCCTGATAAACATCCCCGAAATGTCACCTAGAATAGCAGCTTTAATCATTTATATACGTTTGTTGAATCTCCGCATTTAAGAAAACAAGATTGTTTTATTTATTACTAGCAGACCCGACAAACTTCGTTTCGCCTTAAATTGATTTATTCTCTGATTAGTTCTCGAGTTTTGCGTTGCGTTGTAACGGAGTATTTCGTAGATTGCATACTGATAGTTGTCATGTATATTCTTTATCTTGCTTACCCCAATTGCTTATGGATTTCCATTTGGGATTCAATGGAAATCCAATTGGGGGTCCAAAATGATAAAACATGAAAGCTATCATTGCCGGCCACGCCCATCTTCTCCGTTACTAGGAAAGGGTAGGAAATGATGATATGACATCTACTTAACGAGAGGCCAGCGACTCACCGGCGCCCTCATAGATGTCAAGGAATTGGATGGTGGGTAGGGTATGTGGTTTAGGAGTATCATTATAAGCAAATGATAGAAAATTTGTGGAAATACGTTGGGAGTGACTTTGCTAAGAAATTTATGTCACTCCATTATCCTTGCCGATGATTTTCCTCGGATGGGGCGAAGGTATTAGCCTTGCCCTGGCTAATAGCCTAGGTTTAAGCGCCTTTGCTCGCTCTCTGAAACGAAAAAAGAGCAAAAAGAAATTAAATTCCCCTTCCCCCCTGATATGATAATGATTTTGATCAACTGTGAAAGTAACCGTATAATATGTCCCATAAACATGAATTTTAACTGACTCTGGTTCAGGAAGATTTTCTTTTCTTGTTTTTATTATGATAAATATTCTTAGAACTGTTATCTCGGCCAACGGATGATGTTTAAGGCCCGGTCATACCAAATTGAGATTGAATGGAGTAGAAACCCATTGGATATTATTTCCCAAAAGTTTACTAAAGACTTGATCTACCAGAATTCTATGCAAACACGTTGCGAAAATGTCACATTATCTTTTGTGGATATACTAATTTAGCATTAAGATGTACCTATCTATTTTTATTTATCAGTAATCTGCAATTCTTAATTTTCACTAGGTTGCGTGACCAACATGTACCCATCATTTTGAACGTGTAACTTCAATTTGCCAGCAACACATTTGGAACATATTTTAAGGATTGTTACCGAAACAGTTATGCAAACGTACGCTGCCACCATGACGATGAACGATTAAATGAATTTTCAAAAGGCAAAAAGCAAGAGAAGTATAAGTTAATTATATCATAGTTTTTGTATAAATATATTAAGATCAATAATGTAGGCAAGTAAAAATAATAGTATGATAAGAGTAAGTGTGTGCAATGCAAATACTATCTGTATTGAACGATTGACTATTTGAACAAAACAGAAAAATATAAAAGCTGCAAATTTTAAATGTTACAAATCACATGTTCTAGATCTCGGCACAGTAGCGGTTAAGTAACACAGAGTTCCTATCAAATAAATAACGGAATAAAAAAAAAAATCACCTGTTCCACATGGTAAGAAGAAAATCTTATAAATTGAAACATTATTTAGTTCTGTGCATCAGTCATTTTACCCGGATTATATAATAAATATTTTAAAAATCCTCTAACATGTAATAAGTGCGCTGCATATAGGGGGAATGTTCCGATCTCCATCTCACTGTACATATATCCATCTCATCGTTAAACGAAGAAATACGGCACCAAATTCGTCGCTTCTTTTTGTCAACATGCGTGCTCACTGCTGAAAAAAATCACAAAAATAATAAACAAACCAAATTCCTTTCCATTGCTTTGTTTTTGATGGGATGGAAATAGGAGCTATGAGATGAAGTGGCGAACCGTTCCCCTACATGTCAGGAGTTCTTTGTTTACAAGGTAAATCTAAAAAAATGCAATTTCCGCAGCGATATTTTAGACATTTTTTTGCATGGTTTGAGTTACTAATCATTATTATTTGCGTGTATAGGCTTTCCGTTCCCTACCAAGTGAAACTAGGGTATGGTGTATAAGGTGGAAAAAGGAACATCCTCACCAATTTTCTGCTGATTCATTCCGACAGTTTCAAGGTCTCAAAAACCAGCTCCTAATGGGAAGAAATCAAACTCATACACTACACTGTACCATATTTAAATTTGTAAAGCTGCACACCACACGCCAGAACAAAACCGCGGAAAACTGAGCCAACTCTCACGCACTCCGCGGAAGCTATCTCTTCGTAATTCTAGTCGGAAAAATGTTGGGGGCATAGCACTAGTCAAACTGGAAAATCATCGAAAGCGCGAAAAATATGCTGTCAAAAAAATTGAACGCAACCGACCACACGCGCAAGGCATACTTCGATTCTCCTCTGATTAGTTCTCGAGTTTTGCAGAAATTTAAGGTTTATTTGTATGGGAGCCCCTCTTTCCAGAAGAGGGAGGGGTTTCAAACCATCACAGAAACATATCTTCCTTCGAAAACATTATGAAGACTGAATTTGCTATACAACTTGTGAACATATTTTAATCCAAAACTTATATCTCATTTCAAAATTTCTGGAAGGAATTGTAAACAAGTCCTGCAGAAAAATTACGATGTTTACGTAAATTTTTTAAACATCTCCGCTGTATCGTATTTATTCAAACCATTTGACAATGATGATAAACCTAATTTTCTAAGAACATGTGTACAATGTTCTATTAATCGAAAATCCATATTCTTGTTAACGTTTGAAAGTATATTTCGTCCGTAAACAAGAATACGGATGAAATTTAGAAAAAAAATTCTTTACCGAACCTAAACCTCATATGAATATCATGTGTAACTGTGTATCAAATTTCCATCGTCACAACTCTTTGATGCATCATGAGGATTGTGGAAGACAAATTGCATTTTTTGTTGAATACAAGATTATTGTTGAAAACGAAGGTGTTTTTCACCTTTTATAACGGCTTTGGAAATGTTGCAATATTTGAAATAAAAGAGGAGGAATACCAAATATATCTGTTTGAACAAATTGGAGAACGTCAAAGGAATCGAAAATTTTCCCGGTGGTTATTGAATTTCCCGCATATTTCCCGACATTTTCCCGGTGATTTTCATTTCCCGGTTTTTTCCCGGTTCTCCCGGTTTTCCCGGTTCGCTGGTCACCATGCTTGCAAGCAAAACCGTTGGATTGCCAATCCGGAGATGGCGATTTCGATTCTCGGTCCGATCTAGACACTCTGGGCATACTGTATCCATCGTACTTTCCATGCAAGATACATACTCATGCAATGACTGGCATAGAAAAGCTTTCAATTAATTACTAAGGAAATGCTAATAGGTTGGAAAGCAGGCCAAGAAAAGGAAAAGGTTTTCACTGAGATCTTAGCTACAAGATATTTACAAAATATTTCAGTTCTGCATCCCGTATCAACAATATCAACAAGAGCTGGAGTACCAAAAAAACAAATCTTACAATTATGGTATAAAATCTTGGCATATGCAACTCCTCTAGATTTTAATACAATAAATGTAAGCATTTTATACAGATAACTCAGAATTGTAAGATTTCAATATTGTCAGTTTCGCTGGTAACAAAACGCGCCGATCACTTTTTAAGTACCTTTAAAATCGTCGCCAATATCATTATTTTCAATCTGTGGTAGTTCAAAGCCAAATTATGAAAATATGCATGGAAAATAGTACTAAATTTTGGGAAATAATGTGTTTATTGAAATCAAACAATTTTGTTCACAGTTGATCTGACAGATTTCGGCGACGATTTGCTTTGCGACGATTTCAAATCGTCGCGGCCGATAAGGTGGGAAATTGATAATACAATGGTTGTATTAAAATCTTCCGAAATTGATAATTATGGAAAAATACCCCGTGTAATACTGACAACAATTCGGAAGAAGAAATTACAAAACAATTTTCGAAATTATTTTATTATAGATATTTATTTATGTTTCAGAATACCATCAAAATGTTTTAAAACCCAATAACAGCGTGTATCTATAAATTCATATCATTTACATCTAAATTAAGAAGAATAAAATCACGGCTCAGTACATGGTGACAAACGCATTAAAACCGATCGCAAGTCAGACAAACGGAGGGAATAAGTTATTTACATTTCACGCCATTTAATAAAATTAATTCAATATGTGTTGCCACCGTCACCATCCCAGTATTTACTCAAACGACAAACCAGTTGAGCGAACGAATCACGCAATCCCACCTTCAAAGCGATCGCCTCCCCGAATTGGTATGGGTACCGCCGAACATTGGTGTTGGTATCAGGGGAGGAGCTTAGCCAATCTCCCAGTGTTGGTGGTGATCAAACTGGTTGGCCCAGCTGCCACTACAAAGGGGAAAGAAAATGAAGAAAACTGCTGCCGTAGGGCGTCTTGATGTCCTCGGTATGGTACGACGAGGCGGATTCCGTCGCCCTCCACCGGCACCGCACATTTTTCATGACAGAGTGCACACACAAAAGAAAACCCAAGAAAAGGATGGGCCGAGCGCATTGAGCACTGCGATGCGAACGGGTGGACCGAAGAAAAGAGAGAAAGGTCGATTGGAACAGGTTTAGGGCCGCGAAGCGATGGCGAGACTGTGTGAGTGAGTCTATGGCGAGGCAGCGTGCGGCACAGACGAACGAAAGAAGACGAGCAGCCGAAGAAGTTAGCACTCGAATGTTTGTTTTATACGAAACCAGTTGTCGAGCGAACTTGGAAGTGGGTGGACGTGTGAACTGTAGACGCGGTGATCGTTAAATTGATTTTTTGTTGCTCCACAAGCAGATTGAGAGAGTAATTTGAGCAGTTGAAACGTTTGACGTGACGTGAGAAAGAGTGGTGGTAAAGTATTCTGAAGGTGAAGAAAAGTGTACAACGGCTAGACAAGCTCGGAACGAGTGGATGAAGTTTTTCTGACGAGGTGTTTGGAGCTGGTTCGTGTAGAGTTCAGCGAAAATAACATTGCGTGACTTGTAAAGTGAAGCCCAAATAGTGTCAGTATTGAATGGGAAAGTGGTTAGTGTTGGCTTCGCATTAGGATTACACCATTGAACCTGTGTGTTATTTCGAATTTAAACAAGTGATTAGAGTGCAAGGAGGAGAAGGAGAGAAATCAAAAACTCAGTAATCATGACAGAACTAATGGATTTAAGAATGCATCATCATTTGGCACTGCAGACGGAGATCTATCGGCAGCGGATGCTACAGGGCTTACCAGGTAAGCTTATACCTTTTAGGTGTTCATGGGACGAATCTTTTTGAATTTAAGTTCAAGAAATTAGGAAATTTGGAAAATGACGTTATCAATCTTCGTCACCTATTAATGCTGGCTTCTGTCCCGTAACGGATGGAAATTAGCAGCTACCAATTAAAATTCCTCTCCTGAGTCTTGCCGGAATGGCAATCACCATATTTGCCGGCGGAGGGAAGCTTGTAGTTCGAACCGCATTGCTGGCGTGCTTTGATAATGTATTAATTGGAAACTCGTTCACGAGCAAAAGAAAAGAGCAAACTGCTATAGAGACCCTAAAGGCAGACATCGATTGCCCATAGTTCATGGAACCTGTAATTAGTCTTAGTTTCGTGGAAATCTAGAACCGCTGGTAGTGGAGTGCACATCCAGATTTGGATTGTGCCGAGCTTCATTGAGCGAACGTCACCGTTAAACACTGTAATTAGTGCGGTCAAAGCATGCCGAGCTGAAACAGTTCATGGATGGTTGAGTAACTCAATGAATCGATCAATTCAGGTTGGTGCGCGGTTTCCGTGAGTGGAAGTCAAGTACCGTTACCGAGCCTCGGAATGGTGGAGCAGAAGTAGTTATTAACTAGCTTCTTGTTAACAATGTGGGAGGATTATCTTAGTAATTCGTGGATAGCAATAACAAAAGCATCCGTTAGGATTCCCAACTCAAGAGTTATGAGAGTTCAAAGACTACAGCTACGATGTTAATGCGATAATCATAAATCATTTCCACGAAAGTAGTTTTCGCATTTTCTGTTTTGAGTCACTACACCTTACGTTTACTTTTTCATTTACGTTTCGTGGAGAGTGGAGCGTGCCGCTATAAGATAATTTGGACCACCCAGAGTAAACAACGAAAAAAAAAATAATGCCGACGGCTCGTTTTTCGGATGTTGGAAGCTTTAAAACTTGATTGATGATGCAACAACAAGCGAAGCAAATCAATTTTTAACATAGAATTAGAAGTTGATGCCTTCACAGTTCGGACATAAGAATAGTTTAAGTAAACACCACATTAAACTGTGAAATGAGGATGGTGACTGCCGGAATTCTCCCAAGGTGTTAATTATTCCATACATTCAACTAATTGTCTATGTTTTCTCCAAATTCCACAGATCCCTATCCGACGATGCTGCCTGTGCCACCGCCAAGGCCTCTGATGTTGCCACCTCGCTTCCCATTGCCTTCGGAAGTTGATATCAAGCTGCAGAACAAAGAACTGTGGAGTCAGTTCCATCGTATCGGAACCGAGATGATCATTACTAAGAGTGGAAGGTATGTATCTACGTTGTTTGTCACCTTGATCCAGATATCTGGACCACGAGTGCGAAGCAAACCGAATTTCACACAGCTTTTAACACTTGACCAACCTTGGCGCCAACATTTACGATCCCGACCGTCGGGGACCAATCGATCGAGGCTGTGTTTGCTCAGGTTCTCGGGAAGCAACCACTTCAAAAGTCTTTCCCGGCTGACTTCTGTAGTCGCCACCGCCGTCGTCGCCGCTGCTGTAGAAATCATAACTCTCGGCACTGTTAAGGTTTCCCTTGCCCTGTTTTATTAGGTGCCTTTTTGTTTTAGCACAATCATAAATTGCTGCTGCTTCCTAGTGAGCGAAGGCGTCTTCTTCGTACAATCCTATGAAGCCAAAAGCAGACGGACAGAAACAGATCGTACGGGGTTGTGCGTTCGTTTGGCGCCAATTATGTTTACGGTCGTTTTGCACTTTGTTTTTCTCTCGTTTCTATTCTTTCTGCTTTCTTCTTTTCGAGAACCTGGAGTTGTAGAAAGAAGAGCTCTCGTAAAAAAACTTGAAGACCACTTTTTCCGCATGTGGGCCAAATTTATGACGCATTTCGATTTATTTGCCTCGGGCTGTCTGGCGTCTATGCTAGTTTTTCCATGTCTACAACATTTTGTGAATCCAGACTCAATTTCAACATCAAGTGTTTATTTCGTCTTTGGATGAACAACGTTTGCGGCATTAGAAATCCTTGGTTCGATATAGTTTAATCAGTTCGGATCACATCGGAGTGTAGGAAGCTTCGACACCAATTTCCAGGAATCTCACCTTCATCCATACAACGCTCTATGACTAGTTTCAAACAACGACAAATCTACAAGAGATAGAAGACACAGGAGAAGAAGCGAGAAGTCATTATCTCAGCGGGTGCTCTTGTACCGATGTTGAAGCGAACAAGCCGAGCCCGAAACGAAGTGTTTATTGTCTGCGACACAGCGGGTGGGCGGTGCGTATTTGGCGCCAAAGCTCGATCAGCTCAAGTCGCAAGGGCCAATTTACACGATCTGATTTATCAATCAACTATCTCGCTAACAGTCCCACGGAACTCATCCGAGGATAATTAGCTTTAGAAAATCTTCCCAAGACCCATCCGTTCGTTGGTGTAAACTGGTCCAGAACGGCGATCCATTCAGGCAGGGATATTCAAATTTTTACGATCACTCACAAATCATAAAAATGCACAAAAGTTTGAATCAACGTCGACCGCGTGTTCCCCTTGCACGGAGCCCGGCAATAAAGCACCCCGTTTTGGTCTGAGTCAGACGAAAACAGAACAGGGAAACGAATGAATAATTTGATATCAAATAAAATTTAATTAGGCAAAACACCCGGTAAAGCGGGCAGCTCGACGCGGTAACCGAGCGTGAAATCATTGGCAAAGAAATGTTAATATGGTCCCCTCTTCCCGGTAACTTTTGGAGGTTCCAAGGTCGGAACGTGTTAAAAGTGACCCGCATTTTCACGGCTTCACGCGTCGTATCACAAACCAATACTCAAACGTTTTTCTTTCCCTTCTTTTCAACAATAGACGTATGTTTCCTTCTATGCGCCTGTCGATCAACGGTCTCGAAGCGGATGAAAACTACTGCGTACTGATTGAGATGATTCCCATCAGCGATTGCCGCTTTAAATTCAGTGGATCCCAGTGGGTACCGGCCGGTGGCGCTGAACCACAGAGCCCCCAACGGATGTATCTACACCCTGATAGCCCTGCTCTCGGCTCTCATTGGACATCGCAACCCGTTGTTTTCAATAAAGTCAAGTTGACCAACAACACACTGGATAGTAATGGACATGTAAGTATGACTTTCTTAAAACAAATGTAAATGATAACAATTATTAACTTCAGTTTTTGGCTGTTAGGCCGAACGAATTAACTTCTTGGTAATCTTTACTCACTTCCATCTTTCTGTTTTTCCAGATTGTTCTTACCAGCATGCATAAGTACCAGCCCCGCATTCACATCATTAAAACGTCGGATCCTTCGCAGATCCCATGGTCACCACAGTCGGCCTTCACTTTCCCGGAGACCGAATTCGTCGCCGTTACTGCTTATCAGGTACGCATCGTTTCTTTTAATATTATTTATTTTTTCCCTTCCAAACCGTCATCTTCTGGTCCACCAACCAAAACCCTTTTAATCACCGTCCGATCATGATGCTACAACATTTAGCGACCCCTGCGAGCCATTAGAGAGCAAGATCTTACGCGGTAGAGGCGGCACTAATGCTTTGATTCGATTTCCAAAATCAAAACCTGTCGATCTTGAGCAAATCCCGTGCACGCTTCAACGACTTCATTTGAGGATCGACTTGCATTCCCCCGTCTCTCCACCTACATTCCATCGCAAACGAAACTCGAAATCCCAACCGCCGCCACTACCGATAAGCATCTTCAGCTCACTCTCTTATACACACGTCGGGTCCTTTTCCCCCTCCTTGCCCTTGCCCTCATCCACTAAACCTGCTTGCTCAAAATTAATCGCATTGTTTTTCATCTCTCTCTATCGTACTTGTTTACAGAACGATCGTATCACCAAGCTGAAAATCGACCACAACCCCTTCGCGAAGGGTTTCCGAGAAACCGGTCAGTCTCGCTGCAAGCGAAAAGCCGGCCTCATGAACACATCACGCTCGGCCGAAGACTCCGAAGAATCCGGAGGCGAGTGTGGACCCGAACCGAAACGCCAACGAACCGACAGTGCCTCACTGGACGACAGTGACATTTCCGTGAGTGATAGCTCCAGCAGTGGTACAAGCTCCCCGGTTAACGTCGACGATCTGCACCATCGGGTTCCCTGTGCACCGCACGAAGACTTCCTCCGGACGGCGCATCCCTACCAACAGATGCTGAACCCTGCCATGGCCGCAGCCGCTGGCTGGATGGACCTCATGCTACCGTACTTCCAGCAGCCTCACCATTCCCATCCCCAAGCCAGTCATCCTCTACAGCATTTCAAACGCGATTTCAACTCCCTGCCAACCCTACCAGTGTCTCACAAATCCCTTGAGCGATCCGTCGAAGCCACCAGCAAGAAACTCGGCTTCAGCATATCCGCTATCCTCGGGTATGATCGGTAAGCCCGCCGACTTCTCTCTGTCTCTCGCTCGTAAAAGGTGCTAATCACTCCGCCGCACCCAAGCGCGAACCACGAGGGAATCTGGGGAGCCCAATTGATGAGACTGTGTACGCGCCAAGGAAGTCGCAAGAAAGCAAATCACAAAACTCAAAGCAAGATGAAAGAAAAACGGGTGTAAATTAGTTCCTCACACATTCACACCTGGATGCGATCGAGCATACGCGTCTTACAACGCACCATCGCCATCTCCGTCGATCGAGTGCTGTAGTTCTCTGGGAATAAATGCATTCAAATCCCTCCGGACGGAACTGGTCCTAAGAGCTTCGGCGATGGCTGAGCAAACAGCGCGGACCGACGGTTCATGATTCTTCGTCCGGCACCCGAACGGGGAGATGCAACGTGAAAGAATAATTCCATTTATGAGTGGCCAAAGCCAAGAATCGGTGCCATTGTAGCGCTTGTCGTCTGACTGGAGCGCAGCCAGCAGCGCCGGGAAGGTGATGAATGTGTATTTTTAGTTTAGCTATCTCTCTCTGTTCATTCTCCGTACGAGCTCTGCTTTTCAGTTCGTTTTTGTATGTTTATGTAGCGTGTGCAATTATGAGCGAGGACAAACAAAACTTGGAAAGATGCTAGAAGATTAGAAAGATTTCTCAAAAGTGTGCAAGATGAATAACGTTTAGGTTCTTTTTTTTAGATTTGCTGAAGAAAACCATAATTGTTAATTATTTGTAGGGACGAGATGGAAAGCCGAAAGTCAAGAGAGTACTGCTTATTGTAGGTAGATGCATTTGTAGATATTTTTTAGTTGAATAAGCATAGAGTGCGATTTTTAGGGAAGAAATAGGTTCTCCGACATAATCTCATTTAGCTTTATCGTAGCAGAAAATCACCTCAAAGAAAACTGTGCGATTTTGTAAATTATTGTTTATTATATGTAAGCGCCGAAGACAAAGAGACTGTAATTGAAAATAAATAAGTAAGAATTATATAAACTTTTATCTAATAATTTCAAATGTGAAATGCAAAAGAGAAAGTCCGAATGACAAGTACATATATCTTACACTGGGGTTCACTTTTAACGTGAATCGTTTTTTATGGGGCAGGTTTTTTATGATGGTTTTCGGTGGTCTAGTGGCTACCGCTTCTGCCTTATAAGCAAGAGGTCGTGGGTTCAATTCCAGACTCGCCCCTTTCCTACTTTGTAGAAATTACGTGTAAAGTTAAGTAAATCGTAAAAAACTAAATTATTGATTTGATGGGCAATTTGCATGGGCGGTTCATAACGCGCATTCTCGCCTACTATGCAGGAGCAGGACAACGTCTGCCGGGCCAACTAGTTGAATAATATTTTCAGAACATGTACATGTCTTTCTGTTATATTTTTATTATTCACATCATATAATAGGAGAAACTGGACACACATGATCTCCACTCTTTTATTTATTTATTTTTTTTGGGAATTTTCTCGATGTAACATGCGAGCGCAAGCTTTTTCGTGTTGGACGCAGAACAACCGCGCGGTTATCGAAATGTCCGATTCTGCAGTGCTGGTGAGATACAACTATAAGAAAATGAAACAATCAGTTTTTTTGTGCTTTGTATTGGACATAAAATGATCGCGCGATTATCTTAATGTCCGGTTCTGTTGTGCGGGTGGGTAAATTAATAAGAAAGTGAAACAATCAGTGCAGGTTTGTTCGTTTTTTGTAGGACGTAGAATGATCGCAAATCGCGTCCTAGTTTTTTCATTAAGCAGAACGATCAGCCGGTCATCAAAATTGTATTCTGCTTTGTACGGTAAGCAGAACGATCGGCCGGTCACCGAAATTTTGTTCTGCGCAGTGCGGGTAAGTAAATTAATTAGAAAGTTAAAATTTAGATTGCCTCCAGACATGTTTTCTTCAGGAAGCAGAATGATCGGCCGGTCATCGAAATTTTGTTCTGCTTTGTGCGGCCTTAAATTAAAATTATTAGTTTTGTTTTTATCGATCAAACTACAACCTATACACGGCATACCGTTTACCTGCCACACTCCCTACCCCATATATCCAACATCCCAGTGATTTCTCGTGGAAGTGCAGATGACTCGTCGGCTTCTATCAAAGCGAGAATCATGTCAACATTCTCCTACCCATTCCTCAATTGACCTGCTTTCGGATACGGCTGGCGCTGGTATTGCTTATTTTTGGGTCACCAGTTCTTACACATTGAAGATAATGTTAGTCCCAAACTTCATCTGCTGGTTCTCTGTGTAATTACAGCTGACCTGGCAATAACGGAGTAGCAACCGTGGGCGGTCAATCATGCTCATGCTCAGTATAAGTTTTTTAACTTTATTTATGTGATTTTTTATGAAGTATAAGTTTATCACACATTTTTTGACAAAACGCGCAGCATCACCATTGAAGTACAGTTTCTATGCGGAACGTATCCCCCACGTAAAAAAACGACTTCAGTGTATTTGCGATATGCTTCTACACGGTCTCTCTCCCTCCCTCTTCCCGTTGTTGTCATAAAATGAAAAGCAAAACCACTCAACAAGGACAGTAAAGTGTGGGAACCCAACGTCAACAACGTTAATGTTTACAGAATTTGAGTAAAATTCATTCAACTTTTGGTTAGTTTCTATTCAAAATAAGGTATATTTTACTTATTCTTAAGTGAATTTTATTTAATTTATAGAAAATTTACTTAATTTCGTATTCCCACGCTAAACCCCAGATTTGAGTAAAAAGTACCTAATATTAGGTACTTTTTTCTATCCGTGTAGGATATACCATTTAAAATATTTGCTCTATCGATTATTTTTCTTATTTAAGTCAATTTTCCCCAAAAGTTGACCGTTTGGCTGAAATTTTGTCCAGAGCATCAGGGCATCAAATAGAATAAAAGGGCGGCCCATCAAAAAAATGAAAAATGTTTTTCCCATACTAATTTGAACCACCCTACATAAGGCGGAAGACTTTGGTTTGAAAAATGTATTGGAGGTAACCACTTTCCTTCGATGGGACTCGAACCCACGACCCTCAGTCACGACCCAAATCAAAATCTTCCATATAATGAACATTCAGAGCGGACTCGATTATCCGGAATGTTGAACAAAATTTCACTCCGCAATCACACATTTTTTTCCCTTGTCATAAGATGAGTTTGTACAATCCCATTTAATTTCACCATACCTACGCATAGTATAAACAGTGTAAGCTGCGATCATCTTCTTCAAGTCGAGTCAAATAAATACAAGACACTGCAGACAACCTTACTGTTGAAGTCGGAATACGTATTTGTCAAGATACAATTAAGTAGTGAAATTAAATGGGATTGTATACAAACTCGTCTTATGACAAGTGAAGACATTCCACTAAAAAGCTCAACATAATTTTCTTAACCAATTTTGTTGTTGTTGAAAATTTAACTTTTGTTCAAATAATCTTTATTCCAGTAAAATAGAAGGTTAGAAAAAATCCCGTTGGTTGGTGCATGGGTTATGACGGTTGTGATCACCGTTAGAGGTGTCCGCAAATCGTCGGCGACGGCGTTTGTCATAATTTTGGTCGGCGGCATATCGGCGTCAACCATTTTTTCAAAATGATCCAAATTTATTATTTGAGTCATGGGTTGTTAGTAGAATACTTGACAATGATCTAAACATTGTTTTGAGTCATTTTATTCTGGTGGATCTTACCTTTACAGTCAATACAAGTTGAGCATGTTGTCGATTTTTAATTCTGGTAAATCTTGTAACATTTATCTTACTGTTCATTATGTTGGCCACAACGTATACATCGCCCAAACCTATTATATTTGGCACCATTACAAAATGTGGCCCTAAAACTAATAAAGCATAAAATTAATAAAGCTTAAATGTTCGTAAATTATTTTTGATTGCGCAGATAGTACTCGATCTTTATTATGTATAAAATTATTATTGTAGTATCTTCTTGCTGTCTTCATTGTAAAATTCAAAAGGGTACCCATCGGTACTAATCAATGAAATTCACACAGAAGCTTCATTTTTTTTTGTCAGGAATCCAATCCTGAAGAAATCAGGTTCCGCCACCCTTCGCCCGCTCAGTTATTTCGGTTTTACTGACGGTGGTCCTTTCGGTCTTGCCAATCAATTTTGACAAGTGCTGCAACGACAATTTGTTTTAACTTCTCTTTCTACTTCTCATTTGTCCCAATGCAATGGTGTGACATCAGCTTAAAATTGTCTAGGGGTCGTACACTTACTATTTATTTATTATTTATTATTTATTATTTATTACTTATTCAGACTAAGGCCGAAGTGGTCTGAGCGGTATATAAGAGTCTTCTCCATTCGGCTCGGTCCATGGCAGTCAACGGAGGGTCCGCAAGTCATCTTCCACCTGATCGATCCACCTTGCCCGCTGCGCATCTCGCCTTCTTGTGCCCGTCGGATCGTTGTCGAGAACCATTTTCACCGGGTTGTTGTCCGACATTCTGGCTACGTGCCCGGCCCACGCAGTCGTCCGATTTTCGCGGTGTGAACGATGGATGGTTCTCCCAACAGCTGATGCAACTCGTGGTTCATTCTCCTCCTCCATGTACCGTCCACCATCTGCACCCCACCATAGATGGTACGCAACACTTTCCTTTCGAAAACTCCGAGTGCGCGTTGGTCCTCCAGGGGTCGTACACTTATTACATGAGCATTTTTTTCTAGGGTTTTCGACTCCCCTCCATCATGTAAGATTAGATTTCTTTCAAACAAATGAGTTTTTTTATTATTTACATGGTGCATAAGAAAACGATATAAGCCAAACCCCCTTCCCCCATAAGTGCTTACATAAAATGTGTACGCCCCCTAGCACAATTTGTTCTTATCTCACGCATACTTTTATTGAGGAAATCACACGGGATCATTTGTTCTTATAGGCTCCTGCGCTCTGAGATTTGAAAATATTGATAATGAAAGTAGGATAAACTATCAAGTCATGTTATGTCTAGTTGCAATGTATAACTTCGGGAGAGGATTTCATTGTATCCCTTACTTCCAAACTTACTCTGTTAAAATATCATGAGTTTTTCACATGAATCATAATATCAAGTAACAACTTTCGCTTCTACACCTTTATTTCGGTTAAGAACGAAACAAAACCTATTCCATATGTTTACAATTTCTAACAATAGAATAAATTTTTCCTTAGCACTGCGGTGAGGTGGCTGAAATCGGTATTTATATACCTGTGGAAATGCTCATAGAACTCTACATTGGCGGCGACAGCCATTGATATTTGATGGGGCACCACTTGGTGCAAGCACGTTGTTTTAGAGAACAATAGCGTGCTTGCGACGACTGGTGCCCCACTTCTCGCTCCGATAGTTGTACTTTAGCTTACGGATCGTTGATGCCGAGAAGAGGAACCATCTATTCAATGAAAAATCACAATATGAGGCCTGCTAGACCACTTTATTCACTTCTAACATTTATGACCGTCTTTTTTTGGGATTGGTCCCACTGTGCGGCGGCGTGATGATTTTTTCTATTCCGTTTGTTACCTAAAGATTTTTTCAAAATATTTTTAAGACAATAACGGGAGAATTTTTTTTTCGCCGAAGTAATCTAAAATAATTTTTTACGGAAAATTCTTTGGAGTTTTTTTTTCAAAGCAGATTACACATAAAAATTGGTATTTCTAATGATTTTTTTTTAAATTTTCACGGGAAATTGTTCCAAATTTTAAAGGGTATGTGGTCTTTCGGTCCTTTTCGTCGATTAACGAAAATCATTCGGTGGAAATCCTTTTTTTCAAATGCCACTTGGCCGAATAAAATGTTAAGGCGATATTTGGGCGAAACGATTATAAGGTCGAAAACGGTTGGGCAGAAATGATTATTTGGCTGAATGCGACATACGGGTGAAGTGGTTATACGATCGAACGGTGTCAGGCCATTAGGCCGAAGGCCATTTGGCCGAAGATCATTAGGCCGAATGGTCATTAAGCCGAACGGTCATTAGGCCGAATTAGCAAAAAGTGGAGTTCTTTCTTCACCTTACCCCTTCTTCGTTCTCCTTTCTTGCACCTTCCTTCTTCTATCTGTCTTCTGTCTTCTTTCTATCTTCTTCCTTCTTCCTGCTTCATTCTTCCTTTTTCCTCCTTCCCTCATCCTTCTTTCTTCTTCCTTCTACCTTCTACTTTCTTCCTTCTTCCTCCTTCTTTCTTCTTTCTTCTATCTTCCTTCTTTCCTCTTTCTTCTACCTTCTTTCTTCTTCCTTCTTCTTTATTCTTTTTTTTCTGTTTTCTTTCTTCTTCCTCTTTCTTCTTTCTTCATCATTTTTCCTTCTTCCTTCTTCTTTTTCTTCCTTCTTCTTTTTCTTCCTTCTTCTTTTTTTCTTCCTTCTTCTTTTTTTCTTCCTTTTTCTTTTTTTCTTCCTTCTTCTTCCTTACATCTCCCTTCTTCTTTCTTTTTTCTTCCTTTTTCCTTCTTCCTTCTTACTTCTTCTCCCTTTTTCCTTTTTTCTTCTTCGGTTCTACTTCTTCCTTACTTCGCACTACTCACATCTCACTCCCTAGTTTTATTCGGCCTAATGACCATTCAGCCTAATGGACTGATAATTTTACCGAAAAAGATATTTTCCCCAACGGATCGTTTGTCCGAAAATGGCTCAAAGGCTGAAAATGTCATTTGGCACATGTTCATATGGACACAAATGTCATCACGTTCAACCGAATAATTCATCTGGCCCAAAAAGGCCGCTTGGTCGAAATGGTCATTTGGCAGAAAGGGCCATTTACCTTTCTGCTAAATGACCATTTCGAACAAACGGCATTTTTGGGCTAGATGAACTATTCGAACAAACGATTTTTTTGGCAATATGAGCAGTTCGGCCAAACAACCATTTTCGGCCAAATGGCCCCATTTTGCCAAACGTCCAAACGGCACTTTCGGCTAAATTAAATATTACACCACAAAACAAAAATTTCCATCGAATATCAAAAAACGACATTGCCCCAAAATATGACCCCATGCTAAATTTGAGCTCAATCGGACATGATTTAGGGGTGCCTAAAATTCATCAAAGTTTTGAAATTTTTACCCATGAAAATTTTTCAAGGGGGACCAAAGGAAAAGTCAGAAATCAGATTTTTGTTTTTGATGCCAAATTACTTAAAAATGCATTAACCGTCGAGATATGATCCTGATGCCACTTAAAATTTTTTTTATAAATCGATTTTTCTCTTAAAACATTTTTAGGACTTTTCAGATGATGGAAAATTTTTTCATCGAATTTTAACATCGGACGATACGCAAACGTTTTCGTAGCCAAAAATATCCCCCTATGCAAAATTTGAGCTAAATCGGACATGATTTAGTGGTGCTCAAAATTAATCAAAACTTTATTTTGTTTTCCATTCTAGGTTTTCCCATTGCCAGTATTTATTTCATCAGAAGTGAAAGCAGTCACACTGGTTATTCTTCTTCTTCTTCTTCTTTCTCATTGGCATTATATCTCCCACTGGGACATTGCCGCCTCGCAGCTTAGTGTTCATTAAGCACTTCCACAGTTATTAACTGCGAGGTTTCTAAGCTAAGTTACAGTTTCTTCATTCCTATATCATGAGGCTAACACGATGATACTTTTATGCCCAGGGAAGTCGAGACAATTTTCTATCCGAAATTGTCTAGTGCGGTACCGGAATCGAACCCAGCCACCCTCAGCATGGTCTTGCTTTGTAGCCGCGCTTTGTCCATTTAGAATCCGGAATCATTTATTGTATTGCAGCGGCACGGAAAGAATGCAAGAATTCTTTTACAGCCGTTTGTCTACTAGGCGCCCACTTGCTGCGGTATAAATTTCACGATGTTTCGTGCAGCGAGTCAAAAATTATTCCAGATGGAAGCCGAAAGGAGAGAAAAAATCAGCACACCCACGTTTATTATTCTACTCATCGACAATGGAACATACGTCAAAATGGATTTCGGACAGCTTCCTAGTCAAAAATTCTACATGACTACGGCACGAGGAGTAGTTCCTGCGAAGTTGAAGTCAAGACAAAATTTTCAAAACGACTTATCTGCTTTTGTAAACAAAGATTCAAACGACGATTTGACGAATCTGATAGCTCTCCCACGCAAACCAACACCACTAATAGGTAGGTAAAGCTTTCCGCTACCTGTTGATGGTGTTGGTTTGCGTGGGAGAGCTATCAGATTCGTCAAATCGTCGTTTGAATCTTTGTTTACAAAAGTAGATAAGTCGTTTTGAAAATTTTGTCTTGAAGTTTGCTTTTTGGACAAAGCTAAGTGTTTGTGACGAATATGACGATGGACTCGAAACTTTACAACAGTGATCCCCAAAGTGCGGCCCTCGAAGCCTTTTGCTGCGGCCCGCGAAAGATTTCAGAATATACACGACATGTGGTCCGTTGATAAGCATTAGATCTCACGATCCAGTTTTTTTTTTGTTATTTTCAGGGAATCTGCCAATAACAAAAAAAACTTCGATAGTACTGCCCCGGACTATGAAAATAGCAAATACGTCAGTTTTGTTTGTTAACGATTTAAGATTTAAACGAACTAAATGTTGAACTTTAGGTTAAAAGATTGTTTCCATACAATGCTCTGAAATGAGGAATCTTTCAATACAAGTTAGGATTTGGCAAAATTCAAATTGGTTTATTTTTAACTACCTACGACCCTGCCCATGATCGCATATTTGTAACACTCGCATTTTTGTTTATTTTGTAGAAAGCCTGTGAATCGTTCAGAAAGCTCAATTTACTGCAGTTAATCCCACAACAGTAAAATAGGCTTTACTATCATGCTTATCTGTGGTAAGCTGGAAATTATTGCGTTTGTGGGGAGGACTGACAAACGATTTACAAAACCAACCAAAATGCAAATGTTACAATTATGCGACCATGGGCAGTACCTACGCTACCTAAAATATTTAATAAAGTTAATATTTTGTCCATCCTTCGATTAGTTGATGAATAAAAGGTTTTAGTTAATTTGCAGTGTCTGATTTTCAACCCGCCGCTTCCTCATCCAGGCGCTATCGTATATGCGCAAATAGCCAGCATGAGTTAACCGCCAGAAATTCAAATCATACAAAATGGCCAACTTTGGAGATCTAGATCTCGATTGCGTGTGAACCAATTTTGCTGAAAATTTTACCAGAGCTCAGATAAGGTACACTGCAGTACAGTGCACTGGGGGAAGTGGAAAAGGAAAAATCGATAGTGCATGTTGAATTAGTGTAAAACTAGCTTAAATGATCGAAATGCATTCAATCAAAATGGACTATCAAAAACAGTCAATTTTGCACCAACTGTGCGGTAATTCATACCATTTTGGTTGCTTGAACTTTATGAAAAAATGTTTGAAAATTAGGAGTTGTTTTTCCACTTGACCCAGTGGGATGGGGTAAGTGGAAAACCCATGTTACCTTGACCTTCAATTGTGATGAGTAGTATCTTTTGTGGAAAAAAATAATTACCTTAAAGGAATAGATCCTCATGGAATTCTCGTAAAAACTAGAGGAGGACTGGTTTTGCCTTCTCGAACACTAAGTGTACGTAAAATCTATATGTTCGCCCCAAAGATGAACTTTTTAAAGGAAGAATAGGACTTACATGGTTATAAACTAATCAACTTAGTTTAACGAATTGAGATGATGTCTGTATGTGGGTATTTGTATGTATGTGTGTACGCAAAGCACATACAATATTATCTCCTATTTTTAAGCAAATTGGCTAAGGAATTTGGCCGCACAAAAAATTGCATGCAACGGCAAAACTTGCTATGAATATAAATGAATGTGAATTATGAAAAATATTCACCTACCTTCAACTATAGCATCATCAACGTGCACTGCCCACACGAAGGGAGACCCGACGACGAGAAAGAAGCGTTCTACGCACAACTGGAGCAGACATACGATGGATGCCCACTGCGGGACGTCAAAATCGTCATCGGTGACATGAACGCACAGGTAGGAAGGGAGGAAATGTATAGACCGGTCATCGGACCGGATAGTCTGCACACCGTATCGAATGACAACTGCCAACGATGCATAAACTTTGCAGCCTCCCGCGGAATGGTAGTCCGAAGCACCTTCTTTCCCCGCATATCCACAAGGCCACATGGAGATCACCTAACCAAGAAACGGAAAACCAAATCGACCACGTTCTAATCGACGGTAAATTCTTCTCCGACATCACGAACGTCCGCACTTACCGCAGTGCGAATATTGAATCCGACCACTATCTCGTTGCAGTATGCCTGCGCTCAAAACTCTCAACGGTGTACAACACGCGTCGAAGTCGGACGCCGCGGCTTAACATTGGGCGGGTACAAGACGGTAGACTATCCCAAGAATACGCGCAGCAGCTGGAAGTGGCACTTCCAACGGAAGAGCAGCTAGGCGCAGCGTCTCTTGAAGATGGCTGGAGAGATATTCGATCCGCCATTGGTAGCACCGTAACCGCTGCACTTGGCACGGTGCCCCCGGATCAGAGAAACGACTGGTATGACGGCGAATGTGAGCAGTTAGTGGAAGAGAAGAATGCAGCATGGGCGAGATTGCTGCTACACCGCACGAGGGCGAACGAGGCACGATATAAACAGGCGCGGAACAGACAAAACTCGATTTTCCGGAGGAAAAAGCGCCAGCAGGAAGATCGAGACCGTGAAGAAACGGAGCAACTGTACCGCTCTAATTAATAACACACGAAAGTTCTATGAGAAGTTAAACCGTTCACGTAAGGGCCACGTGCCACAGCCTGATATGTGTAAGGACATAAACGGGAACCTTCTTACGAACGAGCGTGAGGTGATCCAAAGGTGGCGGCAGCACTACGAAGAACACCTGAATGGCGATGTGGCAGACGAAGATGGCGGTATGGTGATGGACCTGGGAGAACGCGGCCGGCTGAAGAACAACAAAGCCCTTGGGGTTGACCAACTACCAGGAGAGCTATTTGAACACGGTGGTGAGGCACTGGCTAGAGCGCTGCACTGGGTCATTACCAAGATTTGGGAGGAGGAAGTTTTGCCGCAGGAGTGGATGGAAGGTGTCGTGTGTCCCATCTACAAAAAGGGCGATAAGCTGGATTGTAGCAACTACCGCGCAATCACATTGCTGAACGCCGCCTACAAGGTACTCTCCCAAATTTTATGCCGTCGACTAGCACCAACTGCAAGAGAGTTCGTGGGGCAGTACCAGGCGGGTTTTAAGGGCGAACGCTCCACCACGGACTAGGTGTTCGCCATTCTCCAAGTACTGCAGAAATGCCGCGAATACAACGTGCCCACACATCATCTATTCATCGACTTCAAAGCCGCATATGATACAATCGATCGGGACCAGCTATGGCAGCTAATGCACGAACACGGTTTTCCGGATAAACTGACACGGTTGATTAAAGCGACGATGGATCGGGTGATGTGCGTAGTTCGAGTTTCGGGGGCATTCTCGAGTCCCTTCGAAACCCGCAGAGGGTTACGGCAAGGTGATGGTCTTTCGTGTTTGCTATTCAACATCGCTTTGGAAGGGGTAATACAAAGAGCAGGGATTAACACGAGTGGTACAATTTTCAATAAGTCCGTCCAGCTATTTGGTTTTGCCGACGACATAGATATTATGGCACGTAACTTTGAGAAGATGGAAGAAGCCTACATCAGACTGAAGAGGGAAGCTAAGCGGATCGGACTAGTCATCAACACGTCGAAGACGAAGTACATGATAGGAAGAGGTTTAAGAGAAGACAATGTGAGCCACCCACCGCGAGTTTGCATCGGTGGTGACGAAACCGAGGTGGTAGAAGAATTTGTGTACTTGGGCTCACTGATGACTGCCGAAAATGACACCAGCAGAGAAATTCGGAGACGCATAGTGGCTGGAAATCGTACGTACTTTGGACTCCACAAGACGCTCCGATCGAATAGAGTTCGCCGCCGTACCAAACTGACAATCTACAAAACGCTAATTAGACCGGTAGTCCTCTACGGACACGAGACCTAGACGATGCTCGTGGAGGACCAACGCGCACTTGGAGTTTTCGAAAGGAAAGTGCTGCGTACCATCTATGGTGGGGTGCAGATGGCGGACGGTACGTGGAGGAGGCAAATGAACCACGAATTGCATCAGCTGTTGGGAGAACCATCCATCGTTCACACCGCGAAAATCGGACGACTGCGATGGGCCGGGCACGTAGCCAGAATGTCGGACAGTAACCCGGTGAAAATGGTTCTCGACAACGATCCGACGGGCACAAGAAGGCGAGGTGCGCAGCGGGCAAGGTGGATCGATCAGGTGGATGACTTGCGGACCCTCCGTAGACTGCGTGGTTGGCGACGTGTAGCCATGGACCGAGCCGAATGGAGAAGACTCTTATATACCGCACAGGCCACTTCGGCCTTAGTCTGAATAAATAATAATAATCACCTACCGGTGCTATTTTTCCTTTCTCTTACATTTTTTTCATATGTAAAACATGTGAAAGGCATTAATACCGGTAGGTGGATTATTCAGGCTTTTTCTTATGTACAATCACCACTGAAATCACAATGATAAAAAAGAAGGGACATATTAAGATTCACAGCCACCAAAATAATCCCTGGAGGCATGGACAAAATTGCGTGATCAGAACATTTTCCACTTCCCCCGCAGTGTTTGAAACCAGGGGTAAGTGTAAAATCTTTCAATTATTTGCTTTCATGGTACAAACCACTACAAATTGAATGTGATTAGTTTAATTGTATTGCTTTGGTCACCTGTGAATCAAATTCACTGGAAAAAGGGACAATGTGTGCAAATAAGAATTGATTTTATGAATGCAAAAATTAACTTCTCGCGAAACCTAAAATGACAGTTCAAGCGTTAACCGTGTTAGTTTATGTATTCTACAAATTTTAATAAAGTGTTAGCATCAAAGTATATTCTTGCACAATGTTATGGTATGGTAAAAACTGTAAAGTATGTACAATTAAAATTTTTCGAGTCGATTTTTACACTAATCCTCATTTTTCCACTTCCCCCAGTGTACCTTATAACTTGAATTTTACAACACCTGAGTTTCGATTCATAGATTAAAAAATTATTGCGGTAATACTAAAATGAATTTTTTGGCAACAAAATATTTTTTAAATATCTTGAATTCTATAGGTTGTAAACTGATGACTTATTCAGCAAAAACTCGTATTTTGGCAATACAAAAAAGTTTGCGGAATATACTTGTACACTAAGAGTTGCAGTTTTCAAGTTATTATAAAATCAATTGTTTGCCAAAAAAATCGTTTCGGTATTACCGCGATAATTTTTTACCCTATGAATCAATATAGTCGAAGTGTGGTGAAATTCAAGTTATATCTGAGCTCTGGTCAAATTTCCAGCAAAAATGGTTCACACGCAATCGAGATCTAGTTCTCCAAAGTTGACCATTTTGGAAGAAAAACGGCAAGTGGGCTTTTTATTATGCAGGTCACTGTATTTGGTACCGGTTATGAAGGATGGTGTCCGCTACTACGCCTACCAAATTCATTGATCGGAAATCTGGATACACGGTGAATTGTGCGGAATTCAAATTTATTAAATTTTTACTCCAAATTGCTGGCAAATTTACCTGCTCCGAAAACATATTTAACGTTATTTGACACAACAAGTCACGATCAGTGGAGTCTCGAAATCTCAAATCAAATCAAAGCTAATCGAAATCTCTTTATTCCATGCATTTCGGCGCACAAATTTTGCACATTGGAAGTCCTTGAACCGATAGAATAAGGTTGAGGAATATTTACTGTTTTGTAGTGAACAATAATCCCTTCAATAAAAAATCAAAATCTGAGAAACGGACCAATAATTGAAAAAATAGCTTAATATATGTTCTGCAAACTATGCTGAAAACATGTTGTTGCAAAAAGATGTTTCTCGTGTCAAGTCCGCTACCACAAACGTATCTGTTAGTATCCACTACAAGTCAGCTACGGCGATAAAACCCGTAGAATAAAATATGTTACTTGAAGAAGATTCATCGCAACAAATTTCATTCAAATGTGAAATAAATAGGTATTAAACATAATTTTGATTAAGCTTCAAAATTCTACATAAAATGAAAAAAAAAATTGCAAGTGTACGGCGGCCCGCTTGATAGTAAGCATGCAGGGGACCACTGCTTTACAAGGAGGAATTTCTCAAAAACCGCGGTCTACCTTCCATAAAGCCCATAAAGGTCGCGTGAAGTTTTGGCCAGATTTTGCGAGTTGCCACTACAGCCGGGAAGTCATCCAGTGGTACCGCGATTATAACGAACATTTCATCGATAAAAACATAAATCCATGCAACGGCTCACAGCTCTGGCCCATAGAGACATTTTGGACAGTAATGAAGCGGAAGCTTAAGAATAGTGAAAAACAGCTCGGGACACGACTCAGATGACCAAAATGTGGAACAAATGTGAACAATTGATGAGAGGAATAAAGAAGAAATTGCGAATTTTCACTATAAACAAGAAGAAATGTTTTGTATCAATTTTTTTTGTTAAAGTACAGTGAATAACCCTTGTTTTGATGTATTAACCTTATTCGTACGTCAATCCGTTACCGAGATACAAAGGATTTTATTATTCCGGATTCTAAGCCTCAAAAATACAGAATAATATCCCCGCTACAATATAGACTACGAAACTTGGCCAAAAAATCATTTTTCGCAATTTCATGGCCTCTGCCATTTAGGGGGTCGGTTTGAGAACATTCTCCCTACGTATTTTGTATTATATTATTTTTACTCACTTATGTAGCCGGACCCTGTAGATAGAATTATATTTGTCCCGAGTCCCGAGAATTATATTTGTCCCGGGCATCCATGTTCCGAGTCGTGGGTAGGACAAATAGGAAATGCCGATTTGGGCAACAGTTCTGGTATTAACAGTAGCATTAAGCGATTCGCAGGCGTTACAAGACTATTGTGTCACTTACATCCGTTAACACAAATAATAATTTTGGACTGATCACTGGAAGCAAGGCACTCTTCAACAGTCGAGATCTGTCCTGGCCCCGTTCTTGTGAATGCTGGAGGGAAAAGAATGGTTAGTTGGGAAACATATACTTGATAAAGGAGCAGAGAACTCTACGTCCTCCCATCGGTGCCACGGCAGATTTTGGAACTGTTAGTGTGAAAGCTGTAACGGTAGGAATCGTTTTGGTAGAATGTGAAACACATGAAAGAACTAAGGCATACAGTATAGTAAAGGCCGAGCCTTTCCAACAGTTCTTTGGGCAACAGTTCTGGTATTGAGAAATTGATGCAAATCTTACCTATACTGCCGCTGAAAGCATAACTGTACCATGTTGATATGAAATCCATTTCAAAATGGAAAAGTTATGCTTGCAATATAGTCAATTCTAAAAATAATCAGAAATATTGCTTTTCCATTATCGATTATCGAATATATTTACAAGCTTCTAGAAGAAGTCACCGGTCACAGAAATTTAAAAAAAATCAATGATTTCAATCAATTATTTCTAACTGCTAGGATTTCATATTACCTCCAGGATTTAGCGATCCAAAGCCAACTACCAAAAAATCGTATGATAGTCAATCTGTTTTCGGAGCTCAGAACCCTTTAAGGGCGGTCTTCGGTATGTTTCTGGTTCCTCAGATTTCAATAGGACATTTTAAGGTTTGAAGAAGACTTTTTCCGTGGGCTTTTATCAATTCACTACTAAAATATTTAATTAATTGCATCTGCAGATTTCAACAACTTCTGTTTCACCTCTGTAAAACCTAGACATCTTTGAGCGCTTTAGGGATTTTAAAGTGCCTGAAGTCCTAAACAACAATCAGTAGTCTATTGCTTTAGGATCCCAAAAACATCTATGATTATTGTTTGGACTCTGATTAACTTTAAAATCATCTTCTGCTAACACACGAATGCTTCTGAAAACATTCGAATTCACACGGAAAATTCATGCGTAGGACATGTCCTACCTGTACCACCCACTCCCGGCGCTTTTTCTAGTAAAGATAATGAGTTAAGGGAACTATGATGTGCATAGGGTTGAAACAATAGGTCATTTGCTAAATTATGCTGATCAATCGCACTCAATTTCAGCACTTCAATTTTCAACTCATATTTGGGCTTTTGGAAATGTAAGCAGAACAATATGCGATGAGTTTGAAATTCGAATAAAGTTTAAAAAAAAATCATTTCACGTACAGGGATGTCCAAAATAACTGGGATAGGCAAATTTTGGGCATAATTAGATGTGTTGTAACTATGTCAATTATTATCCGATTTTGACAATTCAGGGATGCCTGAACTAGAAATTTAATGTAGTTTCACCATATGGCGCTAAAACTGAAATGTCCCCTTCTACAGGTTCCCGGGAACAATCCGTAGGTCCCAGTAGCGATCAAAGCCGTCAGTGGTCTATTTTATATTCATACCTCGCTTCCTGATAGAAAACCATGAAAAACGAACCGTCGAATGACCAGTTTTGACGCTAAAACTGAAATGTCCCCTTCTACAGGTTCCCCGGGGAACCCCAGCGACTTTAGGATCCATCGTTTTAATTGGTTTTTCATTATTGACGTATCAGAAGACTTTTGGAATGTAATCATAATGTAAGATCGGTCAAAAAGCTTGATATAAATGAATTTGTGGCCTGGTCCCTTTTAAAACTCCCGATCGGCACCGATTCTAAACAAATGGCCATATCTCACTTGATCCTGGTCCGATTTCGAATTTCAACATATGGTTCCAATCAGAAAGAGCCCTACTTTATTTGTGGTTACTAATATTATTCTGTTTTTAACCACAACTTATCCTAATACCCACCACAAATTCACGGTTCTGAACCTACCTTCGAAAAACCCGGAATATCTCCGGTATCCGATGACCATGGTCGGTTCCATGGACATATGGTGAAACTACATTAAATTTCTAGTTCAGGCATCCCTGAATTGTCAAAATCGGATAATAATTGACATAGTTACAACACATCTTATTATGCCCAAAATTTGCCTATCCCAGTTATTTTGGACATCCCCTGTATTATTGAGAAAAATTTGATATCCAGAAGAATTAATTTAAGTATGAAAAGTATTGAACGTCGAAAGCAAACTATTGCAGGCAAACCGGCTAAGGCTTGAAGTGACCCTATTGCCTTATGTATACTGAGTATACGAAAAAGGCAAAAAAAAATGATGAAAGAAGAAGAAAACGAAGTTAAGTTAATTAAGAAGAAACAAATGCTGAGTTTGTTGATAACCAAACTATGCAAATGCTGAAAATTGGCATTTTTGCATAATAGAAATCCTCTCCCGTTTTCTTCTGATACATATCCAACCTGCTCCATCTACTCAAGGGATCTGATGAAAAGTTCATTACGCGGCATTCACACCTGTTGCCGATGGAACATTTTATATAAACTATCGTGATTGGCAGCTAGAGATGATGGATCCCTAGCTCTCGGCCCCTGTAGCTAAGGTGGCCATGCCGCGCGTGAAGTGGATTCATTTGAGAGGCAGTGCACTTTGGTTTGATGCGTTCGATGATGATGCCGAGATGCTGGTGGATATAATGCTTCGGCAGTTTTGTAAAACAAACATACAATTTTGGGCTGCAAACCAATCCGATACGATTAGATGTCCTGCCCATCAACAGACACTCAAATGGATTAAGTTGGGTTGATTTTTTTTTTGGGAAAGCCACAAAAGCTTTTTTTTCGACTGATTGCCAGCCTGCGCAACATATTATAAACAACTCTACTCATCGCTCGCTCGGCCCACAAGAAGGAAGGTGGCTGTGGGGCAACATCTGCTTAATGGAATGATCTCTGCACTGCCTCGCCTCACAGCTCATCACATGCGTGCGTCTTGTGCTGTCGGCACTTGTAGGCAATAACACCAGCAATGTTGTGGGATTATGAAAAGAAAATGAACCATTTTATGGCCGTAATTGAACGAAAATTATTCTCATAAATGGTTTTCGTTTTTCTTGCGCTATTGCGGCAGTGTGCGGGTAGACGCACATAGCGCTAAATACTATCGTGTGTGGGATCACGTGCTACAGCAGCAGCCAGTGAGAACATCTGTGCAACAGCTCAGCAACAGCATAATTGGAAACTGGAAAATTAGGTTTCTTTTATGCGTGCATAGTGAACTCGAGGAATAATTACTGGAAATATTAGCTGATAACTATTTTGATATATTATTCCAAGGAGGGGAGGTATTCCCAGCATGGTTCTCATTGTCGGCAAAAGTTTTGAAACATTATGCAACACTATTTTGCAAATTGTACACTTATAATCATTCGATTTCTTTCAAAAATCATGCAACTGCTAGGGTAATAATGGTACCAATAGTGGAGGTATTAGTAGATCTACAGAAGAAAATATTAAAAAAAATAAAACATTTAAAAATTGTGCAAAATTTACAGCTTTTATAGATAAACTAATAAATTTGGCAATAGATGAACTAATAAATTTGCTTACTAAAATGGGATTGATGTTATTTAACATCAACAACTACCAAAAATTGATTGCATCACTAATGGGTACACTGTTCCTTTAGTAGCGGTTAAAATTATGTTGGTTCCCATAGTGGTGTTATCCATTGATTTCTTATGGGATGCATTACTATTGGTACAGTTGCTCCACTAAAGGTACAAGAGAGTCAATTTTACTAAGAAAAATCATTGTTTTCAAAAGTTTTTTCAAGCGAAACCTTGTTCAAATGTTTTCTCAATCCACTAAATAAAGCTCAACATAACTTTTAATAGAGCTTCGAACGGTTTATTAAACCTACACATATTTGAACGCGAGAATTCGAATTTCTTATCTGGTTTGAAATTAATTTCATACTTGATGACGAACCACTGTTTACACTTTAAGATCTATCTAATATAAATCCAATTTGAGTGAACTTGAGATCATACCAATATATGAACACGAGATCTTTTCAACGACTTGAACAAATACCGAACATCAAATTGTAAATTCTGTTGACAAAAGCTAACAACACTCCAAGTGTTACTGTTTGCGTGTTTATTTGATGTACTTGGGTACCCCTTAACCACACCAAATGAAATTATATGCACCTTGCTGCTTGCTCATACTGACTGTGAAAAGCTATCCGTCTGGTAGGTGGTATAGTTTGTGACGGAGCAAAGTAGATACACTCGAGTGTAACTTTTATTACAATGTTGCTGGAAACCACATAATAGATCTTCAGTTCAGTTTCGTCTCTCCGATGACGGTGAAATAAACAAGTCCCAGAAAAAAACTAAATTGATCACACCGACTGTAGATCATGGAAACGGTGAGCATTAAGAAGCCACCCAGCGAAAGGTGTGGTATATGTACATGTGCGTGGTGTGACCATGGCTCTAAAACTAGTAGGTAGTTTCGAGGTGAGATTCGGTTTGATGGATGAAATTTGACACTTTTTTCCTTCTAGTTTTTCCCCGGTTGAACCACAACCAAGGGCAGGGAGATGTGTTCAGAGCTTGATGGCTATGGAGGTTCCGGCCATATGAGGGTGTTGAAGTAGGTAAATGCTAGTTCGTAAACGACACACAGCTATATGAGATGTTGGAAAAAAGGTGCGGAATTCGATACCTAAACTAAGAAGTGAGAAACTCAAATCAAAACACCAGTTGAGACAGGCACACATGGGACTGGGGTAAATAAAATGGGATAAGCAAATATTCGACGATATTTGTATATAAATAACAGCATTTCCTTGTAGCAGTTCGCTGGAAGTTGAATGTGGGGCTTTGTAAGTTTGACGATCTCGTTAGAGTGGATAATGGATTCAGGCACTCAATGTAACTGTCATATTAGGTACGATCACACTTCAATGGTATGTTCGAATAGGTCAACCAAAGATTTCATAATTTTTACTAATTCAATCTGAATTCATAGTGTCCCGAATTTTGTTAATGTTTGTTTGCTTATTCATCTGGAATATGGAGTCATACAACATTTCAAACTGCCGATAGAGTCACACAACATTTCAAAAGAATGGCGTTGGGATCGTAAGTTTAAATAAAGAACAATAACTCAGCTAAACAAACTGTAGGGCTCTGCAACTTTTGGCTCGGATATCAAATAAACCCAACAAAATCAATGAATAATAAACTTCACATTCGTTTTAGGAAAAAGTACATTGTAATGTTTATGTTAAAGTGACCAGACGTCCCGGATTCAGCCTACCTGTCTCGCATTGCCAGGTGTCCCGGAAAACGTCCCGCATTCCATGATAAATCCATAAAGTTTGGGAAATCTATGGAATCATTAGGTAATGGGATGTTTAGAAAATCTGTAAAAGACCGAACTATTCAGAAGAAAAAGGAAGAACTTAAGTAATCTAGAGGGTTTACTGAACTTGGAGAAAAAAGTTTTGAATGTTTTGAGGATTTAAATAATTTCTGTAATTTTAAATGGGGCCAGCGGGATAATTCATTTATCGTGTCGAAATTTCTTCACTCCCGCCGCTAAAAACTAGACTGAGACAAAATCCGTGAACCAGATGACCAGGCTATCTTAACTATTCAAGATCCCCAGCCTTCTTAAAAAATCAATAATAGATGAGTTGATTTGTCAGCCTTTGGATTAAGCAGAAATCCGTAATCTTTGTCGTTTTAATGAACTAAAAGTAGGAATGTGGGAATGATCTAGGTACAAAATTAAAAGCTTAAAAATGTCTTGTGATATTCCGAGAAGTTGGAACATCAGAAAGTGTGTAAAATCTGGGGTATTCTTAAATCTGCAAAGATCCATAAATCTTCATAATCAAGAAAACCCTTGAAACAATACGTCAATCAGCGACGGTCGTTCAGTTGGCAGTTACATAAGACAATGGACATCGGACAACACTCAGCAGACCAATGGAGAATGTTTCGTTTATCGAAGACTCTCCACGGCTAAATCGGAAACCAAAGTTTCAACTCATAATACACATAATATAACTAAAAACAGGCTTAGAAGACAGGCGCCGTACAGCCCCAAAATTTAGATTGTAAATCATTTCTTATTTAAAATATGTTTAAAAAAACAAAGATTTTGGAGAATTTGTTTCTATAAAATCGAGCGATTAGCATAATACTGAATGTCATACATTGATAGAAGAGAAATCTCATTGACGATTTGATATGCTTTCAAAATATTTAATGCATATGGTGTCCCGGATTGGCCCAAGAAAAATCTGGTCACTTTAGTTTATGTATTTTCAGCGGGGAATTCAAAATATAAACAGTCCAATATTTTCGTACAGTCCATCAACAGAAAAAAAACAAAATCAACGCCAAAATATTGTCTGCTCAAAAAACTGTTAAACTGTCCAAAACTGTATATTAACCCCTCGTATGCTCAATTTTTGCAACAATTACAATCTAAAGACGCATTTCCATTGATTTTGCGGGTTTTTGAGTTGCTTCCGGGAAGATATACTGTCATTTTTCCACAAGAACCTTCTTTGGTGGTTATCCAACACAGCTATAAATCGGCCTTCTTGGACACCACGTGCTTTTTCTTGTGTTTTTTCAAGAGCACGAATTGAGAGAACCACAATGTCCATGGGGATGAAACATTCGTAGATCGTTTGCTTACTTGTGCTAAACAATCGACTTCAATTTCAGCATTGTATGAAAATTATTACGCTAGATTTGATCTTTTGATAATAGGAGTAGAAAACCGTGTGGTGAATTTGAAATTCACCACATGGCTTGATTGTATAATCACCTTAAATGCTTTATTCTTCTGGTACTAATACTGTTGTACAACACATTTAGTAAAATTGAAATATCTTTTCTGTCAGTTGACCAATTTGGATCAAGCCACCATGTATTCCTCACAAAATTAGTTATTAAAAGTGATTAATAAAGTAAAAGGGGAAAAAAGATCAATAATGAATTATTTGTTTATGTTATTAACAACTCAATGCGATTTTTTCTTTATCATTTCTGACAATGACCCTGGAGTTAATTCGCAGTTCTCACTCATCTATGACCGTAGGTGGCCACTAGATGGTTTTCCGGAAAACCGGGAACGTCCGTAAAAATGGTCATTTTGGAAAGTTCGCCCTAGAGCAGCGCAATTTTCCATCAACCATTTTTGACGGTGATCTTAGAGTTAATACACAGTTCTTACTCTGTCATGGTCTTTTGGGACAAAGATACATAAATATAAGTACGCTTTTACTGAGGACGCATGATGATTTTCCTTTGTCAATCCTTATCATGTAAGCAAGAATATTCAGCTGAAATCGGAGCCCCTCGGCAATGCATTGGGGTCCAAGTACTAGAAATTTGTTTGATGCAGCGATCTGTACACAGCAAAAAAATATAAAATCTTCACTACATGTAAATTAGAAATAATGTAATAGTAAATTAATTGAATCGGTTAAATTTGATTGAAAATTTAGTAGATTTTATAAATGCTGTAATAATTATTTGATTGAAATTTGAATTCAATTGAAAACTAGGTTTAAGTAATTAACAGGTTTTCTGATGAAAATTTTGAATTTTTTACTGATAAAATTGTTTGCGTAAACTTTGAAGAATGCCCGTGAAAATCGAAGAGAATGTCTTGTCGAAATGCAAGGGAGTTTCATGTGAAACAGGAAAATAATTTCTCGTGAATGTTTAAGAGAATTTCCTTTTTTAGGTAAGAATATTTAAATGGATTATTTCGTAAAAACTAAATTGGAACTTGCAAAAAAAACCTCCGTGGAATTTCTGAAGAATGAATTTTCTGCTGGCAAATTTCTCAAAACTTCAGTTGATTTTTACGAGCGAATAGTGAGGTCAGTATATGATGATGATGATGATACTACCATCTATTGTAGCAAGGCACCTGCCGATAGCACTGGCCATATCTGACAAACGATTTGAACATGATTATATTATTGTTTGTATTTCATCAAACTCCTGTATGAAGGGCCAAAAATGGGTGGGGTGGTTCCATAAGCAGAGACACTTATGCGAATCCACGGGATGAATAGAGAATCTCCTTCCAGAAGAAAGTTAGTACATACAATAATATTATCTAGCCCTCGTTTCCCAGGTTGATCCAATAGATGGGGAGAACAGCTCGCCCTTTATACACGGAATGTTCACAATAGGAAGTTGGCGATTCCACTCTTCCTATCCAAATCGCTTCAATCGGGTGCCCTGATGTTGTTTTTTGTATATAATCGTATATATAGTTTCGATGTAAATGAATAATATATGCAATGGAATTCTCTCACCACATTTCAGTCCAATTGTCCTGGATGTGCGAGATCCTTTCTTCAACACCAGTCTGTTTCAAAATTCATTGTCTTCAGAGTTGAAATACCGCCGGTCGAGAAATATTGATTGAAGATTGAACAATAGAATTCACAGTTCCTGAAAAGATGAGAAATGAAGAAGGAAGGCAGTATCAAACATACATGAGTGTTTTTGCCTAAAATCAATGTGTCAATATGAAATTTTGGTGATGAGACCATGCTGATGGTGGCTGTATAGGAAAAGGTACTAATCACAAGTACCAATTTGCGACAATATACAGTAGATTGCTCAATTGAGCATTGTATAGCCACCCACGATTTGTACAATCACATATGCTATGCTATGCTATGCTATGAGACCATGCTGATGGTGGCTGAGTTCGATTTCTGGTGCGGTCAGGAAATTTTTGGGTTGGAAATTTTCTCGCCTTTCCTGACCATTAATATCATCATATATTATGATATACGAATTGTAACTTGACTTAGGAACCTCGCATTTAACACTCGAGTTAACAAATGTGGAAGTGCTTAATGAATACTAAGCTGCGAGGTGAAAATAAGGTGTAATGCCAATAAGAAAAAGGAGAAGAAGAAAATTTAAAATACGACCAACTCTTGATCTGAAAGGCCATGCACGATTGCATTGCGGTTGACAGTTTTCCCATAGGGAATCAGTCAAACGCAACGCAAATGTATCCTATGTGCGGGGCACTCGATCGTCACAATAATAAATATAAAATATGTGAAAATGGTTTTTCTACACGTGTGAGAAGATGTGAAGATAAAGTTCATCAACATTAATAAATGAAGTGAAAAAAAACGTAATAAGCGTGAAAGGTTTTTAAGGATTTTAAGTCCATACAGTGATATTGAGCTATATCCACTACCGTGGACCCCCGGTAATATGACCGCTTTTAATCTGAACACTTTTTAATTTGAACCCCGTTCGTTTGAACATCGTTCAAATTAAAAATGGTTCAAACGTCATTTAACACGTGGAATCGAGAAAAGAAAAATGGAACATCGTGAAACGGAATGCAGAATCAAAACAAACCAGCCAAGAGAGCAGCCAGAAACCAGTTTTTCTGATGCAAATAGAGTAACCAGAAGTTCAAATTAAAAATGAACCCCGTTAATTTGAATGAGGTACCGTTCAAATTATCGGGGGTCCACGGTACATTTTTCGCGAAATACTGGCACTAACTGTCTAAAATTTTAATTGTCATACTTCTACGCGCCATACAAACAAAAATAATTTGTTTAAAAATGTGAAATATCTAATAGTGTATCACTAATTTGCTTCTATGAGCCAATATCGTATATTAGAGTAATGACTCATAGTAGTTCAACTATAGTAGTAAGGATTAGTGATAATAATGCCTTTCCAGTGAGACACAAACACCTAATTATCCGTTCTCTGTTTTCGAAATATGAAAAATAAACGATACTTATCGAACATCAAAAGACGAAATGGCAGCAAACCAGACCTTGATAATGACGAACTACAACGCGAACAACCACAAGTGTGAATCCAGAAACATCGATATTAAGTACGATCCTTCAGAATTATAGAAAGGTTTAGATAATTTCTTCATGAATCAACCCGAATTCTCAGATCAAGTCCACGCACCATACCGGAATAGTGAGGTCAGTACAATGCCAAAAACGCCACCACCGCCAAACGACGAACGCCACTGCCGATGATTGTTGGACTGGCACACTCTAGAAGCAGATTGGATTAAGTAATAAACAAAAAATTACCGGTGGCGGCGTGATAGATCAATTTCTGCCAGCGGCGGCGTCATGCCGTTGATGATCGGTGGCGGCAGCGCTGCGGCATGAGTCGGCGGCGCTGCTTTTAAGCGTCAAAAATTCTCCGGAATTTCTTCAGAAGTATTTCAGGAGTTTTCCAGGAATTTTTTTTTCCAATAGTTCCATTGGAAGTTCACCAAGAAATTCCAGATAATTCATCCGAAGTATCTCCTTGAAGTCTCCCGGAAGTTTCTCCAGGATTTCGTCCTGAAGTTCCTCCAGGATTTCGTCCGGAAGTTTCACCAGGATTTCGTCCGAAAGTTCTTCCGGAAGTTCCTCCAGGATTTCGCCCAGATATTCTTCCAGGATTTTGTCCAGAAATCACAGTTCAGAAATTTCTTCAGGATTTCGTCCGGAAGTTCCTCCCCAATGTCGTGCGAGAGTTCCCCCATGATGTCGTCGGTAAGTTTCTCCAGGAATTCATCCGGAGATTCCTCCAGGAGCTCGCCAGGAAGTTCCTCCAGGATTTCTTTGTCCGGAAGTTCCTCCACAATTTCGTACGGAAGCTACTCCAAGGTTTCATCCGGAAGTTTCTCCAGGATGTCGTCTGGAAGTTCCTCCAAAATTTCTTCCGGAAGCTCCATCCGGATGTCGCCCGGAAGTTCTTCCAGGATTTCATTCGAAAGATCATCCGAGAATTCCTCAGGAAGTTCCTCCAGGATTTCGTCCAGAAGTTCCACCAGGATTTCGTCCGAAAGTTCCTCCAGGATTTCGCCCAGATATTCCTACAAGATTTTGTCCAGAAATCCTCCAGGATTTTGTCCGGAAGTTACTCCAGTATTTCGTGTAGAAATTCCTTCAGGATTTCGTCCGGAAGTTCCTCCACAATTTCGTGCGGGAGTTCCTCCATGATGTCGTCCGTAAGTTTCTCCAGGATTTCATCCGGAGGTTCCTCCAGGAGCTCGCCCGGAAATTCCTCCAGGATTTCGTTTGGAAGTTGCTCCTGGATTTCGTCCGGAAGTTCCTCCAGGACTTTGTCCGGAAGTTCCTCCAGAATTTCGTACGGAAGCTTCTCCAGGATTTCGTCCGGAAGTTTCTCCAGGATTTCATCCGGAAGTTCTTCCAGGATGTCGTCTGGAAATTCCTCCAAAATTTCTTCCGGATGTCGCCCGGAAGTTCTTTCAGGATTACATCCGAAAGATTATCCGAGAAATCCTCAGGAAGTTCCTCCAAAATTTCTTCTGGAAGCTCCATCCGAATGTCGCCCGGAAGTTCCTCCAGGATTTCGCCCAGATATTCCTACAAGATTTTGTCCAGAAATCCTCCAGGATTTTGTCCGGAAGTTACTCCAGTATTTCGTGTAGAAATTCCTTCAGGATTTCCTCCGGAAGTTTCTCCATGATGTCGTCCGTAAGTTTCTCCAGGATTTCATCCGGAGGTTCCTCCAGGAGCTCGTCCGGAAGTTCCTCCAGGATTTCGTCCGGAAGTTCATCTAGGATTTTGTCCGGAAGATCCTCCAGGATGTCGTCCGTGGGTTCCTACAGGATTTCGCCCGGAAGATCCTCCAGGATGTCGTCCAGAAGTTCCTGCAGGATTACGTACGGAAGTTCCGGCAAGATTTCGTCCGAAGATTCTTCAAGATTTGGTCCAGAAGTTCCTACAGGATTTCATCCGAAGTGGAAGCATCCGAGTGGAAGCTCCTTCAGGATGTCGTCCGGAAGTTCCTGCTGGATTTCGTCTGGAAGTTCCTCCAGGATTAAGTGTGGAAGTTCCTTCGGAATTTCGTCCGGAAGTTTCTCCAGAATTTCGTACGGAAGTTCCTCTAGGATTTTGTCCGGTAGTTCCTCCTTGATTTAGTCCGGAAGTTTCTCCAGGTTTTCTTCCAAAACTTTCTCTGGAAGTTCCTCCAGGGTTTCGTCCTAAACTTCCTCCAAGAATTTCTCCGGAAATTCCTGCGGAAGATCCTCTTAGAATTCTTTCCGGAATTCCTACAAAACTTCCATCAAAATTTCTCCAGGAAGCTTCTTCAAGAATTTTCTCGGAAGTTTCTCCAGGACTTTATCAGGAAGATCCTCCAGGATTTCGTCCGTAAGTTCCTTCACGATTTCGTCTGGAATTTCCTCCAACATTTCTTCCGGAAGCTCCATCCGGATGTCGCTCGGAGATTCTTCCAGGATTTCGTCCGAAATATCATCCGGGAATTCTTCCGTAAATTGCTCCAGGATTTCGTTCGTAAGTTGCTCCAGGATATCGTCCGGAGGTTCCTCTAGGACTTTATCAAGAAGATGCTCCAGAATTTCGTCCGTAAGTTCCTTCAGGATTTCGTCCGGAAGATCCTCCAGGATGTCGTGCAGAAGTTCCTCCAGGATTTCGTCCGGAAGTTCCGGCAAGATTTCGTCCGAAGGTTCTTCAGGATTTCGTCTGGAAGTTCCTTCAGAATTTCGTCCGGAAGTTCCTCCAGGATTTTGTCCGGAAGTTCCTCCAGGATTTCGTCCGAAAGTTTATCCAGGATTTCTTCCAAAAGTTCCACCAGGAATTGCTCTGGAAGTTCTTCCAGGGTTTCGTCCTAAAGTTCCTCCAGGAACTTCTACGGAAATTCCTGCGGAAGTTCCTCTGAAAATCCTTTCCGGAATTCCTACAAAACTTTGATCAAAATTTTTCCAGGAAGCTGCTTCGGGAAGATCCATAAAGTACGTCACGCAAAAGTTGGCAATTTTCAACCCCCCTCCCCCCTTCGTCACGCTTTTTGTATTAAACCTCTACAAATCTTGTATGAGTCGTCACGCTGCTCGGAACCCCCCTCCCCCCTAAGAGCGTGACGTACTTTGTGGATGGCCCCTAAAAGAATTTTCTCGGAAGTTTCTCCAGGAATTCCTTCATAATTTCTTTAGGAAGTTCGTCTAGAAGCCCCTCAAAATTTCGACAGGAATACTACCAGAAGTTCCTGAATTAATTCCTCCAAAATCCCTTTAAAAATTTCTATGAAGTTCAGATGGTATAAGAGCTATTACGATATTTCACCGTGAATTTCTCCATAAACTAACTTGCGGATTATTTAGATTTCTAACGGATATTCCTCTTGAATGTCCACTAGTTTTTCATCAAGGAATTTCTCCTGAAATTCTCCTTGGAGGTCCTCCAAGAATTCGTCATAAATAACTTCGAGAACTCTCCAGGAATTTCCATTGAACTCCTTTCGAATCTAACAAAGATTTTTTAACGCAACTCCGACAACCGACCCCGGGAATTCTTCCGGAAATATCTCTGGGAATTTTTCTAGCTATACTTTTAATTTTTCCTCCAGAAATTAATCCGAAAATCCCTCCACGTATTACCCAAAACATTCCTCCAAGAAGCCCTAGGAGACTAGTTTTGGAATTCTTCAGTAATTAACTACAAATAATCTAAATGTTGTTTCAAGCTTAATTCGCAGGTACATTTAACGTGCACACGTAGCTGTAAATGCTACAGAAAATTCAGGTGAAACTTACGTGTCCGGTGAATTCTATCTAAAACTCAGGTACCTGATTATCACGTATAATAAGAATTCTACCGTAAAATCAGGTAAAAATGAAAAATGGAAACAAGGTGCAGATTTTTTTTGGGTGTTGCTTCAGAAATTTCTCTGGATTCCACACGTTAAACTCCTCTGGAATTATATATTTGAAGTTCTCTCCACAATCCCCACTGAAACCTTTACAGAAATTCTTTTCGAAGGTTCCCTTTTTTTTTCCTGGTGCTTCCACCCAAATTTCGTCCCAAGAAATTCTTCCACAAATACTTCTGCCTACTCTTCCTTCAGTTTCTCGAAGAGTTTCCGCGAAAATTACTTCAAGAATACTTCTACAAATTCCTCTACAGATTCTCCAATAAATTACTTCGGAAATTTGTTTTGAAATTCTCCAGAAATTTCTTAAAGTATAAACCAAAAAAATCTCCAGGAACAGCTCCAGTATATTCCTCCAGACGGAATTCACGATGTTTTTTTTTGGGATTGTTCGAAAGAGTTCTTCAAAATTTTCATGAATCAAGTTCGTCCTGTCAGATGTCTTAAAGAAGTTCCTGAAGAAATTCGCGAAGAAATGTCTGGTTCAATTCCCTATAAATTTTCTTTAATTTAAAAAAAAATCCGGGTTGAATAACTAGATTTTTTTGGATGAATTCTTGAAATAATTTCGTATGGATTTCACGATGGGCTTCCAGAGCATATTCTCAAATGAATTACTAAAATAATTTCTTAAGAAAATCGTAGTGAAATTCAAGAAGTTGAAGTAACATCCTAGCAGACCCCCATACTCACAGTTACCGTGTGATGGGTCGTAAGGCCTTTGGACATAGTCCCTGCTTCCCAAAAAAAAATAATAATAAAAAATCAGTTATAGATTAAACAAACGCCCGCTGAGTGGATGCCTAAGTGCTACCGCTCGGATATCTTCGTTTTATTCTATAAACAATTTATGCTTTTAAATAAGGGGTTATCTATGAAACAAAATGCTCGGTCTTATTGCTTTTTATATTTGTTATGATCATTTTAATAGTTTTCCATTGCTCTATATTGTTTTTCATTGATTTTTCTATTTTTATATTGAAATAAATTGGGGTCTCCAGTAGCCTTGCGAGCAAAGGCGTAGGATTGCCAATCCGGAGATGGCGAGTTCGATTCTCGGTCCGGTCGGGTAGGAAACATTCTTGACTCCCTGGGCATAGTGTATCCATTATACTTGCCGCACAAGATACATACTCATGCAATGGCGGGCATATAAAAGATTTCAATTAATAACTCAGGAAATGCTAATAGAATATTCTTCTTCTTCTTCTTCTTATTGGCATTACATCCCCACACTGGGACAGAGCCGCCTCGCGGCTTAGTGTTCATTAAGCACTTCCACAGTTATTAACTGCGAGGTTTCTAAGCCAAGTTACCACTTTTGCATTCGTATATCATGAGGCTAACATGATGATACTTTTATGCCCAGGGAAGTCGAGACAATTTCCAATCCGAAAATTGCCTAGACCGGCACCGGGAATCGAACCCAGCCACCCTCAGCATGGTCTTGCTTTGTAGCCGCGCGTCTTACCGCACGGCTAAGGAGGGCCCCAAATAGAATAGAATAGAATAATATAATACTAATAAAATACAGTTGAAAAGCAGGCCAAGTTCCAGTTGGAATGTAGAGTCATTGAAGAAAAAGAAGTATAAGAAGATTGAAATAAATTATTTATGGTCATTTTTGATTTATTAATGGAAATCTTGTATTTTCTGCGATAGATAATTTTAATTCCATTATGGAAAAATTTTATTTATCAATTGCAATTTTTCTTTTTGAAATAGCCTATATTTAATGGTTTTTAGAAAATTTTGTGTTATTTAGAGGTTTTTCATATTTATTTATTGCTTCAACCCTGATTTCTTTTTTGGCAATTTAAAAAAAAATGAAAAGTTGTAATCCAATTTATTAGGAGTCGCTTTGTCGATTAAAATAAAAATACAAAAATCGCGTAAATAATCTATCATACCAAAAATTAGCTTGATTTTAAAAAGAACATTTACTCTATATGAAAAGAATAAAGTAATGGTCTAGTCGAGGTCATGAGACTTCTGTGAAGAGAGAAATATGGAAGCAACATTTCGTTTGGAAATTTTAATATGTAATTATTGTAAAGCGCTCTCGACAATACAAAAGAGTGGCTACCATCCTATCAACTTCAGCTTGAATGTCTCACATGCTACCAGCTTGCAACAGCATCTCCGTCGCGCCTTTTAAGAGTTTGTTTCAAAACCAACAAAAACAACGATGAGAGGCCCTTTATCCGAGACCACACACAAAACAACACTACGGCCATCGTCATTATTGCTGGACGAAGTGGTACCTAAAGGTACCAACATTAGTTAGTTAGATATTGTAAAGCAGCGGGCGGTAGTCGTGTTTCCCAAATCCCATACATTACTAACAAACCGAATGATTATGGCTGCTGCTATCGTGGCACTGAAATTGGAGTGCTGTTGGGGACGTTAGGCACACACTGTTGCATTTTTGTTTGTTTGTTCTGCCATGCTCGATGTTCTTCGAACCCATGTTAGATATCCTCATTTCGTGTTTCCTTCCGTTGGGTGGTGAATGCCCGGTAGCTGCGCATCGTTGGCTTGACTTGGCGCCTGGCCAATTTGCCCGCAGCGAATATGAAATATATTGGATGTTGTTCGGGTATTTTGGCTGCATTCCTTGAAGTTTTGATAAATGTTTCTGCATAAAGCGAGCGGAGGCGCACTTTGTGCATAGCTCTGCAGCTGCAGTGATTCAGCGGAAATTTAGAATGCTTCAAGGCATTTGTCTTGGTCTTGATAACAATTATTGTATTCTTCTAATTCACAAAAGTAAACAATATGGATCGACTACAGAGCACATGTGCGGGTAAGCATCCATATTAATAGTTGTTAATTTTCATTACAACATGGAAGTATCAGGACTATATTTCCTAGTAAACTAGCAACGAATCAATTTTAAGAATAAGCAAACAATACTTATCTTCCTAGTGGTATTTTTCTTAAATAACTATGGAAGTGTTAAGCATTCATACACCCAGCTAGAGGATGGCACAGATCTGCATAATAATCTTACAGTCGTTGTATTGAAATCTTATAATTTTGTATTATTTTAAGACAGTATCTGTATAAAAAGCTTACATTCATTGTATTAAAACCTTGCAGAAATGTATTTGCCATGAATGAAATAACTGTGAAATTTGTTCTTTGGGTGTGCCAATAATTTGATTAATCGTAGTATCAATGTACAGTTAAATTAAACCTAACATGAAATTAGTTGATCTGTAATCTGTATACTTATAGAAGGCGTTATATTTTCCAGCTTTGCGAATGAATATTCAATGCCAGATGTTTAAATGGATTTGGATAATATATATTACCAACGAAACTTCCACCTTTTCATAAAACCAACAAGCACCAAACATTTACCTACCAACTAACTGGAGTAAACCACTTCTGCAGGAAGTGCAGAACATTTTGTCCGTTTTGGAAGAAGAACATTTTGTCCGTAGAGCTTTATCAAATTATTTAAATTTGTTAATATTCCAATATTTACCATCTCGTGAAAGTAGCTTCCGCGCTTGTCAGAGATTTTCGACAATTTTCGATCCTATGAGGGAATTGAATCGTTGCAGTTTACTTTGGCTGAGACGAGTGTTAGATGATATAGCAAAAACGCTAGTTTACTTTTCCGGTAGAGATAAGCGCCTTCTCTAGGTTAAAATGTTTCCATGGAAACTCGGAAGCAGTTTGTGAGATAGCGGTTTGCTCATCCAGTCAGTGTAGGCAGGCTACAAAAATATTGACTTGGCACTGTCTGATCTGTTTGTATTGAACTGAAATTGAACGAGCAAATGTGAACCACTGTTTCTGTGTCCAACAGTTTTTGAGGGGTTTGCACAACGATAGTTGCCTGGTGCGAGCAACGAGTGATGGGTGTTGCGAAGCGTTGCTTGTTAAAGCGTTGAACAAACATGGATGTCAAATTTAGTGTTTATTTGGGAATATCGATCTGGAATAAGCGAAGTGTTTCCATTCGGAAGTCAACACTTTGCTGCTTATTTGCAGATGAGGTGATAAAGTCGCTACTGGTTCTTCGAGAGTAGATAAATTCAGAAGCCAATTCGGGGAAAAGTCGTTACAAACATTAACAAATATTGACAACCTTGTATGTGGAGCGATATGATTCTCGAGTGATTGAAAAACAACCCTAATTCTTGGCCTTGTGAGCTGAAAATAGTTACGTCACTGTAATCGTTATAACAAACAAGCTGGAATAATAGCTAGCAGCACAACGAACTTAATAGTTTGTTTTGTTTTCAATGCCATTTTAGCTCACTAAAAGCTTCAATTTCTATGCTACCGTTTGATCTTAAACCTTTTAACGTGCTTGAAATCGCTTAAATTGAAGCCCCAACAGCAGAAGCGAGAACCATGAGCGTTGCCGAAAAGAGATGCATCAACAGATAGTTGAAGAATAGACTCTTTTCTTCCTTAAAATGGATTTCCACAAATCGTGGGTATATGTTGGTAAACCGATCAGCAGCCGTCCGTCAGCATTGAAGTGCGTAACTTGGTTGCCGAAACCCGATGAGATTGATCAGTAGACGTTTGCTCAAGTGTTGATTCACTTTCGTTAAGTTTGTTTTGCTGCCAAGTACCGGTCGGTGGTGGTAAGTACCCACCTTCGGAAACAGAAGTACCCAGTAGTCAAGTATTTACACATTCAACAGCATAATAAATATTCAATAGCTGAAAACCCAAATATAAATCAGGTTTAGTCTTCCACTCAGCGAAAAGACTTAACCTTAACCCGAATGATGAAAATCAGCACATCAGCAATTCCAAAGCTCCATTTTTAGCGCCAATTAAAATTCTGAGAAACGATCAACCATCTCCCAGTGGTTCATTATTCGCACAATCCGGGTGATTTCTGGTAGCTCACTTCAGCGTCGCGAGTAAAAACTCGACAAATTGAATTCCCCAGACGAATTTCCTGGGAAATTTTTCCCGACGCGTACCCGTACGCGATCCCAATTCCAAGTTACATGGCTACTGTCCGAAAGAGGCAGACTGGCAAAAACTTGTCGCCAAATTAATCCAATTCGTTCGAAGATAGGGTCCACCCGAAGTGTGGTGCCGAAACGGAACCGACTTCCCATTAACTGTTGACCGTTTACGTTCAAAATTTAACAAGTTGCAAAGGCGGGCTCGGATAATTTGTTCCCGAGCGTGTTCGAGGGTGTTTCATTTCCGAGAAATGCGCGATTATTACCTGCGTGCGTAAGACAGGGTCGGTCAAGATAGTCTTTATTGCAGTAGAAAAGCAGCTCAGAATATTTTGCAACTAAACTGTTTTATATCATATATATCCCATAGCTCCTATTTCCATCCCATTAAAAACAAAGCAATGAAATAGAATTTGGTTTGTTTCTTATTTTTGTGATTTTTTCAGCAGTGAACACATGTAGGGTAAGACGGTATAATATGCCCCCCCTAAGGCAAAACCTTGATAACTTTTTACTTTTCATCGCAATTTATGCAAACTTTGTGTTATTTGGTAGTGCAAGAAGTCACAAATGCATTGCCCGTGAGTAGTCATATAAAAATATTACAGATAACACGTAATAATGCTTTTTTGAAAAGTCGTGAAAAATTGATTTCTAAAAGTGCCTGGGCAATACGCCCCACCTTAGCCAAAGACGTTCCAAAGCCCTTTATTAGTATTTTATCAATCCCATAATAAAAAGGTTACAAATCCTTATGTGCTTGACATTAAAAAAACCAACATAAGTCCATTTAATCAGGTTTTATTTACATTTCAATAATTTCCATATAATTTGAAAGCAACTGCTGCAAGCTCGCCGCGCTTGTATCCAGTTGGTAAGGGCATATCGTCCTGCCTACTCTGGGGCGTTTTAGCCAGTAAAACATATTTTCAAAAATCGTTACGTTTTTGAAGCTGGAAGCAATTTTATATCATATTAACCACTGAGAAAAGTTATTTTGTTGCCCAACTGAGTGTTCCCGTGCAAGTTTTGCGGACAGTATGCTAGCGTCGCTCCAGAATGTTGAGCAAACAAACATGAAAAGTTACATCAAAACTGTCACTTTTCGTATTTTGCTATTATTTTCATTATGTAATACAAAAATACTCCCACATTCACATAGTAAGATGGTTTTACAAATATTTATAGGTACCAACTGATTTTGACCCTTAGTTAGTTATAGTTTTCTAGAAATCAAAGAGGGGCGTTTTGGCCAGGTGGGACGCATTATACCGTCTTACCCTATTGCCAAAACAAAGTAAAGCAATTTTCTGTGAAATCATGATTTTTTTCGAGATTTCAATTTTGTATTTTTTTTATTTCTCTGAAATTTATTTATTATTTATTTACATATTTCAAAATTCGAAAGCAAAAAAAAGTGTTGCACGTGTGAACCGGTTTGAAAAAGTGGCGGTAATTTTTTGCTAAAAATTTCAAAAATAGTAAGAGGCGTCAGTGGGTTCTTTGGGAGAGTTTCTATTACATAAATCAAATAATCGATTTAGCGAATAATAATTTATGATGGGAATGTCAATTACAGGTAATTTGGTATTGATAAAAATTAAATCCCAAATATCACGAAATTTCGTTGTAATTTGTTAGCTAGTCTTCGATGGCGAACTTTTTAGAATAAAACCAAACGAAACAAAGAACTAGATACATGTCAGGTCGGGCTCGTTGTAAGACAACCTACAATAGTATAAAGCAACCTCGATATAACGTAATTCGGTATGAGACAACTTTTAATTCTATATAACGTAACTTTCAAAAGCCTTGAACGTTTATATCCATTATTTCGTTAAGAAAATTATTTTGAGCTTTTAGTGGAATGCCTTTACTTGTCATAAGACGAGTTCGTTTCTCCATACACCGTGGGATAAGTTGCTGTTCTTTCACGTGTTACATGTATCTTATTATATCTGCACCCACAATAGATGTAACGCAGCACTTTTATTTCCAAAGACTTGCGGAGTAAGTGCATAGTAAGTGCGATTCCCCTTGATGATGTGCCTTCGAACCATCGGCCCAGGGTTCTGCCAAATCGCATCAAGCGCTATAAAAAATACCCATTTTACAACCCAAGGTTTCATTTAGCAGATATAATTGATCATAAATCGCACTGCACTGCGGAGTGTGGGTTCGATTATCACATCAATAGCAAAACTTGTTGTAAGACAAAAGTATTCCACTCTCCCCGGCATCGCGGAGTTGGCTTCCTACTGAGCACTCAGGAACACTCTGCGCTCGGATCGGATCGGATCTGACAACTCGAACCATGAGCGCATTATGGGACGCTATGGTCTCGGAGAAATGAGCGAAAACGGAGAGCTGTTCGCAGAATTTTGTGGTAATAACGACATGGTGATCGGGGGATCGCTCTTCCCTCATCGATCGGTTCATAAGGTCATGTGGGTCTTCCGTGACGGCTTTACAGAAAATCAAATCGACCACATCTGCATCAGTCGAAAATGGAAACGGAGCCTTCTTGATGTACGGAATAAACATAGTGCCGATATCGCGTCTGATCATCACTTCCTTATCGGCGAAATACGCCTGCGCATTGCGCGACTTCGTCGGCAGGAGGAAAGAGTTGAACGACGATTCAACACACGCCGACTGGAAGATGACACGGTGAAACTGTCCTTAGTTGAAGAACTGGAGACGGGTGCTGCAGATATTCCGGAAGGTGGCAGCGTGGAAGACCAATGGACCGCCATCAATAATGTCTTCATCGCCACCAGTGAGAACAATCTGGGCGAACGGCGCATCCAGAGAAAACAATGGATCAGAGGATCGAAGAGAAGCCAAAGCCGCGATAGAGCGATCAAAAACCAGAGGAGCCAAAGTCTTAGCCCGTCAACGATACTCGGCTCTCGAAGTAAAACGCTCATGTCGACGGGATAAGCGAGCGTGGGCGGACTCTCTGGCCGACGAAGGAGAGAGAGCCGCCGCAACCGGGGACATTCGCCTCCTCTACGATATCTCACGACGCTTAAGCGGGACGAAGATGAATGCAACGATGATTGTGAAAGGCGAAAATGATCAGTTATTGACCGACCCAACTGACCAGCTGAAACGCTGGTTCGGGCACTTCGAACAACTTTTTCAAGTGCCAGCCAGGCCATCACCACCTCGGCATGATCTGCCTAGGATCCGACGTATAACACGCGTCAATACCGAAGCTCCATCACTGCTAGAGATTCAAACAGCCATCCAAAGCATAAAATCGAATAAAGCCCCAGGGGTCGATCGCATATCAGCCGAGATTCTCAAAGCTGATCCCATGACATCCGCCCAACTACTGCATCGTTTATTTCGTAATATCTGGGACACCGCAACTTTCCCGGTCGACTGGATGCAAGGTATCTTAGTGAAGGTGTCCAAAAAGGGTGACCTGACTGTATGCGATAACTGGCGTGGCATTATGTTGCTGTGTACCGTTCTCAAAGTTCTATGCAAAATTATCCTAGCTCGGATTCAGGAGAAAATCGATGCGACTATCCGGCGGCAGCAGGCCGGATTCCGTGCAGGAAGATCATGTGTGGACCATATTGTCACGCTCCGCATCATTCTGGAGCAGGTCAACGAATTCCAAAAGTCCCTTTACTTGGTATTCATTGACTACGAAAACGCTTTCGACCGTCTCAATCACGAGAAAATGTAGGGCGCCCTGAGACGCAAGGGGGTTCCTGATAAAATCATCGGCCTCATCGAAGCACAGTACGAGGCTTTTTCGTGTAGAGTGCTGCACAATGGAGTCCTATCCGACCCTATCCGGGTCGTAGCTGGTGTGAGGCAAGGTTGTATTCTATCACCGTTACTGTTCCTCATCGTAATCGACGAGATTCTGGTAGATGCGATTGACCGTGAACCAAACCGCGAGCTGTTATGGAAGCCTATAACCATGGAGCACCTAAACGACTTCGAATTGGCGGATGACGTTGCACTCCTCGCGCAACGGCGCTCTGATATGCAGAGTAAGCTCAACGACCTTGCCGAGCGCTCTTCCTCGGCAGGTTTAGTCATCAACGTCAACAAAACCAAATCGTTGGATGTAAACACGGTGACTCCTTCCAGTTTCACAGTAGCCGGGCAACCAGTGGAGAATGTTGAAAGCTTCCAATATCTTGGTAGCCAACTGGCGTCAGACGGCGGTACCAAGATCGACATAGGCGCACGGATCAAGAAAGCAAAGGCTGCCTTTGCGAGTTTAAGAATATCTGGCAGATAAGTGAACGCACCAAAATACGAATTTTCAACTCTAACGTGAAATCTGTGCTGTTATACGCTAGCGAAACGTGGTGTGTATCACTGGAGAACACGCAACGGCTGCAGATGTTCATTAACAGATGCCTGCGTTATATAATTCGGGCCTGGTGGCCTCACAACTGGATCTCAAACAACGAGCTCCATCGTCGTTGTCACCAGAGGCCGATAGCAACAGAAATTCGAGATCGGGATCGGGAAGTGGGGCTGGGTCGCCCACCTCTACATAGGGGCGGAAACGAAATCTGTAAACAAGCATTAGACTGGAACCCAGCGGGACATCGCAGAAATAAAAGAAGTCGACCGAAATATAATCTGACAACAGGTTAAAGCGATAGCCGGGCAACGCTCAGGATGAAGATCTTTCAAGTCGGCCCTTTGCACCACCGGAGGTGTACAGGATCCATAAGTAAGTTTAATACGTTTAATAGATCTGTACAAATAACGATGACTAATCGATAAAATGATTGTATTGTTTTTGATTTTCGAGTTAGAAGTAACATTATTGAAGAAAAAACAGCTTGTTTACACTAGTTTGATGCGCTTTCATGAAATAAAAATCCGTGAAAATTTGGCAGAATTCCTTTCATTGTTTATGTTTTCTATGCTTTGACTAAAGACCTCATGCTAGAAAAGAACTACTCATTATAGGCGGCCAGCCACCGCATATCAAGACTGGGATAGTGCGCTATGAACGGGACACGATTGCTTTGATGGGACCTACTCGCTGATACTTGCAGCTGATAATAGAAGTCTTACAGAGCCTACTGTTGAACCCCACCCCATACCACAAAATTTACATTGAATGAAAGAAAGCTTGGATGGTGAAACTAGCAGATAATTTATTGTGATACAGTACACCCGATTCTGTTTTTACACGGATTTTTTTGACACGGCCGTGTAAAAAAAATCCCATACAAAATTTTTGCAAAATCATGCATTTTGCATGATTTGTTGAGAAATCATAAAACTTTTTTTACACGGATTTTCAAATTTTGAACTGAAAACTTTTTTTACAAGTAACGCAAAATGAGACTCTATTCCTATCATGTACTTCGTCTTCCACGTATTGATGACTAGTCCGATCCGCTTTGCTTCCCTTTCCAGTCTGATGTAGGCTCCCTCCAACTTCTCAAAGTTTTTTTTATTATCAGACTAAGGCCGGAGTGGCCTGTGCTGCACATAAAAGACTTCTCCATTCAGCTCGGTCCATGGCTGCACTTCGCCAACCACGCAGTCTGCGGAGGGTCCGCAAATCGTCCTCCACCTGATCGATCCACCTTGCCCGCTGTGCACCTCGCCTTCTTGTTCCCGTAGGATCCCTGTCACGAACTATTTTTACCGGATTACTGTCCGACATTCTGGCTACGTGCCCGGCCCACCGCAGTCTTCCGATTTTCGCGGTGTGAACGATGGATGGTTCTCCCGACAGCTGATACAACTCGTGGTTCATTCGCCTCCTCCACGTACCGTCCGCCATCTGCACCCCGCCATAGATGGTACGTAACACTTTCCTTTCAAAAACTCCCAGTGCGCGTTGGTCCTCCACGAGCATCGTCCAGGTCTCGTGTCCGTAGAGAACTACCGGTCTTATAAGCGTTTTGTAGATAGTCAGTTTGGTACGGCGGCGAACTCTATTCGATCGGAGCGTCTTGCGGAGTCCAATGTACGTACGATTTCCAGCCACTATGCGCCTCCGAATTTCTCTGCTGGTATCGTTATCGGCGGTCACCAGTGAGCCCAAGTACACGAATTCTTCAACCACCTCGATTTCGTCAGCACCGATAGAAACTCGTGGTGGGTGGCTTACATTGACCTCTCTTGAGCCGCTTTCTATCATGTACTTCGTCTTCGACGTGTTGATGACTAGTCCAATCCATTTAGCTTCGTTTTTCAGTCTGATGTAGGCTTCCTCCATCCTCTCAAAGTTACGTGCCATGATATCAATATCGTCGGCGAAACCAAATAACTGGACGGACTTCGTGAAAATCGTACCACTCGTGTCAATCCCTGCCCTTCGTATTACCCCCTCCAAAGCGATGTTCAATAGCAGACACGAAAGACCATCACCTTGCCGTAACCCTCTGCGCGTTTCGAAGGGACTCGAGAATGTCCCTGAAACTCGAACTACGCACATCACCCGATCCATCGTCGCCTTGATCAACCGTACCAGTTTATCCGGAAATCCGTTTTCGTGCATTAGCTGCCATAGCTGGTCCCGATCGATTGTATCATATGCGACTTTGAAGTCGATAAATAGATGATGTGTGGGCACATTGTATTCGCGGCATTTCTGCAATAACTGACGTATGGCGAACACCTGGTCTGTGGTTCACCCATAAATCCCGCCTGGTACTGCCCCTCGAACTCTCTTGCAATTGGTGTTAGTCGGCGACATAAAATTTGAGAGAGTACCTTGCAGGCGGCGTTCAGCAATGTGATTACGCGGTAGTTGCTACAATCCAGCTTATCGCCCTTTTTGTAGATGGGACACACGACACCTTCCATCCACTCCTGCGGCAGAACCTCATCCTCCCAAACCTTGGTAATCACCCAGTGTAGCGCTCTAGTCAGTGCTTCACCACCGTGTTTAAACAGCTCACCTGGTAGTTGGTCAAATCCAAGGGCTTTGTTGATTTTCAGCCGGCCGATCTCCTCCTGGATTTCCTGGACATTCGGAGCCGGAAGTCGCATGTCCTGCGCGCGTGCTCCTAGGTTCATTACCATACAGCCACCGTTGTCTGCCATATCGCCATTCAGGCCCGACTAGAAGGTCATATCAAAATTATATCATCCTATGTTATTATGTTATACTAAATTTTTATAACAAAAAGTGTTAGAAACATGGTGCAGGATGTTGTTAAAATATCTAAATTTCTATCAAAAACTGCACGACTGGAAACAAAAAACTATCAAATTTTGTTACAATGCTATCATAAAAATAACATATTTTGTTAGAAATTTATAACAGAATCAGATACAAAATATATTGTTTCTGTGCAGTTGGAATTTTTACAGGTCGTGATAGGGCTACAGATTGCGATCAACAACCATATTTTTTTTGTTTTTGTCTGAACAAGAATATTTTTCGAGAACATGAAATTACTAACATTACAAATAAGGCAACCTTCTCAAATTATATCAGCGTTGTGATATCTATGGCTGGGAGACTTTGCTACATCTATTTTAATTGCCTACTGTTGGGCAATTCGGTGTTAAACATTTTTCAAATCATATTATGATATAATCCTGTTAAAACATTTGAAAGATAATGGCTACTGAGATCTAAATTGTATCAAAATAAGTTATAAATATCACAATATGTTAAAATTGTGTTAAATTTTTGTTATGCTCTTCTAGTCGGGGGTGCTCTTCGTAGTGCTGCCGCCACCTTTGGATCACCTCACGCTCGTTTGTAAGAAGGTTTCCGTTTATGTCCTTACACATATCGGGCTGTGGCACGTGGCCCTTACTTGAACGGTTCAACTTCTCATAGAACTTTCGTGGGTTATTAGCGCGGTACAGTTCCTTCGTCTCTTCACGGTCTCGATCTTCCTCCTGCTGTTTTGTCTGTTCCGCGCCCGTTTGTATCGTGCCTCGTTCGCCCTCGTGCGGTGTTGCAGCAATCTCGCCCATGCTGCATTCTTCTCCTCAACTAACTGCTCACATTCGCCGTCGTTACCAGTTACCACATACCAGTCGTTTCTCTGATCCGGAGCCACAGTGCCTAGTGCATCGGTTGCGGTGCTTCCAATGGCGGATCGAATATCTCTCCAGCCATCTTCAAGAGATGCTGCGCCTAGCTGCTCTTCCGTTGGGAGTGCCGCTTCCAGCTGCTGCGCGTAGTCTTGGGCTAGTCTACCGTCTTGCAGCCGCCCAATGTTTAGCCGCGGCGGACGACTCCGACGCGTGTTGATCACCGTCGAGAGTTTTAAGCGCAGACTTACTGCAACGAGGTAGTGATCGGATTCAATATTCGCACTGCGGTAAGTGCGGACGTTCGTGATGTCGGAGAAGAATTTACCGTCGATTAGAACGTGGTCGATTTGGTTTTCCGTTACTTGATTAGGTGATTTCCATGTGGCCTTGTGGATATTCTTGCGGGGGAAGAAAGTGCTTCGGACTACCATTCCGCGGGAGGTTGCAAAGTTTATGCATCGTTGGCCGTTGTCGTTCGATACGGTATGCAGACTATCCGGTCCGATGACCGGTCTATACATTTCCTCCCTTCCTACCTGAGCGTTCATGTCACCGATGACGATTTTGATGTCCCGCATTGGGCATCCATCGTATGTCTGCTCCAGCTGCGCATATAACGCTTCTTTCTCGTCGTCGGATCTCCCTTCCTGTGGGCAGTGCACGTTGATGATGCTATAGTTGAAGAAACGGCCTTTTATCCTCAGCTTGCACATCCTTGCGTTATTTGGCTGCCACCCAATCACGCGTTGGCGCATCTTTCCCAGAACTATGAAGCCGGTTCCCAGCTCGTTGGTGGTGCCACAGCTTTGGTAGAAGGTAGCCGCCCGATTCCCGCTTTTCCACACTTTCTGTCCTGTCCAGCAGATTTCCTGCAGCGCTACGACATCGAAGTTGCGGGGTTGTAATTCATCGTAGATTATCCTGTCGCAACCTGCGAAGCCTAGCGACTTGCAGTTCCATATTCCAAGCTTCCAATCGTGATCCTTTATTCGTCGCCTAGATTGTATCGAGTCGTATTATCTTCTATGTCGTTCGTAATAGTTGTTTTTAAAGGCGGCTTATTGGGCATGCGCAAACCTCCTGTCTCGTCGGAGGGCCGTCGTGTCAGGGCTGTTTAGCGTCCCACCTAACACCAGGACTTGGGCTGGTGCGCTTTGAGTGGCACACGGTCGCTTTGGCGGAGCCTACTTGCGAATACATGCAGCTTTTTATAGAGGTTTAACAGGGCCCACTGTCAAACCCCACCACATCCTAGGCAGGCGCCACAACTCGCAGATGGCCTGGGGAGGGATCGTCAAGCCCTTGTACATAGTCCCTGCTGCCCTGGATCTTCTCAAAGTTACGTGCCATAATATGAATACGGTCGGCGAAACCAGTTGCTGCAGTTCAACCCTGGTTAAAATAAGGTCCAAGTGGTCTGAATTTCGAATTGCAATGAAATTTAATTTAAATAGTTGAACAAATATGTGTACAAGGCATTATGCCGATGCGTGAACCCGAACGCAATTCTACTTGATGGTTCAATGGGTTGGGTGTTTCTCCAAATCCGGCAAAAACCTAAAGCCATTAACCGAAAGGTAGATCAATATTTTATGATTTTGTCAAGTAGGTTTTACGACCTGGTAGGTTTATGGCCGAGCACTTCAGTTCACAAGAAGCGGGTACTCGAAAACAAATCAACAAATTGTCCTGCCCTGAAAAATGCTCTCGTTGCGCTCTAATCGCTCCTTACGGGGTAGGTTTATTGCACACGCTGCACTCGAGTAGATAGTTGCCAACCAACAGCCGACCGACCGACCGACCGAGGATCATCCACTTCTTATCGTCCCGGTGCTGGGTACCGACACTCAAATCAGGTAATCGTCTTAAATAATTTCATTAACATGTTCCCGGGTGCACCTTTCGGGCTGACGACGGCGACGCACGGATCTCCCGAAAGGATCATGCAACGCCAAAATGGACGAAAACTAATAAGCACTGGCGACAGACGAATTATGCTAATTATCGAACTGCACCCCTAACGACCGACAGTGAAGCGAGAAAGTGGGTGATAGGAGTGAAAGGATAATGATACGTAGACCACCACCTTTTGTCTCTCAAGTGTAGGGCACTGAAGGGAAGAGAACAAATCTTTAAAAAAAACCCATGCCATTCCATTGCCAATGTCTGATCTTTTATGCGCATTAGCATTGCCAAAGGATTGGGGATATAAACAAGGCTTTGTTTGCTTTGGTGATCATCTTAAGTTGCCTATCCTTAGTCGACTTTGACCCGGATTTTGTCTAGAGGATGATGTTTGAACATCTTGTGGTTTAATGTGCGGATGACGTCATATACACAATTTATTACATACTTTTTTTTTAAATATGATTTCAGCTTCGTAACGCTTCACGGAATGTTCTTCTTCTTCTTCATATTGGCATTACATCCCCACACTGGGACAGAGCCGCCTCGCAGCTTAGTGTTCATTAAGCACTTCCACAGTTATTAACTGCGAGGTTTCTAAGCCAGGTTACCATTTTTGCATTCGTATATCATGAGGCTAGCATAATGATACTTTTATGCCCAGGGAAGTCGAGACAATTTTCAATCCGAAAATTGCCTAGACCGGCACCGGGAATCGAACCCAGTCACCCTCAGCATGGTCTTGCTTTGTAGCCGTGCGTCTTACCGGCAACCTATGCTTCACGGAATGTGAGCCTCCTAAATAAACAAACTATTAAAAAACAACTTGTTTAAGGCGACCACTTTCTCAATCTTACAGATTCCGTGATATCTAACACATTTAGTTGTTTAATGTACACTAGTACCGCCATGCTCAATTAGGCTCTTTATAGAAGTCAGAGTTTTTTCAATCACCAGTCAGGAAAGTCAAGCAAATACCAAATAACTCGCAAAGATGGCCTGCTTTCAGTTTTACTAGTAGAAAAAAAAAGTAGAATCATAGAACAAAATTATGGGGAATTAACACTGTAAGGTACTTACACTGAACTGTTTGGAAAATGTTTTAATACGTATTGTAAATTCAAAAGACTTCATTATCAGCGTATTTTCGTAGGTAATTGAAAAAACCTAATCAAGATCCATAAAAAAAAAACAAATACGGAACCAGAAAATTTTTCTCCTTTGGAGCATTTTTACATCATTTTTTTTAACTTGTTGATCATCAATTATTTAAGATTTGTGATCCTGAAAAGACGATGTAAAAGCTGAAGAGGCCATTAAGGCCGTTATCTTCAATGCATTCTGCAAATTAAATCTTTTACATAATGTGCATATGCACATCGAGTTTTCAAGCAATGTAAGTATTGTCATGTCGGGTCAACACCCGGAAGATAAGCAATTGATTGAACAATATTTATTGTACACCCATAAACGTGTAGTATCATGATCTACATATCCATGATAGTGTTTTCTTATTGGTCATGTTCTAATCGAACAGGCTCACAATTTTTGGCAATTCCTCAAATTAGTTATTAGTTTTCCTATTTTTGATTGTGTGACTTCACGCTACACCGCGTGACTATAATTAGTTAAACTAATGCAAATATACACAAACGAGTTTCTTTAGATAACAAAATACAAATTACTGTAATTACAACTTAACGTTTCGCGGATTTTCCGCTAACTCAGTTCTTTCGATATCAGCACAATTGCAGCGCAACATTAAAGCACCTCGAAACAATAATCCACAATCGAAAATTGTAATTTCGACGCGTATACCTCCTTGTTGAAAGCATGCGAGAGCGGGCAAACCAACCAGACCAGGTCAAAACTAGTGATTAAAGCGCACAAATAAACCGCCAGCATTAAGAGTAGCTGTGAGAGCTACACCAAGTTGGTCGAAATCAGCAATCACTGACCCGAAGCAGTTGCCCTATTACGAGGAAAAAAAACCTAGTAATGAAGTGGTCGAAATGGAGAAGAAATGCCTTAAGTACATCAAATTGGGCATATCCGGTTAACTGTGTAAGTGTTACCTGGTGAAGCGATTCCAGCGATAAAACATCTTCAGTCTTCATCTAAGAATTAGCAACAGCCAACCGCTAGTGTTATAATTTTCCAATCGATTATCGCGCTTGAGTGGTTTAATTTCTGTTTTGGTTTTGTTGGATGAACGTTTTTGTTTTCGAAGTGAGGTATTTTGAAAACTTTTAAGTAATGAACCAGCCTTGATTTTTGTTTTTTCAGGATTGATTTTAGAAGAAATTTAAATTCAATCCATACGAATAAAGTTTTGGATTCTCAAGCTAAACTAATGCGAAGTTCAAAATTGTTGATGTCCATTTGAACTCTTACTTTCTCGTTCGGCCGTTACAGGTTGAAGAAGTAAATTTTATATGAACAATACAATAACAATTCAAAAGTTCAATCCACCCTTCATCAAATATCCATTTTCATCATCGTGAGCAAAATCGATCAGCTCATGCGGGGAAATCCTGATCGGTTCGATATTGCGCATTTCTAGTCAGGCTAGACAGCATGGAAGCATACAGATCAAGCAGTGCGATCATTACTTAAGTGCGGAATTCCATTAGCACTTTGCGAACAGCATCGCATCGTTCAATGGGTATTGATTGTATCGATCATTAATAGGAAAATTGTAACCATTTAGAAAACCGTTCGAAAACTTCCATGTATTTAGGCGAATTTGCTTCGGATAGCTTCGGACATCTCGTTGAGCAGGAAAGATACCCAGTAAAAAATCGCACAGCTTTTGTGGGGGCACGTGTTTCAAATTTTGATTTTGTTTTCGATGCTGGTACATGCTGGAAGATAATAGACACACTATGCAGTACGTCGAACTTCTCCGTGAATTTAATCTGTATAATAAACTGTTTCAAACATAGTGCTTCTGAGGACTACTTCCTGTTGAACCCATCATCGTTTGAAATTTGGGAGCGTGAACCATAGCCGCACGCACCACTTGGGAACAAGCAAGTGGGTGAAATACATTCAATTCCATCGTCAGAGGCAACAACCTAAACGAGGTGTCTGTAATTACTCTAATTGTTTCAGAAAATGGCAAATTACCTAACAGAACCCAAGTGTTTTCGGAAGTGATACACACACATTTTTAAGGCGAAAATCAGGCGAATAAAAAAATGATTAGTTTTAACATCATTATTCACGACTTGATGTTGAATTTGAGTCTCGTTGGTTATCGATCGGCCCATCAGTTGGAGCAGGTATTTATCCAATTTGTAGCTCTATACTCTGGGTCCAGATGAAGGAGAAGTGGTTTGTGCATCTCGCAAATTATCTTGATCTTACAAACTAGGGATACAAATGGTACTTGATTTGATGCAAATGATTTAATACTCACTAGAATCAGAACCAAAGAACTGTTTTAAGGAATCCATACAAAAATAGAAAGTTTGGAGAAAAAGTGATGATTTTTGATAGTAAGGCCGATAGAAATGTTTAAGAAAAACTATGTTTCTTCCCTCCCTCGGGTTTTTTGTTCCCATTAAAATTATGTCCTACTGGTCTTCGAAAAATCAAGTGGGAGGGAGGGAAATTAAACATAATAATAAAATGAAAAAGTAAAAAAATAAACTCATTGAATTTGTTAAAGAATGTTGTGAAAATTCTCAAAATTAATTGTTTTTTTTTTTGTTGCCCCCTCAAAATATTGTTTTTGGGCAAAAAAAATCGGAGCGAGGAAATAATGTTTTTTTAAAATATTTGTGCCGGCCTGATAGTTTGAGGGGCAACAATTTCCAGAAAATTTTCATAACATTCTCTAACGAGTCCAATAAGTTTATTTTTTATTTTTTTTATTTTAATGCTTATTTTTTATTATTTCTGTTCATGGTTATCAATGGGGCTATATGAAAAAATATACACTGTGAAAAAAACTGTTCAGTCATTGAAAACAAAACTTAAAAATCGATTTTTTTAAAAAATATTTTTTTAATTTTTTTATATGTTGTAGCAAGTAATAAATATATTTTTTGCACTATGGGTCATAAAGGAGAAATTAGTTATACATTTTTTTTGGAATAAGTCGCAATTATGAAAGTACATCAACTTTCCAATAAAAAAAGGAGTACGGTATTTTTTTTGAAAGTTTTTTAAATTTATTTTACTTGGAATTGAATTCTACTGAGCCGTCGATATGCTAGTAATAGAGGAGTGGTTGGAAGAGGGAATAAGGTTGTGGAAAAAAAAATTAAATTTTGAAAAAAATCTAATAACTTGTTTCCGAAATGCATATTCAAAGTCGTCTATCTAGGGCAGCGATTCTCAACCTTTTTCTTGAGAGGTACCCCTTCGAACTTTTGCATTAATTGAGGTACCCCCTCTTGAAAGTAGGCTTCCAAGCCTCTTGAAAGATTAATTCCGAGCCCTTTGAAGGGAGACTTCCGAGCCTCTTGTACGGACCTTCTGAATCTCTTGAGAGTAGGCTTCCGCGCCTCTTGGCTTTGCATATTGAAAGGATGCTTTAAAGCCTCTTGGAAGTACGCTTTCGAGCCTCTTTGAAGGTAGATTTTCGAACTTCTTGAAAAGAGGGTTCCGATCCTCTTGAAAAGAGCTTTCCGAGCCTTTTGAAAGGAACCTTTCGAGCCGCTTGAAAGGAGTTTTCCGAGTTTTTTAAAAGGAGGCTTTCGAGCCTCTTAAAAGTAGGCTTCCGGGCCTCTTAAAAGGAGGTTTACGAGCCACTTGAAAGCAGGCTTCTGAGCCTTTTGTGAAGAGCTTTCTGAGCCTTTTGAAAAGAACCTTCCGGATATCTTGAAAGGAGCCTTTTGAGCTTTTTGAAAGAAGGCTTCCGAACCTCTTGAAAGGAGGCTTTCAGGCCTCTTAAAACGAGGCTTCCGGGCTTCTTGAAAGCAGGCTTCCGAGCGTCTTGATAAAAGGCTTCTGAACCTCCTGTAGAGAAGCTTCCTAGACTCTTGAAAGGAGCTTTCCGAGCCTTTTAGAAGGAATCTTCCGAGTCTCTTTGAAGAAGGCTTCCGACCCTCTTAAAAGAAGGCTTCCAAGCTCCTTAAAAGTTGGTGTCCGGGTCTTTTGAAAGCAGGCTCCCGGGCTGCTTGAAAGAAGGCTTCCAGGCCTCTTGAAAGGAGACTTCCAGGCCTCTTTAAAAGATGCTTCTAGCCCTTTTGAAAGGAGGCTTCCAGGCCTCTTGAAAGGAGGCTTCCAGGCCTCTTAAAAGGAGGCTTCCAGGCCTCTTGAAAGGAGGCTTCCAGGCCTCTTGAAAGGAGGCTTCCAGGCCTCTTGAAAGGAGGCTTCCAGGCCTCTTGAAAGGAGGCTTCCAGGCCTCTTGAAAGGAGGCTTCCAGGCCTCTTGAAAGGAGGCTTCCAGGCCTCTTGAAAGGAGGCTTCCAGGCCTCTTGAAAGGAGGCTTCCAGGCCTCTTGAAAGGAGGCTTCCAGGCCTCTTGAAAGGAGGCTTCCAGGCCTCTTGAAAGGAGGCTTCCAGGCCTCTTGAAAGGAGGCTTCCAGGCCTCTTGAAAGGAGGCTTCCAGGCCTCTTGAAAGGAGGCTTCCAGGCCTCTTGAAAGGAGGCTTCCAGGCCTCTTGAAAGGAGGCTTCCAGGCCTCTTGAAAGGAGGCTTCCAGGCCTCTTGAAAGGAGGCTTCCAGGCCTCTTGAAAGGAGGCTTCCAGGCTCTCTTGAAAGGAGGCTTCCAGGCCTCTTGAAAGGAGGCTTCCAGGCCTCTTGAAAGGAGGCTTCCAGGCCTCTTGAAAGGAGGCTTCCAGGCCTCTTGAAAGGAGGCTTCCAGGCCTCTTGAAAGGAGGCTTCCAGGCCTCTTGAAAGGAGGCTTCCAGGCCTCTTGAAAGGAGGCTTCCAGGCCTCTTGAAAGGAGGCTTCCAGGCCTCTTGAAAGGAGGCTTCCAGGCCTCTTCAAAGGAGGCTTCCAGGCCTCTTGAAAGGAGGCTTCCAGGCCTCTTCAAAGGAGGCTTCCAGGCCTCTTCAAAGGAGGCTTCCAGGCCTCTTCAAAGGAGGCTTCCAGGCCTCTTCAAAGGAGGCTTCCAGGCCTCTTGAAAGGAGGCTTCCAGGCCTCTTGAAAGGAGGCTTCCAGGCCTCTTGAAAGGAGGCTTCCAGGCCTCTTGAAAGGAGGCTTCCAGGCCTCTTGAAAGGAGGCTTCCAGGCCTCTTGAAAGGAGGTTTCCAAACTTCCGAACCATTTGAAAAAAGGCTTCTGAACAACTTGAAAGGAGTCCTCCGAGCCTCTTGTAAGAACAAGGAGGCCTTCGAGCTGCTTGGAAGAAATCTGTGCTGGTTGTGGAGAACAGGATTCTATTGGATTTACTAATTGCCATGCATATTATGTACAAAACAAAGTTTTGAAATAAAAAAATACACTATTATCAAAACTTTATCAATAAATTTTGATTGAAATTGTAATTCGTCCGCCATTACGAATTTTTGTTCGAGGTACCCCCAGGGGTACATGTACCACAGGTTGAGAACCGCTGATCTAGGGAAATAATCTTACAAACCATAGCATTTTTTGATAAACATTATAGCCGAAGGCTTAATTCAATATTGCACAGTGAATAAGGTTGGATAAATGATGGAAAAATATTGAAAATGAATTAAAAAAAAAAACATTCAATAGAAAGAAGCCTAGGCTTTCTTTAGACCAACAGTACAGGACAAGCCGTGTGCATTTTTCAACCTTTTAGCACAGACAAACAGACATAACACTCATGAAATTCTCATAGTTCACTGATTTACCGATCATTTTAAATAATCATTAGTTGGCCAATCGGTCACAAGTGGCGTGCGCATCGCATTTGCTCGAGTTTGACGTTTGCTCACTAACGCCATCTGGTTCGTGATTTGCCCAACTAAGTGAAAGCAACAGATGTCGTTACTGTTTGTACGACGATGAATTTGATGAGAGAATGTTCAATGTGTTATGTCTGTTTGTCTGTGCTTTTAGTATTCATTGCAGTGTATGAAGTTGTATTCACTATGTTTTGGCCATGCCTTTGACCTTGGAATTAAGAAATATAGCCAGGAGTTGAAAATGTAGAGTCCTGACAGTGTATTTTTTGAAAACTTCTTTGAGTTGCTTAATTCTATAATAAAACTTGCCGGTTTTGTACTCCTCGAATACGTATTTTATATTCAACACTAGATAAACCTGCCCGATCTCGCTCGGGTTGTTTTTTTTTTCTTCGGTCAAACTGTCCATCGTTGGTCTCGCACTCAAGATCGATTTCAGCACAAGTTTGAAAAGCTTCTTCAGAAAACTTGAAAGTATTGCATTTTGACAATATTTCACCTTTCCATGTAAAATGTTTCTTATTTTCATTTATGTAAACCCAACTGATCTCAACACGATCGATCGATTAGTGAGAAACGCTTGCAAATCGGTGCATCCGTTCTTCAGCTGTATTGCCTGAAAGGAAAGGCAAACTCATTTTTATACATTTAAAAGACAGGAACACCGTCTTCGACCAGAGGTCGTACAGACTGAACACTTAAACACCTAACATAAGGATTGCTGATGTTTAAACATCTTTCTCTTCCAAGCGCGTAGGCAGGAAAGGATTTGTTTTCATCGGGAAACGTTTCCCGATGAAAACAAATCCTATTCTGCTTCTGTGCTTGGAAGAGAAAGATGATTAAACGCCAGCAAGCTCTATGAGACAACAGACAGAACACATCGCACCCTGTGGATCAGTGGAAAATTTTTCTATCACGAAAAGTTTTCTCTTTACAGGGGTGGGAATAAAACACACACTCCATTGCACATGCGTTTAGACGATTGACGTCGCTAACCGCATGGTTACGAAGCCCATATGTATATAGAAGATTATCTTTTAGAACATTTACAGAACAGTTTTCCCATGGGAAATGTGTCAAACGCAACGCAAACTTATCCTATGTGCGGGGCTCTTAACTTCTTCCTCTTCATGAGTCAATAGATCATCACCACTAGATGCGGCCCTTGCCTCCATTTTTTTGTGGCCCGCGGCGGGTAAGAAAAAATACTTTATAACCGGCCCGCAAGCCTTTCTATCCGGCTCGAGAAGCTCCTTCTTATTATATATTAATAAATACTGTAGGTTATTACTAATTGAAAGAATAAAATCGGGGCAAGCATAGAGTCGAATATTCCAGCACGTGCCAGTTTTGCCGTTAATGAAATTTTGAGAGACAAGAAGACTTGAGAACTATGTTACGTGAAAAAGCCACTTGCCAAAGCCGTCATTCCCCCTATATGCCATAACGATTAATATACGTAATGAACGCGCTCGTTATTTAAAATCAACTTTATCTACGCGTGGAAACTTAACCACTCCAAATTATGTTGACGGAATTGGAAGCAGAATACGGAGATGTGATGTGATATTGTGAAGCTCGTTGGCTAACCCGTGGTACCACGCTTGAGAGATTTTATTCTCTTCGAAAGGAAATCACACTATTTTTACAAGAAAAAGCAAAATCAATGTCCAAGCCGCATGATCCTGAATGAGTGAGTGGCTTTGCCAGTAAAGTAGATGTCACCGAATATCTCAATGACTTGTACATGAAGATATGAAGCTGCAAATCAGTGATCAACACATCCGACATGCAAACTATTGAAACAAAATTGAAACCATTTGGCCCAATTGATTGTCGAAAACTGATACACAGGATTCTGTTTTTACACGATTTTTTTTCGCTCGTGTTTTTGATTATGTGACTTAAATTTGCCACCAAAACCATCGTACATATTTCAAAAAATTCTAAATAATTTAATGAAAAATCACATGGTGAATACAATGCGTTAAGCATTTAGGAAGATTGCAAAATTGAGAAAATGTGAATCATGTTAAAACAGAATCCTGTATACATTTCTCAAAATCCGGAAAAAAAACAGTTGAAGCCTTTCAACAGACATGTTTAAGCCTATTCGCTAATTTTTGAGATCACAGTTCCTCAACACCGTTTACTGATGTGAATAATGTACTTGAAATGTTTCAAATGGAGATAATTGACTTCCAATGCAGCAACTTGCTCAAATATAAATCTCAGAAAGACACATCTATTGTAAGATATATTCTCTCTCTAGAAGTACATGAAAGCAATAGAAAGTAATTGTAGATATTCATTATCTTGCTTGTGAAATTCGATCAATATACATCCAACAATTCCAGGAAGCCAACAATTCCATGTCCTGTTACTTGAAAAGAAAATAAGCACACAAAAAATGTTGCTTAATCGTATTTAGTTTTGTTTAGAACAATTTTAGTCATTCTGTAAAACTTAATGCCATTCTGAAAAAAAATGAATTTTGCTTTGGTTATTTTGAAAATTAAGAATGTATAAAAAATATGTACCGAATATTCTCTGGCCCGCCTGACAGGAGCCTTTCTGAAAATCGGCCCGTGGCTTGAAAAGGTTGGGCAGGCCTGGGTAGATTATCTAACAATTTCAAACCAGCATCAACTGATTGAGCAATCAGAAAGATTTCCTAAACGTTGTTTTTACACGTTCACTTAATCCTTGCAACAGGTATCCATATGCATTCGTATATCATGAGGCGAACACGATGATACCTAATTCCCAGGAAGTCGAGGCAATTTCCAATCCGAAAATTTCCTAGACCGGAACCGGGAATCGAACCCAGCCACCCTCAGCATGGTCTTGCTTTGTAGCCGCCCGTCTTTCCGCATGGCTAAGGAGAGCCCCAAACCCAAACCCCAACCTTACATATATACACCATAAAAATGAGCAAACATTGTTCCATTACTAGTATTTGTCAATGAATATCGAAGCTTTCAGTAGACTTTGATTCTAGCCTAAACAAGTTTGTAAAATATTAAAAAACGATTGAAAATTTAAAAAAAAAGTTATGTTTTATCGGCAGAGTTTAGGAAAAAGGTATAATATAACTTTTTCATTATAAATCTTACGTAATTTGATAAAATCGAGTTGAATGAAACGAAAAAAAAATTTTTTTTAAGCCAACTTTTTCTAAAAAATTATAACTTTTTTGTTCATCATTTCTCCGTTATGACTCACAGCACAAAAAATACAAACATTATCCGCTACAACATATCAAAAAATAAAAAATCTACGATTTTTTTAGAATACGGATTTTCAAGTTTTGTTTTCAATGGCTGAACTATTATTTTTTTCATATAGCCCTATTGATTATCTAAAACATTGGCGACACTAAAACGATCAGATAAGCCAGAAAATATTTGTTTGAATATGTTTGAGGTGTTTTAGCTATGGCCCTTGTCAAAAGTTAGGCTAGAATCAAAGTGTGCAAACCAATTATGCAATGTATGGTTTTTGATTTTAAAGAATGTATATGCAAACTTTTACGAAAATCTAAAAATACTAAATTGAAATCTTGAAAAAATCCTCATTACCGGGAGAACTGCTTCATTGTTTGTTTCTTTGAATGAAATGTGAAAATTAACCATAAATTAGTTGAACTATGTTTTGAACTTTCATACGTTTTGTATGGAACGAAAAAATATTAAAAAGTGTTTTTTCTCAACCCATTTTTCTCAAAACTAAGTTTTTGTCACTTTTACCCCTTTGCGTTTGACCTTCGCATTTGTAACAGTTTATTTAAAGCGAATTTTTCGAAACATAAAGCGTTACCTTGGAAAATTTGAGAAGGTTGAATAGATATACAATTGTTTTGACTGTTATTGCATCCAGAACGTTTCACATCGGCTCGCCGCCGCCATGTAAAATCTGTCACGCCGCTGATGTATAATTTTCCACGCCAATTCACATTTGTAGAAGCCGTCGAATTTTCTATAGAAATTGACCTTTCCTGTTAAGTTTTTTTCTCTCAATCGATTATACAATTTATTTAAGGACAACTTTCCTAAAAAAAAACATGTTTTGTGATGCCTCTAACGATTTTTAAATTCAAAACAAATCAGAAAAAGTACAGCTTTTCAAACTTTGCCTAACATTTGCCCCATTCTTAACCAATATCTGGCCAATCTTTCAGTTTTTGTTTTAGATTTTAAAAATAGTTCAAGGCTTATAGATAAATTGAGTCAGAGCATTAAATGTGACTATAAAACGAGATACGATTTTTGACAGAAAAGATTAATTCCAAAGAACCAGTTGAATTTCCGTAGAGTTCCCTTATTGATAATTCCAAAACATCAGTAAGTTCCTTGAAAAATCCTTACGATTTCCTGTTGAAATTTCAAAAAGCTTTCTGAAAAAGCTAACAATAACTTCAGATGGTTGATTCTATGGCACTTAAAATTTTTAACAACTTTTTGTGGGGACTCTGCAGAATTTCCTATGGAATTTCCGAAGAATTTTCAGTGGAAATGCCATGTGACTTCTCTTTTTAATTTAAGCAATTTCTCGTTGAATTAATTGTCATTTGCAAAACGTTCATTCCGGTCATATGGATTTCGGTTAGATGTTTGGCTTAACGGCCAAGAATGACTCTAGGCCAAACGTTTCTTCCCCTTTAAGAAACAATTTGCCGTGGAATTTCTCAAGCCTCAAGGACAAAAAAAATCTCATAGAAATCCTGCTTTTCAACTTAAATCCCTAGATTAGGGTTGGCCAATAACCAAATCTACTGAAATATGGCCGTTATGCAGACTACAACACTGCACTGCATAATTATGAAGGTTTTGGAGACGGATGTTGTACTGGAAGAGTTGATGCGTTAAGGTAGTTGTTGTGTGGTTGATCTATTAATGCAGTATTCATTACTGAGCTAATTGTCAAATTTCACGGAGCATGAGTTCATTGGAAAGTTAACTTCGAATTAAAAAAAAAATGAATTTGAAGCCTTCATTAGAATATCCGAATATATTCAAAATAGATTCCAATCCATCTGCAGTTTGCATGAAGTGGAATGGAGTTTGTTTTGATTTGTTTGGACAACCGCGTGCTGGCAAATCAAAGTTCAATTTAAAAGCATGTGAAAATAAGTCATCATCTTCTTCTTCTATAACTCTACATTCCAAATGGAACTTGGCCTGCTTTTCAACTTAGTATTCTATTAGCATTTTCTCAATTATCAATTGAAAGCTTTTCTATGCCGACCATTGCATGAGAATGTATCTTGTGTGGCAAGTACAATGGATACACTATACCCAGGGTGTCGAGAATGTTTCCGACTCGAAAACATCCTAGACCGGATCGAGAATCGAACTCACAATCTCCGGATTGACAATCCTACACCTTTGCTCGCAAGGCTACTGAAGACCCATTTAAGTAATATTCAAACAAAAATTGTTAAAAATAGTGAAAAATAAAAGAGCTTTTTTTGCCAATTGTATAGGACAACTCTGTCTCGAGAAATACAAGCTTTATTCATTTCTTATTAACAATCTTTTATATCTCTTTCAGAACTATCTTTTTCTTGAGAGGTACCCCTTCGAGCTTTTGCATGATTTGAGGTACCCCCTCTCGAAAGTAGGCTTCCAATCCTCTTGAAAACATAATTCCGAGCCCTTTTGAAGGAAAGCTCCTTTAAGCTTGTGAGTTTCTTTAGAGTAGGCATCCACGCCTCTTTATTAGAGGCTTCTGAGCCCCTTGTAGAGAGGCTTCCGAGCCTCTTCAAGGCGGTTTTCGAGCCACTTAAAAGGAAGCTTCCGTTGCATCTTGAAAGAACGCTTCTGAGCCTCTCGATAGTATGCTTCCAAGCCTATTGAAAGTAGAATTCCGATCCTCTTGAAAGCAGGCTTATGAGTCTCTTGAAAGAAGGCAACCAGGCTTACGAGCCTCTTGAAAGAAGACAACCTAACTACTTGAAATAGGCTTCCGAACCCCTTGAAAAGAGGCCTCCGAGCCGCTCGAAAAGAGCCTTCCGATCCTCTTGGAAAAAGGCTTCAGAGCCTCTTGAAAGGAGGCTTTTGAGCCTCTTGTAAGAGGGCTTCCGAGCTTCTTGAAAGAAGGCTTCCGAGCCTCTTAAAAGAAGGCTTCCGAGCCTTTTGAAAGAAGGTTTCCGAGCCTCTTGAAAGAAGGCTTCCGAGCCTCTTGAAAGAAGGCTTCCGAGCATCTTGGAAGGAGGTTTTTGAGTCTCTAGAAAAGGAGGCTTCCGAGCCTCTTGAGAGAAGGCTTCCGAGCCTCTTGGAAAGAGGCTTCCGAGCCTCTTGAAAGGATCCTTCCAAGCCTCTTGAAAAGAGGCTTCGGGGCCTGTTGAAAGGAGGCTTTTGAGCCTCTTGAAAAAAGGCTTTCGAGCCTCTAGAAAGGCTCTTGAAAGAAAGCTTCCGAGCCTCTTGAAAGGAGGCTTCCGAGCCTCTTGAGAGGAGGCTTCCGAGCCTCTTGAGAGGATGCTTCCGAGGCTCTTGAGAGGAGGCTTCCGAGCCTCTTGAGAGGAGGCTTCCGAGCCTCTTGAGAGGAGGCTTCCGAGCCTCTTGAGAGGAGGCTTCCGAGCCTCTTGGAAAGAGGCTTCCGAGGCCTCTTGAGAGGAGGCTTCGAGGCCTCTTGAGAGGAGGCTTCCGAGCCTCTTGAGAGGATGCTTCCGGGCCTCTTGGGAGGAGGCTTCCGAGCCTCTTGAGAGGAGGCTTCCGAGCCTCTTGAGAGGAGGCTTCCGAGCCTCTTAAAAGGAGACTTCCGAACTTCTTGAAAGGAGGCTTCCGAGCCTCTTGAGAGGAGGCTTCCGAGCCTCTTAAAAGGAGGCTTCCGAACTTCTTGAAAGGAGGCTTCCGAACCTTTTGAAAGGAGGCTTCCGAACCTCTTGAAAGGAGGCTTCCGAACTTCTTGAAAGGAAGCCTTCGAGCTGCTTGGAAGAAGGCTTCCGAGAGGCGTAAAAGGATGCTTCTAATCCTCTTGCAATGCAGCAACCGAGTTCTAGTGAAAAAAAATCATTTTGCTCATTCGACGTTTTGTTCGTTTGATCTTTTGTTCCGCAGCCCTTCATACATTGTGCTGGTTTGTGTCAATTGGGATTTATTGATCGCATTACATATTATGTACAAAATAAATTTTTGAAAACAATTATCAAAACTTTACCTATGAATTTTGATTGAAATTGTAATATGTCCGCCATTACGCATTTTTGTCCGAGGTACCCCCTAGGGCCAGCGAAGGTACCCCCAGGGGTACATGTACCCCAGGTTGAGAACCGCTGTCTTATAGTAATAACTCCTTCTTTGAAAATTGCTCATTCTTCAACTTTAATTGATTAGACGAGTGCGTCATTTCTGCTTGAAGTTAAATGCATTTCATAAATTCTTTTGGAATACACCCAACTTGTTATCAACTTGTTCTTGATAGACCTTTTGTCTTTTTCGACGTTTTGTCCTTTTCGACCTTTTGTCCCTTTTGACCTTGTGTCCTTTTGGACCTTCTGACCCTTTCAACGTTTTGTCTTTTCGGCCTTTTGTCTTTCGACCAATTGTCATAGATTCGAAGAAATTGGCCCTTAAAATATCGAGTAAGGGAGGTGTAGATTTACGAAGGGTACGTAGCATGCTAGATTCAAGGGACTTTGAACTTCATCCCGGAAGAGAAAATATCGAGTTACAGAACATCGAGTTGGGGAGAGTTTCCTGTACCGAAACTGGTAAAAGATACATTTTTACACTTAAAGTAAGTTAAATATCAAACTTTGGTTACCAAAGAGGTTGCAAATTTTACGCTACGGGCCTCTATTGGCACTGTTGTTTCCTTAGTGTGCATCCATAAACTACGTAACGCTTAGAAGGGGGAGGGGGCGGGTTGATCCAGATGGACAGTCCATACAAAAAAATTAAGTGATTCAAACAAAAAGTGTGAAACAGAGAGGAGGGGGGTTGAAAATGGCCAATTTTTGCGTTACGTAATTAATGGATCTTCCCTTACCACTAACCATAAGTCGTCCCCAACCAGGACGTTTCACGCAAGAAAATTCACACTTCGATTGTGTGCTGTTCAATAGATGGTCTCTATGCCTCTCTTTCACATGCTGTCTCTTCATACTTGTTCGCGCCCTAGCAAACGGCTTTCCATCTGTTGATTTTCAAAAATAATAACTTTCGATTATCTACTCCCTTTTATTTTGAGTTGGACTGATCGATAATACCAAGAAACAAATCTATCATCATAATCAAGGTCGTAAAATCTGTTTAAAATAGCCATTACCAACCTGTTTAAAAAATCATTTATTTTAGTTAGACGGGAAAAACTAAATAACCTTGAACCAAATTTCAAAATTGATTCCAATTCATTAAAAGTTGGGTCAATCATCCAAATTCCTATTTTTATCCAAAGCAATTTTAGAAGTGGTGACTGTCTCACCCGCCAAAGCACGCCGAAATCCAAAGCCATCTCAAGTTCAATAGGATCAAGACTTGCATACCGGAACGCATAATCCGACACGGGCGTGAGAAAAGAACCACTGAAAGACTGCCGCCACTTGTAGACGATCCCGTGAGTGCGATACCTATGCGTGGAGTACCGCAAAAGAAACTCTCTCTCTCTATCTCGCCCTCAGTTCTGATCCGGTGCTTTGATGCTACCGAATTTGGGATTCAACCCGATTGACACTGCTCGTGCACTTCATCAACGCCAGTCGAGACAGGTATCATCATCACTCTCCAAGATCCAGCATCCAGATGGAAGTATGTACCTACCTTTACTTTAGGATTACAATCCAACACGCTCCGTGCGGAGGACGATGATCGGTGCCTTCAAAGAACGCTCTATCGCCACCGACCGGCTCGGGAATGAAGCCGCTTATCCACGCATCAATAATTTGCCGCTTTAGTGGTGCGCATCCTCGCAGTTTTTCGTTCGTATTTGTCGCCGATGAGGACGCAACACGCAAGTGGAAAGCAGTGGACATTGGCGTTACTATTGAGGGATCCGGAAACTGCGATGGCATTGGGTATTTCGTTTTGAGATGGGATGGCCATATGGAGTGTCGTACAAAGTTCCTGTCGATTCGAGTTGCTAGATGAGGACCCTGATCTGGTAGTTTTGATCTCCTGAACATGCCTTTTTGTGTTTAGACAGATGCCTGGAACAGTTTATCTCACAGCATTACGTAATCTACATAAGTAAGTTGACCTTTTTATAATATTTTTGTTTGAATTTGTTTGAAATATTTGTTTGTGATAATTTGTTCATTTATTAATATAAGCTCACCTAAGTTCAATTTCACTTGACCAGTGCTGACAAATATGCTGTTTAACATATTATGGATATTTTAATAATACAAGTCAAACTGTATGGAAACGAGTAAAGCAGATTGACAAGATTTGAATTTATCTGATGGGTTTACATTTGGTTTGTCTTTGGTGAGTCCTCTCGATTGGACCTTAAGACCAGGACTTTCTCGCCCATCTTCTTCTTTAGAGGACACTTCTCTAACATCATGAATGTGTGAGCATCAATTCAATAGAAATTAATAAAATTTATGTATAAAAGGTGAAATACAAAAGAAAAATAGGAACATACGTTTCAATTGAAAAAAAAAATCACCAGCTGGTATTGGTGCGAATGCTGAAGAGCTTGTAGAAGATGAACCAGGATTTCGGCGACACCATGACAAAAGTTAAGAATATCACACCGTAACATATATGTTATTAACAAGAAAGGAGATTTTAGTGTTTTGTGTAAACTCACAAAATTGTTCACGTAACATTCACTAGTCACCTCCACCTGCACCTCCCAGCTGTGATACTCAAGTACGCCAATGGTTGAGGATTTCGCACCGCGCTACTGCCCGCTAGCTTTCGTGTTTGGCTCAGCCGGTCTCCCGGATTGTATTTATCCGATCGGACAACTGTGGCCCGAACCGAATCGATTATTGATATACATTTTCATTTGTCGGAATTGAGACTTTGTCGGGAAAAGCGATCGTGCACCCTGAGTGTGAGGCTGTAAATGAGAACGAGGTAGGACAAAAAGCATCGACACTGGGGTGAAGAAATAAAAAGGCGATTGAATAATTTAACACGCGGCAGAGCTTTGATCTTGGCTGAGAGCTGTGAGGGCAGTTGTCTTGTTAGGCGGCCGCCTCGCGAGTAACACGGTGGAGCTGAAATGATGTGAATTTTAATTTTTGAAATTTGACTTTCAATGCGATCTTGATCATAAACAACATAAACGACTCTTCGCGCCAATTTGTAATTCTCATTTGATCACGTTTTGATGTTTAAGAAAATATTTCTCAAAGCCACCTTGAGTTAAGCTTTCGAATTGAAAAATATTTGTACACAACCGAAACTGAAGAAAATATACACGGCGCAGCGTTCCTGGAAGAGGTGTCAAACAAGCCCCTACGCTGGCACGTGATTGACGGGTGCCGATGGGAGATGGGATGTCAATGTGAAACACCAATTTACCACACTCAGGATGCGAAAATTAGTCCCCGACAGATTGCCGCCGACGACGCGACGACAGCCATTTACGTTTTTATCTACGGGGCAGATACGCCGCTACTCATCCACCGTGAGCCAAATTTGTCCATCAAGCAATCACGCGTTTGACGCGGATATCGCAGCTCTCTGCTCGATCGAAATGGATAGATAAGTGCACGTTGCGCAAGCCTATGCGTGAACTGTTTCATATTTTTTCCCACGGTATCAATCGATCGGCTGCATTTAATTTTTTTCTGCCTCCCGCCGACATCGCTATCAATGTGATTTACCAGCGGAGAAGTGAGAAATAATTTGATGCAAAACAAATCGGTTTGCTCTCATTGAAGTAAATTGTGCTCGAACGCATTTAGGTATTCAGTTAAGTGTGCATTATATGTAAACCTCTTTTCTTCTTTTTCTTCTTTTGTGGGTCCGCGATATCTGCTTAAGCCTGACCTACCACGCGCTTAGCACTTCCACCGAATTGCAATCCAACTTTTGCTTGTTTGGAATGTAACGCCCAGTCAAATTATTTGACGAGATTTATGCATTATCTATTTGAATACCTAGATACATTTATCCAAACCGCGCATGATCTTTCAGATAAGTGCATGAACTTTTGTTTTTCTGATTAATAATTACCAATACTAAATTACTATATTCAGCCAATAATGGAAGGAGCACTATGACTTTCAAAGCAAATTGGCTCGAACCCCAAGGGGCCGTACACTAATTACGTGAGTATTTTTTCTGGGTTTTTCAACCCCCTCCCCCCATGTAAGATTTTTCCCATAAAAATCATTTTTATTTATATGAACCGTAAGAAAATGGCAGACCCCCCTCCCCTCATAATTTATTTATTATTTATTACCAGACTAAGGCCGGAGTGGCCTGTGCTGCACATAAAAGTCTTCTCCATTCGGCTCGGTCCATGGCTACACGTCGCCAACCACGCAGTCTACGGATCGTTGTCGAGAACCATTTTCACCAGATTACTGTCCGACATTCTGGCTACGTGCCCGGCCCACCGCAGTCTTCCGATTTTCGCGGTGTGAACGATGGATGGTTCTCCCAACAGCTGATACAACTCGTGGTTCATTCGCCTCCTCCACGTACCGTCCGCCATCTGCACCCCACCATAGATGGTACGCAGCACTTTCCTTTCGAAAACTCCAAGTGCGCGTTGGTCCTCCACGAGCATCGTCCAGGTCTCGTGTCCGTAGAGGACTACCGGTCTAATTAGCGTTTGTAGATTATCAGTTTGGTACGGCGGCGAACTCTATTCGATCGGAGCGTCTTGCGGAGTCCAAAGTACATACGATTTCCAGCCACTATGCGTCTCCGAATTTCTCTGCTGGTGTCATTTTCGGCAGTCACCAGTGAGCCCAAGTACACAAATTCTTCTACCACCTCGATTTCGTCACCACCAATGCAAGCTCGCGGTGGATGGCTCACATTGTCTTCTCTTGAGTCTCTTCCTATCACTTTGTCTTCGACGTGTTGATGACTAGTCCGATCCGCTTGGCTTCCTTCTTCTGTCTGATGTAGGCTTACTCCATCCTCTCAAAGTTACGTGCCATAATATCTATGTCGTCGGCGAAGCCAAATAGCTGGACGGACTTATTAAAACTTGTACCACTCGTGTTAATCCCTGCTCTTCATATTACCCCTTCCAAAGCGATATTAAATAGCAGACATCACCGAAAGACCATCACCTTGCCTATCGCCCTTTTTGTAGATGGGACACACGACACCTTCCATCCACTCCTGCGGCAAAACTTCCTCCTCCCAAATCATCGCCATTCAGGTGTTCTTCGTAGTGCTGCCGCCACCTTTGGATCACCTCACGCTCGTTCGTAAGAAGGTTCCCATTTATGTCCTTACACATATCAGGCTGTGGCACGTGGCCATTTCGTGAAAGGTTTAATTTCTCATAGAACTTTCGTGTGTTATTAATTAGAGCGGTACAGTTGCTCCGTCTCTTCACGGTCTCGATCTTCCTGCTGGCGCTTTTTCCTCCGGAAAATCGAGTTTTGTCTGTTCCGCGCCTGTTTATATCGTGCCTCGTTCGCCCTTGTGCGGTGTTGCAGCAATCTCGCCCATGCTGCATTCTTCTCTTCTACCAACTGCTCACATTCGCCGTCATACCAGTCGTTTCTCTGATCCGGGGGCACCGTGCCAAGTGCAGCGGTTGCGGTGCTACCAATAACGGATCGAATATCTCTCCAGCCATCTTCAAGAGACGCTGCGCCTAGCTGCTCTTCCGTTGGGAGTGCCACTTCCAGCTGCTGCGCGTATTCTTGAGCAAGTCTACCGTCTTGTAGCCGCCCAATGTTAAGCCGTGGCGTCCGACTTCAACGCGTGTTGTACACCGTCGAGAGTTTTGAGCGCAGGCATACTGTAACGAGGTAGTGGTCGGATTCAATATTCGCACTGCGGTAAGTGCGGACGTTCGTGATGTCGGAGAAGAATTTACCGTCGATTAGAACGTGGTCGATTTGGTTTTCCGTTTCTTGGTTAGGTGATCTCCATGTGGCCTTGTGGATATTTTTGCGGGGAAAGAAGGTGCTTCGGACTACCATTCCGCGGGAGGCTGCGAAGTTTATGCATCGTTGGCCGTTGTCATTCGATACGGTGTGCAGACTATCCGGTCCGATGACCGGTCTACACATTTCCTCCCTTCTTACCTGTGCGTTCATGTCGCCGATGACGATTTTGACGTCCCGCAGTGGGCATCGATCGTATGTCTGCTCCAGCTGTGCGTAGAACGCTTCTTTCTCGTCGTCGGGTCTCCCTTCGTGTGGGCAGTGCACGTTGATGATGCTATAGTTGAAGAAACGGCATTTAATCCTCAGCTTGCACATCCTTGCGTTGATTGGCTGCCACCCAATCACGCGTTGGCGCATCTTTCCCAGCACTATGAAGCCGGTTCCCAGCTCGTTGGTGGTGCCACAGCTTTGGTAGAAGGTAGCCGCTCGATGCCCGCTTTTCCGCACTTTCTGTCCTGTCCAGCAGATTTCCTGCAGCGCTACGACATCGAAGTTGCGGGGATGTAATTCATCGTAGATTATCCTGTCGCAACCTGCGAAACCTAGCGACTTGCAGTTCCATGTTCCAAACTTCCAATCGTGATCCTGTATTCGTCGCCCATATCGTCGTCGTGTCAGGGCTGTTTATCGTCCCACCTAACACCAGGACTTGGGCTTGTGCGCTTTGAGCGGCACACGGTCGCTTTGGCGGAGCCTACTTGCGGATACATGCAGCTTTTTATAGAGGCTTAACAGGGCCCACTGTCAAACCCCACCACATCCCAGGCAGGCGCCACAACTCGCAGATGGCCTGGAGAGGGATCGTCAAGCCCTTGGACATAGTCCCTGCTGCCCCAAACAATATGTACGAATGTTTAAATAAACTCTATCACTTCCAGTATACCTAAATATGCCATTCATACTGTTTTAGGTTCATTTCCTGCCAATGAGATGGTAATTTCTACGGATTTCAAAATGGTTCAAACCATGATACGCTTTTCACTAGTTCAAACCATGATTGGATACCCTAGATGGAAATAAGCTTGTTGATATGAAAAACGGTTACAAACCAAATGTCATTCATTGTTTTTGATGCGTTTGTTATTGCATTCATTGTTTTTGATGTTTGTTATTGCAACGTAGCCAGAATGTCCCGGTAAAAATAGATTTCGTTAGTGATTCGGTGGGCACACAGTTGTGCGCAACGGAAAAGGTAAATTGATTATGTGAAACATGATTTACAAACGCTTTGTAAACTGCATGACTGGCTATGAACTTTTTATAGTTGCTTATATGGTTTCCGGATAATCAAATTGTTTCCTGTTCGTGTAACTTTAATCGTGAGAAATATTCTCATGAGATTGCAATCAGAAATGCTATCACTTTATTTTATAGCACTAAAGTTCGACACGCTTCGATACAATCACGCCTAATATCAATGTAACTGAGTTCTGAACCCTTGACAAATTCTTATTCTTAATTAAGTAACAAATTTTCTTCTTTAAAACGAATTCATTTCCGTCCTCAACTGATCATCTTCCAATTATACGCCACATTCAGTCGATTTTCAACACAACTTTCCGTATTCTGATGAGCTTTTGTTATAGACCGAACACAAACAAAATCATTACGGCAATAAAAAGCGAGAAACATTGGTCACTTCATCGCTTCCTCGATCATCGAAAATTAAAACCGATACAAACGAGTCAGCCAAACGGCACAAACATACTGGCCGGAAATTGGAAATCATTTAGGTGTTATGTTTTTGCTCAAACGTGATAAGTTTAATTAGAAAAATACGAAACGCTCCGAATGAACCCCAGCTGGTCAAATTCAAATAAAATATTCAGATCATTCGCGGACTGCAATCTTGGTGGCGCTATTCCCACAGACTCATCATCATTCTCGTAGCCTCAACCAGCGGTTCATCAACAAATGGCTCATTATCAGTTTGGTAATTTCCTCTGGACTCGGCCGAAAAAAGTTGAATCACTCATCGGCACCATTGCACACTGTTTCGTGATGTGTGTTTTGAGCTGCAAAACTCCATTGATAATCTATAGAACCAGCAGGAATTCGTCTACATATTAATTCCCTTCCGTTTGCTAAGCTAAGGTTCTATTTGACATTTTGTTTATGTCAGCAATATGATGAGGCTGCTATTTTTTTTCCTAACAATACCATTAGGTATTTTGTTTCAGAAATCATCAAAAATCATTTTGGTATCACATATTAAAGACAGTCGAATTATTATTGAAATTTTAAATGGTAAAGGTGGTAAGAAATCATATAAATCGCAACTCTGCCCTTAGGAAATACTGTGTGTCATGTGGTTCCATTCAAAAACTTCATCTTCTTTGCCAACATTGTTCGGCCGTAGTCACCACACGATCGGCATGGGCAGAAACTAAGGGGTGATATCGAAAAACCATATGAATATTAATTACGTTTTTTATTCCACCGAAATGGGCCGCCGCTGGAAACCCGTTCCAGGAACATCGAATGGGACTCGTCGGCAGCGCATGGGCGCGATCAATAAATTATTGAAATAAAACTTGACTTGGTCGATCAGTTTGGCTCAGTTTCGATTTCTCGCCGGTGCGTTTGCCAAGTCTTGGAACTAGGCTAGATTTTCGATGGGCTTCCTTTTTCTTGTCGTGGCCGATGTTCGGTAAATGGATAACGTCGTTTAGGTCGGGGCTATTGGATTTCCAATAAAACTGGTGAATAATGTGTGAAGGCACCTTTTGACACCTTGCCTGAGTGGGACGATTTCAGAATTTTGGCTGGTGGCTCGTACGCGGGGATTCAATCTTTCCCACGCGTAGTAACTTGAGATCCCGCGACAACGAAGAGTGAAAATGACGTTGGAACCGACTGTTTATAATAGCTCTGGAAAGAAGTTGATAAAATCAAATTGATGATCCATTGCTGCTGTGAATGAATAAAAACGCAATAATATGATTCATTATTTCACAATAGTACCTAACTGATGCGATTATTACTTTTGAGGATTAAAAAGGTTAATAGATAATGTAGATACTCTCCGTTAGTTGGATAAACTGGAGTCACTGCATTTTTTAAAATTAAAACTCAAAAATTGGAAACAACCTCGAAAGCTTATGACGCCAGAACATTGGCCATATATTTGGCGTTCTGACTTTTTTAGATGATATTTATAGAAACAGATAACAGTACACCCAGGTCTTTTTTTACACGGTTTTTTTTTGCGAGGTTTTTTTTACACGGATTTTAGAATTAACGCGGTTTTTTTTACACGGATTTTCGAATTAACGCGGTACCCAGATCAAAATTTTCTAAGTCTTTTTGAATGGAAAACACTTAGAATAATTTTATGGATATGGGAACGATTGTTTTGCAGAGTATAAAACTGCATACAATATGGATATTGCCGGACTGGATTCGATGAGTAGAAGCCGGAAATCGATGTTTGACGCCATTTTGAAATTCAAGATGGCCGACTTCCGGTTTGATAAAAGGCCCGGAAACCCATGCAATAGAAGCCGGAAATCAATGTTTGACGCCATTTTGAAATTCAAGATGGCCGACTTCCGGTTTGATAAAAGGACCGGGAACCCATGCAATCTGGGTATATCCGGAATGAGCTCGACGAGTAAAAGCCGGAAACCGATGTTTGGCGCCATTTTAAAATTCAAGATGACCGACTTCCGGTTTGATCAAAGGACCGGAAACCCATGCAATATGGGTATTGCGGGAATGAGCTCGAAGGGTAGAAGCCGGAAATCGATGTTTGGCGTCATTTTGAAATTCAAGATGGCCGACTTCCGGTTTGATAAAAGGCCCGGAAACCCATGCAATATGGGTATTGCCGGAATGAGCTCGACGAGTAGAAGCCGGAAATCGATGTTTGGCGCCATTTTGAAATTCAAGAAGGCTGACTTACGGTTTGATAAAAGGCCCGGAAACCCATGCAATATGGGTATTGCCGGAATGAGCTCGACGAGTAGAAGCCGAAAATCAATGTTTGGCGCCATTTTGGATTTGAAGATGGCCGAATTTGAGTTCGTTAAAACGACTGGAAACCCCTGGAATATGGGTATTAACGGAATGAGCTCGATGAGTAGAAGCCAGAAATCTATTTGCCGCCATTTTTGAATTCAAGATGGCCGTTTTCCGGTTCGATAACACGACTGGAAACCCTTTCAATACCAATGGCCAGAAACCATCATAAAAATTCCTTCGGAATTTCTTCCAGAAAAAATTTCTCCGGAGATCCTCACAAAAATTCCTCCGGGAATTCCTCCGGAAGTTCCTCCGGAAGTTCCTGCGGAAGTTCCTCCGGGAATTCCTCCGGAAGTTCCTCCGGGAATTCCTCCGGAAGTTCCTCCGGGAATTCCTCCGGAAGTTCCTCCGGGAATTCCTCCGGAAGTTCCTCCGGGAATTCCTCCGGGAGTTCCATCGAGAATTCCTCCGGAAGTTCCTCCGGGAATTCCTCCGGAAGTTCCTCCGGGAATTCCTCCGGAAGTTCCTCCGGGAATTCCTCCGGAAGTTCCTCCAAGAATTCCTCCGTAAGTTCCTCCGGGAATTCCTCCGGAAGTTCCTCCGGGAATTCCTCCGGAAGTTCCTCCGGGAATTCCTCCGGAAGTTCCTCCGGGAATTCCTCCGGAAGTTCCTCCGGGAATTCCTCCGGAAGTTCCTCCGGGAATTCCTCCGGAAGTTCCTCCGGGAATTCCTCCGGAAGTTCCTCCGGAAGTTCCTCCGGGAATTCCTCCGGAAGTTCCTTCGGGAATTCCTCCGGAAGTTCCTTCGGGAATTCCTCCGGAAGTTCCTCCGGGAATTCCTCCGGAAGTTCCTCCGGGAATTCCTCCGGAAGTTCCTCCGGGAATTCCTCCGGAAGTTCCTCCGGAATTCCTCCGGAAGTTTATCCGGGAATTCCTCCGGAAGTTCTTCCGAGAATTCCTCCGAAATTTCCTCCGGGAATTCCTCCGGAAGTTTCTCCGGGAATTCCTCCGGAAGTTCCTCCGGAATTCCTCCGAAGTTCCTCCGGGAATTCCTCCGGAAGTTCCTCCGGGAATTCCTCCGGAAGTTCCTCCGAATTCCTCCGGAAGTTCCTCCGGAATTCCTCCGGAAGTTCCTCCGGGAATTCCTCCGGAAGTTCCTCCGGGAAAGCAACCGGAAGTTCTTCCGGGACTTCCCCCGGACGCTCCTGCGGTATTCCCTCCGGAAGTTCCTCCGGGAATCCTCCCGGAAGTTCCTCCAGGAATTCCTCCGGATGTTCCTCCGAGAATTCCTCCGAAGTTCCTCCAGGAATTCATCGGGAAGTTCCCCCGGAATTCCTCCGGAAGTTCCTCCGGGAATTCCTCCGGAAGTTCCTCCGGGAATTCCTCCGGAAGTTCGTCCAGCAATCCCTTCGAAAGTTAAACCACAAATTCCTTCACCAGTTCCACCAGAAATTCCTCCAAAAGTTCCTTCAGGAAATCATCCAGAAATATTTCTTGAAATTTCTTCATAAGTTCCTCTAAGAACTCCCCTGGAAATTCATCTTGAAATTTTATCCGGGAATTCCTCCTGAAATTCTACCGAGAGTTCCTCCAGAGTTTCCTCCAAGAGTTGCTCCGAGTGTTCCTCAGAGAAATCTAGCTTAACTTTTCAAAAGGACCTAAGTGACATTTGTTTTAATGAAATAATTTGAATATTGCAATCCACAGACCAATAGCTTTTGTTTGCAGTACTCAAATTAATTAATTTGAAAAATGTTGTTTAGGTCCTTTTGAAAAGTTAAGCGAGAAATTCCTCCAGATGTTTCTCGAAGAAATTTCTTCGGAAGTTGCTGGAAGGAATTCCTCCTGAAGTTCTACAAAGGAATTCCTCCGGAAGTTCCTTCAGGAACTCCTCCAGAAGTTCTTTAGAGGAATTCCCCTGGAAGTTCCTCAAAAGCATTCCGCCGGAAGTTCCTCAAAGGAATTCTTCCGGCATGTGGTCCCGTAGCGTAGTTGGCTATACGTTCGCCTTATAAGCGAATGAACATGGGCTCGATTCCCATCCCCTCCACCAAACCCTCGTCAGTCACCGGCAGCGTAGTCCCAACGGTGGCGTTTGGGGTAACGCCTCACGGTCACGTCTGCCAGACAACAACTGATAAAACTGATCTCGAAGGCATTCCTCCAACGTACTTCTAAATATGGCAACCGAACAAAGCAACGATCATTGGATTCACCATATGGATAAATGGACACAAGGACTCACGATGATATCGGCAACGACAACAATATCGAACTACAGGTATCCATAGATTCTGTACAGCAGAATACTACAGTAGATCACGGTTCAGTAGGGACACGGAGTGCCTACTAAATAAATATATGAATCAAAAAAATCCTCCAGCAGTTCCTCAAAGGAATTTTCTGCCCATTCCTGGACCAGGACCTACAGGAGTAGGTCCAAGCGGCGGAGGACCTACAGGAGTAGGTCCGTGTTCCCGGTGGCATTGGTAGGCAGCGGGTAAGCGGGTGGCACCGCCCCTGCTGGTCGAAATGTCACCGGAGGTAGCAGTTCCCGATGACGATTAAGTCAGAGAGCGGGTAGAACTGCTCTCTACTTAAATTGTCGTTCGGAGGTAGCAGCATTAGCTCCGATGAGGAGCTTTGGTTGGTCTGGTCGCGACAATGGCGCAAAAGGTAGGATTGGTAGGCTCTCCGGTGGAAATAGACGGAGAGCCGAGGAAAAGATAAGACTCCGGTTAAGGAAGACGGAAATCTGAATAAAGATAAAGATGGCTCTCCGGTGGAGATAGACGGAGAGCCGAAGAAAAGATAAGACTCCGGTTGAGGAAGACGGAGGTCTGAATAAAGATAAAGATGGCTCTCCGGAGGAGATGGACGGAGAGTCGAAAAAAAAAGAAGACTCGGTGGTGGAAGACGGAAGTCTAAGAATAAAGAAGGACCGAATGAATTGTTTAAATTTGGATTGGTCGTAAAAGATCTGGGATGAGCTTCGGAAATGATTTAGACTGGAATGGGAGTAAATTAGATTTGTATTTATATGGATTGGATTCAGATAAAATTAAAACAGATTTGAAAGGATTTGGTTGTGATTGAATTAGGATTTACAACATGGTTAGCCTAACAAGTGATCGTTTCCAAATTATCCATAGGGATTCTATGAGCCTGGCAAGCTCGTGAATTCGGATTCTCATGTTTAGTGTGGAAATGTTTTCAATAATTAGGCTTGTCCATGAACTGTAATTGCAGTGAAATCAGATTGGATTTTCATTAGATCAGATTTGGATTCGAGTTGAATGGATTTGAACTGGATTTGAAATAGATCTTGATTGGATTGGATTGGATTTGGATTGGATTTGTATTAGATTAGAATTGGACTTGGATTGGATATAAATTGGAATTGGATTGGATTTGGATTTGCATTGAATATGGATTGGATTTGTTTTGCATTTGGAATTGGAGTTAAATTTAATTTGAATTGGATTTGGATTTGCATTGCGTGTGGATTGGATTTGGATTGAATTCCAATTGGATATGGATTGATTTGGAGTGGAGTTGGACCAATTTTGATTTGGATTGGAATTGTATTAAATTTGCAATGAAATTGGTTTGGATTTAGATCAAATTTGGATTGAATTGGGATAGCATTTGGATTGGATTAAATTTGAAATATAGGTACTCAAATATGATTTTATTTGGTGTGGAATTAATTTTTTTTGCATTGAAACTGTACTGGATTTGGATTAAATTTGGATTGGATTTGGCTTCGAGTTGGACTTGGTTTGTATTCGATTTGGACGATTTGGAGTAAATTAGATTTGTATTTATATGGATTGGATTCAGATAAAATTAAAACAGATTTGAAAGGATTTGGTTGTGATTGAATTAGGATTAGGAATTATGATTTTGGAATTGTTTGATCGCGATCTTTTGTATTTTAATGTATTTAGTATGGATTTACGATTGAGATGGATATGAATGGATGGTAACTTAGCCTTAGCCTAGTTTTGATTGAATTTGAAATTGCCTGAGCAGCACACATGTGACATAGAGGGTTCTGCAACCTATATACAACTGAATTTAGCTACATTTGAGTTGCAGCAACAAAATCAGTTCAACTTGTGCTACTAGGGTGATTAAGATTGCATGTGGACTGGATTTGTATTGTAATTAGATTGGATTAAGATTGAATTAAGTCGAACTTAGTTGTAGTTTTAGTTTAATTTGAATTGGAATATATACCGCAGGAGGTCTGAATAAAGATAAAGATAGCTCTCCGGTAGAGAAATAAAATAAGAAGACTCCGGTGGTGGAAGACGGAAGTCTAAGAATAAATACAGCCCAACGAAGATAGAAATCAGGTAAAGATTTGATATGGAGACATATGTTTGGATTCCAAATAGAGTATTGTATTCGGTTTTTATATTCTTTTAAAAATTATACCACTATTTGAGTCGGAAAACAAAATCATTTTGATTAGAAGCGACTTACAAACAATTTAATAACTCTCTTAGATATCGAATACATGTGATACTTTGCACTGGATACAGATTAGATACGGATTGGATTGGAATTGGACATGGATTGGTTTTGGAATGGACTTGGAATAGAGAGGGATTTGGTGTGCATGGATTTGGATTGGATTAGATTTGAATTGGATTGCATTGGATCTGGATTGGATTTTAATTGGAGTTGGATTGAATTTGAATTGGATTGTATTTGGATTGCATTGAACGTGGAATAGATTTGAATTTTATTGTATCTGGAATGGATTTGGATTGTATTTGCATTGAAATCGGATCCAATATAATTCTATTTGGATTGGATTAGATTGGATTTAAAGTGGATTATATTGGAATTGTAAATTGGAATCGATTTGAAAAGGATTTGTATTTGGACTGTAATTGCAGTGAAATCGAATTGGATTTTCATTAGATTAGATTTGGATTCGAGTTGTATGGATTTGGATTGGATTTGAACTGGATTTGAAATAGATCTTGATTGGATTGGATTTGGATTGGATTTGGATTTGGATTGGATTTGTATTAGATTAGAATTGGACTTGGATTGGATTTGGATTGGATATAAATTGGAATTGGATTGGATTTGGATTTGCATTGAATATGGATTGGATTTGTTTTGCATTTGGGATTGAAGTTAAATTTAATTTTAATTGGATTTGGATTTGCATTGCGTGTGGATTGGATTTGGATTGAATTCCAATTGGATATGGATTGGATTTGGAGTGGAATGGACCAATTTTGGATTTGGATTGGAATTGTATTGAATTTGCAATGAAATTGGATTGGATTTAGATCAAATTTGGATTGAATTGGGATAGCATTTGCATTGGATTAAATTTGAAATATACTCAAATATGATTTTTATTTGGATTGGATTTAGTTTGTATTTGCATTGAAACTGTACTGGATTTGGATTAAATTTGGATTGGATTCGAATTGGATTTGGATTGGAGTTGGACTTGATTTGTATTCGATTTGGACTGGATTGGATTTTGGATGTGAATAGGATTTTGAATGGATTTGGTTTAGATTGAGTTTGGATTAGATTTGTATTGAATTTCTATATGATTAGAATTGGACTTGGATTGAGGTTGGACTGGATTGGATTTGGATTGGATTTGGATTGGATTGAATTTGCAATAGATTTGAATTGGATTTGATGTGGTTTGAATTGTGATTGAATTTGGATTGGATTTGGATTGATTTGGATAAGATTAGATTGTATTTGAATTGAATTTGGATTTGAATTGTATTGGAATTGTATTGAATTTTGATTGGATGTGATTTGAATTGAATTTGGATTGCATCTGGGTTGGATATGGATTGAATTATTGAATTTGTATTGGATTTGGGTTGTGTGTCAATTGGATTTGGATTGGATTTGGATTAGATTTGGATTGGATTTGGATTTGGATTTGGATTTGGATTGGATTGGATTTGGATTGGATTTGGATTGGATTTGGATTGGATTTGGATTTGGATTTGGATTGGATTTTGATTGGATTTGGATTGGATTTGGATTGGATTTGGATTGGATTGGATTTGGATTGGATTTGGATAGGATTTGGATAGGATTTGGATTTGGATTGGATTTGGATTGTATTTGGATTGGATGTGGATTGGATTTGATTGGATTGGATTTGATTGGATTGGATTTTGATTGGGTTTGGATATGATTTGCATTAGATTGAATTTTGATTGGGTTTGGATATGATTTGTATTAGATTGAATTTGATTTAATTTGATTAAGATTTGGATTGGATTTGGATGGGATTCAAATTGAATTTTGATTGGAATTGGATTGGATTAGATTTGGATTGGATTTGGATTTGATCCGGATTTGACTTTGAATAGATTTGTAATTGGATTGTGTTTAGTTTGAATTGTATTTGGACTGAATTTCGATTTGAGTTGGAATGATATTTGATTTGTATTAGATTAGCGTTGATCTGTTGGTTTTTTATTGGATTTTGAATAGGCTTTGAATAAATGAAGGTATTCTATCATAATAAGAATACCAATTAAAAAAAAAAATTAAATCCCATGTTGTACAATGTTGGATGTTGAAAACGTTTGAAAATGAAATACTAATAAGGTGGATCCTGAAGATTCTAAAAAAATAATAACATAGAAATAATATTTAAATGTACATTAGACAACACTGTCACATCTTAGAGAGTAGAGGTGAGCGGGATTGTAGTGGTAGCAATGAGGTTATTTAAAAATATTAAGAAATTAAAGTTAAGCAAAATTCAATATTATTTTAATGTTATACATCTTTGCATATCACAAATTCTTGAACATGCGATGTAACCAAGTTATGAAAGCTCAGTGCGTATTGCTGACAATTCGCCAAAATGTAGGCAATTATATTGCAACTAATGAGCTTGAAGGCATTAATGGTAAGACATGGCAACAAGGTATGAATGGCACGAATGGAGTGTTAACTCATCACTAGTGGACCATGTCTCATATGTCCATAGATATGAGTAAAACAGGCAAGAATGTTTTGAATTTTTGGCCGATGTGTTGGAACGCATCGAAGGTGGGACGTACACCTGGGCGGAGACTACCATAGCGTAGTGCCCATTCCTGGACCAGGACCTACAGGAGTAGGTCCAAGCGGCGGAGAACCTACAGGAGTAGGTCCGTGTTCCCGGTGGCATTGGTAGGCAGCGGGTGGCGCCACCCCTGCTGGTCGAAATGCTGCCGGAGGTAGCAGTTCCCGATGACGATTAAGTCAGAGAGCGGGTAGAACTGCTCTCTACTTAAATTGTCGTTCGGAGGTAGCAGCATTAGCTCCGATGAGGAGCTTTGGTTGGTCTGGTCGCGACAGTTATGAGGATCAATTCAGAGCAATTTACTTTAGTAATTCCGATGAATTTATCGTAAAAATTTGGAAATTAACCAAATACTAGCTGGAAATTCTTCTTACTCTACTGCAAATTCTTCCGTATTTCCACGAGAACTCCATTACTATCCGGAATGAATTTCTCGTTGATATTTGAAAGAATTTCACGTAGAAAATTTGAAAGAAAGCTGACTATTGTGCGATGCCCGATGGTGTTGACATTTGCTTTTTTAAATATTTATCATTCAAGGAAATAGTTCGGAAATTACCTTCTGAATCTTCAATGAAAAGCATTCACACACAGTAATATGATTCTAATATTTCTCCCTGAGCTCAAAAATATGAAGCTTTAGCTTTTTTTTAGCTGACATCCTTAAGCAGACTGACATTGTATAAACCCCAGCTCTTCTTAGTGGAAATGATGTTCCAAATGCGTGGAAATGATGTTCCATTTTTTTCTGTACTATGTTGGATGGACGTGGTTGAGAAGTTGGATGTGGGAAGACTGGATATCAGGGTCCATCGGCGAATGCATCCGAGATCTACATTACGGGTCAGATGAGACTGCCGTCATCTACATAAATCCATTCAGTAATTGTGAAATTTGTTGAATGTCTCCATTCCTGACTAAATGTTGGAAGGTGTCCTGGAAATAGGAAATCAATAAATCGAGGCTGATAGTTTTGCAAACACTTTTCCTGGGTTTTCAGTAAATAATCAAAATGAATTAGTTGCTTAGATACCTTGCAGCGTCGAAAGCGGTTTGGCGTCGGAAGCAGTTACTGTCAAATTATTTTATGGCAGTCGCCATTATGGCGAACGTGGAAAGCTGGATAGCCACGTAAATATAATTACCATAGTTGATTTTGACACATGCCGTGTACAGATTTTATAGTATATGCTATCCTAGCAACCTTAGAAGACATACTAAACAATTGACTTGTCAAAATTTTTGAAATGATTTGATATCCAATTATCTATTTCTTATTTCTTCAGATTTCTTCAAGATAGTTTACTTTTAAATAATTTTGATATATGTACGTATTTTTAATATTTTTATTTCTTCCAAATGAACCAATTCAAGAGTCCTCTAATATCATATTGGATACTGAACATGAACCTATAAGTCTTGTGTCGATCGGCAATGTGGAGTTTCATTCTCTTTTTGTTGGGATTTATTTTAGGCGCGAAGTCTGTTTTTCCCATACCAGCTTTACAATCCCTATACTGTCGAGTTCCGATGTGAACGAAGTATTGCACCTTCAACTGGAATTCGTTGAGGGCATAATATCTGGTTATAATACACGGTTTTCCAAAAAGTTTTTGTGTAGACAAATTATTGGCTTATGGTGTAGCAGCCGTTCTTGCGTGATTTTCTAGTAAACCTTTGTAGACTGAATTTTATTTCCAAGGACCGATTTGCCGACAGTGTAGAAATTCGTTGGGTGTGATCGTATTTATGAAGTATGTTTAATATACAGCATGTAATGGCACTCCAGATTGAGGTTCAGGACATAGAGAATCCTATGTTTCACCTTTTCTCACTCAAATCGTGTGATTCTAACGGGATTTTTAGAATCTGTCGAGAATTATCAATTCCGAATTTGAAGAAGTTGTAAACGTTTTTCCAACAGAGGAAATACAAAAATAAATAAGCTAAACGGCCTTCAAATGATAATCCGCCATAAATTATACAGTAATTGTGCGATTGTAAAGCTGTGAGCGAGAATAAGGTGTGAGAAAATTCACACATATAATATTAAAATATATGGCTTATCCAGCTTTTTATTATAGCTTCAGATCAACTATGGGGATTCAATTTTGACACATGCTGTGTACAACCTTTATAGCGTCGTTCTAGTAGTCATTGAAACATTTTCAAATGTCAAAATTTCTGAAATAATATTTACGTTATTGAAGCATTTTATTTCCTTTTGCGAGGGTTTTCAAATTAAAATGGTGTGGTGTATCTATAAATATATTTGGAACCATTCATAAATCAAATCATACTGAATGTTGCAAATGAAAAGGGATGTCGCAAGGGAAATGGACAACTTTTTTCTAGTTAAAAGTCTTGAAAAAGACGTCATATCTTGTATCTTGTGCGGATTTGGTAGCTTTTTGTGAAATGTGTCATCTTCTTCCGACTTGGAAAAACCTATTTTATTTCCCTCGTCCGCTATGAGTGGGGTTGATCTCGTTGTAGAAGAGGTACACTTCCGAACAGGAGTAGGTACCGTAACCTGAATTGGACAAGAGTAATTTACTGACTGAGCTCAACTTTGAGGAAATGTTACGTGATCGCCGTGAGTTCAACGAGGCAGAATGGCGTGTGGCTTTCCAAGAAAACAAATATCTCCATTTCCATTCCCATTCTCCATTCCATTTCCAAGAAAACAAATATCTCATCTCAACATCACAAATATCCTATTTGAGTAATTAATAACGAAATTCTGAATTTAATCGAAAATACAGAAACTTATGCAAGAACCAAAAGGTGTTTCTTTGTGACCATAATAACAGCTCGCGATCCCCTTACGATTGTTACAACATGGAATCATAATCTTTTGAGTGTATGCAATACATATAAGAATTGTAATAGATTTAATTCCAAGTTAGATTCCCTAATTATGTCTTTAGGCTAAAATTAGTAAAACAAATAATCGACAAACAAGCTTAAATCACATAAATGGTTATAACCAGTCAAAACAGGCACATTGCCCACTTATTTTTGTGCCAGCTTTTTCCCAACAAAAGACTCTTCAGCCAGACAAAGCGACAAAGGACGATCAGGAGTGATTAGTGCTCGAGTCCATCCCAGCCGACATTGTTAATGATATCCCTGCCAGCGGCGTATTCCTTGGCAGTCATCATCAATTGAGAATGCTGTATTTTGTCGTAGATTTATATATTATTTTGTCGAGTGGGTTCTCGCTATCGAATATTGCTGGAATCCTCAGTCTGTTGTATATACAACCATATTTTGACCTTCGTTATAAGATATACAAACCCAAATTCCGCAGCCGAAGGTTTTTCTACTGGTGATACAAAAATTTGTTAATGTTACAATCTACCAGGTCAAAAATCAAGTGTAATTTTCCGAGAGTGACATCATTCAAAGTGGTGGCATATTTACTCAGAAAGCAATGGTTTTCAACTGCTTTGTCAAAATTAACCGTTATTTATCCTCATCTTTCTGGAACCGTCTAATTTTTTGAACACCATTATGCTTTCTGTATCAATCAGCCCACCTGTACCTAACAACAGTGTCCTCAGCTGGAGATATGGGGACAAATTAGATGCAACCGAACCCGAGATCCCAATATCTTGATCTTGATAGCAGAGTATTTGTCTCTATGATAATATAGACAGTGAAATAGTTCAGTGGAATTGACAGACCTAAAACAATAAAAATAATTAAAATATATCGCAATGTGAATAACAAATTATGGACGACTCGCTACGATACGCTTCAAAATAAACAGGTGAAAATGTTAGCTTCATAAACAATTCTGTAGGATTCCTAGGCAACGAGAATTATGCCATAATCGTTGTACACAGCTAGTGTCAAAATTGAATTGCCATAGTTGATTTATGGCTAGCGTAAAAACCTGGATATTGTTAACCAGAATAACGTGTACAGTACTCAAGGCCAGCGTCAATTTGTATTTATATGCTTTAATTCAGTCTTTAATCATTCTGTCATAATTTTGGCTCCCTCTTCGACTCCAATCCGTATTCTCGGGATAAGCTTTATAAAAACATATTCGAATATCAAAATCTAAAGGTTGTGTTTTTCTAATTAATGATATTCAGTGCTTAACGACAGAATAAGCTTCGAAATAATAATAATCTAAAACTAAAAACATATTAAATATTCGCCTGAATATGAATATGAATATTCATCTGAAAGAAAATAAAAACGGTTATACTAAATTGGTTTGGATTTCAAAATATTGCGGATTTTTTTGACATATTTCTTTTTTTAGCACGTCTCTAAGGCTACCAGGATGCGGGGATATTTTCAAATGTCTTCGCAGTAGAGTGAAAATGTCTTCAAATGTCTTCAATATCAAAATTATGGTTCTCAGTGAAAAAATTTTAAAATCCAATAGGTTTATAATTTCAATCATCTGCTTGTTTTATGTATCGTTCATTTTTTAACACCCAAATTGTTAGAATTCAAAAAAATATTCTTTATTCTTCTTGAGTAAGGTCAATCACTTTCCCTTTGGGTTTTTTTAATGAGTCTTTAAATATATAATCCCAACGGATTTTTCTAGCTGAATTTCTTTGTGGAATTCCTCTGAATTAACTTTTTGATGAATTGCCTGTAGGGATTCGGAATATATATGCCTGAAGAAGCTTCCACAAGATTTTCTGAAGAAATTTCTGGAGAAACTTCAGGATAAATTCCTGATGATTTTTTCGGAGGAATTGCTGTTGGAACATCCAAAAGATTTTCTGAAGGAACTTTCAGATAAATTTCTGGAGGAACTTCCAGGTGAAATGCTAATGGAACTTCAGGAGGAATTACAGGAGGAATTCCTGAGGGATTTTCTGGAGGATTTTCCTAAAGAATTCCTGAAGGGTTTTCTGAGCAATCACTGAAAGAGTTTGCAGTGAAGTGCCTGAAGAAATTTCTGAAGAAACTTCCGAAAGAACTTCTGGATAACTTTTTGGAGGAACTTCCTGAGGTATTGCTGCAGGAATTTCCGAAAGAATTCCTGGAGGAAATATCAGGTAAATTCCAGAGTATAATTCCAGAGGTATCATTGGAGAATCTTTCGGCAACATTCTTGGAGCATCATCAAGAAAAATTCCTGGAGAAACTTCCGAAGGAATTCTTGGAGGAAATTCTGAACGAATGCCTACAGGAGCTTCGAGAGGAATTCCTGGAAGAGCTACTGGAGAAAGTCGTGAAAGAAACAAACTAAGGAATTTCTGGAGGAACGACTGTAGGACTTTCCGACGGAAATCTTGAAGGATCCTACGGAGAAATTTCTGGACGAACTTATGGAGGAGCTCCTAGATGTACTTCCAAAGGAAATTCTGGAGAAATTTTCTGAAAAATCTCTGAGGAAATTGCTGGACGAATTCCTGGAGGAACTTCAAGAGGAATTTCAAAAAAAAAATTCAGAATGGATTCATTGGAGAAATTCATAGAGGGATTTCCAGTTCAAATCCTGGAAGAGTGCTCAAAGATATTTCTTGAAAAAATACCAAAGGAATTCGAGGAAGAATTTAACAAGAAAGTGTAACGAGTTTCTACTGAGTCTTTAATAAAAACTCTGGCGGATTTGTTTATGGTTGGAAGGAATTCTCCTGAAGTTCTTCAAAGAATTCCTCCGGAAGTTCCTTCAGGAACTCCTCCAGAAGTTCTTTAGGAATTCCCTGAAGTTCCTCAAGCATTCCGCCGGAAGTTTCAAAGGAATTCTTCCGGCATGTGGTCCCGTAGCGTAGTTTATACGTTCGCCTTATAAGCGAATGAACATGGGCTCGATTCCACTCTCCACCAAACCCTCGTCAGCACCGGCAGCGTAGTCCCAACGGTGGCGTTTGGGATAAGCCTCACGGTCACGTCTGCCAGACAACAACTGATAAAACTGATCTCGAAGGCATTCCTCCAACGTACTTCTAAATATGGCAACCGAACAAAGCAACGATCATTGGATTCACCATATGGATAAATGGACAAGGACTCACGATGATATCGGCAACGACAACATATCGAACTACAGGTATCCAAGATTGTACAGCAGAATACTACAGATCACGGTTCAGTAGGGACACGGAGTGCCTACTAAAAATATATGAATCAAAAAATCCTAGTTCCTCAGGAATTTTCTGCCCATTCTGGACCAGGACCTCAGGAGTAGGTCCAGCGGCGGAGGACCACAGGAGTAGGTCCGTGTTCCGGTGGCATTGGTAGCAGCGGTAAGCGGTGGCACCGCCCCTGCTGGTCGAAATGTCACCGGAGGAGAGTTCCGATGACGATTAAGCAGAGAGGCAGAACTGTCTCTCTACTTAAATTGTCGTTCGGAGGTAGCATTAGTCTGAGAGAGCTTTGATGACCAATGAGTAGATTGGAGGCTCTCCAGAAACGGAGAGCGAGGAAAGATAAGACTGGTTAAGGAGGAAATCTGAATAAAGATAAAGATGGCTCTCCGGGAGAAGACGGAGAGCGAAGAAAGATAAAGACTCGCTGAGGAGAGGAGGTCTGAATAAAGATAAAGATGGCTCTCCGAGGAGATGGACGGAGAGTCAAGAAGACTCGGAAGACGGAAGTCTAAGAATAAAGAAGGACGAATGAATTGTTTAAATTTGGATTGGTCAAAAGATCTGGGATGAGCTTCGAAATGATTTAGACTGGAATGGGAGTAAATTAGATTTTATATAGGATTTGATAGAAAAATTAAACAGATTTGAAAGGATTTGGTTGTGATTGAATAGGATTTCAACATGGTTAGCCTAATGCGATCGTTTCCAAATTATCCATAGGGATTCTTGAGCCTGGCAAGCTCGTGAATTCGGATTCGTTTAGTGTGGAAATGTTTTCAATAATTAGGCTGTCCATGAACGTAATTGCAGTGAAATCGGATTTATTTATTAGATTGGATTTGATGAGTTGTGGATTTGAACTGGATTTGAAAAAGATCTTGATTGGATTGGATTGGATTTGTATTAGATTAGAATTGGACTTGGATTGGATTGGATATAAATTGGAATTGGATTATTGAGTTGCATTGAATATGGATTGATTTGTTTTGCATTTGGAATTGGAGTTAAATTTAATTGAATTGGATTTGGATTGTCTTGCGTGTGGATTGGATTTGGATTGAACTCAATTGGATATGGATTGGATAGTGGAGTTGGACCAATTTTTATTTGGATTGAATATAAATTTGCAATGAAATTGGTTTGGATTTAGATCAAATTTGGATTGAATTGGGATAGCATTTGGATTGGATTAAATTTGAATATAGGTACTCAAATATGATTTTATTTGGTGTGGAATTAATTTTTTTTGCATTGAAACTGTACTGATTTGGATTAAATTTGGATTGGATTTTTGAGTTGGACTTGGTTTTATTCGATTTGGACGATTTGGAGTAAATTAGATTTGTATTATATGGATTGGATTCAGATAAAATTAAAACAGATTTGAAAGGATTTGGTTGTGATTGAATTAGGATTAGGAATTATGATTTAATTGTTTGATCGGATCTTTTGTATTTTAATGTATTTAGTATGGATTTAGATTGAGATGGATATGAATGGATGGTAACTTAGCCTTAGCCTAGTTTTGATGAATTTGAAATTGCCGAGCAGCACACATGTGACATAGAGGGTTCTGCAACCTATATACAATCAATTTAGCTACATTTGAGTTGGAACAAAATCAGTCAACTTGTGCTACTAGGGATTTAAGATTGCATGTGGGCTGATTTGATTGTAATTAGATTGGATAAGATTGAATTAAGTCGAGCTTAGTTGTAGTTTTATAATTTGAATTGAATATATACCGGAGGCTGAATAAAGATAAAGATAGCTCTCCGGTAGAGAAATAAAATAAGAAGACTAGTGGTGGAAGAGAAGTCTAAGAATAAATACAGCCAACGAAGATAGACGGAAGATAGAAATCAGGTAAAGATTTGATATGGAGACATATGTTTGGATTCCAAATAGAGTATTGTATTCGGTTTTAATATTCTTTTAAAATTATACCATATTTGAGTTGGAAAACAAAATCATTTTGATTAGAAGCGACTTACAAACAATTTAATAACTCTTATCGAATACATGATTTGACTGGATTCAGATACGGATTGATTGGAATTGGACATGGATTGGTTTTGGAATGGACTTGGAATAGAGAGGATTTGGTGTGCATGGATTTGGATGGAAGATTTGAATTGGATTATGGATCTGATTGGATTAAAATTGAGTTGGATTGAATTTGAATTGGATTGATTTGGATTGATTGAACGTGGAATAGATTTGAATTTTATTGTATCGAATGGATTTGGATTGTATTTGCATTAAAATCGGATCCAAATAATTCTATTTGGATTGGATTAGATTGGATTTAAAGTGGATTATATTGGAATTGTAAATTGGAATCGATTTGAAAAGGATTTGTATTTGGACTGTAATTGCAGTGAAATCGAATTGGATTTTCATTAGATTAGATTTGGATTCGAGTTGTATGGATTTGGATTGATTTGAACTGGATTTGAAATAGATCTGGATTGGATTGAATTAGATTTGGATTGATTTGGATTAGATTAGAATTGGAATTGGATTGAATTTGGATTGGATATAAATTGGAATTATTGGATTTGGATTTGTGAATATGGATTGGATTGTTTTGCATTTGGGATTGAGTTGAATTTAATTTGAATTGGATTTGGAGCGTATTGTGATTTTGGATTTGGATTGAACTCCAATTGATGGATTGATTTGGAGTTGGACCAATTTTGATTTGGATTGAATTTATGAATTTGGTAATGAAATTGATGATTTAGATCAATTGGATTGAATTGGGATAAATTTGGATTGGATTAAATTTGAAATATACTCAAATATGATTTTTATTTGGATTGATTTAGTTTGTTTCTGAAACTGTACTGATTTGGATTAAATTTGATTGGATTCTAATTGGATTTGGATTGAGTTGGACTTGATTGTATTCGATTTGGACTGGATTGGATTTGGATGTGAATAGGATTTTGAATGGATTTGGTTTAGATTGAGTTTGGATTAGATTTGTATTGAATTTCTATATGATTAGAATTGGACTGGATTGAGGTTGGACCAGATTAGATTTAAATTGCATTTGGATTGGATTGAATTTGCAATAGATTTGAATTGGATTTGATGGTTTGAATTGTGATTGAATTTGGATTGGATTGGATTTGGATAAGATTAGATTAATGGAATTGAATTTGATTGAATTGTAAATTGTATTGAATTTTGATTGGATGATTTGAATTGAATTTGGATTGCATCTGGGTTGGATGGATTGAATTATTGAATTTGTATTGGGTTTTGTTTTCAATTGATTTGGATTGGATATAAATTAGATTTGGCTTGGATTTGGATTTGATTTGATTTGATTGATTGATTTGGAATTTGGATTGATTAGATTGATTTGGATTTGGTTTGGATTGGATTTTGATTGGATTTTGATTGATTTGGATTATTTGAGGGATTATATGGATGGTTTTGATAGGATTTGGAAGGATTTGGATATGGATTGGATTTGGATTGGATTTGATTTGGATGTGGATTGATTTGATTGGATTTGATTTGATTATGGTTGATTGGTTTGAAAGATTTGCATTCGATTGAATTTTGATTGGGTTTGAAGATTTGTATTAGATTGAATTTGATTTAATTTGATTAAGATTTGGATTGATTTGGATGGATTCAAATTGAATTTTGATTGGAATTGGATTGGATTAGATTTGGATTGATTTGATTTGATCCGGATTTGACTTTGAATAGATTTGTAATTGGATTGTATTTAGTTTGAATTGTATTTGGACGAATTTCGATTTGAGTTGAATGATATTTGATTTGTATTAGATTAGCGTTGATCTGTTGGTTTTTATTGATTTTGAATAGGTTTGAATAAATGAAGGTATTCTATCATAAAGAATATCAATTGAATAAAAAAAAAAAATTAAATCCATGTTTAAAGTACGTTGGATGTTGAAAACGTTTGAAATGAAATACTAATAAGTTGGATACGAAGATCCTAAAAAATAATAACATAGAAATAATATTTAAATGTACATTAAACAACACTGTCACATCTTAGAGTAGAGGTGAGCGGGATTGTAGTGGTAGCAATGAGGTTATTTAAAAATATTAAGAAATTAAAGTTAAGCAAAATTCAATATTATTTAAATGTTATACATCTTTGCATATCACAAATTCTTGAACAGTGCATGAACCAAGTTATGAAAGCTCAGTGCGTATTGCTGAAATTCCAAATGTAGGAATTATATTGCAACTAATGAGCTTGAAGGCATTAATGGTAAGACATGGCAACAAGGTATGAATGGCACGAATGGAGTGTTAACTCATCACTAGTGGACCATGTCTCATATGTCCATAGATAATGAGAAACAGGCAAGAATGTTCTGAATTTTTGGCCGATGTTGCGCACTGAAGGTGGGACGTACACTCGTGGAGACTACTAAGCGTAGTGCCCATTCTGGACCAGGACCTCAGGAGAGGTCAAGCGGGAGAAACCTACAGGAGAATGTGTCTCGTGGCATTGGTAGGCAGGGTGGGCACCCTGCTGGTCGAAATGTCACCGGAGGTAGCAGTTCGATGACGATTAAGTCAGAGAGCGGGTAGAACTGCTCTCTACTTAAATTGTCGTCTGTAGCAGCATTAGCTCCGATGAGGAGCTTTGTGGTCTGGTCGCGACAGTTATGAGGATCAATTCAGAGCAATTTACTTTAGTAATTCCGATGAATTTATCGCAAAAATTGAAATTAACCAAATACTAGCTGGAAATTCTTCTTACTCTACTGCAAATTCTTCCGTTCCACGAGAACTCCATTACTATCCGGAATGAATTTCTCGTTGATATTTGAAAGAATTTCACGTGAAAATTTGAAGAAAGCTGACTATTGTGTGATGCCGATGGTGTTGACATTTGCTTTTTAAATATTTATCATTCAGAAATAGTTCGAAATTACCTTCTGAATCTTCAATGAAAAGCATTCACACACAGTAATATGATTCTAATATTTCTTTCTGAGCTCAAAATATGAAGCTTTAGCTTTTTTAGCTGACATCCTTAACAGACTGACAGATAAACCCCAGCTCTTCTTAGAGAAATGATTTCCAAATGCGTGGAAATGATGTTCCATTTTTTTCTGTACTATGTTAGATGGACGTGGTTGAGAAGTTGGATGTGGGAAGACTGGATATCAGGTCCTTCGGCGAATGCATCCGAAATCACATTACGGGTCAGATGAGACTGGTCATCTACATAAATCCATTCAGTAGTTGTGAAACTTGTTGAATGTCTCCATTCCTAAATGTTGGAAGGTCCGAAATAGGAAATCAATATTGCTTATCAAATCAAGGCTGATAGTTTTGCAAACACTTTTCCGTTTTCAGTAAATAATCAAATGAATTAGTTGTTAGATACCTTGAGCGTCGAAAGGGTTTGGCGTCGGAAGAGTTACTGTCAAATTTTTTATGGCAGTCGCCATTATGCGCGTAAAAGCTGGATAGACGTAAATATAATTACCATAGTTGATTTTATATATGCCGTACAGATTTTATAGTATATGCTATCCCAGCAACCTTAGAAGACATACTAATAATTGACACGTCAAAATTTTTGAAATGATTTGATATCCAATTATCTATTTCTTATTTCTTCAGATTTCTTTAAAATATTTTAATTTTTTAATAATTTTGATATATGTACGCTTTTTTATATTTTATTTCTTCCAGATGAACCAATTCAAGAATCCTCTAATATCATATTGGATACTTAACATGAACCTATAAGTCTTGTGTCGATCGGCAATGTGGAGTTTCATTCTCTTTTTGTTGGGAATCAAATGTTGGATTTATTTTAGGCGCGAAGTCTGTTTTTCCATACCAGCTTCAAACCTATACTGTCGAGTTCGATGTGAACGAAGTATTGCACCTTCAATTGAATTCGTTGAGGGCATAATATCTGGTTATATAATACGGTTTTCCAAAAGTTTTGTGTGACAAATTATTGGCTTATGGTGTAGCAGCCGTTCTTGCGTGATTTTCAGTAAACCTTGTACACTGAATTTTATTTCCAAGGACCGATTTAGTGTTAAAATTCGTTGATGTGATCGTAATGAAGTATGTTTAATATACAGAATGTAGGTAGGTTGAGGTTGAGGGCATATAGAGAACTTATGTTTCATTTCTCGCTCAAATCGTAATTCGATTGGGATTTTAGAACCTGTCGAGAATCGAATTTGAAGAGTTGAAAACGTTTTTCCAAAGGAGGAAATACAAAAATAAATAAGCAAAACGGTCTTCAATTGATAATCCGCATAAATTATACAGTAATTGCGATTGTAAAGCTGTGAGCGAGAATAAGGTGTGAGAAAATTCACATATAATATTAAAATATATGGCTTATCCAGCTTTTATTATAGCTCAGATCAACTATGGGATTCAATTTTGACACATGCTGTGTACAACCTTTATAGCGTCGTTCTAGTAGTCATTGAAACTTTTTCAAATGTCAAAATTTCTGAAATAATATTTACGTTATTGAAGCATTTTATTTCCTTTTGCGAGGGTTTCAAATTAAAATGGTGTGGTGTATCTATAAATATATTTGGAACCATTCATAAATCAAATCATACTGAATGTTGCAAATGAAAGGGATGTTGAAGGAAATGGACAAATTTTCCTAGTTAAAGTCTTGAAAAGACGTCATATCTTAGTTCGTGCGGATTTGGTAGCTTTTTGTGAAATGTGCCATCTTTCCGACTTGAAAAACCTATTTTATTTCCTCGTCCGCATAAGGGTTGATCTGTTGTAGAAGAGGTACACTCTGAACAGGAGTAGGTACGTAACCGAATTGGACAAGAGTAATTTACGACTGCCAACTTTGAGGAAATGTTACGTGATCGCCGTGAGTTCAACGAGGCAGAATGTGGCTTTCCAAGAAAACAAATCTCCATTTCCATTCCATTCCCATTCTCCATTCCATTTCAAGAAAACAAATATCTCATCTCAACATCACAAATATCCTATTTGAGTAATTAATAACGAAATTCTGAATTTAATCGAAAATACAGAAACTTATGCAAGAACCAAAGGTGTTTCTTGTGACCATAATAACAGCTCGCGATCCCCTTACGATTGTTACAACATGAATCATAATCTTTTGAGTGTATGCAATACATATAAGAATTGTAATAGATTTAATTCCAAGTTAGATTCCAATTATGTCTTTAGGCTAAAATTAGTAAAACAAATAATCGACAAACAAGTTAAATCACATAAATGGTTATAACAGTCAAAACAGGCACATTGCCCACTTATTTTTGTGCCAGCTTTTTCCCAACAAAGACTCTTCAGCCAGACAAAGCGACAAAGGACGATCAGGAGTGATTAGTGCTCGAGCCCATCCCAGCCGACATTGTTACCAGATCAAAATTTTCTAAGTCTTTTGAATGGAAAACACTTAGAATAATTTTATGGATATGGGAAACGATTGTTTTCCAGAGTATAAAATTGCATACAATATGGATATTGCCGGACTGGATTCGATGGTAGAAGCCGGAAATCGATGTTTGACGCCATTTTGAAATTCAAGATGGCCGACTTCCGGTTTGATAAAAGGCCCGGAAACCCATGCAATAGAAGCCGGAAATCAATGTTTGACGCCATTTTGAAATTCAAGATGGCTGCGACTTCCGGTTTGATAAAGGACCGGGAACCCATGCAATCTGGGTATATCCGGAATGAGCTCGACGAGTAAAAGCCGGAAACCGATGTTTGGCGCCATTTTAAAATTCAAGATGACCGACTTCCGGTTTGATCAAAGGATCGGAAACCCATGCAATATGGGTATTGCCGGAATGAGCTCGAAGGGTAGAAGCCGGAAATCGATGTTTGGCGTCATTTTGAAATTCAAGATGGCCGACTTCCGGTTTGATAAAAGGCCCGGAAACCCATGCAATATGGGTATTGCCGGAATGAGCTCGACGAGTAGAAGCCGGAAATCGGTGTTTGGCGCCATTTTGAAATTCAAGATGGCTGACTTACGGTTTGATAAAAGGCCCGGAACCCCATGCAATATGGGTATTGCCGGAATGAGCTCGACGAGTAGAAGCCGAAAATCAATGTTTGGCGCCATTTTGGATTTGAAGATGGCCGAATTTGAGTTCGTTAAAACGACTGGAAACCCCTGGAATATGGGTATTAACGGAATGAGCTCGATGAGTAGAAGCCAGAAATCTATTTGCCGCCATTTTTGAATTCAAGATGGCCGTTTTTCGGTTCGATAACACGACTGGAAACCCTTTCAAAACCAATGGCCAGAAACCATCATAAAAATTCCTTCGGAATTTCTTCCAGAAAAATTTCTCCGGAGATCCTCACAAAAATTCCTCCGGAAGTTCCTCCGGAATTCCTCCGGAAGTTCCTCAGGGAATTCCTCCGGAAGTTCCTCCGAATTCCTCCGGAAGTTCCTCCGAATTCCTCCGGAAGCTCCTCCGAATTCCTCCGGGAATTCCTCCGGAAGTTCCTCCGGAATTCCTCCGGAAGTTCCTCCAGGAATTCCTCCGGAAGTTCCTCCGGAATTCCTCCGGAAGTTCCTCCGAATTCCTCCGGAAGTTCTCCGGGAATTCCTCCGGAAGTTCCTCCGAATTCCTCCGAAGTTCCTCCAAGAATTCCTCCGTAAGTTCCTCCGAATTCCTCCGGAAGTTCCTCTGGAATTCCTCCGGAAGTTCCTCCGAATTCCTCCGGAAGTTCCTCCGAGAATTCCTCCGTAAGTTCCTCCGGAATTCCTCCGAAGTTCCTCCGGGAATTCCTCCGGAAGTTCCTCCGGGAATTCCTCCGGAAGTTCCTCCGGAAGTTCCTCCGGAATTCCTCCGGAAGTTCCTTCGAATTCCTCCGGAAGTTCCTTCGGGAATTCCTCCGGAAGTTCCTCCGGGAATTCCTCCGGAAGTTCCTCCGAATTCCTCCGAAGTTCCTCCGAATTCCTCCGGAAGTTCCTCCGAATTCCTCCGGAAGTTTCTCCGGAACTCCTCCGGAAGTTTCCTCCGAATTCCTCCGGAAGTTCCTCCAGGAATTCCTCCGGAAGCTCCTCCGGGCATTCCTCCGGAAGTTCCTCCGGGAATTCCTCCGGAAGTTCCTCCGAATTCCTCCGAAGTTCCTCCGGAATTCCTCCGAAGTTCCTCCGAATTCCTCCGGAAGTTCCTCCGGGAATTCCTCCTCCGAAGTTCCTCCGAATTCCTCCGGAAGTTCCTCCGAATTCCTCCGGAAGTTCCTCCGGGAATTCCTCCGGAAGTTCCTCCGGGAATCCTCCGGAAGTTCTTCCGGGTATGCCTCCGGAAGTTCCTCCGAGAATTCCTCCGGATGTTCCTCCGAGGATGCCTCCGGAAGTTCCTCCGATTATTCCTCCGGAAGTTCCTCCGGGAATTCCTCCGGAAGTTCCTCCGGGAATTCCTCCGGAAGTTCCTCCGGGAATTCCTCCGGAAGTTCGTCCAGCAATCCCTTCGAAAGTTAAACCACAAATTCCTTCACCAGTTCCACCAGAAATTCCTCCAAAAGTTCCTTCAGGAAATCATCCAGAAATATTTCTTGAAATTTCTTCATAAGTTCCTCTAAGAACTCCCCTGGAAATTCATCTTGAAATTTTATCCGGGAATTCCTCCTGAAATTCTACCGAAAATTCCTCCAGAATTTCCTCCAAGAGTTGCTCCGAGTGTTCCTCAGAGAAATCTAGCTTAACTTTTCAAAAGGACCTAAGTGATATTTGTTTTAATGAAATAATTTGAATATTGCAATCCACAGACCAATAGCTTTTGTTTGCAGTACTCAAATTAATTAATTTGAAAAATGTTGTTTAGGTCCTTTTGAAAAGTTAAGCGAGAAATTCCTCCAGATGTTTCTCGAAGAAATTTCTTGAAGTTGCTGGAAGGAATTCCTCCTGAAGTTCTACAAAGGAATTCCTCCGGAAGTTCCTTCAGGAACTCCTCCAGAAGTTCTTTAGAGAATTCCCCTGGAAATTCCTCAAAAGCATTCCGCCGGAAGTTCCTCAAAGACATTCTTCCGGCATGTGGTCCCGTAGCGTAGTTGGCTATACGTTCGCCTTATAAGCGAATGAACATGGGCTCGATTCCCATCCCCTCCACCAAACCCTCGTCAGTCACCGGCAGCGTAGTCCCAACGGTGGCGTTTGGGGTAACGCCTCACGGTCACGTCTGCCAGACAACAACTGATAAAACTGATCTCGAAGGCATTCCTCCAACGTACTTCTAAATATGGCAACCGAACAAAGCAACGATCATTGGATTCACCATATGGATAAATGGACACAAGGACTCACGATGATATCGGCAACGACAACAATATCGAACTACAGGTATCCATAGATTCTGTACAGCAGAATACTACAGTAGATCACGGTTCAGTAGGGACACGGAGTGCCTACTAAATAAATATATGAATCAAAAAAATCCTCCAGCAGTTCCTCAAAGGAATTTTCTGCCCATTCCTGGACCAGGACCTACAGGAGTAGGTCCGAGCGGCGGAGGACCTACAGGAGTAGGTCCGTGTTCCCGGTGGCATTGGTAGGCAGCGGTGTAAGCGGGTGGCACCCGCCCTGCTGGTCAAAATGTCACCGGAGGTAGCAGTTCCCGATGACGATTAAATCAGAGAGCGGGTAGAACTGCTCTCTACTTAAATTGTCGTTCGGAGGTAGCAGCATTAGCTCCGATGAGGAGCTTTGGTTGGTCTGGTCGCGACAATGGCGCAAAAGGTAGGATTGGTAGGCTCTCCGGTGGAAATAGACGGAGAGCCGAGGAAAAAGATAAGACTCCAGTTAAGGGAAGACGGAGATCTGAATAAAGATAAAGATGGCTCTCCGGTGGAGATAGACGGAGAGCCGAAGAAAAGATAAGACTCCGGTTGAGGAAGACGGAGGTCTGAATAAAGATAAAGATGGCTCTCCGGAGGAGATGGACGGAGAGTCGGAAAAAAAGAAGACTCCGGTGGTGGAAGACGGAAGTCTAAGAATAAAGAAGGACCGAATGAATTGTTTAAATTTGGATTGGTCGTAAAAGATCTGGGATGAGCTTCGGAAATGATTTAGACTGGAATGGGAGTAAATTAGATTTGTATTTATATGGATTGGATTCAGATAAAATTAAAACAGATTTGAAAGGATTTGGTTGTGATTGAATTAGGATTTACAACATGGTTAGCCTAACAAGTGATCGTTTCCAAATTATCCATAGGGATTCTATGAGCCTGGCAAGCTCGTGAATTCGGATTCTTATGTTTAGTGTGGAAATGTTTTCAATAATTAGGCTTGTCCATGAACTGTAATTGCAGTGAAATCGGATTGGATTTTCATTAGATTAGATTTGGATTCGAGTTGAATGGATTTGAACTGGATTTGAAAAAGATCTTGATTGGATTGGATTGGATTTGTATTAGATTAGAATTGGACTTGGATTGGATTGGATATAAATTGGAATTGGATTGGATTTGGATTTGCATTGAATATGGATTGGATTTGTTTTGCATTTGGAATTGGAGTTAAATTTAATTTGAATTGGATTTGGATTTGCATTGCGTGTGGATTGGATTTGGATTGAATTCCAATTGGATATGGATTGGATTTGGAGTGGAGTTGGACCAATTTTTGATTTGGATTGGAATTGTATTAAATTTGCAATGAAATTGGATTGGATTTAGATCAAATTTGGATTGAATTGGGATAGCATTTGGATTGGATTAAATTTGAAATATAGGTACTCAAATATGATTTTATTTGGTGTGGAATTAATTTTTTTTTTTGCATTGAAACTGTACTGGATTTGGATTAAATTTGGATTGGATTTGGCTTCGAGTTGGACTTGGTTTGTATTCGATTTGGACGATTTGGAGTAAATTAGATTTGTATTTATATGGATTGGATTCAGATAAAATTAAAACAGATTTGAAAGGATTTGGTTGTGATTGAATTAGGATTAGGAATTTTGATTTTGGAATTGTTTGATCGCGATCTTTTGTATTTTAATGTATTTAGTATTGATTTACGATTGAGATGGATATGAATGGATGGTAACTTAGCCTTAGCCTAGTTTTGATTGAATTTGAAATTGCCCGAGCAGCACACATGTGACATAGAGGGTTCTGCAACCTATATACAACTGAATTTAGCTACATTTGAGTTGCAGCAACAAAATCGGTTCAACTTGTGCTACTAGGGTGATTAAGATTGCATGTGGACTGGATTGGTATTGTAATTAGATTGGATTAAGATTGAATTAAGTCGAACTTAGTTGTAGTTTTAGTTTAATTTGAATTGGAATATATACCGCAGGAGGTCTGAATAAAGATAAAGATAGCTCTCCGGTAGAGAAATAAAATAAGAAGACTCCGGTGGTGGAAGACGGAAGTCTAAGAATAAATACAGCCCAACGAAGATAGACGGAAGATAGAAATCAGGTAAAGATTTGATATGGAGACATATGTTTGGATTCCAAATAGAGTATTGTATTCGGTTTTTATATTCTTTTAAAAATTATACCACTATTTGAGTTGGAAAACAAAATCATTTTGATTAGAAGCGACTTACAAACAATTCTAAGAAAGTTATTAGATATCGAATACATGTGATACTTTGCACTGGATTCAGATTAGATACGGATTGGATTGGAATTGGACATGGATTGGTTTTGGAATGGACTTGGAATAGAGAGGGATTTGGTGTGCATGGATTTGGATTGGATTAGATTTGAATTGGATTGCATTGGATCTGGATTGGATTCAAATTGGAGTTGGATTGAATTTGAATTGGATTGTATTTAGATTGCATTGAACGTGGAATAGATTTGAATTTTATTGTATCTGGAATGGATTTGGATTGTATTTGCATTGAAATCGGATCCAATATAATTCTATTTGGATTGGATTAGATTGGATTTAAAGTGGATTATATTGGAATTGTAAATTGGAATCGATTTGAAAAGGATTTGTATTTGGACTGTAATTGCAGTGAAATCGAATTGGATTTTCATTAGATTAGATTTGGATTCGAGTTGTATGGATTTGGATTGGATTTGAACTGGATTTGAAATAGATCTGGATTGGATTGGATTAGATTTGGATTGGATTTGGATTAGATTAGAATTGGACTTGGATTGAATTTGGATTGGATATAAATTGGAATTGGATTGGATTTGGATTTGCATTGAATATGGATTGGATTTGTTTTGCATTTGGGATTGGAGTTAAATTTAATTTGAATTGGATTTGGAGTTGCATTGCGTGTGGATTGGATTTGGATTGAACTCCAATTGGATGTGGATTGGTTTGGAGTTGGACCAATTTTGGATTTGGATTGGAATTGTATTGAATTTGCAATGAAATTGGATTGGATTTAGATCAAATTTGGATTGAATTGGGATTACATTTGGATTGGATTAAATTTGAAATATACTCAAATATGATTTTTATTTGGATTGGATTTAGTTTGTATTTGCATTGAAACTGTACTGGATTTGGATTAAATTTGGATTGGATTCTAATTGGATTTGGATTGGAGTTGGACTTGATTTGTATTCGATTTGGACTGGATTGGATTTTGGATGTGAATAGGATTTTGAATGGATTTGGTTTAGATTGAGTTTGGATTAGATTTGTATTGAATTTCTATATGATTAGAATTGGACTTGGATTGAGGTTGGACTAGATTAGATTTAAATTGCATTTGGATTGGATTGAATTTGCAATAGATTTGAATTGGATTTGATGTGGTTTGAATTGTGATTGAATTTGGATTGGATTTGGATAAGATTAGATTGTAATGGAATTGAATTTGGATTTGAATTGTATTGGAATTGTATTGAATTTTGATTGGATGTGATTTGGATTGGATTTGGGTTGGATTTGGATTGGATTTGGATTGGATTTGGATTGAATTTGTATTGGATTTGGGTTGTGTTTCAATTGGATTTGGATTAGATTTGGATTTCGATTGTATTTGGATTTGGATTTGGATTTGGATTGGATTGGATTTGGATTTGGATTTGGATTGGATTGGATTTGGATTTGGATTTGGATTGGATTTGGATTGGATTTTGATTTGGATTTGGATTTGGGTTGGATTTGGATTTGGATTTGGATTGGATTTGGATTGGATTTGAATTGGATTTGGATTGGATTTGAATTGGATTTGGATTGGATTTGGATTTGGATTAGATTGGATTTGGATTGGATGGGATTGGATTGGATTGAATTTTGATTGGGTTTGGATATGATTTGTATTAGATTGAATTTGATTTAATTTGATTTAGATTTGGATTGGATTTGGATGGGATTCGAATTGAATTTTGATTGGAATTGGATTGGATTAGATTTGGATTGGATTTGGATTTGATCCGGATTTGACTTTGAATAGATTTATAATTGGATTGTATTTAGTTTGAATTGTATTTGGACTGAATTTCGATTTGAGTTGGAATGATATTTGATTTGTATTAGATTAGCGTTGAACTGTTGGTTTTTTATTGGATTTTGAATAGGCTTTGAATAAGTGAAGGTATTCTATCCTAATTAGAATACCAATTGAATAAATAATAAAAAAAATAAATCCCATGCTGTACAATGTTGGATGTTGAAAACGTTTGAAAATGAAATACTGATAAGTTGGATCCTGAAGATCCTAAAAAAAATAATAACATAGAAATAATATTTAAATGTACATTAGACAACACTGTCACATCTTAGAGAGTAGAGGTGAGCGGGATTGTAGTGGTAGCAATGAGGTTATTTAAAAAATATTAAGAAATTAAAGTTAAGCAAAATTCAATATTATTTTAATGTTATACATCTTTGCATATCACAAATTCTTGAACATGCGATGTAACCAAGTTATGAAAGCTCAGTGCGTATTGCTGACAATTCGCCAAAATGTAGGCAATTATATTGCAACTAATGAGCTTGAAGGCATTAATGGTAAGACATGGCAACAAGGTATGAATGGCACGAATGGAGTGTTAACTCATCACTAGTGGACCATGTCTCATATGTCCATAGATATGAGTAAAAAAGGCAAAAATGTTTTGAATTTTTGGCCGATGTGTTGGAACGCATCGAAGGTGGGACGTGCACCTGGGCGGAGACTACCATAGCGTAGTGCCCATTCCTGGACCAGGACCTACAGGAGTAGGTCCAAGCGGCGGAGGACCTACAGGAGTAGGTCCGTGTTCCCAGTGGCATTGGTAGGCAGCAGGTGGCACCGCCCTGCTGGTCGAAATGTCACCGGAGGTAGCAGTTCCCGATGACGATTAAGTCAGAGAGCGGGTAGAACTGCTCTCTACTTAAATTGTCGTTCGGAGGTAGCAGCATTAGCTCCGATGAGGAGCTTTGGTTGGTCTGGTCGCGACAGTTATGAGGATCAATTCAGAGCAATTTACTTTAGTAATTCCGATGAATTTATCGTAAAAATTTGGAAATTAACCAAATACTAGCTGAAATTCTTCTTACTCTACTGCAAATTCTTCCAGTATTTCCAACGAGAACTCCATTACTATCCGGAATGAATTTCTCGTTGATATTTGAAAGAATTTCACGTAGGAAATTTAAAAGAAAGCTGACTATTGTCCGATGCCCGATGGTGATGACATTTGCATTTTTAAATATTTATCATTCAAGGAAATAGTTCGGAAACTAACTTCTGAGTCTTCAATGAACAGCATTTACGCACAGTAATATGATTCTAATATTTCTCCCTGAGTTCAAAAATATGAAGCTTTAGCTTTTTGTAGCTGACATCCTTAAGCAGACTGACAACATTGTATAGACCCAGCTCTTCTTAGTGGAAATGATGTTCCAAATGCGTGGAAATGATGTTCCATTTTTTTCTGTACTATGTTGGATGGACGTGGTTGAGAAGTTGGATGTGGGAAGACTAGATATCAGGGTCCATCGGCGAATGCATCCGAAATCCACATTACGGGTCAGATGAGACTGCGGTCATCTACATAAATCCATTCAGTAGTTGTGAAACTTGTTGAATGTCTCCATTCCTGACTAAATGTTGGAAGGTGTCCTGGAAATAGGAAATCAATATATGTTTATCAAATCGAGGCTGATAGTTTTGCAAACACTTTTCCTGGGTTTTCAGTAAATAAACAAAATGAATTAGTTGCTTAGATACCATGCAGCGTCGAAAGCGGTTCGGCGTCGGAAGCAGTTACTGTCAAATTATTTTATGGCAGTCGCCATTATGGCGAACGTGGAAAGCTGGATAGCCACGTAAATATAATTACCATAATTGATTTTGACACATGCCGTGTACAGATTTTATAGTATATGCTATCCTAGCAACCTTAGAAGACATACTAAACAATTGACTTGTCAAAATTTTTGAAATGATTTGATATCCAATTATCTATTTCTTATTTCTTCAGATTTCTTCAAGATAGTTTACTTTTAAATAATTTTGATATATGTACGTATTTTTTATATTTTATTTCTTCCAGATGAACCAATTCAAGAGTCCTATAATATCTTATTTGATACTGAATATGAACCTATATGTCTTGTGTCGACCGCCAATGTGAACCTTCATTCTCTTTATGTAGGGAATCATGAAGTTTCAATTGTTGGGATTTATTTTAGGCGAGAAGCCTGTGATTTCCCACACCAGCTACACAAACCCTCTACTGACAAGTTCCGATATCTCAGGTTCCGATGTGAACGAAGTATTGCACCTTCAACTGGAATTTGTTGAGGGCATAATATCCTTGTGCACGGTTTCCCAAAAAGTTTGTATGTGGACAAATTATTGGCTTATGGTGTAGCGTCCGTTCTTGCGTGATTTTCTAGTAAACCTTTGTAGACTGAATTTTATTTCCAAGGACCGATTTGCCGACAGTGTAGAAATTCGTTGGTTGTGATCGTAATTATGAAGTATGTTTAATATACAGAATGTAATGGTACTCCAGGTTGAGGTTGAGGGCATGTAGAGAATCCTATGTTTTACCTTTTCTCGCTCAAATCGTGTAATTCGATTGGGATTTTTAGAACCTGTCGAGAATCGGAATTTGAAGAAGTTGAAAACGTTTTTCCAAAAGAGAAAATACAAAAATAAATAAGCTAAACGGCCTTCAAATGATAATCCGCCATAAATTATACAGTAATTGTGCGATTGTAAAGCTGTGAGCGAGAATAAGGTGTGAGAAAATTCACACATATAATATTAAAATACATGGCTTATCCAGCTTTTTTTATTATAGCTTCAGATCAACTATGGGATTCAATTTTGACACATGCTGTGTACAACCTTTATAGCGTCGTTCTAGTAGTCATTGAAACATTTTCAAATGTCAAAATTTCTGAAATAATATTTACGTTATTGAAGCATTTTATTTCCTTTTGCGAGGGTTTTCAAATTAAAATGGTGTGGTGTATCTATAAATATATTTGGAACCATTCATAAATCAAATCATACTGAATGTTGCAAATGGAAGGGATGTTGCAAGGGAAATGGACAACTTTTTCCTAGTTAAAAGTCTTGAAAAAGACGTCATATCTTGTATCTTGTGCGGATTTGGTAGCTTTTTGTGAAATGTGCCATCTTCTTCCGACTTGGAAAAACCTATTTTATTTCCCTCGTCCGCTATGAGTGGGTTGATCTCGTTGTAGAAGAGGTACACTTCCGAACAGGAGTAGGTACCGTAACCGAATTGGACAAGAGTAATTTACCGACTGAGCTCAACTTTGAGGAAATGTTACGTGATCGCCGTGAGTTCAACGAGGCAGAATGGCGTGTGGCTTTCTAAGAAAACAAATATCTCCATTTTCATTCCATTCCCATTCTCCATTCCATTTCCAAGAAAACAAATATCTCATCTCAACATCACAAATATCCTATTTGAGTAATTAATAACGAAATTCTGAATTTAATCGAAAATACAGAAACTTCTGCAAGAACCAAAAGGTGTTTCTTTGTGACCATAATAACAGCTCGCGATCCTCTTACGATTGTTACAACATGGAATCATAATCTTTTGAGTGTATGCAATACATATAAGAATTGTAATAGATTTAATTCCAAGTTAGATTCCCAATTATGTCTTTAGGCTAAAATTAGTAAAACAAATAATCGACAAACAAGCTTAAATCACATAAATGGTTATAACCAGTCAAAACAGGCACATTGCCCACTTATTTTTGTGCCAGCTTTTTCCCAACAAAAGACTCTTCAGCCAGACAAAGCGACAAAGGACGATCAGGAGTGATTAGTGCTCGAGTCCATCCCAGCCGACATTGTTAATGATATCCCTGCCAGCGGCGTATTCCTTGGCAGTCATCATCAATTGAGAATGCTGTATTTTGTCGTAGATTTATATATTATTTTGTCCAGTGGGTTCTCGCTATCGAATATTGCTGGAATCCTCAGTCTGTTGTATATACAACCATATTTTGACCTTCGTTATAAGATATACAAACCCAAATTCCGCAGCCGAAGGTTTTTCTACTGGTGATACAAAATTTGTTAATGTTACAATCTACCAGGTCAAAAAATCAAGTGTAATTTTCCGAGAGTGACATCATTCAAAGTGGTGGCATATTTACTCAGAAAGCAATGGTTTTCAACTGCTTTGTCAAAATTAACCGTTATTTATCCTCATCTTTCTGGAACCGTCTAAATTTTTGAACGCCATTATGCTTTCTGTATCAATCAGCCCACCTGTACCTAACAACAGCGTCCTCAGTTGAAGATATGGGGACAAATTAGCTGCAACCGAACCCGAGATCCCAATATCTTGATCTTGATAGCAGAGTATTTGACTCTATGATAATATAGACAGTGAAATAGTTCTCTGGAATTGACAGACCTAAAACAATAAAAATAATTAAAATATATCGCAATGTGAATAACAAATTATGGACGACTCGCTACGATACGCTTCAAAATAAACAGGTGAAAATGTTAGCTTCATAAACAATTCTGTAGGATTCCTAGGCAACGAGAATTATGCTATAATCGTTGTACACAGCTAGTGTCAAAATTGAACTGCCATAGTTGATTTATGGCTAGCGTAAAAACCTGGATATTGTTAACCAGAATAACGTGTACAGTACTCAAGGCCAGCGTCAATTTGTATTTATATGCTTTAATTCAGTCTTTAATCATTCTGTCATAATTTTGATTCCCTCTTCGACTCCAATCCGTATTCTCGGGATAGGCTTCATCAAAAGATATTCAAATATCAAAATCAAAAGGTTGTGTTTTTCTAATTAATGATATTCAGTGCTTAACGACAGAAAAAGCTTCGAAATAATAATAATCTAAAAATAAAAACATATTAAATATTCGCCAACTCATCTGAAAGAAAATAAAAACGGTTATACTGAATTGGTTTGGATTTCAAAATATTGCGGATTTTTTTTTGACATATTTCTTTTTTTAGCACGTCTCTAAGGCTACCAGGGATGCCAGGGGATATTTTCAAATGTCTTCGCAGTAGAGTGAAAATGTCTTCAAATGTCTTCAATATCAAAATTATGGTTCTCAGTGAAAAAATTTTAAAATCCAATAGGTTTATAATTTCAATCATCTGCTTGTTTTATGTATCGTTCATTTTTTAACACCCAAATTGTTAGAATTCAAAAAAATATTCTTTATTCTTCTTGAGTAAGGTCAATCACTTTCCCTTTGGGTTTTTTTAATGAGTCTTTAAATATATAATCCCAACGGATTTTTCTAGCTGAATTTCTTTGTGGAATTCCTCTGAATTAACTTTTTGATGAATTGCCTGTAGGGATTCGGAATATATATGCCTGAAGAAGCTTCCACAAGATTTTCTGAAGAAATTTCTGGAGAAACTTCAGGATAAATTCTGATGATTTTTTGGAGGAATTGCTGTTGGAACATCCAAAAGATTTTCTGAAGGAACTTTCAGATAAATTACTGGATGAACTTCCAGGTGAAATGCTAATGGAACTTCAGGAGGAATTACAGGAGGAATTCCTGAGGGATTTTCTGGAGGATTTTCCTGAAGAATTCCTGAAGGGTTTTCTGAGCAATTACTGAAAGAGTTTGCAGTGAAGTGCCTGAAGAAATTTCTGAAGAAACTTCCGAAAGAACTTCTGGATAACTTTTTGGAGGAACTTCCTGAGGTATTGCTGCAGGAATTTCCGAAAGAATTCCTGGAGGAAATATCAGGTAAATTCCAGAGTATAATTCCAGAGGTATTATTGGAGAATATTTCGGCAACATTCTTGGAGCATCATCAAGAGAAATTCCTGGAGAAACTTCCGAAGGAATTCTTGGAGGAAATTCCGAACGAATGCCTTCGAGAGGAATTCCTGGAAGAGCTACTGGAGGTGGAGAAAGTCGTGAAAGAAACAAACTAAGGAATTTCTGGAGGAACGACTGGAGGACTTTCCGACGGAAATCTTGAAGGATCCTACGGAGAAATTTCTGGACGAACTTATGGAGGAGCTCCTAGATGTACTTCCAAAGGAAATTCTGGAGAAATTTTATGAAAAATCTCTGAGGGAATTGCTGGACGAATTCCTGGAGGAACTTCAAGAGGAATTTCAAAAAAAAATCAGAATGGATTTACTGAAGAAATTTATAGAGGGATTTCCAGTTCAAATCCTGGAAGAGTGCCCAAAAATATTTCTTGAAAAAATACCAAAGGAATTCGAGGAAGAATTTAACAAGAGAGTGTAACGAGTTTCTACTGAGTCTTTAATAAAAACTCTGGCGGATTTGTTTATGAAATTCTTCTAATTTTTTTTCAAAAGGTTTTCCTGTACAAATTAAAAATAATTTACCGTGGCTATTCTAAGAAATATCCATTTAAAACCAGAACAATTTCAATTTCTTGTCGACATTCGTAAGAATTTTCTATGGAAACTAAAGAAAATTTTCTGAGAAAATTGAAAATAATTTCCTGTGGAAATTTGAAACTTTCCGTAAAAATGTGGTACATGGAAATTCCGAAGAGACATCCCTAAAATTTCAAATACAAACAGTACATCGCACGAAAATTCAAGACAAATTTCTTGTGGAAATGAAAATGAATTCTTTGTGGGAGTTCAGATGATTTTCCCGCAAGAACTTAGAAATTTGTTTGTGGAAATAAAGATGAATTTCTCGTTTCAATTTTGGGGAAACCCCTGTATTTGCCTATAGGGTAACGGTACCAATAGTGGAGGTATTAGTAGATCCACAAAAGAAAATATTTTTTAAAAATTGATAATTATGGGAAATTTAAAGCTTTAATATCTTATTCAATAGAGAAACTAATAAATTTGCTAACAAAAATGAGATAGATGTCATTTAACATCAACAATTACCAAATATTGCTTGCGCCAATATGGGTACACTGTTCCTTTAGTGGTGGTAAAAATTAATTTTGGTTCCCATAGTGGTGCTATCCATTGGTTTCTTATGAGACTCGCCACTATTGGTACAGTTGCACCACTATAGGTGCAAAGGAGTCAATTTTGTTAAGGAAAATCATTATTTACAAGATAGTTGAAGATTTAGTAAGATAAGTTGCATTTAACAGGATATTTGAAGCACGACGCATCAACTGAAACCATCGTTAAGGGTCTGTCTCATTTGGAGAATTAAACTTAAAAGTGACAGTTCGAAAATTAAAAAATCACCCCGTTATAAGAATGGCTGGTGCTACCCAGCAATTCCAATAGGACATCGATGGAAAATGATTCGATATCTGTCAAAAGTAATCTTGCTCTGCGAGCAGGGTTATTTGGCAATTATTGAAATGTCACTTTTAAGTTTAATTTCAGTTTAATTATCCAATTGAGACAGACCCTAAGTGTATTATTATGATAAATCTCATTAAAACCCCACTACCTCCACTATTGGTGCTACCTCCACTAAGGGTACGGTTACCCTACTGAAATTGTTATAAATTTCCAAGATAATTTTAAAAGAATTTTCAATTTCAATTCTCTGGAATTTTCATGAAAAATTCCTCAGAATTTTCATGGTTAATTTTCCCTTTTTTACACAAATTAATTTATTGAAACGAATTTTCACTGAAAATTATTTCTAAAATCCACGAAAAATTCATCGAGTTCTTCAGAATTTATTCTCATTCTCGACGGGTATTCTGGAAATACTGAAAAGATCAGATGAATTATAAAGAAATTATAAAAAAATTGATTCTAGCCAAAAAGTCATAATAGAATTTTGTTTTTTTTTGCCGTTTGAAATAAATTAGATCGGTCATTGCGTTCTGATACGATGATCGAAATACCTTTTAACCAGATACTTTGAAAACGCCATGTTACCAAGGAAAATTTAAACGAATACTGCCATCGGGAATTTTTTAACCAGCACATAACTAAAAAATGTACGTTTGACATTTAAAATGTGTTGCAATTAACAACCTTATCAACCGGCTAGTGTGAATGTGTTTTTGCGTTGGTAATTTTAAGCCCGAAACATTAGTCTATTATGTATAACTTTTGTAATATTTATATAATCTGCATTTAGAAGTCGCAACATTTATAAGTTAGTAATCAAATTATATTTTCTATTTGCTGGCTTATTGATTGTCTTCAAGTATCTTTAAATAAGAAGGTAAGGCTTCAAATATTTTGAAAAGTCTTCAAAATGTCTTCATGAAATAAATGTCTTCACAGAGATTCAAATGTCTTCAAATTGAAGACATGTCTTCAAATCTGGCATCCCTGAAGGCTACTCTCTAAGGCACGTCTCTATGACTTCCTATAAATTCTGTACACAGCATGTGGCAAATTTTGAATACCATAGTTGATTTATGGCTAACGTAAAAAGCTGGATTGTTCTAGGTGACATCTGATGTATTTTGGTTTGTAGAATTTTTGGCAAACATGAATGTTGTGGTAGAGTTCATCAAAAGTTTTCTTTGTATTCAACCTGCTCCAGCGATTCTGCAAATAATAGAATGTGTTCACAGAATATGTTTTAGGTGATCCAAGAAAACCCTGGAATTATGCCCTTTGGGTCTACATGCGTAACCAAAGATAAGCTAATTTGCCGCCTATTTGTAAAATTCCCAATTATTACTTCCGTTACAAGACAGTCCATTCCCACTAGACGACCTTTGATCGAGACGCCATTTTAACAAATTTTAAATTTGTGCTATCCAGCTTTTTACGCTAGCTATAAATTTCTTGAGGGGTGATTCATACATGACATATATGGTGTACAGATTTTTAAAGTACCATCTTGGTAGCCATGATTTTTAGATTGTTTACGCTTATGTCAAAACTTTTCACAGTTTGTTTCACTTTTGATTAATTGATTATTAAATTGCTTCATACATTTAACTTTATTTATATTTTTCAGAATTCTGGAGCAATCTTTATTCAAGAAAAACAATATATTGCGATACATATCTGGATTTGCGACCAATGGAAACTATTTTTGCCATGATGCCTGGAGTATTGTTAGCCGGACAAAAATAATAGGGGTATACACTTAACAGCGTAGGTTGCTGTGTATCTGATTATATAAATTTTTCACACTCAATCACAAGGGACATATTTCAAATCGCCTGTGAAACATTTCCATAAACAGATACACAGCAACCTACGCCGTTAAGTGAATCCCCCTAATGTCCGTAGCGATCCAATGAAATCTAATCGATGGCAAATTATTGCGAAAGTTAGGTCTTTGAGTGAATATGTTTCTTAGGGTTTATACGAACTTCGCAAATACCTCCCTTATTTCCACTAAACAAAATACTCACCAACAGTTGTGGATCCTGACTACACACTCCCTTAAAACTACATATCCACAGTGCTGATAATCCTTATTTTTTGGAAAAATTTTGGGGTACAACGTACTTGTTTTGAGATTCTTGGAACGATGCAATTGTATCACATCCAGAGAATCTGACAGTATGGAAAATTATTGTCACAGTACGGATGTACGGAGCCAGATAAGCAAATGTTTATACAGGTTACAGGTTTTGAAAGGTTTATGACGCACGGTTGTACGGTTGATTTTCTATATGAACCAAGTCAAGTCCCAACTTAGTTTTGTGATTTAAAAAAAATATCCCCATAAAAGGCCTTCTGAATCGGATCTGATCTACTTCATGGAAGCACCCTATTACATATGCCTCCCCTAAACGGTAGCAATATACACCACTAGGACATACATTATTTGCAGTATTTACATGCAATTTAGCATTTATGTAGTTCCTTGGAGGAAAATCGTTTTCGGAGCAGATTATTATGAACATCTTATGAGCTCTAAAAGCTTATTTTAAACATGGGAACAGCTCAGAAAATATTGTAAAATATCGTCGAATTCTTCATTCTTCTCATGACCTATTCTTTTGGAGCTAAGACCTTGAATTAAGACATCTGTTTCAATCCCACAGGTAAATCAACATTCAGTAACTTTTAGAAAACCTAAAACGATTAAAAAAATGTGTAGATAAATTAAAATGCTAGATTATTAATTTCAATAAGCGACGATAAAACCTCCTCAGATAAAACTTGTTGAGGATTACAATACGTTGTCAGGCAAGTTGTCACTTTTCCTACTTATACTCAGCTTACTTTGATCCAATTACAAAAATTATAGTGTACAACAGAGATGTCAAAAGGGGTGATTCAAATTTTATAGCATGACCTGCTTAAAAAGCTGGATAAGAATATTTACACTGAGGAGAAATCTATATATCGGAATATCTTGAGTAGTCTTAAATAATGAATTCAAATATACCACCACCTGGCGGCCAAGTTCTAAACTTATCAACGCCTCATACCAAAGCACACGTCTTCCTGCATAACCTTTTTAAAAAAGGTGCAGTTCAAAATGGGTAGGATTTTTGGATATAAGTAAAATAATCATGAAAAATCATTGTGTTTGTACCCTTGTTCACTAAAACCCCTCCACGCGATGCACCCGCCCACCAATAGTCAATTTTTGGTTACCTGAAAGATGATTAAATTATCTTTAGAAACAGCCCCAAAAATCAAAAATCGGCCAAACAATAAAAAAGATATAGCAATTTCAATTTGGGGTCAATTTGACCCAAAGAGCACAGACAACGTAAGTTTTTTTGAGCACATACAGAAGGTTAATATGGGGATAACTACAGCGGAGGAACAGTCTTCACCATTACTTCCTTCGAAACACTTCAGTAGGTTGAATCTATTTGATCAAGTTTTTGAACTTCGAGCAATTGTTATATTTTGCTATAGAAATACTAGACACGAAAATGAAATATTGAACAAGTTGTTTTAGTTTAAAATTATATAGAATGTTTACTTAGGTTTGCTTAGGTTACCATACAATGTCTAACAAATCCTGATTTAGCAACGGAATTTAATAGCAAATGATAAATCCTTTAACATTTTTTAGTTTCAACTAATTAGAGAGTTTGATCTTTACCTTTCTAACTAAAATTCATCCTGAAAAATATATCGCATTTTAGAATGAGCCCCATAAATACGGCACAGCGTATCGTACACCTGTAACCAATCTAGACATTTCGAAGGCATTTCTTTCTGCAGATTTATCTAGTAAAGTGTTCTAGGAATTTTGCTGCTATTTCCCAAAATTTTTATTTGTTCAATTACCGCGTTAGGCTTCTTGAGATTGGAGATTGAGGTTCGGTAAAACTCTTAGATTTCAAGGAGAGGTTAGTTAAATAAAGAAGAACATGGGATTCTTACGTATTATAAAAACTTTACAGACTTATTTTGCTTTTCTAAGCTCCTATTGTCGCCACCGCAATATAACCAGTGAAAAGGTCTCAGTAGGCGTGAAAAAACGAAGTTAGGTGACAACTCGTGCTAGAATTTTCTCAAACAGTTAATTTGAAAATAGTGCCAAGTTTGTCAACTAAATTGAAATGTCGATGTAAAAGAAGGATATAGAAAAATCATCACCGGTGCCAGCGAAAGTGGTACATAAATCATTTTTGTCGATTTTGTGTTTTTTACACAAATTGCTTCTTAGTGATAAACTCTAATTTTGAAAAATCACTTTAATAAAGTTTAAAAAAAAAAAAAACAAATTGCTTCTGTGAGTAAAGGTCTAGTGATGGAACAACGAGGGAATAATGTTGCCAGAAAAATTGATACATGGCAGTCCTACCCACTAAAATCAGTCTATTGAGAAGCAAATTTGACAACATGGATGTTTCCCCCATAGATTTTAACCCCCATTATTATGAATTTCAAGATGGCTTACCGCCGTTTAAAATAATTTCAAAAATGTACATGTACCACTTTTACTGGCAACGATTTTCGGTCTTTGTTGCATTTTGTTCCCATTAGTAGTGGTACATGTGCATTTTGTTCCAACAAACTTGTAATTTGTCTAGAAGCTTCGCATATTTCTCATTACTACCTTTAGGCACATCAGTCATAATACGTCGGTACAGTTGAAATGCAGAAAATTGATATTTTGAATTTTATTTTCGAAGTTTTTGGAAAAATGCGTCTGCTGCAAAATTTACTCAATGTAACATGTACCACTTTCGCTGGTATCGGTTCAATTTATTCTAACAGGAAAGTCTGTTTAATTTATTCTGATCAGATCCTCGTTTGATTGCTCGTAGGAATTATCGGGCCACTGGATTATAAGCCAAAAAAAAATCATTTAACTTAACTAACTTAACTAATTTATTCAATATTTAATATGTAATGTAGGTTCAAAGAAAATCAATAAAGCCTTCAAAGATCAGTGTCTATTTTTCTTTTATTCTATTACGGCGAACGCAACGGCGAACGTGATAATAGAAAAATTTAAAAAGATCATCGAATCATTTCAAAGTGCAGATGAGAAATTTACAAAATCAGCTATGTTTCACAATTATCTCCCGTTCAAAACAACAAGGTTTTTGTATCTTCCTAACGTATTTAGAATATGTTTTAAAAATATGACTGGGGCAAAACCGACTGAATTGCATGTGAAATAATGGAGAACGTACACACTTAAAAGCCAAATTTTATTTCGGTAAAATTATTTGACGAACATGTTCTGTAAAATTTCTTTTAGCCGGAATGTCGTCAAAAAATATTGTTTCGCCGAAATATTTCAAATTGCATTGCCGAAAATCGGCCATATAAATGTACTACTGAAATTCGGCAATATGTGTTGCGATCGCCATCGGTAAACTATCAACTTTACCGATTTTCGGAGAAGTTCATTTACTAAACGTCAGAATGTCACAAAAACACGTGCTTGAAAATAGGAAAAAATTAATTGATTCTAGGCGGCGGCTACAGAAACTCTATTCATGTAAGTTTTAAATTCCGAATTTAGTCTGTTTTGATCTTAAATGTTTATATTTTTAGTACATTTCATCGAATTACCAGAGAATACGAGAAAGGCGTCAATTGTTGATTACGACCCACGCTGCGGCATCGAGATTGCTGCCATGGATTTATGGACGTGATATAGAGTCTTTCAGCTCGCCATCTTTGTGCACAAAACACGATTATAGATGACTATAGAACATGAATTGTTTTTATAATATTTTTACTTGTATATTTTATTGAAAATATTCCAATAAGGTTATAAATTTATTGTTTGTTCCGAGTTGTGTTTTATGATTATTTTATTTTTAATTTACATATTATATTCCATTGAAAATGAAAAAAAAAACAAATAATTACATTATTTCGGTAAAGCACTTTGCCGAGCAATTCGGTAACACATTACCGAACGACCCGGTAAATTTTGACAGCTAGATGATTTCGCATATTTTACGACCAATCGGCAATCTGAACTTTTGCCGAGATTTTTACCGACATCTCAGCTGTTGGATTCTCGGTAATTAATTTTGCCGGCCTTGGCGAAAAAATTAAGTGTGTATGGTTCTTGTTTTGTCTTTACGGATTGAACGAACATCTTACAGGTGAGACAAAGTAATCGCAATCCGGTAAATTTAAGTGTAAATGAAGAGACTTTGCTCAATTCATCCATTGTAGCCCGATAATGGATAGCTAATATTGAATTGTAACGTTAATAGGGAAGGAACGTTCAATATTCGCCCTTAAGCAAATCTTCGAATTTAACGATGATTACTATCGAAAGTATGTATTTCAATGTGTTAACCACTAATTTAATTTATCATCTATAGTACGGATTAAAAATATGGACGAAAAGCCAATTACATTCCAAAAAACCATTTTATTTTTAAAAAAAAGCTGCATTTTCGGTTGAAACGCACCAGTCTAAAAACTTAAACAACAGCTGTGAAACTGACATAAGAATCAAATAATAATTATTGTTAAGTGCTATTCTCGTTTCCACTCAAATGAAAGCTTCTTCTTTTTATTGGCATTACATCCATTGGCATTACATCCATCCATGTCACTGGGACATTGCCGCTCGCTGCTTAGTGTTCATTCAGCACTCCTTAGCCGTGCGGTAAGACGCGCGGCTACAAAGCAAGACCATACTGAGGGTGGTTGGGTTTGATTCCCGGTCTGGTCTAGGAATTTTTCGGGTTGGAAATTTTCTCGACTTCCCTGGGTATAAAAGTATTATGGTATCATCATGTTAGCCTCAAAATATACGAATGCAAAAATGATAACTTGGCTTAGAAACCTCGCAGATAATAACTGTGGAAGTGCTTAAGTGAACACTAAGCTGCGAGGCGTCTCTGTCCTCAGTGTGGGGATGTCATGTCAATAAGAAGAAGAAGAAGAAGTTTGGACCCTGTGCATTACGGAACCAAATAACTATTTTGTATTTTCTATTCACGGTTCATGTATCACGCATCCAAGAAATTCCTGCAGTAAAGTCTTAAGGTCTACATGAGTAACCAAAAATCTATCGGATTGTATATGTGTTTAAACGACGATGAATATAATGAGTGAATGTTCACTGTGTTATGTCTAGTTATGTGTTAGGTCTACATACATAGCCCAAGATCAGTTGGACTGTTTCAAATATAGTTCATGTCCTTACAGTACAGAGTGCCTATCTCCAGAGATTTCTTGAATGATCACGATCCTTAGCTGTGTACTCAATCTATTTTATGTGTTGCAAAGGGCGTGTACCATGTTTAAAGCATTCCGATTGATCTTTGGTTAATTGTGTAGACTTTAACGCCTAACTCCTTGGATTTCTTGGATGGCCGAGAACCTCTGCCGTTGATACATTCCATTCTGTCTTTGATTATTCATGGATATCTGCAGTCCTTTCTAAAGGGATTTGTTGGATGAATGATGATCAGAAAGAGCATGTACCGAAAGGCAAATTTTATCAAAACTCAGATGACCATAACTCTGTGAAAAATCAACCGATTTCTTTGGTTCTCACAGTGTTCGACTGGAAAATTAATCAAGTTTTGAGAAACTGTTTCAAATCCATGTTCAGACCGCTGGACACCGGTGATAATCCGGATTATTTAAGGGCATGTCAAAAATGCCATTTTTTGAGCGCCTGTATTTGAAATGTTGATTTTTTTTATATTTTTTTTACATAAAGCTCTTTCTGAGTTGATTGATATATTGATGTCACAGATCGGACAACAAAAAAATGAGATATGGCCGTTTCCGTAAAATCCATGAAACCAGTTCCACCCATTGGCGCATGCACGCATTTGTTCTAGTAGGCAGCGTTCTTGCACCAAGTGGTATCCTGTGGTTCTGAGCAAATATTTAAATCACAATTGTCCTAGACTACCGTCATACGCATATTTGTCCCATGTTAATAAGATTTTCTATGTACATGGGACAATTATGCTTTGAACGGCAGTAGAAGTGTGTGCTGGTCCGAAAATCGACGGTGGCGACGGCGCACAATGTCGGATTTTTACGACATAATTCGATAACTCGAAAACCGAGTTCAGTGCGTGATGTCTCTTGTTTCGGACAGCAGAACGATCGCGTGATCGGCCGAAATATTGTGTTCTGCATTGCGCGGCTGGTAATAAGAGTAGCCATCGAACAAGTAAGTGCAGTGCGTGTTTTAGTCGTCGGGAAAGAAATAAAATACACACTTAAAATAAATCGCAGATTTCTGTGAAATTTCACCGAAATCTCAACAGCAGAACTGTTCGGTAAAAATTTCACAGATTTTTTTTGTAGTTTTGACAGTTGAACAAAGGAAAATGCCGCAGAAAATCGGTGAAATAATTACCGAACAAATCTGCTGTTGAGATTTCGGTGAATTGAAGATAAATTCACCGAAATCTGTGAAATGATTTAAGTGTGTATCTATCTTGTGTTCAGTGGCTCTGCGCATGTCGTGCGCGGTCGAAAAAAGCGCGTTATTCAATAGTTTGCTGTAGCCATCGAGAGTGCTGCGCTTCAGTGTGGTCGTCCAAAACGCGAATCTCCTCAGTTTTCATATGCCACGGGGCGTGCATGTTTTAACTTTTAGCTCGTATTTGTGTTATTACCCATCTCATAGATCGCATCGCTTACTAATACGATATCCTATCCCAAGACAATCGTGAAGATGGAGAGGTATACTCGGTCTCTAGTAGCAGACTAGTAGCAGGCGAGAGTCAGACTAACAATTCTTCCATTCCTATATGACCGTAAGGACGTAGCCCTAATTTTCTTAAAATTTCACCGATAGAATATTTTGATCGCATGATTTCCTGAAAGGGGATAATTAGTACTAGAACCCTGTGAAAACAGATCGGAGGTTCATCTTAGTTTCATAATATTGTCATTCCTGGTATGCGTGAGGCGCGTTTTATCCTGCATGCAAAGTTTTTATTAAAATGTGTGTTTTGCTATGAAAAATGTGTAGTAGGGTGGCTCAAAAAACACTTTTTCAAATTTTTTGATGGGCCGCCCTCTTATTCGGTTCTATTTGATGCCCTGATGCTTTGGACAAAATTTCAGCCAAACCGGTCAACGAGTTTAGCACCGCCCAAACGTTGACCGATTTGGCTGAAATTTTGTCCAAAGCATCAGGGCATCAAATAGAACCGAATAAGAGGGCGGCCCATCAAAAAAATTGAACAAAGTTTTTCCCATACTAATTTGAGCCACCCTAATGTGTAGTAAAGTTAACTTTTTAGTAACTTGGTACAATCTTCACTAATTTGTTTTTCAGACATATGCTAAGGTTATTAGGAGAATGTTTTTATCCAGTGAAAAAACTTTAAGGGACCGGAAGCTTAAATTTTATCAAAAGGCAGAAAAATACAATTTTATATTTCTAAATTTTATTATGGATGCCTTGCCCATTATGTTTGATTTGGTGAACTAAAACATGTTTAGACGACAGCTGCCATCGGTTTTGTAACTTAGTTTGGGCTATTAACCAGGAAAATGCAATGACTCATACTCGTTGACTGGCGCATTTCAAACTTAGTCCTACAAAAGGTTGTATGATTGATTTAATGAGTTGGGCCATATTGCCCCGTTGGTGCATTTTGCACTGTTATCCCCTAATTTATATAATTTCGCTACCGACAAAAGCAGCGCTGTCCTCCAAAATATGCAAAACTTGTGTAAGAACTGGGCGTATGCTAAATTGTTAGATTCTTATACACCAAATGTAAGCTCATAAACAAATATTGTAAGAAAAGCTTGCAAATATTTGTATAAGAATCTAGCATTTTCCCATATGTCTAGTTCTTATATAGGATTTAGTAGACTTTTATACAGAATTGTTAGAAAACCATGGGGACAAGGTCCTTAAATTGCTGTGCAATGTACATAGATGCGGACAACCCCCCTCTTTCAACTTAAGAAAAAAATATGAAAATAAAACCTTACAATTTGGTATGGTTTATCACGTTAAAATATATATTATCAAAATATATATTGCATAGTTAATATACACTCTTTAAAGAGCTAATATTTTATGTTGCTGCTTTTTGGAACAGAGCCAGCTAGTTGATTTCGACTCAATTTTGTGTAGTTCTTTTTTAGCGTGCTCATGCTGTAAATTTATCCAGATAATATTAATCTTCAATCAGAACAATTACCAATAAAATTCGAATAGCTGATGTAAAATAATCGAATTTTAAATTTGTATAATAATGTTTCGACCACGGTGTAATTGAATGATGTACATTATTTCCAACGTTTTGCATCCATTATATACGTACATGATAAATAGGTTGAAATTCAGACAGAACTATAGTAAATAAATACCGTATGGATTTTTCATTAGCGTTCGTTCAAATAAATCCTCGAACTAGTAATTTTTTGAAAGGAAACAATGTGACTGAATTCCACGTCGAATGAAACTTGTTGCGGACGCGGTTATTAAACATAATATTAAACGGACGCGGCATATATATTACAAACGCAGACATCACCTCACTCAGTTGACTGCTGCCAGCAGACGTAACAATTCTCAGCCAAGATTAGCGAGTGCGTGGTGTCTTTTAATCGGATTTAAACTTTCAACATACTTACATACACAAGAAATGCACAGTTGCAATAATGCAGCCTTATTGGCTGATTAAATGGCTAATCGGTTTGTGTTGTATGCACTTTTCAATCGAGCATTGATTTAAAAATACGATAAGGTTGCAGTACACAATTCTAGCGGGCGATTAGCGCTAAGCATTTGATTTCAAATTAGATTTATATTTGCATCACTAGTTAGAGAAATCATATGACTTTATTTTTAGAGTTGATAAAATCCAATAAAGTTTGTTCACTGGAAAGTGTTTCAAACATCATACTAGAATAGTGTTCAAAAAATCACAAAGAAATTGAATCACTACTGATTTCACGTTCACATTTAAAACAGATTCAATTAGTAGCAGAACTAATTGTGAACATTAATAAACTATACATTAAATAAATTCAATAACCAATGATCTTTGCGTCTTCCCAGTGTAAACCCCAATGTTTAATTTAATGAATGTTTAAAAAACCTCGCGATTACTTCGTATTTGGTTATCTTGACCATTTTCCAAAATATGCGCATTTCAATTCAGGAGAGTTCATCTTTCGTAGGTAAAAATTTTCGTAAATCATAACTCCTAATTCAGAAGTAATATAATATTTTTGCATAGTTCAGTAGATCAGCAAGGCACAAACATAAATTTTCTATTGCTTATTGCGTACAAAAATCTCAGACGAACCCTATTGGATAAGCATTGATGTAATCAGTTGGCGTATGCATGTAGAACAGCGCAATTAGTTTGTAGTTAGTCGTTGGAGCCCACCGCGGCCGTGTAACGATTATATAATTGATAGGTAAAGCAATGTTGGAAGTGGGGATTATGCTTATTCCTGCTACAAAGAAGCCAGCCAACAAAGAACAATACTTGGCGGTGGCAGTAAGGAAGAATGGTGCAATATGCACATCCTTGGGTTTTTCATTTTTCTGCTTGAATTTCTGAATACATTATGCCGTCCATTTCAGATGATTTCCCCACACTATTTAAAGCGGCTTGTTCTGGCACAGTATTATGATTGATCCTCACGTGAAAGCCACCATGCGTTACCCATCGACAGCATAAACTTCAAAACGTATCAAAAGCATTCGGTTTCATTGTAGCGACGAGTTTTAAAGTAGATAGTCATAGGTCATAGTGCAGTCCTGTAGTCTTGCAGTGCAGCAGTGTACAACTCAACAGATGAAGCGCGGTAAGTGAATTCAATTAGTGATAGTTATTAATTTAAGTTGAGCCTCTATTGACATTGATTAGCATTAGATTATTAGTTTTCTTGTTTAAGAGGCTCAATCTCCTTAGTGTTTTCACTTCACTTTTTTCACTTAGTAGTGAAGTTTAGTAAAAAAGCGGATGTATCCAACAACAAAAACTGCCTAAGCAAAGTCTGTTCAATGAAAATACTAATTTATTAAATAACTTTCATAAAATCATTTAGTTTATATACAAGACTTCCAGAGACCATTATAGAAATTAAATATTACTGGGGGATGGAGCGAATTCAGAAAGAACCAGCGAGCCTGCAGCAGTTGCTTCAAAAATGTATGGAAATGTAATTTAGACCTGCTTGAATGGACTTATGTTGGTTTTTAATGTCAAGCACAAAAGGATTTATAAACTTGTTATTATGGGATAGATAAAATACTAATGAAGGGCTATGATACGTGTTTGATAACGGTGGGGCGTATTGCCCAGGCACTTTTTGAAATCCAGTTTTTCACGATTTTTCAAAAAAGCTTTATTACGTGTTCTCAGTAATATTTTTATATGACTACTCACAGGTAATGCATTTGCGACTTGTTGAACTACCAAATAACACAAAGTTTGCATAAATTACGTTGAAAAGTAAAAAGTTTTCATAGGTATTGCCTTAGGGGGGGGGCATATTATACCGTCTTACCCTAACAACAATTATCATTTTTATAATTTTACGCATGCTACGAAGCAGCAAAGCTGAAATAATGAAAAAATACAGTTGAGCATTGTTTCCGTTGAAAACGCGAGTACTTTGAAATATGGATTCCATGACGAGTGTCCTTAAAAGAGTAATCTAATGCAATACTCATTTTGATATCAAATTATGAATCTCATGAAATCTTCATAATTTCATTGACAGCAAAATTTGTTTTGAGTATGATTCCACAGTGTAACAATTTATTTTTATTCTCTTATTTTTCTTGTGTTAACCCATAATCCATGCAAAACGAGATCAACTGTAGTAATCAAATAATTGACATAATGACAGCAAGTTAAGAATTCAATTTGATTTCAAACTTTGCTCAGAGGTACAGCCCACTATTAAGGCTGAATCATAATAGCGCGTCGCGTTGAAGTCAATCATGCTCACAATGCAACGTCCGCGTTGTGCGTTTATTTATCAACAATAATGTTTAAAACAGCCAAATCGCACCGAGCGCCACCAAATCTAACCAAGATTTCGTTTATTAGATTTAATAGTTCGCAAATATTTTTTTTAAATTTTGAACGTGTGCATCACTGTTTTTATCTTGGTACGAAATATGTCATTTATAGATCATACATTTGTCACCAAGAGTATTTCAAATGAAAACAACAGCATATATATCTATCGGCATAAATATTCTATATCCTACCAGGTCACGCATATTAAGGGGACTCTTGCTTACAGATTCCGTTTAAGCTCCCTTGCAATATGTTGCCTACCCATATCCACAAATGTTATCGAACATCTTCATATTGTTATCGGTATTTGATGGCTTTTATGTTTCTCGGCACACGAAATCAAGCGGAATGGTCGTCCGAATTGTAAATTTAAAACATCATCTGCGTTATCTTTGCCTATGTACTCAACACGTTTCAAGATCGAGTGGTACAGTCGAACTTTGGTGCGTGAATCAATCCGATTGGGATTACAAATATTTCGATAACTCGCAAAGTTATCCCCAGCTCCTGGTTCCATGTCGATCTCAATTTCGTTATCTGCTGATATCAGATTGTCAAGATATTTAAATCCTCCGATCGTCCGGCTACTGCAAAGTTTGGGGGGGGGGGGTGTTCCCGTTGCTTCAACTTTGCCTACTCAACCACCTGGTCCTGCTGACTTCGATGGTGAGACGCCGCAAAAAAGTAAACGGTCAGGCCTTTGAACCCACTCAGCATAAACGAGCGTCATAGTACTAAAGCCTGTCCACGTTAAATTTCAAACACGAGATGGGTGTCAGGCAATTTTTGAAAATTTTCACCAACCACTGAGACGATCAATTTACATGACAGCTGAATCTGTCTGCTTTATGTGTTGCTTTTAGATGTTTTGAACACGCCCAAATTGATAAAAATGGCGAGGAATCAATTGGACAGTACCTAAGTGTCCGAAATTTGACGTGGACAGGCTTTAATATAGCGTTTCGTGATCATCAGCCAATACTTTGAATTGTATGCCTCGGATGGGTGGTTTTTTAAGAACACTGGCTAAGACTTGAAGCTGCTGTTCGAACCAACACTTCAGCTATCTTGGTCAAGTCGAGTCAAGTACGAGACACTGAAGACGACCACACAGTTGTGGTCGAAATACGTATCTGCAAAGATATCGAAAATAATTGGTGGAATTAAATGGAGAGTACTTTATTCGTCTTAGACGGTTGTTATTCTATCACGCTTTGCATCATGCTGGAGCAGGTTATCTAATTTCAAGAGTCCTTCCATTTGGTACTGATTGACCACGGAACCGTGACTGAGTACAACAGTGAGACAAGGGTGCATGTATTATACCTCTGTTGCTATTTCCCATCGTAGTCGACCAAATCATGGACCTTACTAGCAGTCTACCTCCATAGAGCAATCGAACGAGATGATGATACTGCTCTACTAACGCCACAGCTCTCTACCATGTAGAGTAAACTGAATGACCTGGTCGTATGCTCCCACTCAACAAACTCCAACTGGAGAAGGTCGAAACCAAAGCCAGCCAACGTCGGACGGCGGACCAAGATCAACATAGAACATGGAAATCCAATCTGTCCAGGCAATGCACCAAACCTCGAATACTCAACTCTAACATGAAATCTGTGATGTTATTCACCAGTGAGACTTGGTGCGTATTGGCAGAGATCACATAGATTTGCAAGTATTCATCACCCGATGTCTATGTTTTACAGCTCGGGCCTGGTGGGTTCACAACTGGATCCCGAATACTGAGCCCCATCGACGATCCAATATGAACGGCAACTCCACAGTGTGAATGGGCGTAGGCCGGCCACAGACAACGTAAGAGCAGAGACGAAATCTGCAAGCAAGCGCTGGAATCCGGCAGGACATCGCAGCAGAGGCAGACCCAGGATCGCCTGGCAGCGAAACCCTAACAGAGAAATAAACAAAGTCGATGGGAATCAGACTTGGGCTCAAGCCAAGGATGGAGATCCTTAACGTTGTCCCCGTGTACCCTAAAAGGTGCTCAGAACACAAGAGTGGGTGGGTGAGAATTGGATCCAACTTAATGAATGCCACATGTACATGGGTGCTGAGAAAGAAACCAATCCTAGTGCCGTATAGCCTATGAATTGTGTAACTTTGATTAGCTTAGTAATAGAGATTTATTTTAGAACTTGTTTGGAAGAATGTTTTATTTTTCATTAAACTGTAACTCTCAAAAAGCAAGGTTGTTTTCAAAGTACCATGGAAACCAAAATCTGCAACCAGACACCTGATAAGATATCTCAGATCTTGTAAGGATTCGGAAGCGCCCAGGCAGTAATCGCATGAGCCGAAATGGCCTCCTTATACAAAAACTCCCGCAGCTGATTCACGCATATTTCTTGCATGAGTAAGTGTCATGGATTCAACAGTTTAGAGTCCATCAGCAAAACTTTCCCAAAAAGAAAAACTAAAATTTCTACGGAAATAAGTTCCAGTATTTTTTAAATTATATAAAGTTCGTGCTAAGTTCATTACTGCATAAATATATTACAAATATTCATATTCTTTGATTTCTCTAAACATTCTTTGCTATTATTTTCCATTAAAATTCCAAATTTTTCATGCAATTATTCCCATTTTTTTTTCCTTGTTATTTTTTTATTCCCCCCCCCCCTCGTGTTTTTCAAGAGCTGTCGGACATAAAATAAATTTTATACAGATATGTTCCGATTTTATCACGTTCCGATTTTATCACGTTCCGATTTTATCACGCTCCGATTTCGTCAACAAAATTATTCCGTTTTTATCAACAAGAAAATTCAATCATTTTTTTAGAGATTTAGCTTTTAAAATAAAATAACTTAGGTTAGCTTTTGACCAAATGTTGCATTTATAATATTTCAAGCACAAGCGCTGATAAGGCCGTAACTAAAAAGAGAGGATTCTCTTCACCAACTTCTTCTCATCAAAATAAAAGTGACTAGATGCATGTTTGTTTGCACTTTATCACTTCAGGGTGAAGGATAATATTGTTTTTTTTTTCAAGTTCGTTTATTTGGTAGGCTCAGGCGTTTACATTGTTTTCTAGCGTTCTGATATACCTGAAAAAAACGTTGAAATATTTTTTTCTGATGTTCTAGGCCGTCCAAACCTTTCTCGAGTACATGTCCTCGAATGTATCAGGAAATATGTCTACAAACAAAATATCCTAAGCTGAGACATATGTACAAAAATATCTATGTGATCATAGGACATAAATTTATCGAGTTTTGAATAAACGTAAACTATGTTAGGGTCTCCAAAACGTCCTGGAGTTCAGAACTTGTGTTATACCCGATCAACCAAGCCCTGAACGACGTATTTGTGCATCGTTCAACGTCTTAGCAGGTCCATTGAACCAATGGGATTTCACTCATTATTTCTACAAGCTACTACAGGCCTTTTCGGTTCTCCAAAACGTCCTTGAGTTCAGAACATATGATCTAGCCGATCAACCAAGTCCCGAACGATGTACCTGTGCATCACTAAAAATCCCAGCAGTTCTATCGAGCTTGTAGGATATCACTTAATTCTATTACAAGCTACCGTGGACCATCCATGAGTTGATGTTCTAAGACTCAATATCGAATCTTTGAAACAAATGACGCCATACTAAAATATTTTCACGGTTATCTGATAGTCCTTTCGAACAATTTCCCATGAACTTCTGTTCTACATCTCGATACCGACTGTATTACATCTCTTCAAAACGTCCAGGATCTCAGATCATTTCAATACCAAATTTTCAAAACGACTTTGCCCTATCCAATGATCCAACTTATGAATGATGTTAGATATGATATCCCAGTGAGTCCATTTAGCTCATATGACTTCAATCATCACATGTACCAGTCATTGCAGGCCTTGATGGATGGCTACAATATCCTGAAAGTATTTGTTTGATGGAATCATCCAAGTCCTTTATACGCCTCAGCAAAAAAGTCCGCTGCCAAATTGCTCGTCACAAACACATCCTTAGTTATTGTACATCTAGTAGATATCTTGATCTTAAATCAAGATCATTTTGGAGGACCTTGGACATCTTCTTCTTATTATTATTTTTCTTCTTCTTTTTCTATGGTTCTACATTCTAACTGAAACATGGCCGGCTTTTCAACTTAGTATTCTAGTAGCATTTCCTCAGTTATTAATTGAAAGCTTGTCTATGCCCGCCATTGCATGAATATTTATCTTGTGAAGCAAGTACAAATTATATCAACACAACACATCATTTTAACTATAATTTTAGCTAAAAAAATCGTCAAAGAAGTTATTCCGATTTTGTCACTGTTCCGATTTTGTCAACTGAAACTTACGGACCGTGTTGATAAAACTAGCTTCGTACACATCGACTATCGAGTTCTCGGACTGTTTGAGCGGAATTACCGGATGAATTCTCAGAGGAATTTCTGGAGAAATTTATGGAATAGTTTTTGGAGGAATTCCTAGATAAATTCCCAACAGAAGTCTGAATGAATTTCCGGAGAAATTCCAGAGAAAATCTCGGGGGAATTACTTGAGCAATTCCTGAGTTATCTGCCATAGGAACTACAGGAAGAATTCTCGAAGGATATGCCGGTGGAACTTCCGGAGGAATCCCCGGATGAACTACCGGAGCTGTACTATTAATGATATGAATGTAGTACTTCTACGTGAAGTTCAACGATTTACAATATGAAAATGCTAATATCATCTTCCAAACATAGACCCGGAGCAATGTCGTACAGCACTCCCTAGTCAATTTTCGGAGGAAGAGCCTGATGAATTCTCGAAGGAACTTCCATGGGAATTTCTCAAAAAATTCCTGGAGGAATTCTCGCAGTAACATTCGGAGAAATTTCCGGACGAACTTTTAGAGGAATTTACGAAGTAAATTTTGGAATTTTCGGAGGAACTCTCAGAATAATTCACAGAGGAACTATCGAAGGAATTCCTGAAAGAAATTCTCGGAGGAACTCACCAGAACCTTCTCGAAGGACGAGCTCCTGGAGAAACTCCAGAAGGAATTCCAAAAGGAGTTCTTGGGGGAACTCCCGGAGGAATTTCCGGTGAAATTCTCGAAGGAAATCCCGGAAGAAGTCTCGGAGGATGTCCTGGAGGAATTCCCGGATGAAATCCTGTAGGATATGCCTGATTTAGTCCTAGAGGAATTCCCGGGTGCATTATTTGAAGAATTGCCTGGAAGATGTCATGGAGAAATTTCCAAATGAATTCCCGAATGAAATCCTGAATGAATACTTGAATGAAGTCACGAAGCAGCTCCAGGAGGATTTCCTGGAAAATACCAGGAGGAATTCCTGAAAAAATCCATGAGAAATTCACAGAGGAGCTCAGCCCTTTTCAAATGTTAGTCTAGAATTGACCGCCCACGGTTGCTACTCCGTTGCTACAACGTCATCTCCAATGTGTAAGAACTGGTGACCCAAAAAAAAGCACCGGGATGTTGTATGTATGGGGTAGGTAGTGTGGCAGTAGAGTGATTCAAATTTCGACTTTTTCGCCCCCCTATTCTTAAACGATTGCATTTGCCATTTTAACAATCCTTCCAATTTTTGAGCAAATTTGGATGTAATATGAGTGTGCACGCGTCATTTAAAGTTTGTATGAAAATGCAAACTGACCCTTATGTGAATGACCGTTCCATTAGGTGGCCCATGAACTATTCAAATATATTCAACAAATTGACTACAAAGAATACTTCTCAAACTGAAAGGCAGTTGTTGTTGCGAAGCGATTTGTCGTTTGGATTGGATTCAGTATTTCATTAATAACTTTTCTTGTGTGCGTCAAATCGTTTCGCAACAAAAACGGCCTGTTTTCTTGTAATATTTCCTATGTTGTCGATGTACACATATGTTTTAGAGCTTCAAGAGAAGCGTTGAGAACGGTTTTCCATAAAAGTTACTGTTTTCATAGTGATTTTCATACAATCTTCAAACCGCGCGTGTTCACTAAAAATTTCATCAAAATCAGCTAAAAATTCAGAAGGATTATTAAAATGGCAAATGCAATCGTTTAAGCATCGGGGGCAAAACAGTCAAAATTTGAATCACTCTAGTATGGCATGGTTCGTTTTGGTAATCGAGATAAAACAAAAACACAATCGAACGCGCACTTTTTTCTTTGTTTATGTGTGTTTGTAATGTTTAATATTAAGTTCATCACCAGTCGCGCACTAATTAGTTGACTCAACGGCCACACAAATCAGAGCAAAATATTTTGATGATCGCGTGCTAAACGAAACACGATTGGACGCGCATTAACTTTTTCGTTGCCTATTAACACAAACTATTAATGTACCCGCTTGCACAACGTATAACAACATATTTCAATGGCCGCGCAATGGTTCTGCGTTTATTTCAATGACTTTCCAAAGAGTTTATCACTAAGGTCGGACGTGCACTCCTACACAAATAGGATCGTTGATACTGAATACAAAAACTTGAACTACATTATATGACTTGATATTTTTTTTAGGGAAGTCAACAATATTAATAATTCAGTGCGTGATCTCTCATGTTTCGGACAGCAGAACGATCGCGCGGTCGGCCGAATTATTGTGTTCTGCATTGCGCGGCCGGTAATCGTATTAATCAGTTCAGTGTGTGATCTCTCATGTTTCGGACAGCAGAACGATCGCGCGGTCGGCCGAATCATTGTGTTCTGCATTGCGCGGCCGGTAATAAAATTAATCAGTTCAGTGCGTGATCTCTCATGTTTCGGACAGCAGAACGATCGCGCGGTCGGCCAAATTATTGTGTTCTGCATTGCGCGGCCGGTAATAAAATTAATCAGTTCAGTGCGTGATCTCTCTTGTTTCGAGGCGGGCTTGGTAGTCATATGGCTACTGCATCTGCCTCATACGCAGGAGGTCGTGGGTTCAATCCTAGGTCCGTTCCATTCTCCTACTTTGTATCTTTCTCTTTATTTCTCATGTTCTAGCAATCGCTAGAACTGGAAATGGACTTCCATACCGTTTCCATTACTATTCCTATACCTTCAATTTGAGTATTCTAACAGTAATCTGCTAGAATTGGAAATGAACTTATAGAGCTCGTTTCCTACATCCAATTAGAAATTCCATCAGTTACCTTCTCCTATCTATCACATTGGCAGCTCGTTAACCAAGACGGACCTCTGCCTCTCCAACCTAACCCAGAAATTCCAACAAATTCCGCATGAACTCGTGGCAAGTGCAGAGGTATATTCGGCTTGCAGTGGGCGAGTGATTGCATCATCATTTCCTCCCCTTCCCTACATTGACTTGCATTCTGACGTGGCAGGCGCCAGTATGACCTAACAAATGAGATCACCAGTACTTGTACATTGAAGATGTGTGCTAGTCCCAAGCAAACATCTGTTGGTTCCCTGTGCAAGAACAGCTGATCTGGTCATAATGGAGTAGCAACTACGAGCAGTCAATCAAGCTCAAGCTCAAGCTCAAGCTAATGGCATGTATGGCTAGGGTAAATGATGCATCCCGGACATCCGAAAACACCTTGGACCCTTGGATACATTTTACGTGTTTTCTACTTAGCTTCCTTCAAATAAATAGGAATCATATGTCTGTTTAGTCACTTTCATAATCATTTTTCTAACCATATGTATGTAAAAAATTGAAGAAAATGTGTAACCAAAAGTCCAAACTACATTCAGACGTCCAAAATACCAAATGTAATTACGTTACCCTACTAGGGGAATTGCACCGGTTTTGGCCAACTTAGTGCCTAATTTGGCCAACCCTGAAAAATACATATTTTCCCAAAATAATCGATCAGTTGAAAGCAGCGTTGAAGTGTCAGGGATATATCTCTTGTTGGAACTAATAAAACCCTTGCGAATTGCTTTATTTTTGGAGTTATTCACAAAATTGGCCAAATTAGGAACATGGCCAAAACCGGTACAGTTCCCCTTTTAGAAATATCTTTGGATGGGAGTAATACTCAGAGGGAGTAAAACAGCGCAAATTCTTTCACATGGCCCAAAAAACTTTAATGGCAACACAACTTTAAGTAATTGGAAGAAGCTTCAGTGAGCTTAGTAAACAGGAATGGTTGAAGATGATGTACGCACACAGTTCAATGGTGTTGTATGGTATGGGGAGGTGGTTTGGTTGTGGGCACCCCCACGTATCTTTTGACTGAAAGCAGATACTGGTATTCTGACATCTGTCTTTCATTTGCTATCAAAAGACGATGTTTTGTGCAGAATACCAAACTAAATAGACACCTCTAACTTGAACTATGAACAAATAAATTGTTTTCTTTATAAAAATCTACACGAAAATATTGATCTTTTTCAAAGTGTCATAAAATGGTGTGATTGAATTGAAAAAGTGAGTTCTAATGCGTATTCATACGGTTAATATAGTCTATTTTGAGGTTCAATAACGATTACCATCAAAATTTCAGCTCGAAATTTTTTTTCATCACTTTCCTGAAACGCTGCTAAATTCGGTTGTGGGCACCTTTATTGGTTCGGTTATGGGCACCATCTTTCAATTGACAAATCGTTCAATATCACTGAGTTTATCAACAAACATATCGACAACCTTATTTTTATGCTGTTTTTATGCATTTTTGCATGCATTGAATTATTAAGTCATAATTTATTGTAATAATAAGTTTTATTATTTATTTGATTGATTTGATCTATCCATTGTATAAGCGCTTTTTGGAATTAAGCGTTAACCAATTTACACTCATTCGACGGGGAATTCAGTCATATTGTTTGCCATTCGAAATTGGACCTATTAGACATTGCCTTCCGAAGTTGTTGACAAATTACCATTTATTTTCATAGGGACCCCTCATTGAGAAGGAAAACGCGAAATTAAAAAAAAAAAATAGTTTTGTGCCTGCGATGTACATAAATGAATGCAATATATGTAAATTGATGGAAAAAGTTAAATCTAACTTCCTCATGTACTATTTTTGACCTTTCTTAAGTGATTGTTTTCGTTACCTTCTTCAATGCATGAGAAAGGCATCATCACTGCTAGGTGGATTAATCTAGGTTTTTTGATTGTTTCATGATAGTTAAAACAAATAAAGTATTTTTTTTCATTGAAACTATGTGGATTCCATTCGTTATTAGCCGGATTTTCAAGGGTGCCCACAACCGAACCACAAAACTGAAATGTCCAAAAATTCCAAATTTGCGAAATTGACAATAAAATATTTCAATTCAATTAAATCAAACCAATTTTTTCTCTAGCAGTAAGATTGTATGTCTAGCTTTCCATTGATATAAAAATGTAGACATAATACCAACTAGAACCGAAGTTTCGGACAAAATTCAAAAGGGTGCCCACAACCGAACTTCCTCCCCTGTGCACTTATGAAGTAAAAAAAAAGTTGTTTTTTGTTATCCAAAAAACAAAATTATAAGTTAAAATTATAATATTTCAAGGAATTAACCATTGAAATCATTATTATCATCATCATCAAATCATCATCATTATTGAAAATTCATTGAAATCATCAATTAAATTTCATTGTACTTCGAATGCAAACAAAAGTAACAAAAACTCTCAAAACATTTCCAATATTTTTTAAATTTCCAAAAAATGATGATAACAGAAATTTCCAAAAATAAAATATAAGGTCAATATAATACAAACAAAGAAACTGATAAATAAAATTCTACTCAACGAACAGCAGCTTAATTTCTCGACGACTAGTATGGAAAATCAGCGGCCAGCGTAAAACACCACCAACAAAGATAAACGAATAATCCCTCCATTGCGAATCTTGCCTCTTGTCCAATCATTTTCACGTTTAAATCTTCAATATTCTTCAAACTCCGTTGTTCTGGAATTCTTCACATCTGAAATAAGGAAAAAATAAATTCACAAATGTCAACGTATAAAAAAAAAGATTCTAACTGACTGAAAAGACTGATTACGCAATTGCTCATTGCCCCCCATGGAGGAGGATGTCTATAATTTTCTTAGGCTCCATCTACCTAAATAAAGAAAATGTTACTTGTTAATCATTCATAAATAGTGGGGGATAAATTTTGTATAAAAAAACAATTTTAGAGCATGACTTGGTTGGCGGTACGTCTTCACTTGTCATAACAACATTGGCGTAAATAAGGGGGGGCCGGGGGGGGCTGGCCCCCTCCAGACCTACTTGTGCCCCCAGAAAATTTAGAAAAATAATTCCAACTTGGTCAATTTTATTTCATTTACATATTTCCTACATATTTCTTAATTTTGATTATGAATTCTATAAACATATTTTTGTTGCGTTATCACATCTATGACCATTTGTTCAGCAAAGCATCGAAATATTTAAGTTGGACCCCCGGGAACATTTTCTCGATTTTTAAGCTAAAACCAATGCCGCTTATAATTCAGTTGCTAGCTTAAAATAATAAATTTGTTCTGCATTTGTTTGACTAGTATCCTGGTCGCAGAAACATAAAAACATAATTGTATTTAGATATAAATATTTCTGTTCTATTAAACTACCATCCGCTTCAAAAAAGACTGAAGCAACTACATCAAAATTAGCACATGTACACAAATCCGGTCAATGAAATTTCGAACGACCATTCTTTCGAAAATCTTCGAGTTAATCGCAATGTATGCCGCAAACCAGTTGATCAAATTCCTATGGAGCTTTTTGCTCTCGCTAAATAATTCTGGCACAGAAAGATATGAAATTATAAAACTTAAGAATCTTTGTTACAATGACAGAAAAATCAACAACGCATTCCATTGAAAGTATTAGGAGTCCTAATTTAGGACAAAACTTAGGCAACCTTCGCACTCACAACAGAGATTGCATTAAAGAAATATTTTTATAATCCTCAAAAGATCTTGTTCCATTTAATTTTTTGGTGATTTCATAAGGATCATCGGAAAACTCTTTTGTGTCTGCTTTAGTTAGAATTTGTTTTTTAGGATAAAAAAAAATTAGATTTAGAAACCAGTTCGTATCAGAAAACATTTCTTTTGCAGTACAATTCAGATCGATTTGGTTGCTTCTCAAACCATAATAAAGCCTCTTCCTAACGTCAGTAACTACAAAAACCCTATGTTATTCTGGAATTTGATTTATGACTCATGGAATTTATGACTCATAAAAAACACTTTAGGATTCCAAATTTGTGTTCATCGGTACTTAACTATTTCAGCACATAGCATACATTTTGGAATTGCATGAATACTTATATTGATTATGACAAAATTTCGTGGAATTTATTCCACATCTAAAGAGTTTCAAAAATTTCAAGTTTCAAAAAAATCGAGATCTTTATGCATTAAGTATGTAATTATGGAAATGCTTGAAAACTTTCAGAAATATACTCATATCGAATTTCATTTATAGATATTTCGAAGAAGATTCTTGAATCTTAGATTACACACTTATCCACATTTAGTAACATGGAGAAGACAAGTTGACACAGACACAACGTTTTGAAGCAATTACAGCATCATTGGAAATCAATTGTATTATTCGCGATTTTTTATGTTAGTTCTAGGACGAATGAGCGATAAACTTAGTCAAACAATTTCTATTGCAATCCATGCGCACAGTGCTTTAAATCGCCTTTGAAAATTACATCACACCAGCTGGTGCCATGGCCCCCCCTAGACCGAGACTCTAGTTACGCCTATGACATAACAATACACTGAAGACGCCCTTACTGTTAATTCATCTTATGGCAAAAGAAATTCAACCTTGTGAAGGACATCTAATCTGACTAAGAACTATGTACGTTCAGATTAAAATAAAATCTTCTTTTTCGAATCTTGAAGAGCACAAGACTCCTTGCCATGCAGTATCGAAACCCTGTTGTGTTTTATAAGAAGCTTCTCCAGACAATTGCTTCGAGTGGTATCTATTCATTACTCTCCAGAACAATAGTGCTGGTGCTCGAACTACACCAAAGATTCTCTCCACCATTGTTCCCTTGTACGAAGCTTAGTCCTCTTCAGCTCGTTCATTCCTCAAGTAGGACCTTCATTGTGAACCATTCTACGGTGAAATTAAATTATTCGGTAGCCTGAGCAGCTCAGGCAAATATTTGTTCACTATGACAAAGAAACTGGCATGCAAAGAAACTTTCCTTTTGAAAGAAAGAGTTCTTTCTCTTGTCCTGGACCTCAGCCCTAAGACTCCGAAGAGCCACTCAAATAATAAGTCTTAAAATTGGAAGATAATTGTCATCCAGTTTAAGTAGCAACCGATATCTCCGATGGCCACATTCTTCCAGCAGTACTTACCCAGGAACATGAGGAGACGATGATCGATTCCAAATCTCCAGACAACAGAGACCCACTCTTGAAGGTCTTGTCTTGAAATAATGAAATCCACTCGAAAACTGAGCCAGATTTCATTATTATGTTAATACCGGAATTTAATCCATTTTAATGCAGATTAGACCCTGACCATAGAGGGCTGCCGCCGTCGTAGATCGGTCGGGCAGCAACCGGTGTTGAAAATGAGACCAAGGAGGAAGCAAACGCCTCGTGACAGGCTGCTGCTGTCGTGTGGAAAGGTCCAAAAGATAGCAAAAGGATCAATAGATGAAAAGGGATTTGGCGATGATACCTATTTTTTGATCTCTCGAGAGGACTCGTTGTTCGGATGGTGAAAGGAGCTTAGCGGCAGTGGAGCGTGCGCCCGTGGGTGTATTTACTGCCGGCTTTTTCGTATGAATTGTTTGGATGCTGAAGTGTTTTTGGATGCGTTGGAATCCTCACGTGACAAGCGCAGCACATTAGGGACTGTAGTTAAGATAGGTGATGACTTAGTACTGCATGTTGAATTTTTAGAATCTGACCCAAATTACTCTAATAAAAACAATATGGCACTCGATTAAGTGAACCTAAATTTTTTTTTTTCATTCAACAACAGGATTTAAAATTTTCTTTCAATTTTCTATAACAAGCAAAATGAAATCTGCATAAAAACTTAGCTTTTACAGTTCTTAAACAGAATTGATTCTTTTTTAAAAATATACGCAACATATAAGGGTTCTGTGCAATTAATAAACGAGTTTTTCAAGCTTCCGGGAAACAAAATATTAAAAACAAGCCCCCAAAACATGAAGTTTAATACGTGCTACTTGGTCAATACCATTTATCTAATAATTAACAGGGAGAATTCGAAGAATCATTAATATAGTGAGCATTTCATAAAATCAAATAATATCATTTATTCAAAGCAGTAAATCTTATTCACAATCTCAATACATTCACAGAAAATGCAAAAGCACTTGATAATGAGGTGTCCGAGGAGTTCATAAATATACACACGAGAGTATTACATCAGATATAAAAATCTAAATCACACAAGTATTCTCCTACAGAAGCAATATGGATGCAATACTGAAATTCACTTTTTTACTGTCATCGTTCCCATCTCCCCGCTGTTCGATAGGCGGATCATCCCCAGCGTGGCTCCTCGCCGATGAAGACTCCACCACCGAAGCGGGTGACGATCGAACCGGATGCACATCCTCCGAGCTCAGCGGTTGTGTCACACTGAAAGCGGACGATCGGTCCGACTCGGGAATGGATTCCGTGGGTGATATTTGCGGTGGCACCGGTGCCGGACTCAACTGATGATTCACCGTCACCGGTAGAAAGGGATGTCCCAGCTGATGGGGTGCATGTTGCGGTCCCAACCCTTGGTGCGGATGGTACGGGTTCCGGGCAAAGTACGGCATCATCAGATCCATCCAGCTGGGATTGAACATTTGATTGTACTGACGCATCAGTAGTTCGTTGGCGGCGGCAGCTGCCGCACTAGAACCCGGCGGAAACCTTCGATGCATCTGCAGTCGCAACGCGTCGGGCCCCATTCCGTGCTCCAGTCCACCCATTAGCAGCCGGCCGGGGTCCATCGATTCCGACAGCTCGTTTGATCTGGCCCGCTTTGCCTCGTGGAGCTGTTGCAGATCGTTGCGATCCTCGTCATCTGTCATTTGGCCACATGTTCCGGAGGACGACAACGATGACGACGAGGAGGATGACGTTGATGTATTGCTGCTGCCACTGCTGCTGCTGCCTAGTTTCCTCTTGCAGCGCGACTGGCCAGTCTCGCGGAATCCTTTGGCAAACGGGTTGTTATCGATCTTCAGTTTGGTTATTCGATCGTTCTGCAAATGTTGGAAGAGAGAGAACAAACATAGAGGGATGATAAGATCGGTTCATTGGACTAAAATATAAACTCCCCCTGAAAAATTAGACATTTTCCATAAAAAAATAGGAAATCGCTAATGACGAAATCAGGGTATGAGTAATAAATAAATAAATCCACACACCGGGAATCGAACCCAGCCACCCTCAGCATGGTTTTGCTTTGTAGCTGCGCGTCTTACCGCACGGCTAAGGAGGGCTAACAGTTTTAAAAGCAAAAATTGCAATTATAATAGAAGCATTTTCCACAAAGAAATCGAAATGTTTCACTTGAAAAAATATAAAATTTCTATAAATAAATCAATATTTAGCAATAAACAATTACAAAATTTTCCTAAAAATACATATTTTTTTCCACAAAAAATTGAAATCTTTCCACGAAAAAATTAATAAAGTGCAAAAAAAATATTAAACTTTCCATTAAAAAAAATTAAAAAACCAATAAGCACTTTTCCATAGATGACCCATTCTTTAAAAGCGTTTAAAGTTTATAGAAATAGTATATTAATTGCTTTTTTTAAATGGAAATTTTCTTATTTTTTATTGCTCTTTATTGATTATTTTATGGATTTTTTTTATTTTTTGATGGAAAAAAATATTTTATGGAAAATTGTTTATTGCTAATATTTAGTTATTTATGGATTTTTTTTTGTTGGTGGAATATTTTCGTTTTTTAATGGAAATTCTTCTTTTATAATTGCGATTTTTGCTTCAAAAAGTGCTGTTTTTTGTTTTGTGTAAAATTCCTCATTGTTTATGTTATTTTTGCATGATTTCCGAAAATTTTATATTTATTTATTGCTCATATCCTGATTTTTTTATTGGAAATTTTCTATTTTTTTATGGAACATTTTTTAATTCCTTATGGACATTTTATTTTGCTGCCGGTTCTTTGTGATTCAGAGTGAATTCATTTCAACTAATGTGTATAGGGTGTCCATAACACGTGAATGAACAATAAATATTTGACAAAATGAAAAATCGAAAAGTATTTATCTGCAATTCCTGATCATAATATCTGGTTTACAGTTCACCGTTGAGTCATAAAACGGTCTACTTTTCCATACCAACATTAGTAATTCAAATGGGTTGCATAATATTCATTGTAACACTCATATGGGTCCTATAATAATAAACCAACATCAGAACAGTTGGGTTCGAGTCCCATCGAAGGGAAAGTGGTTACCTCCAATACATTTTTCAAATCAATATCTTCCACATAACGTACATATTCACATATGAGTTTCCATAACATTGTAAATTAACGTCCAAGTCGGGTGGTTTAATCCCCGGAAATAGGCAATTAACTTTGATTGATCAGAACAGTAGTTACATGACTACATTTAGCTGAATTAGGTTGGGTAAGTGTTCGAATAGTGTATTCTCTGCGTCGCGTAATAAATGAAATAGGGTTAAGGCAGGCATTTTCGTCTTTTCGTCATAGTCTCGAAAACTAATAAAAGAGACACTTTTTTGCCAAACTCATCCATATCAAATCGTAAGCTCAGGAGAAACGTTCTGCTATAGTGGAGTTCTAGCAAATGGACGTTGCTTTCGTTGGTTTTAGCCCCTACGACGATGGACGGAAATACCTGCCGTGTCCCTAGTTTGATGGACATGACAGCAAAAATTTCCAAAAGCAAGTACCGTCAACTGGGGGGAAGATGATCATTTTTAAGACAAAACATTCAATAACAATGTGTGTTTACATTTTAAATCGAAACAAATATTTTCAAAACATGTACTGCTATACGCTGCAATAATCAACAACTTTAGTTTTCTGAAATGCGTTCGCATTTATTAAAATATTATCACACATTATTTGAGTAATCTGGTTTGGGGTGAAGTTGATCAAGACAGCTCTACTAAAATCAATATGTAGTAGTCAAAAGTAGTCAAAATACACTAGGTTATTTGTATGGATGTGGAATTTACTACGTAAAGAAGTCCACGAAGTCAATTTTTGAAACGAAAATAGCGTCATTTATGACTATCTCTCTCTTTCTTCCACAAAATACATTTTCATGATTATAATCGAAAAACTCGGATTTTTACCTAGCGGTAACATTACTTGAACGGAGAATATTGTTGACTACGTTTCATAAAAAAAATTTGGCACTTTTGACTGACACATCAAATGATCATCTTCACCTCAATGATCATCTTCCCCCCAGTTGACGGTACATCTATCGCTTCACGGTTTATCGAACTATGCAATATGGCGCGGCAACATGGAATCTCTGCAGAAACATAATTTATTTGCAAGAATGATCATGTGGAGTAAATTCTGGAAGGAATTAGACGAATACAAGCATAATTTTGGTACAGATTTGTCATAAAGTCCATTTGTCGTCATTGCAAAAAAAGCGTGTGCAACTCGTTGCAAAACTCGATTTTTTTAGCACTCGTAGTTTTTTGTCTAACTCGGCAAGCCTGGTTCGATAAACGTACGACTCGTGCTGAAAAAATCATCTTTTTGCAACTTATTGCACAAAGTTCTATTTTGCAATTCCCGATCCTGGTTCACAGTTCGGAGTGGCTTTTCCGTACCAACGAAATGGTTGCAATGGGTGCAATAATCACTATGCAACTCAAAGTCAGAGTTGCATAATAGTAGTTTGTGCAACAAGTTGCAAAAAGACGATTTTTCAGTACAAATTGTATGTTTATCCAACGCGGCTTGCCGATCAATATTATTATAGTACGGCATTTTAAAATGCAGTCTCATCCTAATTTTGACAACAAAACCAGATTTTTTTGTTGCCAAAATTTAAAAAAAACACGTTGTACCGAAAGGCAAGGGATTACTCCTAAAAAGAATTGTTGCTAGAAGGCTCGGAGATCCATAGTGTTATATACCGACCGACTTAGCTCGACGAACTGAGGTGATGTCTGTGTACAAATTTTGAAGACTCGCTTTTTTGGAACTTGGCATTACCCGGCATTTCGGAATTATTGAAAAATAGTGTTTTTTATTTAAATCGAAATTTATTTCAAGGTTGGTGGCAATGCATATTAATGCAAAAACATGCAGAATATTATAGAAAAAATACGATCTATTCCCATGATGTGCTTTTTTGACCTTGTTACCTAGACCTTTTATATGATTTTTTAATTACATTTAATGATGCACGAAAAAAGGATCATTGCCACTAGGGGGATTAATTGGGTTTTTTATCTACCTTTTATTTGGAATGGTCATTGACTATGAAGCGTTACGGAGCCGAAGGCATGCTTTTTAAAACAATTTTTCGTGATTCTGTATGTGACGAATTTCGCGCCAACCCTTCTATGGTGGGCATAAAGATATTATATTTCTAAGCCACTCTGGTTTTTAAAAAATTGTCAAGAGTAACATTTGATAAGGGCATATTTTTTAAATTTATTTGTTTTTAATTCGATGTAACTCTAAGACCTACAAAAAAGTATTGTATGGCGCAATGTCGTGAAATTTCCAGATTTTTTTTGGAAAAATATCCAATATGCTTCCTAAACAAATTTTTATACAGTGAACCTTTCATGAATCGATGTTCTTAGACTCGATATCGACTCATGGAAGCAGATTATGCCATATTAAAAAATATTTTCTGGGTTACTATGATGAACCCTTCAAACAGCTTTCCGAAGATTTCCTATTCCACATTTCGATATTTCCATGAGTCGATGGTCCCTTCAATATCGACTCATGGAAGTTTGACTGTACTTCCAAAATGTGTCGTTGGTTGACCTATATTTGGCGCAGTAGGCATAAAACACGGTGATAAATTTTCACTCAATATGGACATGAAAAAAATTTTTGTTAGAATTTTTTTTTTCCTTAAATAGGGTTTCTTACCCCATTCCCAGCCTAACATGCGTATGACTGCATTATTTAATTGATATTTATGACAGGATGCAACTTTTCCTGAATTTTGTGGGCTGTATAATACTGCAATGGGGCTCTCTTCTGCTTAAAAAATAGCTATTCGTGCTAGATATCGTTCAAAAAAGCTTTTATTTGATTTAAATTAACGAGGTGCAGCACTCATTTCAGTCATAGCGATTGGCATTCCGGCATACATAGAACCAGTTCCCGGCCTAAGCAAAATTTCACTCAATCAATCAACATTTTACTCTCATTCTCTTTCGGGACGGTAGAAAATGCGACGTAAACAAAAATATGCACGTTCCACGACAACAAGATGCCAGATGGTATTATTCATAATCATTTTTATTTGGTTGAGAAGATATATCTATTCATCTAAATTTCTTCCAAATACTTAAAAACAATATTTTTTTCACCTTTTGAAATCGAGAGAATTATAAATAACATGATAGCGTCAAATAACATGATAGCGTTATAAATAACATGATAGCGTCAGTTTTCTTATTAACGATGAGGGATCATTTTCATAATCCTGGCCTTTTGGCAGCTCGGTGCAGCTAGAAGTTTTTAGGCCGAGGTGAATTTTTGTTCGGTTTGAGAGTACATTTTTAAATGTATTCTAATATGTTTATATTAGTTCTAGTGATACGAACTAATAGAAAAGATTAAAGTGCGTGAGATTAGAATTATTGTGTGGTGATCAAAAGCTTGAAGCAATGATTGTATCGAGCACTGTGACGATTTTCAGGTAGGTGTTTATTTGATGATACCGTTTTGTAAAAGTGGAAAGAATTACTCCGGCTCAGTGGTGTGGCATCGGAGAGCGAAATTTTGAAATCTACATTTTTATTTTCTACAATTGGATCAATTAGGAGTGAAACAAGTGATTGAAAAATATTGAGTGTTGTGTAAAATGTTGAAAAATTATCAATCATAAACCTACGTCTTCAAAACAGTATAAATCATTAGTTTTCTGTGCAGTGAGCCGGGAACCGGGTCCATAGCCCAAGTAGTGATTTACCCTATGCCACAGGAACATTATTCCCAAAAAAGTTAGATAATTGAAATATCTATCTGCAGAAAAAAATCATCGATTTCTGAGATGAGTTTTTTTTTTTGTAATATCGACTTCTTGATATTTTTCCAAAAAAACTTCTGGGAATTTCAAGACAGTCCGCTATACAACACTTTTTTATAAGTCTTGTCATTTTAGCGATACATCGATTTTTAAAAAATAATGAAAATAAAATAGACACTCATCAAATGTTACTCTTGACAATTTTTGAAAAACTAAGCCTATGCAGAGTGGCTTAGAAATACAATATCTTTATGCCCTGGCTGGAGTCTTGCTCAAAAAACAATTTTTCATTATTAAGGAACCGAAAGACCATGGTTGTAAAAATTAAATGCTTCCAATCATTTGAAGGTACGAACACATAGGATGTTCAGCCACAAATTTCATAGTAGCTTCGTATTCTAATTCAACAGTTCGTAGAGCCAATCATAGGACTGTCCCTTGTAGTTTTTTTACTCAGCTATGTCAATCTAGTTTTTAGAGGATTTTATGCAGAGTATGGCCCCCAATCAGTTCATTATATAAAGATTCGCTTTGGATTCAATCTCTGCTTAGTTTTAATCCATCGGGGAAGCGTCGTTTGACCGAAACTCATCCGGCTAAAAGCCATTTGGCCGAATTCACTAAGCCGAAATCCATCTGGCTGAAAGTCATTTGGCCGAACGGGTCATTCAGCCGAATAGGTCGTTTGGCCGAATAGGACATTTAACCGAATGTGGCATTTGGCCGAATAGGTCATTTCGACGAATGGAACATTTAGCCGAGAAGGTCATTTTGCCGAATAGGAAATGTGGGGCGAATAGGACATTTGGCCGAATAGGACATTTGACCGAAAGGAACATTTGACCGAAAGGAACATTTGACCGAAAGGAACATTTAACAGAATAGGTCATTTGGCCGAGAAGGTCATTTGGCCGAAAAGGTCATTTGGACGGAAAGGTCATTTGGCCGAATAGGACATTTGGCCGATTCGGAAATTTGGCCGAATAGGACATTTGACCGAATAGGACAGTTGTCCGAAAAGACATTTGGCTGAGTAGGTCATTTGGACGGAAAGGTCATTTGGCCAAATAGGACATTTGGCCGAATAGGTCATTTGACCGAATGGGACATTTAACCAAATAGGTCATTTGGCCGAAAAGGTCATTTGGCCGAATAGAACATTTGATCGAATTGGATATTTAGCCGAAGGATTCCGCTACCTGTTGATGGTGTTGGTTTGCGTGGGAGAGCTATCAAATTCGTCAAATCGTGGTTTGAATCTTTGTTTCTTCTTCTTCTTATTGGCATTACATCCCCACACTGGGACACCTCATAGCTTAGTGTTCATTAAGATCTTTCACAGTTATTAATTGCGAGGTTTCTAAGCCAAGTTACCATTTCTGCATTCGTATATCATGAGGCTAACACGATGATACTTTTATGCCCAGGGAAGTCGAGACAATTTCCAATCCGAAAATTGTCTAGACCGACACCGGGAATCGAACCCAGCCACCCTCAGCATGGTCTTGCTTTGTAGCCGCGCGTCTTACCGCATGGCTAAGGAGGGCCCTGTTTACAAAGCAGATAAGTCGTTTTGAAAATTTTGTCTTAAAATATCTTTTGACCAGGTGGTATAGATTCATCGTAGTCGGTAGAAGGGTTCAACAAAGTAAATATCCTGTCGGGGATATTAACTGATTTTCTATTAAATATTTATTCTTTTTATAAACCTATCACTCTTTGAACAATGTGAAATACCGCAATAAATCATTTATTTTTAAATTGGTGTTGATAAAAGACCACCTCAGAAAGTTCCTTTCTTTTGAACATCTATTCGACGAAACGTCATTCGACTAAATGTATCAAGATTATTCGTTCTAAAATCCGCTTTCGACCAAATAGACGAAGATTCTTCTTTCGGAAATTTGATTTTGACTAAATGTCCATTCGACCAAATGTTCATTCAACGTAATGTCCTTTTGACCAAACGTAATTCGACCAAATGTTTTACGCCTCTAGTGGACTTGTTTGTTTGTTTATTATTGTCCAGTAGTGTAAGATATAAATCTTTTTAAAATTACTACCTCCGATTTTGAAAAGATACAAAAGCTGTCTAAAATTATTGTCATTACCTAGTCTACTACTTATTAAATAAATTTAATTAGGACGGTTCCAAAAATTGATGCAGCCACTCTTGAAACTTGCTTCCGACGAAGAACGTTTTACATCGGGCGGTAACGAATTCCAGTTTACCACACCTCTAACGAACAGCGAACTAGCGTAGCATAACGTATTGTTAGCTGGAACTACAAGATTCTGCAAACGTCGACCTCGGGACTGAATAAGTCTCCTATACAGTATCGTAGGAGTTTGAGTTATTGCCAGGTTTCTCAGAAAAATGCAGGAGCGATGCGCATAGAAGTATTGTATAGGGCATCCAATAAGGTTACATTACAGGTGACTCACATGATCGTAACGGTTTAATCCAAAGACGTAACGTACACAGCAGTTAAGCGCCACTCGAAGTCGATCTAACGATTTTGCATTCGGATGGACATGTAATATATCGCCGAACATGAAATGCGGCAGAATCAGGGATTTGAAGCTTCAGCTTGATAGTTGACGAGGCAGCGGAGGTACAGCGAGCGCAGGCTGGCATAGATCTTGCCACATTGCTGAGTAATCAGTCCATCCCACTGCAAATTGCTTTGAAAAACGAATCCGATGTTGTTTGCTGTATCTGACCATTCGATGGTCTGATCATCCATTACGTTTCTAGGAACGGGTGGAGTAAATCCATCAGCAATACGACGTCGGCTTGTGACGAACAAAGCTTTACTCTTAGCTGAATTTACTCAAACATTGTTTCGCAGTGACCAGTCTGCCACATGTACAAGGTCCTCATTCACCATTCTGACAAGTTCTCGTGCGCAAGGGCCAAGCTGAGTAATGTAAAGCTCAACATCATCAGCAAAAATTTGAATTGAGCAATACTTAAGTACCGTTGGTAGATCGTTGATGTGACAGCTGAAGAGTAGTGGACCAAGAACTGAGCCTTGCGGTACACCAGACGGCACCTCAACGCTGCTAGAGCAACAATCGCCGCAGAAAACAGTTTGTTTTCTGTCATACAGATATGACCCAATAAGGTTCACGGCATCAGGGGAGAAGTTGAACTGAGTTTGAAGTTTATCCAATAGCTTGTTGTGAGGGATGGTATCAAAAGCCTTGGAGAAGTCCAGTAGCAGCAGTATACCAGAGCCTCTTTTATCGACGGTGGTTCCCAAGTCGTCGTACACTCGAAGAATTGCGGTTTTGATACTTTGCCCGCGGCGAAATCCGGCCTGGAAATCTGACAAAAGCTTGTTGTCTTCGATGTAATGTGTCATTTGTTGTTTAAGAAGCTTCTCAAAAGCCTTCGACAAAGCGCAAAGTATACTAATTGGACGAAGATTGGTGATGCAGTTCAGAAACGGTTTTTTCTTCAGTGGCAGAACCTTCGCATGCTTCCAGCTATCCGGGAATGTAGACGTCTGAATGAATGAACAAATGCGCTATTTGTTGGACAACCAGCGGAAGAATGATCTTAACGAATATTATTGGTAACTCGTCAAGCCCCGTTACATTTGATTTTATTTCACAAATAGCGTTGACAACTTCCCAACCTTGCACAGGCCGAAAAGAAAAGCTGTATGGTGAGGGTGGCGATGGCAGCACGGGTCTTGTCCCACGTGAATTCGTGAAATTCTCTACAAATGTACGATTTACCTCATCCGGATGGAATCCACACGGCTGCGATACTTTATCCTTGCCGACACCAAGGCTCTTTATCCGTTGCCAGAGAGTTCTAGGCGGAGTTCTGCTGTCTAGAAAGCGGTTCAGGTACTGTTGCTTGGCTTGAGCAATTTTTGCATTAGAACGATTCCTCATTCTCTTGTACCGCTGTCGTTTCTCATCTTTCAACTGTGCTGATGCTTGCAACCAGTCTTTGTAAGCTAGGTCCCGTTCTAGAAGGATCATACGCAAACTATCAGAAAACCAGAGGTTGTTCCGACGACGCCTGCTACAGACACGAAGGGGGATACACGTGTCATGCACCGTTTTTACGTGATCATTGAAGAAATCTACGGCGTCATTTGCATTCGCAATATTGTAGAACAGATTCCAGGGAACAGAGATAATAGCATTTTCCAAAGCGTGTGGATCAAAATTGACGTAATCACGATATGTGTATCGACTTGACACACGTGAGATATTGAAGTCAACTGACGCAAAAATTAGATCGTGTTGTGATAACCCTGGAAAACTGACCTGTCCGAACCGCAAAATACCTTCTCTATTGTTGGTTAGAAGGAGATCAAGTTGTGAGGACCCTCCACAGTGGAAGAATGTTGGTTCTTCACTCACGGACGTTAACGAATGACTGGAAAGCATCGATTCGAACCGCGTACGTTTCAGGCTAGGACGAAGCATATCAGTGTTGAAAACCCCTACCAGGAAAATGTCTTCGTAGCGAACAGTAAACTCGGCTAATTTTTCTACCAGGAAGGATGAGCAATCGTTTTCCGGAGTATTGTATATGGTCATTAGTGTCCATCTACACGAAACTCCAACGCTAAGCATTTAGCCCAAGTAACATTCACACAGCTCTTTGGCATTCGGTGTTATTTATTGCGGTTTTATTAAGGCAATAGTCATGCTCTTCAGCTTAGAGAAAGCATTTACCATGCGTGAATTATGATCCTTCTATAGGTTGTTTTAAAAACCTTTTGAAGCAGGTTATATATTCCGGATACTATGAAAATTTAAATATGAATTTATTGAGGCACTCCATGCCTTGATTAAACCCATCTGTAAAGTAATAATAAAGCTTTGTGATGTTTGTTTTAATTGGTACTATGAAATACTTCTTAAAGTCGTTTTGTGACTATAAATGTTACTTTCAAAACAATTGACTTTACATGAGATGTATTGGCATTTATGAATGCTGTAAACATTGCATTTCTGATCGATTGAAAAAAAAACGATAATTGCGAGGTGAGGGCGAGTAGTAGCTAAAAACTTCATTCTTACATCAAATACAGTCTTTAAATATTACTAAGCTGCGTGCTTACTCACAATATGCATGCTGAGCCATTTTCAGTTACATCAATTATCTCGATGCCGAAATTTGCGTTTCCAAAATCGCGAGGTGGGAAAGACACTAACGAATAACGATAGAAGAAATAACATATATGGTGTGCGTACCTGCCCCAGCCTTATTAAACGTATTTTCATTTTCTTTGACGATGGCACGGTAATGGGGATGCATTTTTATTTCTGGATAAGTGCCGTCACAAGCGACAACTAGTGTAGTATTTTATTTTTTACTTACGTGTATAATTGATCATTTCGGAATCTTAATATGTTCCGAAAACTTCTATCCATGTGGTTTGTTTATTTTTATTTGGATAACATGAACTGTCAAATTCTCTCTTATTATGGTCATCATAAATGTTGAAAAATGACCAATCGGCATTTGTAACAGCTAATGTATATAGTACATAAGCAATTACGCATTGAAAAAAGCTCTTTTATTGTCACATTTAAACATTGTTATTTTAAAGTTGATTTCATCGAAGCAAAGCAATTTTGAACAAATGGATCACGAAAAATCATCTCGGATGCCATCGCCATATTTTTTTTACTTAGCATCAGCAGACACTTTGAATTCAAATATGTAATTATACTGCATTACCTTCATCCTATTTTAAAAACGAATTAGCTACGAACAATCAAAAATCAATAAATAATAATTATTATGCAGAAAAACGATTTTTTTTGTTTATCGGAAAATTTGCTTTTAAAAAAAAGTTGTTAAATTGAAGTTTACTGAGAGCGCATCAGTTATATCAATGTTTTGCGCATTATGACACAATGAATTTGATTCGGCACCAAAAAATTATGTACCATGCAGCAACTCTGCTTCAATTATTTTTATCAATGGTTCAGTTCAGAATATTTCATTTGCATATTTGATTGTGGCATTTTATGGTTTCATATAAAATAAATTTGAATTTATTTTGTTGAGTCTGAACATATTTTATTATTACATGTGATTGTTTGAATAAAACTAGATCTAGAGAATTCCGCAGGCATCGAGATTAAGTAGCTTAGAAAAGGTTTTAACTAATGCCAACTTTCTTTTATAGCAGTTTGCACAAGGATTTCGAAAGGTTTTTGGCGCCAATCTGTTGTTCAGGTTTTGTCAGATTCTGATCTTGAATTTCGTCTTACATTTACACTTGAAAACCATTGCAAGAGTGGGCCAACTAGGCAGATACTACTCTTCAAGACGTTTTGGTGTAAGCGATCGAGAAGCAAATGCCTTGGGTAGGGTTTTATTGTCGTAGAATTTAAATACTCTTGTAGCAATTCATAAAACTCAAAATGTTACTTGGGAGTTTTATATGTTGATTCTGCCGTCAACACCGTACCAAAGACCTTGGAGCAGGTCAGATTATCTTTGAAGTAAACAGCAATGCCTCCACCGCGCCTATACACTCTGTCATTTCGTACAACAGAGTACCCAGAGATACCGATACTACGATCACTGATCTTCGGAGCTAACCAAGATTCGGTGAAGCATGCTACCGAAACTTTGGAGTCGAGCAACGCAAGTCGAACTTTTTCAAGCTTACTTAATTTACGTGCGCAAAGGCTCTGAGCCAGGGTTGTTAATCGTTAATTTATCGTTATCGCCGATAAAGTTGATTGTGATCAACGTTATCGGTTGCTACGATAACGATGAATCAACTGAATTATTATCGGAGTTCGATAATTTAACGTAAGTTAACTCGATAATTTTGCGATAATGGGGTTACTAGATTACGCGAATGAAGTTGGTGTAAAATTTTGACAGAAGCCGAGAATGAAATAAATTGTTTGCAGCTGGTTGATGAGAGTTAATTTTGATTGAAACGGGGCACTCCAAAAATATTGCTTAATGCCTCATACTCTACGAAACGATGAGAAGTGAGGTGCTCTGTTGGTGGTTTAGAGTTTTTTTTTCACTATGCAGCATATATGTTGCAATAAGAAGATCGCTAAAATTTGCAATACCCAGGCGGACTTAATTGTCTGAGACAGTGACACTTAAATAAAAATACGCTTTTAATGAGAGAGCATGATGACTTTTCTTTGCTAATGTTTATCGTATAAGCAAAAATATTCACCTGGAATCGGAACCCCTCGGCAATATATTGGGATTCAAGTACTAGAAATTTATTTGATGCAGCGATCTGTTGTGGTGCATTCAAGGCAGCACCAGTAACGAGTAAACATTCTCTCAACAGTTTGGTGGACTAACCTCGTCACCTTTTCAATATGATTTGGTTGGACTAAGCAGTTTAGTCTTTGAGTCATAAAATATTCATATAACTGGGTGCTCCGGATCTTCAAAACAGAAGTTTTGTTAATCATGCTGGATTAAACAAGTATGGGTAGACATTAAAAATGCTCTCAGATTCTCTACTATGAACAACTGCGACATTGTAAAAACTTTAATGATTGAATAAAAATGATTTGATCAATTCGGTGACCTCCTTGAATCCCAATTTAATTCCAGGATTTAAAGGCGTTTCTGAATATTGTAAGGCGATACAATATTTGTTAAATAGATATTGCAAATCCATCTTGAGAATATTTGTACTTTGAACTATAGTACATGTTACAGTTAACTCGATAATTATCGATAAATCAACGAATACTCGATAACGATAACGTTAGTTCAACGCTCACTTTATCGTCAACGAAGCAGTATCGTAAAAGCGTTATCGTTATCGAAGTTGGCGTTAACTTAAGGACGATAATTTATCGATTAACAACCCTGCTCTGAGCGTTACCGTGGCATACGTTCAGCTTTCCAGAAAGTAGAACGGCATTCAGCACAGCTCCGGGAATATTTAAAGCATCAAGTGTAGTAAAGGAAACAGTTTCTAGAAGGCTACATTGTTACGGAGGAAAATAGGACAAATTTCTCTGACATACAATATTCAATTTACAATACAATACAACAATTACACAATATTCAATAAATAGAAACAATACTACACAACGTACTTCGAAAATGAACGACAAATACATAATTACGAAAGTTTTTCCAGATCTCCTTCATACTGTATCACTTGAGGTGGTGCGCCAGCAGTAGCTTTTACATAAACGATTCCTTGTTTGGTGTAAACTGATGTCAACTTGCCTGCCTTTTTCATGTGTAATGCTGCAGATTTCAGCTTCCGTGCTTCAGTTGTTAGACTTTCGTTGACGTACACACGACGATCAGAGTCCAGTCCGATGTGGTACAGCTTCAGATCTCGTCGCCGCAGGTAAGCACCGTAAAACGCGTCTCGAGCTGCCTTTAATGGAAATTCCGCCACGATGAGACCGTCTTTATCCGAGTTTTTACCCGAAGTCAATCGTCTAACTTAAAATTTATTTTCGACTAAATGGTCGAAAAAATGTCCATTCGACGTTATATCGTTTCAACAAAATGCCATTCGACTAAATGTCGTTCGACAAAATGGTATAGTTTCGAATAGGACAATTGACCGAACAGGACATTCGGTAAATTAGGATATTTGGCCGAATAGTATATTTGGCTGAACAGGACAATTGGCCGAATAGATCATTTGTTCGAATAAGACATTTGACCAAAAAGAATATTTGGCCGAGTACAACATTTAGTCGAATATGACATTTGACCGAATAGTACATTTGGCTGAATAGGACATTTGACTGAATAGGATATTAGACCGATTACGACATTTGGCCGAATAGGTTTTTTGTCCAAACAGATCATTCGGTTGAATAGGTCATTTGGCCAAGTAGGAAATATGGCCGAATAGGTCATTTTAAATACAGTGAAACCTCCATGAGTCGATATTGAAGGGACCATCGACTCATGGAAATATCGAGGAGTGGAGAAGAAAATCCTTGGAAAGCTGTTTGAAGGGACCATCTCAGTAACCCAGAAATATTTTTTTAGTGTGGCATAATTTGCTTCCATGAGTCGATATCGAGTCATAGAACATCGACTCATGGAGGTTTGACTGTATGAGAAATGAGGTGTGAAAAGTGAGACGTCTCACTACTCAGTGTTTATTTTTCTCTCCGCTCACTGTAAAAAGTGGAAAGTGAGAAGTGAGACGTCTCACTTCCCACTACACACTTCTCACTGTGAATAGTGAGTAGTGAGACGTCTCACTTCTCACTACACACTTCTCATTGTGAAAAGTGAGTAGTGAGACGTCTCACTTCTCACGGTGAAAAGTGAGTAGTGAGACGTCTCACTTCTCACTCCTCTTTTCTCACTTCTCACTTTTTACAGTGAGCAGAGATAAATGAGAAGAGAAGTAAGTAGTGAGACTATATCAGTATAGAGTATCAATTTTTACACCTTATTTCTCACTTTTCAAATGACTTATACGGCCAAATTACTTACGGCCTAACGGTCTGTTCGGCCAAATGATATATTTGGCCAAACAACTTTCGGCATCAAACATTGTAAGTGTACACACTTTAAATGAATCGCAGAATTTGGTAAAATTTTACCGAAATCTAAGTATCAAAACTGTTCGGTAAATAATGTTATACATTTTCGATGATTTTGACAGTTGAACAATGAAAAAGTCATAGAAAATCTTTGAAATAATTATCGAACAGTTCTTCTTTTGAGATTTTGGAATTCTGTGAAATGAGTTTAGTGTGTACCTTTCACTAGGAAAAAGATATCATATCTAAAAACTTTTAAACTTAAGCTTAGGAGGCTTAGAAATCCATCTTAGTGATCAAATCAAATAATCTGGGAGTGATTTTGGATGTCAAATTGAACTCGAATTCTCATATCAAGCACAGATAAAAATATGTTGTGATTTTAAATGTATTTTCATGCACATATTTGGAGCATGCACATAAACGTAACATTCAATCCATCACACTATTCTTTTAAATCGAAATAAATTTAAACGGTGCTTGCTTGTAAAACTCAATCAAATTTTAATTCATTTGATGGGATAAGCTGCAATTTTACACGTCGTTGAATTTCCAAAATTATTTGCTGTGAGTGTGTGATCGATAATACAAGCAGAGCATTCTGGATATTCACCAAAATATTTGGAAGGTTATGGGGCTTAAAAACCTAAAGAGATAAATTGGAACTTACATTATTCGTCTAAAATTGACATATTATGTATGCAGCTGCTTTTGTTTAGAGATCAAAAACAAAAGAGGCTATTGAACAGAAGAAGCTGACCAAACTGCAAAGGTTAGTGACCGTTGCTATAAAAAGATCGATGACTAGCACTTGTTAGATGCTTCTACAACTGAAACTGTTGCATAAACTTGTGAGATTATAAGCTTGTCACAGCGTTACGCTTCATACAAATTTTAGAACCGTTTTGTAATTTGTGAATAAACCCATAGTGTACGAGTAAGGCAAAAGATTCTCTTCAGCTTGAAAATTGCTTCATATTGTCTCACATAAATGAGAAATGGGAATGCAGGCTTCATACTTTCATATCATGACCATATTTCGACGCTAATGAACTAGGCCTGTTGCCTGAGTAAGACGAGGCTTTTCATGTTTATTTCACACTATCCGGTAACCCTATCCAGTTTGAAAGCGCCAAGAAGGCGTACCATCAAAAGTTCATTTTCCATCATAATTAAGAGCCTAAAAGAGTTATTTACCAACAAACGCTAACCAGCCGTCATCATCAGCCATTGGATGTTGAACCTCGACAAAAAAAAACCAACTCCAACCATCAACAACAGCAGCAGCTGTCCAGTAGATTCGGCATGTTTATGCATAAGTTCAACCAAAAGCGGCTTGGCGGCATGGCAGTGGCGTGAAAAGAAACCAGTGCACCATCGGGTTTCCCCCCATCCATCCTCGCCTTGAAGTCCAGCCACATCTCCGGTATGTGATGAAAAGCCAGTGAGCCCAAAATATCTTGGGACGGGTGAAGCGAACAAAAAATCCATCGCAATCGAACCACGACTGCCAATACTGGACAGAGCCAGAAGAAGAGGGGCAAAAATGTCGTCATGTATCATGTTCTTTTATCACCTTTCAGCTTTGATATGATCGTACATCAAAAATGAGTTTCCATTCCGCCAAAATAAATCCGATCGAACTCGGTGAGTGAGCATTACGATCAGAGGGGACCCCGAAAAAAGCCGCCTTCCGTAGTAAAGAGACGCGACCGGACTGGATGCTGGCGACAGGGCAAGATGGATGGGTGGCGGATATGGCGGCTACGTTTCATAAATAATGTGACACAGCACAAAGACTGGAGTGGAGCAAACGACGACGGCGGCGACGACAAAAATCAACCAAACCGATCGAAGCGTGGAGAAACAATATTCATGCTGCGAGAGCGGCAGAACAATGATAAAATGATCTGATGACCACTTCGGAGATTATGTAACGGAGAACGGAGATTAGGCTCCATGGTTCAGGAAGAAGCATTGCCAATGCGGCGACGGCGGCACTTTAGTCGTTTGAGGCAAGATTATCGCTCGGTTTGATCCTGATCTGGGATTTCCTCTTCTTTGAAGCTTTGAGGCGGTGCGGCGGCGGCATCTGTTATCAATCAATGTTGGTTTATGAAATTGATGGGATGAACTGCAGAGACTTATTTGTACAACGACGATGGTGGCGCCACCGTAGAATAAAGGAGGTATAGATGGAACCAAAATGAAATTCACTCTCACCAGCAGGGACTAATTACCTTGAATTATTACATTCCAATACAAAAATTATAAGCGTAGATCAATGGATTTTTAACCTTTAAATTGAAAAAATTAAAAATGATGGCAAAATATATGGTTAGGTGCCGTACACCTACTACGTAAACATTTTTCTAAGTTTTTCGAGCCCTTCCTGCTTATAAGATTTCTTTCATACAGGTAAACTTCGATATAACGTACATATCGATTTCAAAGTTGTACGTTATATCGAATTGTACGTTATATCGAAGCATGAGTGAGTAATCATCCTTATTTTACACTGCTTAAATGTTGCACTTTCATGTATTTATGGGCGAATATTATTATTTTTACATAAGGCTCAGCTAGCAGTGTGAAACAGCTTTTCTTGTTAACATTTCCTTAAATCGTTACCTTAATTCGTTACTAAGAAAAATGACCTGAAGAATTGAATTCTTCATTTTATATCTATATAAAGCACACGCTTAAAGGCACAGTAAACACAAGGCTAATTTATTGAGCGATCTTTAGTGGATTTAAACTAGGGCACGATGGGGCCAAATTGGATATGTTCACTGAAATTTAATTATATACGCCATTACATTATTCCAAAAAAAAATCTAATATCACGGCAATTTTAAATAATTTTATTCCAAATTTCCGATGGAATTTGTAGAGAAATTCCGGAATAAAAGTCTGGAGAAATGTAGGATTTTTTCATCGGAAATTCCTTTGATATTTTTGTCAGAGATTCTTTTAGGAATTCCATTCTTCAATAAAACCATACAAAATACCTGAATTCTATGCAATATTTTGTTGGATGTATTATTCCAGATATTTTAATACTTCCTTGAAGGTATTTCCAATAGAATGTTTGAAGGAATTTTTGATGGAATTTTCAACGAAATAGTCGAACATTTTCCATGAAATTCCAAATGCTATTTCCAAATTATTTCCAAAGGAATTCCTAAAATATCGAAAGAATTCTTCGAAGGATCTTCCGCTGGTATTACCGAAAAACATTCAAAAGGAATTTTCTCAGGAATGTTTTAAGAAATTTTGGAAATTCTGAAGAAAATTCCAGAGGAATTTCCGAAGAAATTTCTGGAAAAGTTGCTGAAAAACTGAGGAATATCCTAAGTAATTTCTGCAAAAAGTTTTGAAACAGAGTAAGTTCTAAAGGAATTTCTGGAGGACTTTTTAGACAATCCTGTTTTTTTTTTAATTTTTATCACCGTCTTAGACAAATAAGTTCAAAGCTAACAGGAATTTATGAAAGAATTCAAAATTCGAAAGAATACAAATTTCAAAAAGAAAAGGGATTTTTCGTAGATATTTTTAAAGGAGTTTCGGAAGATATTTCCGGAGAATGTTTAAAAAGATTTCGTGAATATATTTCAAAATGCATGATTCGAAGTATTTCCCAAAGAATTCCAGAAGGAAGTTTTGAATGAATTCCGAAGGAAATCCTGAAGTAGATTCTGAAGTAATTCTTAAAATTCATTCTTTCAATTTTCGAAGAAATATTGAGGAGGAATTTAAAGATAATTTTTATATTTTTTTTCCGAAGTTGTTTCCGGAGGATTTTTCAAAGAAAATCCTGGGGGAATTTCTAAAAGAAATCTTGAAGCAATGCCCAAAGAAATTCTTGCAGAAATCTAAGAATGTCGGAAGTTTCTTCAGGAGTTCAATTTAATTTTTTTTAGGGATTCGTAATTATCGGGTAAGTATGCCCAGCGCTATGCTGAGACTCCCTGAACCAATGGCCTCAGGATCGGCACTCTCGCAATCAAATGTAGGGAAACCACAGAGCTTCACTTTGCGACACTTTATTCACTTCTGTCTCCACTTCCTCTTAAAGGTAGTAAACCAGTCTCTAGAGCCCCTCTTCCTGGCTGTACTGCGCCACTGCATGTTTTCCTTCCTGTTCGCTGCGGGCTTACTAGTGGTATCACCAGGGTGGCTTGGGGATCTTCCTCGCTCCTTGCTCCTTGCTCCGTTGCAACTCGACCAATAAGAAGTCCGATCGACTATCGGCGGAAACAATGCCGGATTAGGCCGACTACGGAACCAAGGAATGACGGCGGTTATTTCTGGGGTTTTCAACCCAAAAACAGGTTGTCCTCAACGCCTTCTCTTGTTCCACACACTTTCTTCTTTACTCTTCAACTTCCAACTTTGGTAACTTTGTAACATCCGTTCGCTTCAATATACACCCGATTTTTTTTTACACGGAGGATGCGTTCCGTGTAAAAAAAGTTTTCAATTCAAAATTTGAAAATCCGTGTAAAAAAAGTTTTATGATTTTTCGACGAATCATGCAAAATGGGGCAGCTTTGGGATGTTTTTTACAAGGCCGGGTAAAAAAAATCCGTGTAAAAACAGAATCGGGTGTACTTTGAAATAGTGACCGCATCCCAGGGTCATGATCTCCTTTTCCAGGTCAGTCACCTCGTCTCATAGTATAGACCCAATTAGGGAAACCCTTCAATGGCTACTTAACGAAGGTGCTTCTAGCCCTCTGATGTTGGGTTGGAGGACTATGGTGGGTGGATGGATGCGGTCTTATAGGGTGGTAAAGGCTAATCATGCCCTGCTCTACTGCCGTTGGTGAAGTACTGGCAAAACCTAGAGAGATGGGCGCTCACATCTGGAACCGTTAAAATGATCCGGATCTCTAAAGTGAGTGAATGATTCGTGGATTATAAAATAAAAAGTTCATTGTTTGTAATCCATACGCTTGCAAACAAGAAAAGGTGAAGTTATTGTTCTTACGCTTAAAAAGTGTGAGCCTGAATGACGAACGTTTCACTATTTTGCATTCTTCTTGCGTTTTGTTTTAAGGATCCGATCCGATCATTACAATGAATGACTCAGTTTGGATCCGTTCATCAAAGTGATCCGTTTTACCCATCTCTAAGCCTACACATAAGGACAATTTGACCTAGTGCGTAATTTTTGATCGCGTCATTCGAAAAAATTGATACGTAGTATGTGTAAAATTCATCATATTTGTAGTTGACTGCTAAAATTTCAGCTCAATCGGTCATCGGGGTACAAAGTTGCAGCTTGTCAAAGTTGACCATTTTGTATGAAAAACGGCTTCCGCTGCTATTATTCTGAACACAGGTGTATTGTATATAGATATGTGACCCAGGATCAGATAAGTTCCGAAGGGTTTAATTGCAGTCAGCTTGAATCAACTTGAACTTGAATTGAATCAAATAAAAAGTTCAACTGCATGTAAATAATTTATAGAATTTCATACTCAGATAAAATGTTGATAGCCTTACCTGATAAGCAGTAACAGCCACAAACTCCGTCTCAGGGAACACGAACGCTTGCTGGGCGGCCCACGGAATCTGCGATGGATCTGCAGTTCTGATGATGTGTATTCTTGGTTGATATTTGTGCATGCTGGTCAGCACAACCTATGAAGTAGAAAGAATCATCGCTATAAAACGGGGTAATGATAGTAATCTCATCGACCGTATTATAATCCACTTTCTCGTTAGAACGATTAGCAACTGTACAATGGCTAATCGGATACGAGTAAATAGCAATCGCCTTCCATCATCTCAAACTTACATGTCCATTGTTGTCCAGCGTGTTGTTGGTAAGCTTCACCTTGTTAAATACAATCGGTTGTGAGGCCCAGTGCGTCCCGAGGGCGGGGCTATCCGGATGAAGGCAGAACCGTTGCGGACTCTGTGGCTCGGCGCCACCCGCCGGAACCCATTGGGACCCGCTAAACTTGAACCGACAGTCGCTAATGGGCATCATCTCCAGCAGTACACAGTAATTGGTATCCGCGTCCAAACCATCCACGGTAAGACGCATCGAAGGAAACATTCGTCTACCAGGAAGAGAAGAGGAGAAAAGAAAAAGTTGCTATGAATGAAATTCAGGCGGAAGTAAATACGACAAACGACCAAACTGTTCTCGGGTCCTCCTCTATTAATCAATAATAACCATCTTGCCGCTTATTCTGTGCTGGTCATCTGCACCCACTCGGCCATTTTCGAAGCTCTTTGGCAGCCGATTTCCTGTCGCCCATAAGAGAAAGGGCTCTTAAGCACACAAACTTCCGATGAACTAGGATGTCATCAACGAGCACCTCTATCGTTTGGAAGGCAATAATTATATGCCAGGTTATCGTCAAATTTATGATTCTCTAGCCACCTACCAGGGTGCTCATCTCCACTAATTCAGGAGAAAAAAAATAGCAAAACAAATCAAACAAAACATCTCGTCTGTTAAATCTGGGCTTGTCTCAAACTTTAATAATTGAAAGCGATCTTGAAGTATAAAATTGCGAGTCTTACCCTGTTCTGAAACGTTTCAATTTCATGAGCTGCAATACTTTTCTACTGCACACCTCCTAAGCATTATGGTACCAACGAAATTAGCACATGAAGACAGTTTTAAACAACAAGCTGCCAAGCCGTGATACCAAAACGCCAATAAAACGCAGCATAATTTGTGAAAGCGCCTTCAAACAACACAACTGCCCACTGTCCAAGACCAGTCAGGCTCGTTCATCGTTCCGATCAGATCAGAATCAAAGGAAAAACCAACAAAACCACCATTGACAGGCTGCAGTTCAGCAGGGAAGAGCAAAAAAAGCACACAAAAGACTCGCATCCCAAAAGCCATCAACCAGCCAGAGTAGTGTGTGGACCTCACCGAGGAGAACCGTGTATAATTTCTGGGGCCTTTCCTAAATTATTATTTCATCGCTACAAATCAATTTTAATGATACGTTTTCACAAATTTTCAGTGATGTACTACATTGCTGTTTTCTCTCCGTTTTCTCGGTCGGTTTGCTCGTCCGAGCGTCTCTGCAGCAGAGCCCGTGCTTTGGGTTTTGTTCGGGTATGGACAATTTTCCTTACCATGGCCCACGACGGCACCCAGACGTCAGCGGCGAAGACAGAGAAGGAGGTAGACAATGGCTCCATCGGGGCATATTTGACAGCATGTGTGTGGTGGCTCATTATGTGGTTGGTCAGCATAAAATTGCATCATTTTGCGTTGAAACAACACTCGGCAAGGTTGAGGTGCAGTGGAGAATGGCAGGCCCAGCCAGTGGCTTCTTTTGTGCCATGTGTGATAGAGATATCCATGACCGACCAGCTAGGGGAGAGTGTTGCTGACGCACCAATGAAATATTATCATCGGTTTCATTTCTATAAATTTCGGCGTCAAAAATTGCGTGTCATAAACTGTCTTCTTACGAAAGAGCCTATGGTAGAGGAAGATTTCACACGCCCCATGAGGAGGAGACGGAGGCTCTTAAAATACTTTATGTAATAAGTGTGCAGCTTTTTATGTAAGTATGTATGCAACTGTGACATTAAAAAAGAATAAACTATACCAGCCCCCACCGACGCTCTACATATGTTAAAACGAGACTTTCTTCACATAATTGCCATTGGAAACCAAGATTTTTCCGCACAGCTGTACCTATAAAACAAGTTGAAATGCACTGGTGCTCCCCGCAATTGAAACTTTTTTAAAGAATTCTATTACGGAGTATATCCCCCTGCCATACTATGGTCACAGTTTGCGAAAACCGTCTCTCATGTTAACTATGTTTCATAATGGTGTGAGATACTTTTCATTTCTTATTGGATTTCTTCCATGCCCCAATTTATCTGAACCATCAGGATATTGCACGAAAAAACGCAAAAAAACACCATAACAACACCGTTGGTTCAAACGCTTTTGAAGTAGAAAATTAAACAACCATGTGACCGGAATAGGAAATTTTCAAAACCCCTTGCCGTCCTCCCTATTTCAAATGTTTTGTATGAACCATCTGAATATTTTGTATGGATCATCCATTACACTTTTCGTACACCTTTCATCCCCACCGCTGTGTCGCGTAATTTATGAACATTCCCCAACATAATGAAATCTATTAACATTATCCACCGTTTACAAGTGATGCCTTGACATATATAAAAACTCGTTTTTAGCGTTTCTAGCATTTAATGAGTCAAAAATTGCACCCGTGTAGATATTAGAGGAAGTTGTTCGGTTGTGGGCACCGTTCGATTATGGACACTTCCAAGGATCTCTTGACAGAAAGCAGATATTGCCATTCTGACAACTGTTGTTTGCTCATAACACAATGTTTTGTGCTAATATAGTAAGCCAAATAAATCCTGAATTTTTCGCTATAAATATTAATCTTTTTATTTAACGTGAGGATAAAAACGAAAGTTTGTTTTGACCTGCTGAAGAATGTTCTTTTTCTTTTGGCTTTTTTGTGCATGTCTATACAGGAAATGTTTTGAAAGTTCTACGACGTGTAAAACAATCGGATATTCAATTAAATTTAAATGAATTTTCCAAAAAGCACAGTATAAATTTATTCCGATTTCAGAAAAGTCAGATTGATTTTTTTATCAGTGTAGCCATTGTATACACATTTTTCGAAAATAAAATTGGTTGTTATCGGTTGTTGCATTCGACGAAGAATTAGGTCCCAATGTTTGTTATTGTAGATTGGATTGATCGAACACTCCCTTATAAAGTTATTGAAAAGTCATCGATTTATTCCGTTCAGTCTACTTTCGAAAAAAGTTTTTTTTTTAATATTTTGCAATAAATTCTAATTAATGAATTAAATAAATTACTGAAGCCTATTACCTGAAGTACTATTTTGGATCTATTTTATGTGATTACTATCATTATCTTCCTTAATGCAAGAAAAAGCAACATCACTGCTGGGTGGACTCATCTATGTTATTTTAGTGCCTCATGGCTATTAGAATGAATAAATTATTATTTTTCTTCAAATCTGGGCTGTTTTTATGCATACTTCTCCAATTCTACCCGATTTTCAAGGCAACAACCGAACCACAAAATTGAAATATCAAAAAAAAATCTTATTTGCAATATTGCCAATATTTTTTAAATCGATGCATTCAAACCATTTTTTTTTGCTAGTATTTAGTCAGGTTATTCGTCTAGCTTTCCTTTGATATAAAATTATAGGCAAGCCTCGATGGTCAAACGTACAACTCGTGCTAAAAAATCTTTTTCTGCAACTAGTTGTATAAATTATTGTAAAAAGTTCTAATTGTACGAAAAAATAACCCAGCAAGCATATCCTAGATAGGCAAACCCGACAGCAATTTCTCATCAAATTTCAGAGGAATTAGGATTGAAAAAAAGCAATTTATTTTCCAAATTCGAAGGAATTTTTCGTGGAAATTAAATTAATTTTGACCAAAAAATGAAGAAAAAAAAATGTTGTTGAATTCAAAGCCCTTTTACAAGTAAATTCAAAGGAATTCAACAAAATAAATCAGAGGAATTTTTCGTAAAATTTTATTTAATTGCACATCGAAATTTCAAAAAAAATCGGTACCGGAATCCACCAAAACCGGAAAAATTTCCGGTGAAAATAAAAAAAAAGTTCCGTTAAAATTCACAATTTTTTTAAAATTGAAACGTTTTTTTCTAATTTCTCGTAAAAAACAAAGGAATTTTCTATGCAAACTGTAAGAAAAACTCAAAGGTGCAGCGCAATCGGGTTGTACGCAAAAGTGACGTAGGACTACGTAGCTATTCGAAATTGGAGGTGTTTGCCATAATAATTTGTGTCGTTTTATCAACATTGAGCAAACTGCTCGGAGGCCAACTGAATCAACAAGTCGAATAGTTGTTCCCAGTTGGATGGACTTTGAGTCTCTGACCGTGGAATTAACATGACTCATCGGCCGCTGAAGCCACTTGACTTGACATCACAATCCTTACTTTGCCACGTACGCTTACATCGCGGGCGAAAACCAAACGTTGCAGATAAATATATTTGCGTTTGGTTTCATGGCACTTCTGATTCTGCTTATTTCTCCTTTATTTCGGCCATTTTTGAGGATTGTGTCCTCCAAAAAGGTATTTATACAAAAGAAGGTTGATCCGACAATCCGATATGAACTTTCTTCAAAGTGTAAAACCCAATCGTAACTAGCAAATTTGATAACGCGGCGGAGGGAGATCATGCAATTAATTTGAACGGATAGAATCACTAACATCAATCAAGCTACCACGCGAAATCCGATGCCGCCGAAACAATCCATTTTGGAAATTAAATCATTCTTTCCATAAAATGCTGGTCCTGAGAAGGACCAATTTTCGTTTCCCAATGCGTCTTTCCAATAACTAACTACACTCAAACGCTTGTCAGCACCTTGCGTTGAAATTGTCCGACCGCCATTTAATGATTTTTCGCTAAGCCACCATTTGGAATACATTTTCAGCATTGCCGATGCTACTTACGCCTCCGTGCTGCTGTATCAAACTGTCGAAACTGCGTCGAACCGCTTATTCCGCTTTTTGCGCGGAATCCCGATCAAAATGGCTCGCGCGCCGATGATGATGGTTCGTTTTTGAGGGATATTAACTCAGGCGGTCATTCATCCCTATGGCTCGCGCGCGCCAGACAGCAGCTTTCTTGTATTCAATAGATTAAGCCCGTTAGCCCCGCCCCTTTGTGATCTGTTTGGGTGTAAATAAAATGTGCACTCATAACGATTAATGAAGGGGCGGGGCTAATGGAATTTCTTCATTAGATATAAGAAAGCTGCTTTTCGGCACGCGCGAGCCATTATGATCGGGATTCCGCCGCAGATAACGGACCGTTTAAAGAATGACAAATTCTAAGAATCTTATGAAATTTTCTCGCAAGATTCTGAATTTGGTTATGAGATGTTGGTTATCTAAGATGCGTATTGTTGCGAAGAATAACAACAGAAATTTGACTCAAGACGAAGTTTCTTCATATTACCAAACATTATCTCTTGGCATCTGTCTGTCCGAGCGACGTTCACTGATGGGTGGTTGCTGTAGATAGTTTCCACAGAGGTGGCGTCTTCATTGATTTTATACAAAAGAAGGTTGATCCGACTATCCGAAATAAACTTTCTTCAAAGTGCAAAACTCAATCGTAAATAGCGAATTTGATAGCGCGTCGGAGGGAGATGATGCAGTAAATTTGAATGGATGGAATCACTAACAGCAACCAAGCTACCACGCCAAACCCGATGCCACCGAAACAGTCCATTTTCGCAATTAACTCTTTCTTTCCATAAAATGTTGGTCCTGAGAAGAACCATTTTTCATTTCCCAATGCGCCTGTCCAATAACTAACTGCATCCAAACGCTTGTCAGCACCTTGCGTTGAAACTGTCCGGCCGCCATTTTATGATTTTTCGCTAAGCCTCCAAAAGTTGGAATAAATTTTCCGCATTGCCACTGCCACCCACGCCTTCATGCTGCTGTGTCCGCTCCTGCTCGCTGTATCGAATGTTGAACCGCTCTTTGTGGAATCTCGATCAAAATGGCTCGCGCGAGCCGATCTGCAACTTTCTTGTATGTAATAAATTAAGCCCGTTAGTCCCGCCCCTTTGTGATCTGATATGGGTGTGAATATAATGTGCACTCTTAACGATTAATGAAGGGGCGGAACAAATGGAATTATTTCATTAGATATAAGAAAGCTGGTTTTCGGCGCGCGCGAGCCATTTTAATGGGGATTCCGTAGACAATGTCGAAGAATGTTATTTGCCACTGCCTTGCAAGCGAGAAAAAATGCAACAAAAATAAATAAGAGATTTAAAAAAATAGGTTTTACGTAAAACAAATCAAAACAAGGCACGTTACATTTTTTAGCGAAGAGTCCTAGTTGGAAAACACATCATAAGTGAAAAAACCCACATTAATCCACCTAGCGTTGGTGGTGCCTTTCTCGCATTTAGATAAGACACCAACCTTATATGGGGTTTATATTGTCCGTTGTACCATTTTCTTCATAACTTTTGAACGCAGTGACCGATCGTTATAAAATTCAATAGTGATCAACAAGGCCCCTGTCGAATGAAACTTGTTGCGAGAAAATCGATTAAGGATTACTGTACAAAAAGTTGTCTAATGTTTAGCTTTTGTGCACGCACATAAACACACACATACACACACACATACACACATACATACACACGGACAGACAGACATGTGCTCAGCTCGTCGAGCTGAGTCGATTGGTATATAATACTATGGGTCTCAGAGGCTTCTATAAAAAGTTCGTTTTCGGAGTGAAATGATAGCCTTTCGGTACAACTTAGTTGTACGAGAAAGGCAAAAAATTTGTTTTGCACTTTTTTTCCCAAGCAATTTTGTTAAAAATCCAAACAAAAAACAAATATACAAGAAAGGCAAAGTATTTTTCACGCTAATCACGCCATAATCTAACACACGAGATTCAAAATAATTATTACCAATGGGAAAAAGTATATCTTTGTCGTCATTTTTCAACGAATTATAACTGAAAATCCATCTTCCACTCGAAACTTACGATCTGTTCGTGAAAAACCGTTCTAAAATTGACATTTAAATTTTTATGGCTCAAATTCATCTGGGGCATGACTAGGTATTAAATATAGTCACTACATGGGAAATAATAAGTAGAGCTCTTGTTAATAAACAGAAAAACATATAATTTGTTGCCACTGCCTTATAAATGGTTAAACCGCTCTTTGCGGAATCCCGATCAAAATAGGTCGCGCGCCGGAAAGCAGCTTTCTTGTATTCAATAAATTAAGCCCGTAAATTTGAATGGATGTAATCACTAACAGAAGCCAAGCTTCCACGCCAAACGCCGATGCCACCGAAAGAGTTTATTATCGCAATTAAACCTTTCTGTTCAGAAAATGCTAGTCCTAAGAAGAACCAATTTTCTTTCCCAAATGCGCTTTCCTAATAATGTAATAAAAGCATCGCCTCTGGAGGCACGGGATCGCAACAGTGCTATTTTTATAGTCAACCCTTTCTTTATATGAAATACTAGTTCGTTGAGGTTGAATAATCTGCAGCAACACATCGAGCACCACCACCAATGCGATGGATTTCCGTTGATAATGTTACCAACGCCTCCATGATGCTGTGTCCGTTCCGCTGCGTTCGCGCTGCGTGAAATCATGTTCAAACTGAGGATTTGATCCAAACCCGCAAGGGATTGATTTTTGATGTCTGTGCTAGTGATGCACGTACGTGATTGGTTAGTTTACCTATTTCTTAACTTTTCATCAATTATCGATAATAAATTGTTAAAAAAAATAGTATTTTCATATGAATACAAAAAAGCGTTAACTCATCCTTGATCGAATGGTCCAAAAAAATTGAAAATCAATCGAGGAACGGCTGAGATATTAAAGTTTAAAGTCTATCATATTTTCGTGACGGTCCCTGATTTTCGCAATCGTAAAGTGTACCCCAATATAGAAAAGACAGACGTAGTCCTACGTCAAAAACCGAAAAAAATAGAAATACATCCGTCGAATCTCAAGCGAACTTCTTGTGGTGATGCGTAAAATTCCAAGGGTTTTTAAGTAAAAATCCGAAAAATATTTCTTTGGGAAATAAAATGAGTCCCGTAAACATTTAAAGCAGTTTTGCGAATAAACTCAAAAAATCGCATTAAACTATGATTCCAGGACTAACTTCTGGAGGAATCCTAGAAAACATCTCAAGGACGCCCTAGAGAAATTTCAGAAAAACTCCTGGAATTATACCTAAAGGATTTTTTGTAGCAACTTCTGATTGAAACCAATGTGAAATTTTCGAATGGATTTCTAGAAGTATCCCAGAAGGCGGTGGAATGCAATGGAGGAGTCTTCAAAGGAACTCCCGTTTGAATTTCAATAGAAATCTAGGAAGTAATTTAAAAAAAATAGAATTATAAATAACATTCGAAATTTTTGGTAAACTAATCTCATGACACTGAAATGACATTTCGGAATACTGTAATTTTACATTGATTCGAAAATTCGTTACTCATATATGACCGAATATGGTCGTATATGAGTAACAATACCTCGTATACAAATTGTGTGCTGCTGGGGATTCTTCCTTCATCTTTCTTTCATCTTCCTTCTTCCTTTTTTTCTTTCTTCTTCCTTCTTTCTTCTTCCTTCTTACTTCTTACTACTTCCTTATTTTTTCTTAGTAGAAGAAGAAGTAAAAACTTTCTTTTACATTCTCCCTCTTTCATTATCTCTTCTTATTCTTTCCTTCTTCTTTCTTCTTCCTTTTTTCTGTTTTTTTCTTCTTTTTCATTCTCCTTTTTCCTTTTTCTTCTTCCTTTTTCCTTCCTTCTTTACTTTTTTTTTCCTCCTTATTTTCTTCTTTTATCTTCCTCTTTCCTTCTCCCTCTGACCTTCTCACTTTTTCCTTCCTTCCTTTTTCGTTCGTCCTCCTTTCTTCTACTTTTACCATTTATGCTTTCCAACCTTTCGTCCTTTTCAACATTTTGTCATTTCGACCTTTTGCCCCTTCGACCTTCTGTCCCTTTCGACGTTTTGCATTTCCGACCATTTCAAGACAAAATTTTCAAAACAACTTATCTGCTTTTGTAAACAAAGATTCAAACGACGATTTGACGAATCTGATAGCTCTCCCAGGCAAACCAACACCACCAATAGGTAGGTGAAGGTTTCCGCTGCCTGTTGATGGTGTTAGTTTGCGTGGGAGAGCTATCAGATTCGTCAAATCGTCGTTTGGATCTTTGCTTACAAAAGCAGACAAGTCGTTTTGAAAATTTAGTCTTGATTTGTACTTTCCACCCTTTGCCTTTCGACCTTTTGTCTTTCAACCTTTTGCCATAGAATCTTGTACAATGTATGTGTAGAAATATGTTTCTGAAGCTAAATTTGCTCGTAACACTTCCAAGAATTCTCGCTTAACTTTTCAAAAGGACCTAAGTAACATTTTTTCATGAATTAATTTGAGTACTGCAATCAAAAGCTTTCATGTTGTTCTGTTGATTGCGCTGTTCAAATAATTTCATGAAAAAAATGTTACTTGAGTCCTTTTCAAAAGTTAAGTGAGAATTCATGGAATTGTTTAACTACATTACAGTAAGTATGCGGCACCAAGCGTATAGTGTAAGCGTTTTCCTTTTCTGCTTCCGAGACAGTGAAATTGTTTGATTAGTGCGTGACGGAACGTTTCTGTCGAAAAAAGCGCGATCTTTCACAATGTACTGAAGTCATCGGGCGAGCATTGTGTGAAGTACAGGCAAAACGGACACGCAGAGTCCTTTCTTTGTCCGAACTGTCCAGACAGCAAAGAGACACCAGAGCGCGTGATATTCGGCTGTCCACGATTCAAGGCAGAAAGAATTGGGATATTAACGAACAGTTCGAAACCCTTTTGGAAATTAAAGAAAATTCTTTTCAAAAAACCTCAAAAGCTTAACCTTCCGCAACTCGCATCAACTTTCATAACACGGGAACTCACATGTTGTAAAAAGTGCAACCGTCCGAAAATCCACCATATTGAAGCCAATTAAAATTATATCAATTTGATTTTTCCGGGAAAATAATAAGAGGATATATACTCTCATTAAGTACATTATTTAGGTCCAGTGAATCCTGAGCTGGTCCTCCGGAAGATCCGGAACCAACGGAACACCGGTGAAAATAGTTAATTTTCTTAATTACCGGCTCGATGTGTCCTATAACATATCTAAAAATCCCGGCAAAGTGAAAATGAATACAGAATTCATCTATGACCCCATGTGACCCTGTAAGTCAAGGAAATAATTGATTTGGAACTCATCCACTTGGCGGCGCTAGTTTATATGAAACTACCAGTTCGCTTCGATATCTCGCGATCTATGGGATTTAGAAAGATGCCATCCTCTACAAAGTTGTTCGGGGGTTTGAAACCAATATGTTGAGAACCCGTTTGCTCTAGAATTCATCCGCAAGGTGGCGCTAGGGTATATGCGAGATCAGTTTGGTTCGATATCTTTGGATCTTGGGCAGTTAGAAAGTTGCCGTCTTCTACAAAGTTGTTCAGGGATCACTCGCAAGGCGGCGCTTGTGTGTATAAGAGATCAGTTTGGCTCGATATCTCGAGATCTGTGGCATTTAGAAAAATGCCGTCTTCTACAAAGTTGTTCGGGATTGGAAACCAATATGTTGAGAAACTGTTTAATTTAGAATTCATCCGCAAAGTGGCGCTAGTGTATACGAGAAACCAGTTTCCTCGATATTTCGGGATCTTTAGGATTTAGAAAGTTGGCATTCCTTACCAAGTTGTTCGAGGATTGGTAATCAATATGTTTAGAAACTAATTAGTTTAGATTTCATCAGAAATGTGGCCCTAGTGCATATGTGACCACCAGTTAAGTTATATACCCCCGAATCTGTGATAGTAAGGAAGGCACTTGTCTTCTTCACAGCTGTTCGGGGATTAGAAACCAATACACTGATTTACAAAGTTATTCGAGAATTGGAAACCAAAGTGTTGAGAAAATCGGGCTAGGTAGTTATATGGCTGCCGCTTCCGCATCATACACAGGATGTCGTGAACCCACTAACTGATATAATTTGAAATGAACAAAATGTTCGTTTCCTGCATCCAATTAGAATTCCGCCAATAGCTTTCCTGACACTTTGGCAACTTGTTAACCAAGGCGAACCTCTGCCCCTCGAACCTAACTCTAACATTTCAATAAAATTCCGCGAGAATTCATGGCAAGCGCAGAGGTATAAGCCTAACAAATGAGATCACAAGGTAATTTACATTGAAGATAAGTGCTTGTCCTCAATAGGCATCTGCTGGTTCTCTGTGCAAGAACAGCTAATCTGGACATAATAGAATATCAACTACGGGCCGTTATTCAAGCTCAAGATCAATAAGAAATCAACGGGCGGAATAGCTTATTAATTTTTATTTCAGCGGCGCTAGAGTATATGTAACTACTAGTTTCGTTAAATATCTACGATTGATCGTAAGTTGTCGTACACTTGTCCAGGCATTGTAAATTAATATGTTGAGTTTGTATGGAATGAAGTTTGTATAGAATGCATCTATTTGGTAGTGTTTTATTGATTGAGTAGGTATGATACTACAATGAATTACTTTTAGGAAAGTCTTGAAAAATCATTCTTGTTGAATAACTCTACTTAGGTATTCAATAACTTCCACATACGTTATCAACATCAATGACTATTATTTTGGTATTATGATAAAAAAAACTCATCATTCATTTGTTATTATTATACCACAGATAAGTCCACCTATGGTAAAGGTGATGACCTTTATAGGATTATTGTGTGGTAAAAAGAATTGGCTATAGATTAACACTCAGGTCATTATTAGAAATGGTTTGAAAAAAAAACCGTCTGGTGCCCACCTGTGGTCATGACTGAGGTGAGAATCAACTCTAAGATCACCTTCAGAAATGGTTGAGCAAAAATTGTCCTGTTCTAGAATAAACTTTACAAAATTACCATTTTGCAAGCGTTCCGAGTTTTTCGGAAGACTGTTTGGTGGCCGCCTGCGGTCATAGACAGTAAAGAACTGTGAATTAACTCCAAGATCCCCGTCAGATGTAGTTTAGAAAAAAATTGCGCAGCTTAGGGACGAACTTTACCAAATGACCATCCTTAGCCGTGCAAGATACGCGGCTACAAAGCAATACCATGCTGAGGGTGACTGTGTTTGACTCCCGGTCGTTCTAGGAAATTTTCGGGCTGGAAACTATCTCGACTTCCCTAGGGACAAAAAAATCATCGTGTTAGCCTCATAATATACGAATGTAAAAATGGTAACTTGGCTTAGAAATCTCGCAGTTAAGAACTATAGAAGTGCTTAATAAACACTAAGCTGCGAAGTGGCAATGTCCCAGTGGGGGATGTAATGACAATAAGAAGAAGAGTCTGGTTGCTACCTGCGGTCATAGCCGGTAAAGTACTATGAATTAACTCTAAGATCACCGTCAGTTATAGTTATATATATAACTACAGTTATATATATAACTTCACATAATGATCATTTTTACGGACGTTTCGGATATTCCGGAAGACCGTCTAGTGGCACCTGCGGTCATAGATGGATAAGAACTGTGGAATTACTCCAATATCACCGTCAGAAATGGTTTAGAAAAAATTGGGAACTCTGGGACGAACTTTACCAAATGACAAATTTTACGGACGTTCCGGATTTTTCGGAAGATCGTCTGGTAGCCACCTATAGCTATAGATGAGTGAGAACTGCTACATAACTCCCAGGTCATTGTCAGAAACGACATAGAAAATATCGCGCTACTTTAAGATGAAATGTTAAGACAATAAATGAATTATTCATTATTGGTCACTTTTCCCCGTGCACCTGAGCCTTTTATTCAGTTATATATACCCGAGCCTTCTATCAAATCGCTTTTGATATCTTTGCAATTGATAAAGAACTAATATTGTGAGGAATATATGATGGTTTGGAGCACATTGGTCAACGGACTAAAAGGTTATCTCACTTTTACTCAATGTGTTGTACTTTTTACAACGGTGCGAGTCCCGGAAGGTTAAAGAGGGGAATAAAATTTTATGACCGAATGGCGCAAAGGCTCAAAAACTTGCTCAGCAGTTCGAGAGTGCCCATAATTTTAGTCTAGGTCTTACTAGTCCAATTGAGGATCAGGTTACTCGGAGCTTCGAAGACATTCTCAATCAAGTGAATGTTTTTGACTTTTCGTTGGGAACTAATTTGGATGAAGTAAGATCGATTACTAGAAAATTTAAAAATATGAAAGCCTCGTTTGATGATGGTATTTTCTACACACTCTACACATTTCTACACATTTATCAAAAAAAAACTTTCTGAGAGCTCTTTATCCTTTTTGGTTGGTTTATTTAACAAATGTTTTCAATTGGCATACTTTCCAGATAAATGGAAAAAACGCCAAAAATCCAGCTGAGGCTCCTAGTTATCGCCCAATCAGTTTGCTTTCTTCAATAAGAAAACTGTTTGAAAAGATTATTTTAAATATAATGATGGTCCATATTAATGACAATTCTATTTTTGCTGATGAGCAATTTGGTTTTTCCCATGGGCATTCAACCACCCATCAGTTATTAAGAGTTACGAATTTAATTCGGCTCAACAAATCTTAAGGATATTCGACTGGAGTTGCTCTTCTTTATATGGAGAAAGCATTTGACAGTGTTTGGCATGAAGATTTGATTGTAAAACTGATGAATTTTCCTCTGTACATTATTAAGCTGATCCAAAATTATTAATCAGATCGCTCACTGCAGGTAAACTATATCAGAATTCGAAATCTGATAGATTACCTGTAAGAGCTGATGTTCCCCAAAGCAGCATACCGGGGCCCATATTGTATAACATTTTTACTTCTGACTTACCTGATTTACCACCAGGGTGTCAAAAATCTTTGTTTGCAGATGACACGGGTCTCTCAGCCAAAGGGCAAAGCCTTCGTGTCATTTGTAGTAGATTGCAAAAAAGTTTGGATGTTTTCTCCACTTACTTGCGAAAATGGAAAATTTCCCCGAATGCTTCCAAAACTCAGCTTATAATTTTCCCACATAAGCCGAGAGCTTCTAATTTGAAACCTTTTAGCAGACATATTGTCACTATGAATGGGGTTCCAATTATTTGGTCTAGTGAAGCCAAATATTCAGAACTTCTGCTAGATCAAAAATTAACTTTTAAAAATCACATTGAAGGCATTCAAGCCAAATATAGCAAATATATTAAGTGTCTATATCCACTTATAAACATAAAATAAAAACTTTGTCTTAAGAACAAATTTTTAATCCACAAACAAATTTTTAGACCAGCCATGCTGTATGCCGTGCCAATAAGGACTAGTTACTGCAATACCAGAAAGATGGCACTTCAGAGGATTCAAAATAAAATTTTGAAAATGATTTTGAAATTGCCCCCGTGGTATAGTACCAATGAACTTAATAGAATTACTAATATTGAGACATTGCAACTAATGTCCAACAAAATAATTTCCAATTTTAGACAAAAATCGTTGCAATCTTCTACTGCATCGATAAGCTCCTTGTACCCTTAGTATAAATTAGATTAAGTTTAGTTTAAGTTGAAAACATTGTAATTACTACATGGTTCAATTCAACAAAAAAAATCCTAACTGCCAGAAGCTATTGAAATGTATTAGGTAATGTCTAAGAGATGAATGCATGAATTAGATAAATAGCAAATAAAATTAGCTAAAAAACAGAAAAAGAAAAAAATGGTTTGTTGTTATTTGATGTAGACGTCACCTTTTCAGATTACGGTAGTTTTTTGACCGAATAAATTCCACTGTGAACCTGCCTGTGGGTTGACTTAAAGTTCTCAAAGATTCGCAAAAATATTCATTCATGGCGAATTACCTTGGCTAACGATGCTCTGATTGGCCCCTCTCAGATGCTTGATGGTGCAAACTTGTGACTATAATTTGACTCAGGGTCCTCCAAAAAATGCGTAGGCAGATACAAACCAAACATTTGCCTTCCGTAGCAGCAACGCAAGGTAACATTCAATCGTCTTTCAGCAGCCAGCAGCAGTCCAACGTATTATCCACATTATTTCGAAGATATAATTGCTCATTAAAAAGTGTTGAAAATTACATACAATCAACACATTCGAATTACAATTACCAGTGATGATTTGATTAGAAGTAAACAATTTCCAGCTTATGGTTTACGGTAACGGGAAGAGCAGTGACGAGCTGGGCTGCTGTAGGTGAGAGACCCTCAAGTGAGGGGATAGTTATGTGGGATGGACCTCGCGTTGATCACCAGCCAAAAGCCAGCGTACCATGATGTGAGCTAATACCTGGTAAAACAATCAACTCAATCAGAGATCTGGTATTAACTTAACTGATTTGTGGAATGTCTATTACGGACCACGTCTTGACGAGCTGGGTGGATTTGAGCTGGCGTTTCAACGCAGGCTGATTGTTGCTGACTGGGTTGTCTCGTGGGGAAGAGACAAGCGAAGGCGAGCAAATCAGTCGAAATTATTGGATATTTTGTTTTATTCTCACTTTTTTGTGCTATTGGATTGTTTTACTGGTACGCATTATCTCGGCTAACAAGCTCACATTTTGTTTTTTTTTCTCACTCGATTTCCGATGCCCAACGATATTTTGACAATCATCTATTATTTCACAGGATAATTATCGGGCACTGTGGTGGAACGCAAGCAGCGACTGGCAGAACGAGGTTGTTGTTTTCAAAATTGAAAAATTAAAAATAAACTTCACATTTGCCTCGAGTTAGAGGTTCGCGGCAAGCACTACAGCCACAGAAGTAGGGTTGGGTTACGGCGCCGGATTTTATTTGTGGTAACGATCAAATTGAACACTTATCAAATGTTTTTTTCTCTTATACTACTTGCTAACAAATCGAATCTGCGTGATAATAGCCATAAGATCTGGAATGAGATTCAAAATTCCATTCAAATTCCAATTTTGAGGATTGATCGTAATCATGTTATGCACCCTACTACAAATCGCCAATCAAATTTAACACAACCCGTCGCGGTGCCAGAATTGCGGAGGTCCGACCTTGTCCTACCGTACACGTCGACGCAGACACATTCGGACGCGAAGGCATCCTCACCGGTAGGCGCCAGCTCGGTAATAACATTTTACAATTTCCTCTTGGACCCCTACCTCGCGCGGTTGAACGGGGCGAAGTGCTGTTCGGTGGAAGCGCCCCGCGTTTTCATTGATATTTATCGTTTCACAGTTTGGTTTCTTTTGTTTCAATGCTTGATTCCCGCGGGTGCCACCACCATGGGACCAGGCAGGCTTCTTGAGTCCATCGGCGAAGGGTCGAAGAGGAAGGGTGGGACCGATTTTTGACGGTTAGGAATGAGTATTGAAATAAATCAAACGAATAAAATATTAATTTCGTCTGGAGTTATCCAGACGGAGCAGCAGCGGATGGTTAGGTTGCTGGATGTGGGAATAGAAATCGTTAAGTGTATTTGACGCAATACAGGAGATCATCCCTATATCTAGTTTTATGTTTTGCTTTCGCGATGCAAATATTTGCTTTTATAAAACGGCAAGTTTTATATTAAAAATCTCATTTAAAGCACTAGCTCAAAGCACATCGTGCATTACTTGTTATACGGAATATGAATAGGTAGGTAAACAGTTCCGATAAAACGAGAAAAATCAATTGAATCGAAAGATCGCATATCGCTCACAATTTTGCCAAATATATTTATCCTTTTACATATTTAAAAAAATGTTTTAGTGACAACATTCAATGTGGCTAACACTTTGGAAATTTATTCCCATATCTACTTGCCCTTGACTTATTACTTTACTATTCACAAAAAAAAACAACTTGTGCACCTTCATTGATTTTCAATTACGATTGGATCCAAGGAAAGACAGGCCAATTTATTAGCAAAACAGTATTTTTTGTCACTTTCCAGTTGCATCTGCGGTACTTACTTGCAAACATCATTACAGAGCATACATAATTCATATCGGCTTACAGCCACACAAAGGGTTCGTAAAAAGCTGAACCCACTGTATTGCTGGACGTATTACTTGTGAAGTTGTATCGACTGTGATAGTTTTTGCTTGGTATCGTTTCCCCCCATTCCTTAAGGATTAGTTTTTGCTCGTTTATCGTTGATGCAATTAGCTGCCAGCCATCTGTATGCAAGGCACTGTAGTTTGCTGGTGGAAAAAAGTGTCGAAAGCTGCTGACTTTCAATGTTTTCAGAAGAACATTGAAAAGATTGCTCATGCATATATATATATATATATATATATATATATATATATATATATATATATATATATATATATATATATATATATATAAGTGCAAATCAAATTAAATGAGGACGTTGAACATATTTTTGAAACGCTATTTCCTATTTGATTAGCAAGGAGACAAAAACTCAAAGATGCAACCTAATCGGGTTGTACGCAAAGGTGACGTTGAACTACGCTGTATGTAATGTACAGGTTTTCGACTTTTCTGTTCGATCATCAAAGCAAGCGTTTTTCAAGCTAAGGAAGAATCGGTTTTCGTTGTTTAACCTGTGCTCCTGAGGTTGAGTGAGCATTACGAACCCTGGAGATGCATATAATTTTAAAACTAATATTTGAAAAGAATGATAAAGAAGGATGAACGGCACTCCAAGCGATCACATATCTAAATTATCGATTGATAAAAACTCGCTAGATAGTAAGAACTGTTCGATAAATGTTCTCGATTCGAAGTATTGGTAAATGCTACTTTTGAACTTATTTTTTCTACATGACACCAAAACACAATGCTAAACATCAGAGGCGCATCCACGTTCCGAGTCGTGGGTAGGACAAATAGGAAATACCGATTTGGGCAACAGTTCTGGTATTAGTAGTAGCATTAAGCGATTCTCAGGCGTTACAAGACTATTGTGTCACATACATCCAATAACACAAATAATAATTTTGGACTGATCACTGGAAGCAAGGCACTCTTCAACAGTCGAGATCTGTCCTGGCCCAGTTTTTGTGAATGCTGGAGGGAAAAGAATGGTTAGCTGGGACAACTATACTTAATAAAGGAGCAGAGAACTCTACGTCTTCCCATGGGTGCCACGGGAGGTTTTGGAACTGTTAGTGTGAAAGTTGTAACGGTAGGAATCGTTTTTGTAGAACGTGAAAAACAGAAAGAACTAATGCAGAATAGGAAAGGCCGAGCTTGTGGTCGAACCCATAATTTCCTGCTCATAGGCAGAAAAGATAGCCGCTAGACCACCGATCATGTCTCCCATTTGGGCAACAGTTCTGGTATTGAGAAATCGATGCAAATTTTACCTATACTGCTGCTGAAAGCAGTACTGTACCATGTTGATATGAAATCCATTTCAAAATAGAAAAGTTATACTTGCAATATAATCAATTCTAAAAATAATTACAACTTGAAAAGTTCTTGCGGCCTGAAAATTTATATAATTTGATAAAATTTCCTCGATTTTTAGGATAAATATTTTTCGAGACGAGCCAGCCTCGGGCTGAAAGTCTCGATAATAAAGACAAAAAAGAAAAAAAAGGATAAATATTGCTTTTCCATTATCGATTATAGAATATATTTACAAGCTTACAGAAGAAGTCACCGGTCACAGAAATTAAAAAAAAATGTCAATGGTTTCAATCAATTATTTCTAACTGCTAGGATTTCATATTACCTCCAGGATTTAGCGATACAAAGCAAACTACCTAAAAATCGCATGATTGTCAAATAATATGTTTTCGAAGCTCAGAACCCTTGAAGAGCGGTCTTCGGTATGTTTCTGGTTCCTTAGATTTCAATAGATCTTTTGAGGTTTGAAGAAGACTTTTTCCGTGGGCTTTTAATAATCCATTCAATCGTGCTTTATCATAACTTCTAAAATATTTAATTAATCGCATTTGCAGATTTCAACAACTTTTATTTCACCTATGTAAAACCTAGACATCTTTGAGCGCTTTAGGGATTTTAAAGTTCAGTAGTAAAATCAGTAGTCTATTGCTTTAGGATCCCAAAAACATCTATGATTATTGTCTGGACTCTGATTAACTTTAAAATCATCTGCTAACACACAAATTCTTGCCAATGACTTTATATGTCCTACCACAATCATGGGTAGGACAATGCTTTGACTGTCCTACCCAGAAAAATGCGTAGGACATGTCCTACCTGTCCCACCCACTCCCGGCGCCACTGCTAAACATAATAAATAAATACAGCAATCAACAATGGTTTTTATAAAATATATTTCGCCGCCAGAAGTTTATTATGAATCTTTTCTGAGACCCTGTCAAGGATTTTGTAGGCCTTTCCGACACGAAATAACGGGAGTTGTTTACGCATTTTGCCTTTTAAAGTCATAAACAAATTCATATTTGTGAAATGTTAATGAATAAAAAAAAAAAATGATTTTTTTTTCGATTTAGTCACATTACCTATTTTATCACCCCAAAATTCATCAAGCAGTGATAAAATTGGGATATTACTGTATTGACTCTACGACACTACCCATAATTCCATTACCCTGAAGGCCACAACCCCGAATATGTCACTACCCTGAATGCCATTATTTCAATGCCAAATGCCATGACATTATTTCAAGTTTATATATATATATATATATATACTATAAATACTATATATAAATATATATATAAATATATATATAAATATATATATAAATATATATAATATATATAAATATATATATATATATATATATATTAGGGTGGCTCAAAAACACTTTTTCAAATTTTTTGATGGGCCGCCCTCTTATTCGGTTCTATTTGATGCCCTGATGCTCTGGACAAAATTTCAGCCAAATCGGTCAACGTTTGGGCAGTGCTAAACTCGTTGGAAGTTTATATGGAAAAATGTATGCAGAAACATCCAAAAACAGTGATTTGCAGTTGGACGGCACAATTTACGGTCAAGAACCATGATACTCATTCAGTTCTTGTAAAATAAAATACAGAATGTTATGCTGAAAACCGCGAGAAGATTAGAGTTTATTACGCAAAGATATTAGCATTTTACTGGAGTGTTGTAGGGGTGAATTTATTTCTTTTCAAAGGTAAAAGAAACGAAATATGCTCAAACCCCACTGCAGAGAGATGCTAATAACTTAGCCGGGCAAACTCGAATCTTCTCGCGGTTTTCTGCATAATATTCTGTATTAAATTCTCTAAGATCTGAATGAATATCATAGTTCTTCATCGTAAGTAGTGTAGTCCAGCTGCAATTTACTGTTTTTGGATGTTTCTGCATACATTTTTCCATATAAACTTCCAACGAGTTTAGCACCGCCCAAACGTTGACCGATTTGGCTGAAATTTTGTCCAGAGCATCAGGGCATCAAATAGAATCGAATAAGAGGGCGGCCCATCAAAAAAATTGAAAAAAGTTTTTCCCATACTAATTTGAGCCACCCTAATATATATATATATATATATTATACATATGAATGAACAATAATTGGAACTAAAACTGTTTCAAGCAGTACAGAACTAAGTATGTATTCTTACTCCGTAAGATTCCGATGGCACTCTTCAAGAGTCCTAAACGGCAGGGGGAGATCATGCAGCACGTTTCCATGCACATTGCAGAGAGTTGGAGGCAATTGCGGTCCACGTCAGCATGGCACGTCAGCATTGTATCAAGGTAAAAGTTGTTCCTAGGTCGCTGTAGTTAAACCAACGGATTTTGGATGAAGCGTGGTCTGAATGTCAGAATCGACGAGTGGGTGAATAAGAGTGAGTAAGTGAGTAAGAATAAGTGTGTGAATGAGCGAGTAAATGAGTAAATGAGTGAATGATTGAGTAAAAGTGGATGAGTGAGTAAGACTAGTTAAGTAAGTAAGAGTGGGTGAATGAATGAAAGTGGGTAAGTGAGTTAAAATTAGTGAGACAGAGGAAGTGAGTGAGTAAGGGGTTGTCTGTATGAGAGTGAAAGAGAAAGGGAGATTTTGTTTGGCTTCGGGAAGTTGTGTTGACTTAAAGAAGGCATCATCTCGGTTCGCCTTACTTTTAAAAAGGCAGTATTTCTCTGTGTGCCTTATCGCGGTAAAAGCACGTTCATTAAAAGGAGGTATCATCTCCTCTGTCTGCCTTATACCGGGTAAACGCGTCCATTGAAAGAAGGCATCATCTGCACTGTCTGCCTTATACCGAGCAAACCGCGTTCATTTAAAGAAGGTATCATCTCCTCTCTCTGCCTTATACCGGGGAAACGCGTTCATTTAAAAAAGGTCATATTTGCCCTGTACGCCTTATACCGGGCAAACACGTTCATTTAAAGAAGGCATCATCTCCTCTGTCTGCCTATACCGGACAAACACGTCCATTTGAAGAATACATCATCTCCTCTGTCTGCCTTATACCGGCCAAACATGTCCATTTGAAAAAGGCATCATCTCCTCTGTCTGCCTTATACCGGGCAAACACGTTCATTTGAAGAAGGCATCATCTCCTCTGTCTGCTTGTACCGGGCAAACGCGTCCATTTGAAAAAGGCATCATCTCCTCTGTCTGCTTTATACCGGGCAAACGCGTCCATTGAAAGAAGGCATCATCTCCTCTGTCTGCTTTATACCGGGCAAACACGTCCATTTAAAGAAGGCATCATCTCCTGTGTCTGCCTTATACCGGGCAAACACGTCCATTTAAAGAAGGCATCATCTCCTCTGTGTGCCTTATACCAGGCAAATGCGTTGACAGTTAAAGCTAATTAGAAGTAAAATCAAAACTGTTGGTTAAGCGAGTAATGGCGCTTTAGCCTAGGCATAATTGCCAGGACACATGGGAGAAATACCTGTGTCCCATCCCTGGAGGTTGGATCAGCAAGGAGTGACACTAATCTTCTTAGCAATGTCACTCCCAACGTCACCATTTCATAAACCCCTCAAATGTGGAACGGTTGGTACGGCTGTCCCCGTTTCTTTCTTTCGTGAATTCAAAAGTTTTCGTTGATCACGTTATTCATTACTGAATAATTTGATTGCCGGGAAGTTATGAATTGTGTGTGTGTTTGTCATCCTCTATCCCTCACCCAACTGGGGGTGTTGGTCAAGTAGTACTACGAATAATTTGATCATATCTCATGCTCCGTAATGGTGCCCTTTATGTTACGAAGACTAGTACTACAAAAAGGATTCACCCCTGAAGCAAGAAGTTACTTCAGGAAGTGTAGGGAACGGGATGTACTAGTAATTCATAACAGGTACAGCAAAACTTCACAAGGACGCCCTTATTCGTACTAACTACTCAGGGAATAGAAGGTCGAGAAGAGCCACCGTTGCTAACTAAAGCGTGAACCGGATACCTGGGATTCCCACAATATCCGCGGCGATAGTAACAAACGATGCCCTGTACGTATTTAGTGTTCAATTTTCAATTTTTAAATTTACAAGGAAATGAAAGAAAGGAAAGAATTGGAACGTGCTCACCAATTTATCCATCATCAAAATAGCTCCAGATTGAACAGGACGCATCAGGAATATCCGAGACGATGACATGATAACAATGCGTTTAGGACCTCTTTTCTTCTATCGGAAGTGGCTCCATATAACCAACTGTGGCCGATTTGGCAGCTTCAAAGGTTCGATTGGAGTTCGTACACAGATAAAAATATGTTGTGATTTTAAATGTATTTTTATGCACATATCTGGAGCATGCAAATAAACGTAACATTCAATCGATCTCACTGTCCTCTTAAATCAAAATAAATTTGAACAGTGCTTGCTTGGAAAATTCAGTAAAATTTAATTGAATTTCAAATGTTAATTCGTTTGATGGGATAAGCTGCAATTTTACACGACGTTGAATTTTCAAAATTATTTGCTGTGTAGCTATGGAAGTTTCTGTAGCCGTTGTGGCTGTTGTGGCTTCCGCAGTCAAATCGGTTCAGCTTAGTTCAGCTCCAGCTTTAAAACTTTAATAAAAATTAAACATCCTCTACAAGTAAATTAAAAATAGGGCTTATCAGTGATTTTAATTAACATGCAAATCAGACAATAAATATGATGAAGAACAGCTAGTATATTTACAAAATGAATGAGAATTACATTTGTATGAGAAATAAAATGAGAACGTAAATAATACAGTAATGTACCGATTTTTTGGGTGATAAAATAGAAAATGTGACAAAATCGTAAAAAATCAATTTTTAATTCATTTTACAAATATGTACCAGTTTATGTATTGTAAAGGCAAAATGCGTGTACGGTTCCAGTATTTTCTTCCCGAAAAGCTTACAAAATCCTGGACAGAGATGATTCACAATTAATCACAGGTGGTGAAACTTATTTCATGAAAATCATTGTTGTTTGTATTATTTACGGTAATGTATTATTTACGAAAATAAAAAGAACGACTGAAATTAAAAAAAAAAATGGCGGTGTAAAATCGGGTCGAAAACGTGATAAAGTCGGGGAAGACAAAATTGGGTCAACACTATATTGCGAAGATGATGATTTATTTGACTTCAAAGAATATTACGAATTAAATGTAGGGTAAAATGCCCAATAGTGGACCCCCTAGTAGCGAAATTTTGCTCTTCCTGGCATAAGGAGTGGAAATTTTCAACATATTAATTTTGCGTGATATCTAATATCAAGCTCTGCATCTCCTCTTTACGATACATACATAAAACACTCAAATACTCGACGTTATTTGTTGAAACTAATATTTTAAAGTCTGACTGAATTCGCCCTATAGTAGACCCCCTGGGGGTCCATAATAGGAAATTGCTTCCCTATAGTCGACACTTCATTTGATTTTTATGTTCCATTTCGGGACGTTCTTCTTCCCTATTATGGACCCTCCAATATATTCCTATAATGGACACTCTCGTGTTTATTTTTTATAGAATTGTAAAAAATCATCTAATTTTACTTTCCATCAGTCTTCAAGGTGCAACATGTGTGAGATGTTCACGTAAGTTTGTGCACCCAATCAAACATTGCTTGCTATGTTCGAACTTGCACATAGCAATCTGAACATGAGCCTGAACTCCGATACACCCAGGCGCAAAGTACAATGTTCAAACATCGAGTTTACACTTGGGTTCAAACATGTGCGCTTGCACACGAGAAAGCTACGCTTGGATAAATGAACGGGTTGCTAGGGAAACTATTGTTGATTCTTCCCGTTTCCCAGCCTTGTTACCTTCATATCTCGAATAAGAGAATTTGACCAAATTTCAATGAAGGTATGATTGAAAAATTGAAACATGTTGTGCAAATTTTTCGCACTTTCATAACGAAGCATTTATAGAGGTGAGGTCTTGATTCAGGCCTTTCATTCAGGACGTCTAAGGTTCGAATCTGCTCTGAGCGGAACTTTTTGTTCCATTTTCGAGGTCGGAAAGCATTTCTTTTTCTGCAACCACCAAAAAACTGATGAGTTCATATTTCTAAAATTTTGGGATAAGATTTTTCTGACACGTTTATATAAGGATAATTTATTCTACTTTGCAGTGGTACTTGATAAATATACCGAGAATCTGAAGCGAAGTTCTGGGTTGCATAGAGATTTCTTTATTCCAGGGAGAGAGGGTTTTCGACCTTTTTGAAGAACCTTATGATCAACGGGGCTTTAATTCCAGTTTCGTAATTTTTTAGATTGTCATAATTGGAGATTTTATCTTTTATGAGAGCCATGTAGTTTATAAGACTTTTATGTTTAAGGATTTGTGGGCTCATTTCTGACATGGAGCTCCATCGTTTATGAATTTTCTTTGTATTGTATAATGTCATCGGCGTATTATTTATGCATAACAAATAGAATACATTATGAACAGACCCCCTACTATCTATTAAAATTTCTATCAATTTGAATGTTTGGTTAACAACCTCCCTCCCCCGCTAAAAATGTGTTAACTTTTTGGAATCAACATCTATATTTTATTCACGATATGCAAATCCCATCGTATCTAACAAAACAAAATGCATTGTTGCGATATAAAATAATTAGGGGCTACATTTTAGATAGACGAACAGAGACTTATGTATTTTACCTCGTTTAGAACATAAAAGCAAGGACACTTTAAATAATCATTACATTGGAGGCTGCCGGTTGTCTTACCGGGAAAATGCACCTAATATTCAGTTGTTATGAACATTAAGAATAATATCTGAAGATTGTATGCAAAATGTTGAGTAAACAAATTGTTGTGATATTGAAATATCGGACCAAGCGCAAACCACCTGACAAGGGCTGAAAAGTGGCATTTATAAAACTTAAACTATTCATGTGCCATCCAAAAAAATCCATAGACTAGGTTTCAAACACTAATGCCCTGAGTGAACGCCAAACGAGTTACCACTAGACCATCACCGCTACTCAAGAAGAGAAACCACTTGACCAATATGAACAGATGAACAGCATGCTGTATATAAACTGATGTTTAAACTTCCATGTTCAAACCCGTGTGTTTGAACTTGGGCGCACACTCGTGTTCAAACCGGGTGCGATTTTGGTTTGGTTTATGATAAACTCGGTTTGGATCTAGTATGCATGTTTGAGTGTGAACTTGCACACGGGAAAACTGCACTTGTTTAAACGCGGTTCATGTTTTCGTGAAGACTGCTTTCCATAGCATTTCCAATGCATGTAGTCAAATCATAGGACAGTAAGGTAGGTTCTCCCTATGGAATTTTATGCCAAAATGTTTATATTGTGCTGTAATAATGCAAACATGGCTGGAGGGTCCACTATTGGTTGGGGGTCCACTATTGGGCACTTTACCCTATATTAGGAGTAAAATGACCGTGAAACGATTCGAACAACATTGACAATGTACACAAGTAAACAAAATTGTTCACTGAATTAATTAGCAAGATTAAAAAGTCTGCAGAACAATTTATAAGGGATGTAAACGATATATATATAAAACATGCATTTTTTTAAATGTATTTGCACTAATTTAGGGTGCTACTGAATAATATATTCTGATACCTGTTTCCTACATACTATTTTATTTAACTTTTTGTTAAAACTGTACATAATTACATAATTAATAATAGAAAGTACTGTGCATAATAATCATGTAAAACTGTATTGAAAACATGATCCCGGTTCGTTACTCTTCACGACAGATAAGCCATCCAAATAAATAATAGATAAAAATCAGTAAAAAGGTAAATTAAACACTGGTTGATCAGAATTTTTAAGTTGGACTTCGACCTTAGACTGTTGTAAAAAACAATAAGTAGCCATTCGTTCAATTTGAGCATACAATGTTTACTTTCAGATTTAGTACCATCATAGTTACTTGGTAGTATTTGACACATTATTTGTGAATTTGAAGCATAAATCAATGTTTGAAGGGTCGTATTAGCAAACCTTGATGCTGAAACTATCCGGAATTTCTAAATTTATACTTAATAAAATGACTGTCAAGTTGCTTTGAATAAATAAGTATAAAGCAAGTGAACATCTTCACAGTGATACTGTAAACTTGTGAAATTCATACCAAAACGTTAAGCGAATTTTCCAAAATAAATCATACTAGTTTTTCAGATTTCTTAAGAGTATTCGAAATTGAAAAAAATATATAGGCATATAAAATTAAACAAATTAATATAGGAAATACTCACCTGCAATTCCGTAGCACTAATCGCCGTCCTACCAGTTCAAACTTACCATAACAGCTTAACATATCCTGTCCATGAGAATGTCTGACCGGTTCGTGCTCCTAAATTCAATGCCAAAACTACCCGTTTCTGATGCTTCGGCATCTCGTCCATTGTCACTTGATCCAGCACTTGTAATTGAATATTTCCTCAGTTGTTAAGATGTCAGCAAAAAATCAGGATCGTCTTCCGCCGGCCGATAGTTAAACATTGCTTGCCTGATGAAAAACTTGAATAGCTTCTTGACTGATTCTTGCATTTTTGTAGTCTTGGCTTGTACAACTTGAAATTTTGTTGAAATGTGTAAGTTTTCTATATTAAATTTTGACAGAATTATATCGAACATAATTTTTCACGTCTTCTTTCGATCATGGCAAACTTCGTTTTTTCTTGCCGGGAAGTTATGAATTATCTCTTAATTTCAAGCCTGCACGGTGGGCCTGGCCGTTTTAATATTTGTGTCATATTTATGATATGCTGCAAATAATAATGCTGACAAGAAAATGCTCGGAAACACAACCGACATTTCCAGGATGCTTTTCAATACTGGCTGTGCATGTGCTAAGACAAGACAAGACAAGACAACTGTTGGTTAAACTGGTTGGTTAAAAAACTGTTGCGATTCATCGATATCTGTTGGTGTTGAACATAATAATAGAATACTACAGATTCTTAATGTTTTCGGGGCAATTGTCTTTCGGGGTAATGGATTTCGGGGTAGTGTCCCGTTCGGGGTGATGGTTTTCGGGGAACTGTCCCATTCGGGGTAGTGGCCATCGGGGTAATGGCATTCGTGGTACTGGCATTCGGGGTAGTGGGGTGAAGCCACTGTATTAGTTAAGTTTACATTAAAATGATAAACTATTAATCGACTGTATATTTTATTTCGATTTTAAGGACGGCTACGCAGTCTTGAATTATTGAAACAAGATGTATATTTATCCGACGTTTCGACGTTTCGACACTTACAATACGGTATTTGTTCCTAGTCTATTATTTAGTCTAACATTAACTGTCTGGTATGGATTTTTCTGAAGAGATTAATGCTACGTTTAGACAAGGCAAGTGAATTGAGCAAGTCGCTTGAATCGAACGCGAACTGAACGTGTAAACACCTTAATTCAATTCACTTGAATAAAAAGAAAGTTGAACATGTTCAACTTTTGGCAAGTCAATTGAATTCAACTGAGTTGTTCAATTCACTTGCCCTGTCAAAACGTAGCATAAGAGAGGAAAACGAAACAACCAAAATTTAAGAGATGAGTAGATTATTCAGATAGGGCATCAAGGCTACCATTACGGAAAAAAGGGGGTTTGCAATGAGGCGGTATCCGAAAGAAAATTCGCGTTATCTGTTAGTGTCGATGTTTTTGAAATTGTGTGTTCTCGAAGTGTCAGAAGTGTCAGAAGTCAGTTTTTATATGTTTGGATCTGTTGTAATTAGTTCAAATTGAGTGTTATAATTATCTAAATTTCACAGTATGTACCAGAAAAATCCATACCAGACAGTTAATGTTAGACTAAACAATAGACTAGGAACAAATACTGTATTATAAGTTAACATTTTGACACATATTTATAACACATAACTAAGTATCCAATCGATTATAGTTTCCCCTGATGAAGACACCATCCCCGTGTCGGAACGTCGGATAAAAATACATCTTGTTTCAATAATTCAAGACTGCGTAGCCGTCCTTGAAATCGAAATTAAAATGATAATTTTGTGTTTATTATCAATCGTTTCTTAATTTTGAAAAATTATCGCCGATGACAAATCGCCTACTTCGGAGACGAGCCAGCCTTGGGCTGAAAGTCTCCTTAATAAAGAAAAAAAAACTCGCCTACTTTTCACACCTGAGAAATGATTATTTATTTATTTATTTTATTGGGCTATAGGCTGTAAGCCCGTTACCCTACTTATACATTATACACATAATTATTGTCACATATACAATTGTCCTCTTAAAAATAGTCTTAATCTATCACGAATTACTTCTGTTGTCATGTTTGTAGAAATTACATCTTGTAGTCTGTTGAATTCAGTCATGAACCTGCTGGTAGGCTCGTGCTGCGTGTAGTTCCTTGATCTAAATGGAGGATCGAAGACCCTCCGACGACGAACAGTAACCGGGCTAGTGTTGAAGTTGAGCCGGTTATAGAGATATGGACTACTAATTCGCCCTCTCAAGATGTTACAGAAAAAGACGATGTCAGCAATCTTGTGTCTGCTACTGATGGTGTCGAGGTCAAATAACGAGCAGATTCTCATACACCGGTAACTCTTCTCTCCATCCAAGGTTTCTCACAGCAAATCTTAATAACTTTCGCTGTACTGCCTCCAACCGTTGAATATGAACTTCATATTGTGGCCGCCACACCACACTCCCAAAATCCAGTTTAGTCCTAACGAGGCTAACATAAATTGTGAGAATTGCATGTGGATCAGTAAGCTTATGTTCAAACCGTCGGGTGAGAGCAAAAAGTTGCAATGTGTCCTTAATGAGTATGTTTATGTGTTCGTTAAATGTCAGTGACTGATCCATTGTTACGCCCAAATCTCGAACACTATCTACTCGTTGCAGGATTGCATGACCTAAACTGTAGGTAAATGATATCAGCCGAACTCTTCTGGTGTAGGTAATGACCGAGCATTTGCTTGCATTGACGCTAAGTCCATTCCCACTAACAAATCTTTCAAAATTGCAAAGATCTTTTTGCAGCAAGACACAGTCATCAAGGACTTTTACTGGAATAAAAATTTTTACGTCGTCGGCATAAATCAACACTATCGCGTTGGTCACTAATGACGGAAGTTTATTCATGACCATGACAAAAAGCAGCGGGCAAAATGGCTACCCTGTGGAACTCCTGAATTAACATCGAAGGCAGCCGACGTATTGTTGCAAACTCTCACATACTGGATTCTGCTCAACAAATATGTTTTAATCCATTCGAACAACATTCCTCCGATGCCAAAATCGGCCACCGCGCGCATTATACTGTCTATCCCAACAACATCGAATGCCTTACTCATATCCAATAATTATCGTATGAGAATGATTCAGTAACTAAGCATCCGCCACTAAGTCAGTCTAAAACTCCGGAGCTCATTACAGAAAAGCCCATCGTAAAACCTGGGCTGTCAACGGCGTTTGGTGGTCATCCAATGGAGGAAGTCAAAGTAGACGCGACAACGAAGTTTGACAGTTTAATGATAATAATTATTATTCCTTCACGGGAGTTGCGTCGTACTTTGCTAGCTTTGCTTTGTATAGTCCATAAACAATTGTTCGGAAATTCCGTACGGGAAATTGTTCAAATAGGGAAAGGGTCGTTTGTCCGAGCCATTCGTCGGAAAGCCTTTTGGCCGAATAAATTGTTAAGCTGAAAGTTATCTAGCCGAATTCCATTTGATCGAATTGAACGTTGTCATTTGCCGCAAATGTCATTTGTGCGAATAGGTCATGTGGCGGGAAATTTCGATTGGCCAAAATGATTGTTTGGAAAATACTGCTCGAAAAATATGTGAACGGGTCATATGACTGAAAGTGTCATTTTCTGTTTTTGTGCCAAACGACCATTTCAACCAAATGACCTGTTCGGCCAAACAAGATGTTCAAGTCTCTGTTTCCCTAAGAACTTGTGTTATGTGGTAATAGTTAAGAAAGCTTAAGTGTATTTCACGTTGAGAAAGTTTTAGTTTGTCCGTGTAATATCTGGCATATCCAGCTTCCAAAGTGGAGTAAGGGTAAAGAGGTTGGGGAATTTCTGCCCGTTATTATAACGAACTTTAGTCGTGTTGTGTCTACTAACTTGTTCTCGTTCATCTCCAAGAAAACATTTTGTTTGCAAAGCGTCCGGCAACTAGACGCGGAAGGCTAACTGCCATTTTGGTCGCTACAAAGGACAAGTTCAACCGAACGATATATTATAAATTCAGTAGAAAACCGAATTATAGCCGCTATTGAAATTGGATTTTTCTCACAATCCATACGTTAAACCTAATTTCGGAAGTAGTGCGCTGTATAGCGCATCACTAAATGAAAACAGCGCACCACTTCCGAAGTTAGGTTTAACGTACGAATTGTGAGAAAAATCCAACTTCGTTAGCGGCTATAATTCGGATTTGCACTGAATTGATAATATTTGGCCGCAAATCCAGTTCATTCAAATGATATTTTCAGCCAAATGGCCCTTTCACTTTGTGCACAAATTACGTTACGCTTTAGTTGGAAGGGAGGGAGGTGGTAGTTTGAGGAACCGTTACTTTTTGTGACATAGGGGGGAGGGGGAGTTTAAAATGGGAGTTCAGTGCGTGATTTCTCTTGTTTCGGGCTGCAGAACGATGACGCGCTCGGCCGCAATATTTGTTCTGCATTTCGCGGCCGGTAATAAAAATCAGTTCAGTGCGTGATTTCTCTTGCTTCGGGCTGCCGAACGTTGACCCGGGCGGCCGAAAGATTTGGTCTGCATTTCACGGTCGGTAATAATTATCAGTTCAGTGTGAGATTTCTCTTGTTTCGGACTGCAGAACGATGACGCGATCGGCCGAAATATTTGTTCTGCATTGCGCGGCCGGTAATAAAAATCAGTTCAGTGCGAGATTTCTCTTGTTTCGGACTGCAGAACGATGACGCGATCGACCGAAATATTTGTTCTGCATTGCGCGGCCGGTAATAAAAATCAGTTCAGTGCGAGATTTCTCTTGTTTCGGACTGCAGAACGATGACGCGATAGGCCGAAATATTTGTTCTGCATTGCGCGGCCGGTAATCAAAATCAGTTCAGTGCGAGATTTCTCTTGTTTCGGACTGCAGAACGATCGCGCGATCGGCCGAAATATTTGTTCTGCATTGCGCGGCCGGTAATAAAAATCAGTTCAGTGCGAGATTTCTCTTGTTTCGGACTGCAGAACGATGACGCGATCGGCCGAAATTTGTTCTGCATTGCGCGGCCGGTAATAAAAATCAGTTCAGTGCGAGATTTCTCTTGTTTCGGACTGCAGAACGATGGCGCGATCGGCCGAAATATTTGTTCTGCATTGCGCGGCCGGTAATAAAAATCAGTTCAGTGCGAGATTTCTCTTGTTTCGGACTGCAGAACGATGACGCGATCGGCCGAAATATTTGTTCTGCATTGCGCGGCCGGTAATAAAAATCAGTTCAGTGCGAGATTTCTCTTGTTTCGGACTGCAGAACGATGACGTGATCGGCCGAAATATTTGTTCTGCATTGCGCGGCCGGTAATAAAAATCAGTTCAGTGCGAGATTTCTCTTGTTTCGGACTGCAGAACGATCACGCGATCGGCATTTCGGTTCTGCATTGCGCGGCCGGTAATCAAAATCAGTTCAGTGCGTGATTTCTCTTGTTTCGGACTGCAGAACGATGGCGCGATCGGCCGAAATATTTGTTCTGCATTGCGCGGCCGGTAATAAAAATCAGTTCAGTGCGAGATTTCTCTTGTTTCGGACTGCAGAACGATGACGCGATTGGCCGAAATTTGTTCTGCATTGCGCGGCCGGTAATCAAAATCAGTTCAGTGCGAGATTTCTCTTGTTTCGGACTGCAGAACGGTGACGCGATCGGCCGAAATTTGTTCTGCATTGCGCGGCCGGTAATAAAATCAGTTCAGTGCGAGATTTCTCTTGTTTCGGACTGCAGAATGATGACGCGATGGGCCGAAATTTGTTCTGCATTTCGCGGCCGGTAATCAAAATCAGTTCAGTGCGAGGGTTCTCTTGTTTCGGACTGCAGAACGCTGCTGCGCTCGGTCGGAATATTTGTTCTGCATTGCGCGGCCGGTAATAAAAATCAGTTCAGTGCGAGATTTCTCTTGTTTCGGACTGCAGAACGATGACGTGATCGGCCGAAATATTTGTTCTGCATTGCGCGGCCGGTAATAAAAATCAGTTCAGTGCGAGATTTCTCTTGTTTCGGACTGCAGAACGATCACGCGATCGGCATTTCGGTTCTGCATTGCGCGGCCGGTAATCAAAATCAGTTCAGTGCGAGATTTCTCTTGTTTCGGACTGCAGAACGATGGCGCGATCGGCCGAAATATTTGTTCTGCATTGCGCGGCCGGTAATAAAAATCAGTTCAGTGCGAGATTTCTCTTGTTTCGGACTGCAGAACGATGACGCGATTGGCCGAAATTTGTTCTGCATTGCGCGGCCGGTAATCAAAATCAGTTCAGTGCGAGATTTCTCTTGTTTCGGACTGCAGAACGATGACGCGATCGGCCGAAATTTGTTCTGCATTGCGCGGCCGGTAATAAAAATCAGTTCAGTGCGAGATTTCTCTTGTTTCGGACTGCAGAATGATGACGCGATGGGCCGAAATTTGTTCTGCATTGCGCGGCCGGTAATAAAAATCAGTTCAGTGCGAGATTTCTCTTGTTTCGGACTGCAGAACGATGGCGCGATCGGCCGAAATATTTGTTCTGCATTGCGCGGCCGGTAATAAAAATCAGTTCAGTGCGAGATTTCTCTTGTTTCGGACTGCAGAACGATGACGCGATCGGCCGAAATATTTGTTCTGCATTGCGCGGCCGGTAATAAAAATCAGTTCAGTGCGAGATTTCTCTTGTTTCGGACTGCAGAACGATGACGCGATGGGCCGAAATTTGTTCTGCATTGCGCGGCCGGTAATAAAAATCAGTTCAGTGCGAGATTTCTCTTGTTTCGGACTGCAGAACGATGACGCGATGGGCCAAAATTTGTTCTGCATTGCGCGGCCGGTAATAAAAATCAGTTCAGTGCGAGATTTCTCTTGTTTCGGACTGCAGAACGATGACGCGATCGGCCGAAATATTTGTTCTGCATTGCGCGGCCGGTAATAAAAATCAGTTCAGTGCGAGATTTCTCTTGTTTCGGACTGCAGAACGATGACGCGATCGGCCGAAATATTTGTTCTGCATTGCGCAGCCGGTAATAAGAGTAGCTATCGAACAAGTAAGTGCAGTGCGTGTTTTAGTCGTCGGGAAAGAAATAAAGTATCTTGTGTTCGGTGGCTCATGCGCATGTCGCGCGCGGTCGAAAAAAAGCGAGTTCTTCAATAGTTTGCTGTAGCCAGAGTGTAAAATAATCGAAAATTTTTAGTGAAGTCCATTTTTCTTCATTTGTCAGTTCACTTCCGACACATTCATATTCGGCTCTGGACAGTCAATATTCAGTTGAATATTAGTCATTGAATATTTATGCCCATTTTACAAATTGATAAATTATCTGAAATCTGAACACGTTTCAAATGAGTAAAGTAATTTATCACACAGGACTGAATCCGATTTTCATCCGCGAGGCACTTTCAGCGGTAAACATCAACATAAACAATGATAATTATGTTTTTTCTGCACATAGTAAACACATTCAGTGACAGTCGAATGAATGAGTTCGTGGAGTAGTCGTCTGACTATGTCATTCTATGTTTTGAATATTTATGCGATGTTTGTCAAAATTCGGACCGAAGTTGCTTCATGAAGATGAATATTTTAAGCTCTGGATGTAGCCATCGAACAAGTGAGTACAGAGTGCTGCGCTTCCGTGCGGTCGTCCAAAACGCGAATCTCCTTAGCTTTCATATGCCACCGGGCGTGCATGTTTTTTAACTTTTAACTCGTATTAGTGTCATTTCCCATCCCATAGATCGCATCGCTTACCAAAGTGAATCCAGATAAATTATCCTTTGTAACTAAGACAATATCCTATCCCAAGACAATCGTGGAGATGCAGAGGTACATATACTCGGTCTCTAGTAGCAACGAGAGTCGGACTAACAATCCTTCCATTCCTATATGACCGTAAGGACGTGGCCGGCGCCGTTATTGACTTTAAATATTTGAGCTCCCGAAACATGTACATTGAGAATGGGTAGCTATTCCCAAGCCCCATTCATTGTGTTCTCTGTACAATTTCGCAAGTTCAGTCAATCACGGAGTAGCAACTACGAATTGTGCGGTCATAATGCTCATGCTCATGCTCATGCTCATAGGGGGGAGGGGGAGTTTAAAATCGTAAGGTATGAAAAGGCCAAATTGAAACAAATCGAAATCCGATACAACATTTGCATAAATATTATAGCCTGCTTAAAATAAGGATAAAATATTAAAAAAAACAACAATGACGGTTTATTTTGTGATGTTCCTATTATAACAAATGAGTAATAGGGAGAGGGGGAGGTTGTATCAGTGAGCGCTACGAAATTTTTTGATTCGACCAAACAGACCTTCCAAGGTTTGGCCGAAAGTTATTCGGCGAATATCGGCCATATGACATGTTCGGCATATTCTGCCCAATGACACATTCGACCAAACGACTGTATCGGCCAAAATGACCTTTATGACATCTATGGTATTTTCGCGAGGGAGGGTTTGATGATTGAGATTTCAAATTGCAATTGAGGATTGCAAAAGAAAACTCTTCAGAATTTCTTCTGGAACGATGCCGGTCACGTCCTCATAGTCAATTAGGATTATGGGATGAAAATTCGTTCGACACTAATTGCTACAAGAGACCGAGGAATCCTCTGCATCTCCATGAGCGCACTGGAAAGGAATAGTATGTTAGTTGGGAAGGAAATCTAATTATTTCTTTTGAACGACGCCATATTCATGATGATACAGAAATGGAAAAGCAACGCGTGACTAACGTATTTTCCCGAAGACTGATTCAATATATTAACTACTTCACGATGACGCACTGTCACTGGAGAAACACGACTGGACAAGAAGCAAATTTTCACTTTTCGATTAATTTACTCACCCGCGCAAAGCAGAACAATATTACGATGACCGGTCGATCCGCTTACTTCCACTGGTTCATCGGAATTTCCACAGAAAATTTACATTTTTAACCCTGTCGTTTTCTACGTCGTGGGATATCCTATTCTGTCAATTGAGATACGGGTCATTCGAATGATAGGTGGTCGGGAACATTGAAAATCACAGGGAAACATATTTCGCATTTCCGATTTAAAATATGTTGCTGATGTGATGAAAGTCGTAAATATATTCTATGGCAAGCTCTCGTACTGACTACTCAATTGAGATTTTCGTGGGCTGAGCTCACATTTGAGTCAAAAAGCTCAACTGACATTGAAATTTCGCGGCACTAACTGACATCCACAGTCTACTTTGCCGCAACTTATAACTTATCAATTTTTGGGACTATCGAGTTAAATTATAAGCAGGGATTGAATCCTAAAGAGAAAGAGCAAGTCTCTCACTTATCATCTCTGTATACATATACGATATGTAGCATACCGCGAGAAACTTTTTTCGCAAGCTGTCATGATAGAGGACTGATTCGGGATGTTATACCCCATGATAAATTTCTTTTAGAAAGCTCCAAATGTGGGGAGCACTGGCTCTGATGATGCATTTCAACTTGTTCTACACAGCTGTGCAGTAACCAACACGAAAGGAGCGAAAATCACAATTTTTCTGTGGGGGCTGCCTATCCGATTCTGTTTTTTCGCAATTGTATACAAGTTTGATAATTTTTTTATCATGGCTTGTTAAGATTCGGAACAGTTTATGCCTCTCTTTTATCGTTGTTCGTTATCTATTGAGAGCGATTTCTGCAAACCCTGATTATAAGTCTGCATACGTTATTTATTTAAAATCAGTTCAGTATGAAATGCACTTTCTTCCAATCATCCCACGTTTTTATTTATTTTTTAAAGACAGAATCACCGTCTTCGACCATTCAACCAAACGTCATTCGAAGAAATCTCGCTTAACTTTTCAAAAAGATCTAAGTAACATTTTTTCATTAACTAATTTGAATAGCGCATGAAAGCTACTGATTGCTGTGTTAATTCTTGAAAAAAAAAGTTACTTAGGCTTTTTTGAAAAGTTAAGCGAGAAATTAACGTACACTATGCATATTGTCCATCAAGTTTAACGTCTATTGTGGCTAACGTAATCATGCCTAACGTCCATATGCCTAACGTTCGTATGCATAACGGGGTAAACCCATTTATACAAATGATATTTGATTGAAAGAACATTACTTTGTTTGGCCTACATTAAGTACTAACACGTGTTGTGTTCATTGATTAGCTGTTATGATTGAATCAAACGAACTATAATGTTCTTGTTCCGATGTTTCGGTCGCTCTTTTTTCAATACTTTTAGCCTGTCGTGTTGTCTGCATCGGATTTTAGAAACCAGTGTTATAGGGCTCTCCTTAGCCGTGCGGTAAGACGCGCGGCTACAAAGCAAGACCATGCTGAGGGTGGCTGGGTTCGATTCCCGGTGCCGGTCTAGACAATATTCGGATTGGAAATTGTCTCGACTTCCCTGGGCATAAAATATCATCATGTTAGCCTCATGATATATGAATGAACTAAACATTCACTATTTTATGATGCTTATAGCGCTATAGCAAAAAGAGAGCCCACATAGCTAAAGGGAGACTGTTACAGTAATATCCCGATTTTATCACCCCCCGGTGAATTTTAGGGTGATAAAACAAGGTATGTGACAAAATTGAAAAAAAAATATTTTAATTTTTTTTAATTCATTCCACAAATATGAATCATTTTATGCTTTGGAAAGGCCAAATGCGTGAACGGTACCCGTTATTTCTTGTCGAAATTGCTTACAGAATATTTCCCAGGTACTCAGAAGTCGTTCGTAATAGACTACAGGCGGTGAAAATTATTTCATGAAAATCAATGTTATTTTTGGTATTATTTACGAAAATAAAAAGAATGAAAATTTTTTTTGGGGTGACAAAATCGGGTCGAAAACGTGACAAAATCGGGACGTGATAAAATCGGGTCGAAAACGTGATAAAATCGGGGGTAGACAAAATCGGGGGTAGACAAAACATAATCAGGTCAACACTGTTGGATGCACACTATGGTTTTCACAGGAAATGCTTGCTTTAGCAGGAAATCGCCCTCCGATGTTTTGTTTTTAAAATTAGTTACGCCCGAGTTGCAGATCGGTCCCGAATTCTGCTACGATGCCTAAAAATGGCTCGTAGTTCATAAATAGCTTGAAGACAACTGACCCAAGCTAATTAGAGCTATATGATCAGCAATTCAAATTGACACCCTTTAATGAAGCTTCACTTAATCAATCAGGTGTATAACACGACTGATCCGCTATCGTTGCTTACTGATACCGCATCATAGGCTCATTGTTCGAAAGGACCATTTACCCACATCATAAGTTGAAATGGGACAAAACTTCAACATCAAATTAGTGGTTTCCAGTGTGTCATCTATAGATCGGTTCGATCCCGAAATCAGATAACCACTTCTTGCCTTACTTCCCCGCAAGATGCTCTAGTGGCGTGAGTGTTCCAATTTCCTCAACCTCATCGAGATCGAGAGTAAATTGACAACCGGCGCCACTGGACATGTGTTTTCGTGTTTCGTGTTACTCGGGAGTCGAAATTCACGGGTCTAACTATCGTCATTTGGCCGACCGGCGCGGTGGCGGCGGCGCGGAGGCCCCTTGTTCGAGTGGCATTCAGTGTGAGTGGGATCGGACGTGTGACATGGGTGATCGAGCTGGGAAAGATGGATGGGTTGGTCGTGTAAAAAGAGTGAAACTGTAGCAGCGTAACAAGTGACGGGTAATGCGACACTGGAAATTTTGGTTGACAAGTGGATGCCTCGAGGGATACGAACCGGGGAATGAGGAATTCCATTTCGTGTTGTCACACAGATCAACTGTAGCGTGACAGCGGATTGGGTTGAATCGGTTGTTCCCGACAGCGCAAATTTTTACAGCTTCCATAAAATAGGGAATGAGATGCAAAGTGGTGTATGTGACGAAATTATTAGTTTCAAGAAACACTTCTACAAACTGCATGAAAATATAAAAAAAAACGTAACTAAAAAATGAATACTTTAAAAATACTTAGAAAATTTAATAAATATTTTCAGAAAAGCTAATAAAAGAATTATATCATTTACAAGATATCAAATATCCATGAATGAATATAAAATTCCAAGAAGAAGCAAGAAAAAGAGAAGCTTTATTCAAGCTTTCCCAGGTCCAACCTAGGAACCTTTCAAATTCACGAGCACAAATGATATGAATAATGGCAAGACCTAACACTATACACTAATAGAAGAAAATTCAATTTTTTATACTGACACTTCAGAATGAAATAAAAAATACGTTTAGGTGATAAAATGCTGGACGACTGTAACAGAATAATATACAGACACTGATGCTTGGTGTGACCGGAAAGGTTATACGATACCCGACGTGTAGTGTCGGAGGCCAAGGCTTAGCCGAACAGAAACTTCACCGAGATGATATACGGCACGCGTTACGGAGATTTTGATTTGAAGGACTGCCTTGATCGAAAATTGATAAATACATTCCTATCCTAACCCTGCTTCCAACGACTGAATTCCTTTCCCCGAACGTATGACCTTAGTCTTAGAACTTGTTGGAATTTCAGAACACCAACTGGACTTTAGAATGTACGTTTTATTACACGAAAAATATTGCAGCACGCTCTTGATCATTTTAAAGCAAGACATCGGTCTATGTTGTCATGTGGGTAGATCAAGGAAAATGTATCCCAGCCAGAAGTCATGGACAGAATTACAAAACATGATATGGACTTGATTGATATAAGAAATGAAAAACAGGAAATAATAAAAAAAATGCACCGAAATATCGTTTAAATATCAAGATCTGCTATGAATAAGAACAAAATAATGGCACATGATATTGGTCATTTCTTAAAAATAGCATAACTTTATCTTGTTATGACATTTTAGTACAAAATATTGATATTGTTTGATATTAAATATTGATATCGATATTTTATCTATATAATAAAAATGAAATGGTCTGTGTTCGTATCCGCATAACTCGGAAGCGGCTGGATGGATTTTCTTCATTCCTTCAGCAGGAATGTTGGTTATCGTTTCCGACGGGTTTATATGATATTTCCTCATGCCAAAATCACGAATAAGGTTGAGTAAATCGTGAAAAACTAGAATTTAGATTTGTATGCAAACTTCCCATGGGCAGTTCACAACGCGCATTTTCGCCTACTATGCAGGACAACGTCTGCCGGGTCGACTAGTCTCTTATATCAATCATGCCCATATCTCATTTTGCTATCTAATCAATATTTGATATTATTGAGCTATTTTCGTCTACTCGGGATACGTGCAAGGAGAGATGAGACCTTATCGTAGATAAATAGTTGTGGTGGCTGGCTGTGCTGTGCTGAATCATTATCAGACGATAATGATTGCAATTTTAATGTGAAAACTTTTCACGTGAAAACAACAAGCGAGTTGTCGCCGGCAAATTTTGTACTCATACGATAATAAACACAGAGTTTTCATTTAAACATTAATCTCAACTAATATCAGCTAATTTTCAACAATTTCGTTATATATAACGATAATATTATATCTTATATATAAAAATGAAATGGTCTGTGTTCGTATCCGCATAACTCGAAAACGGCTGGATGGATTTTTTCATTTTTTCAGCAGAAACATTCGCTATAGTTTCCGACGGGTTTATATGATATTTCCGCAGTCTAAAATCATTAGTTAAGTTGAGTAGATCATGATATAGTAAAATAAAGATACGTATGGGAATCTCGCATAGGCAGTTCTCAACGCGCATTTTCGCCTACTATGCAGGACAACGTCTGCCGGGTCGACTAGTATTTTATATTATATAATATTAGATATATTATTATAAGTTATATCTTCTATTTGACGTTATGGTTTCATGGTAATAAGGAAAAAGAGTTCAAAATGTAACGGTAAATGGGTAAATGCTACGAATCACGATACGATTCTCAAAAGATTCTTAATCGCTGGCCAGTTTTTATCACTTGATAATTTGAAAGTAAGATTGCGGGTAAGTTTTGGTCATCATCGATTTGTTGAAAATTTGATTTTCCCATCCCTGGTGGCCGGGATGCCCGATCACTAGTGGGATGGGACTAACAAACCTTGCAAAACAAAGAAAGCCCGATCGTCTCTGAATTTTGAACCTGCGTCCGGATTGAGGAACCCAGTAGGCTGGTCCTTCATATAAGCTGGTACAGCCCCCATTTTTTTCAAGAAGGATATGAGGGCCGTGAGAATGGCTAGGGAACACCGCTGGAGCATTTTGATGTTGGTGTGAATCCTGTAGACATCCCCAGAGGTCTGGAACTGAAGTTCTGACATAGGAAATGTTTCACCATGTTTAGGAACTCGCAGACTCGAAAGAATTCGAAAAAGATCCCAACCGAAGTTATTTGAGCTTTTAGCCGGGATAATAACTGCTCGTCTTCAAATTGGGTAGGTCGATCTACAAAACGGTAGTTTCTTTAGTTTTTCGTAACTGGGTAGAATAAATTCGATGTTGTCCCAATCCTGATTGGCTTGCTTCCAAGTCCAGGCCAGACAGATGGATTTTGCAAAGCACCGGTCTTGCAAGAAATTCGTGCTTATAATTATCGCCTCTCCTGAAACATAGAGCTATGGAGCTGCGTTGATAAGGGCTGTAAAGGAGCGCCCGCTCCTCATTCCGTACTAGTGGACTGGGATAAGAGCGACACCGATCATAATGCGCAGAATCCGATCTCCTTCGACGAGGAGAGCGATTTAGTGCTCTCCGGATATTGAGGCGGCTAAAAAGGTAGCTTTGCGGCAGATGGCCGCCAGTACATGATGGTGGTATGGCAAGATGGGCTGGGTCTGAAATGGGCCTTGATCATGTTCACTCTTTTTTACAGCTTATTTTAAATGCTCGGATGTTGGGTAGAAAGGTTAGATTCTGGTATCGATCAGACACTTCACTATCTTCCGTTTTGGAGTTTGGAAGTTGCGGAAAAATGCAAGCATGTTATCCGAGCATCACATTCGCTGGGCCGCATTAGTACTAGCGGCATTCAATCGCGTTTGGATACATTCTGATGTACATGGGTACCAGGTCGGCAGCCCACACGTTACACCGTTAAATGTGCAAGACTGATCCATAAAAAATAGAACATGATCCGTAAATATCATCTGAATTATCAATAAAACGCTACCATAAATCCATGAAATAGTTCGGGAGTATCCATAAAGAATAATTTTATGGTTAATAAATAAGCTGAAATTTAACAAATACAGTTTTTATTTATGGATAATTTGTCATACGTTCATGGGAAAAAACAAGAATTTTATTGTTTTTTTTGACCATGTTTAATGGAACATATTTCCCTATTATTTGTTGAATTTTAGCTTATTTATGGACCATAAAATTATTTTTTCTGGACACTCCCGAACTATTTTATGGATTTATGGAGCATTCAGATGTTATTTACGGATCGTTCTTTATTTTTTTATGGATCCGTCTTTATTGTTTATATGCAAATGTATGTTTTGCCGTATCAGGTCCACGTGCTTGCACTGCATCCTGGAGGACATCCTCTAGCCCTACAAAATCAGACCCATGGCGTAACGCTTGCCTAGCCGGATGTCCAGTCTTTTATCTGCTTCCAGTTTCTCACGAAGTCGGCGGTTGACCAAATTCTCAACGACCTTAAAGCTGTAGGAAGTGAGCGGGGTGGGTCTGCAAAAGTCCGGTCCTTCGAGGCTAAGTTGACCAGGTCCAAAAACATAAACTTGGCAGAAGGATGGGAGATATTAAATCTTGAGATATTTTACTACCCCTTTACCCCTTATCACTGCTGCACTTGCTTCAGGATTTCGGAAATTCTTGCCTATCAGTAAAAACTGTCGCTTGGTTTACAGCGCGTTTTGGTGTGGCTGAAGGACCAACACCTAATGCTCTTCATCGGAGAAGGATAGTAGGGTCAGGTAGGGTACCTCAAATACCGGAAAAGATTCCGTTTTTGAGGTCCCTCATGAGTACCAAAAGGGACATATTGATTCCATCTTCACTCACCTTTTTAATGATACTTCATCGACGTTTTACTAATTTAGCTTATACGCTACATCTTGGCACTACATGATACATTTGACTCGATTGTACCTGTACAATGGTGCCATCCCCTAGCTTCTTCATCTCGATCAGTTTGTCAAACCTGCCTCCTAACCTTGAGCTCCTCTGCCCTACTAAGTCGATGTTTACATCTTGAAAACGACGGCCTGATTTCTCAATCATAAAAGGGGTGCCAGGGGAAGGGGCTTTTCGTCGACTTCCTCAGGTTGGAAACCATTCCGAAGAGTGCGTCCTCCTCCTCCTCCCCATGTCCTCAAGGACATTCCTGTGTCAACCAAAAGCTGGTCTACTGTACTAAGACAAGTAAAAATATAAGCATTTTTAGCCTGCGAATACATTGGTCTAGGGATCAAATAATATTGAACGCTGATGGTCCACTGCTTACTTTCACCTTCTATTAAACAAAAAATTCCATAGGGAAGATCCTTAAAGTAAATCAAGCGATAAACGGTAATTTTCAACACCCCTTTCCTCCCCCCTTCGTTACGCTTTTTGTATTAATTCACTAAAATTTATACATTTTCGAAACACCTCTACCTCCGCCCATCCCCCCTCCCCCCACGCCCTGTCGTAATAATTGCTTTCAATTGCTCGATGCTATTTTGAGCTTAGTTCGTGTTCATATGGATTCACAGCCAACGAAAAACCACCGAGAAGATAATCATAATATCATTCATATCATATTATCAAGACTTTATATTGAAGCCAAACATTTTACATATGAGTAATTCTTGCGGAGATGGTAGCTTTCATGCTTTATCATTTGGATCGCCAATTGGATTGCCATTAAATCCCAAATGGAAATCCATAAGCGATTGGGGTAAGAATGTTAGAGAATATACATGACAGCTATCTGCAATCTACGAAATACTCCGTTACAACGCAACGCAACGCAAAAAAATGGATTCATAGCCAACAAAAAATTCAAACTAAATTGTCAGTTTCCCCATTTTCCAGGACATCAATTTTCCAAAAGACCTAGATGCACAAGATACTTTTTTTTACTTACAATTCTACTTAACTGTCAATTACACTTCTTTGTCTCCAACTTCATCACTCATAAAACTTCTTCAAAAGAGGACACGCAATTCAAATCGTGGCGTCTATAATTCATTCCCTAATTAGCACTCAGAACCACAATAGGCCGTCTCGAGCCAAAGGCATACTTCGTCGGTTCCTGTCAGCGAGACACGTATTAATAAATATCATCGAATTTCGGTATCCAAAAACCCAAATCACCGTCGTTCCGCCCGGCTGCGCCTCATTTGCCGAAGAACAACGGCACTCAACACTTCCATAAAAAGTGGCGAGGCTTCATATATCAAAAAATTTAATTACCCACGAGGTGTTAAAATCACATTTTCTCGCTTGCTCACGCCTTTTGTTTGGTCGATCAGACGGTCGCTCGGCGACGGACGGTGTGTGTCGTCCATTCGCACGGAGGCTCCTCTGAATGCGGGACCCGAGAATGATGATTATGATGATTTAGCTCTTTGTTGGAGCAGCAACACCAACAACGTGCGCCCACTTGCAAGGATAACGGTTCAAGATGCACTTTCTGGGATTTTTCAATATTTTTGCTTTTTCGGTACACCAGTACTAAGAGGTTATTTTTGAAAAGAAACCGAATTTATGTACAAAAACTCAGCCCGACGAATTAATGTGATGTCTGTCTGTGTGTAAGTATGAGCGCAAAAAAACTCTAGTCACTAATCTCCAAACTGATTTGCTTATAAATAGTTGCATTGGACAGAAAATCATGTTCCATTGCTTCCTATTAAACATGAGCCAAATAGGACAATGGACTTCAAAGTCCTTGGCAGTAAACAATGATTTTATATTGCATGCGAAAGGTAATATTATCGCTAATTGAATTACACAGGATTCTGTTTTTACTTGATTTTTTTCGCTCGTATTTTTGATCGTGTGACTTCAATTTGCACCAAAATCTTTGTAACATGTTTAAAAATAGCCTGTATAATTTAAAGAAAAATCACATAGTAATTAATATGCGTTAATCTGGGAGCTGCGGACTCGATCGATTCTAATTTTCAAGATATTTTGCTTGAAGCCCGAAAATTTCCTCTCAGTGTTCAATGCACACGCTACGATTTTCTCACATCAAATTATCATTATGTTTATCTTTTAAAAAATAATTTCAAAGATTTCGTCTAGTTACTGCATGGCATAAGTTATTGTACCGATCGTAAAATTAAATCATGCTGTTCACTTATTAAAATTCCCCGTTAGGTTTGAAATTTCACCTAATAATTGAGTTTTGTTAGAAATGAACTATAATTCGTATGAGTTGATTCACACGTGTACTCTCTTGGCTGCGTTCAGAATACTCCCAAACTCTCTCGATGCGATGGATACTTTTTGACAGCTTGCTTTGGAGATTTTTTGACAATCATTTCGACTCTATCCGCAGCTCCCAGGCGTTAATCATTTAGGATGGGTGCAAAATTGAAAAAATGTAAATCGTGTAATGCTTTGTTATTGCATTTTCCTTTCACTAGTTGCCAAATCTTCAAGTTTTCCCTAATTTTTCAAGTTTGGAAGATGATATTAGCATTTCCATATCATTGTAATTTTTTTTTTAAATAGAATTTGGAGAAATTTAAAAAATATTATCATTATATGTTAAACATGGCTATTAAAAATTTTAAATTATTGTAAAACTTCTACCATTCAAAAAAATCGCTTATGTATTAATTTAATGTCGGCCATACGTAAATTGTTGAAATAATAAACGATAATTGTAACTGGAATACGCATATTTTGTAATAAGTTGTAAATGTTTTGAATTGCCAGAAACCGGAATAAAAAATTGTTTTGTTTCATTTTACTCCACTAAAAAACTTTAGTTTTACAGTATTCATGACCTACCTGAGCATTTTTAGTCATCCTCCCTCTATGTCCGCATCGACCGTAGGGAAACAATTTTTTTCTTGATTCCGGACAGCTCGTCAAACTGATCGTGATTGTTGGCTTTGCAAACTGGACACTTTCCTGCGTGTGAATAAATGATAACAATTCTCGCCTCTTGTTGGCCAAATCCCCCTGCGGTGAGTGAGTCATTAGCACCTAAGCCAGATTGAATAGCATTTTGTAGACTGGCCATTTTGGGTATGGTTTGGATTGTTATATAGTGAGATGTTACCGCATTGGTTTTGAAACAATATCGAACGAAGCAGTTGATCGATAGAATTACAGTTAATACAAAATTAGTCAAAAGAATGGAATCCAAAATACTTCAACCAATAAATATTGACTTGCGAGCTGTCGTATAAAGCATTGTGTCACACCCCCTGAATATTGCCGGTCAGGTTACATTTCAACACATATTAGAATGTAAGATATGAAAAAGTTTCATTGAATTCTATTCTGACAGGTGAAGACATTTCACTAAAAAAGCTTAATTCATTTTCTATTCTGAAAGCCAGCTTACCCGACGAACTTCGTGACGCCCAGAATTGCTTCACTGAGAATTTACTGACGGACATTATTTTAAGTTTTTTTTTAAATAAATAGACAGCGTAGTACGAATCAATTTATCTGAAAACTTTAATTTGAATTTGAACGTTTTCCCGCCTTACCATAATATTTTTGCTTGTAAAGAAATGAACGGTTTTTGCCTTTCCCGTATACTAAGTATACGTAAAGACTATAGGATCACTCCAAAATCGACTCAGCTCGACGAATTAGGCAATGTCTGTATGTGTGCACAAAAATATGAGACACAGTTTTTGGTACTTAGCCTTATCCGATTTGCTAGCAACAAGTCGCATTCGACGCAAATACTGTCTAATTTTTCGTTATTGATAATTAGCCCAATCGGCCAAAACATTGTTTTTTTCTCCATTTTTCCTTGGAACAAAAATTCAAAAACGAGGAAAATATATATTTTTTTCAAAAACTGCTGTATTCAAATGAATGCAAATAAATGTGAATTTCTGGAAATAACTGAATCTATCTCCCCAAAGTAGACTGCGTGGTTGGCGAAGTGCAGCCATGGACCTAGCTGAATGGAGAAGACTTTTATGTGCAGCACAGGCCACTCCGGCCTTAGTCTGATAATAAATAAATAAAATCTCCCCAAAGTAGAATTTCAACCTCTCTTGTGTACTTTTGTCGTTACATTTTATTTTACACGAGAAAGGCACAATCACCGCTAAGTGGATTATTCTGGTTTTTTTTTCTTTATTTCTGTGAATTTTCAAATGACTTTAGTTCTTCACTTTCAGATGAACGGAATGAATTTGAAATATCGGTCTTTCCATTGTCAGATAATGCGCGGTTGTAAGAATATTAACTTTATTTTAAGTATATAAGGAAAATAATAGAATAGATTAACAGAATCTATGATATTGAAGGGTCAGAAGATCCACAAATTAGTTAATCACTTCTCGTATTGCAAGTATCAGTGCAACTTTGTTATACGAAAACAAACGAAACAACAAAATCAAATACAAAAACGATCGGTTTACACGCATTTATTTTGTGTATCGTGCTCTGGGGCTCGAATTTCGGTCGAAGTCGAAAGGTAGCGTGTGATAATTTGATAGGGCTCCAATTCACGCGCTTATGGATACGCTGCTTGATTACAACACACAAAAAAAAACAACAGGCTGACTTAACGAACTGTTAAATCCTAAGCCAGCAGAGAGGCGAAACTAGAAACTAATGGTGCTGCTGCTACCCCCTGTCCAGCTCTCTCTAACTGGAAAATGATCAATTTCATGCTTGTCGCGCTTAAAAACGCTTGTGGTTTTTTTGTTCAGGTCAGACCTGGGACAGCTTTACGGAAGCGTTTTAAGATAGACTCATGGTTTGTTTAGGATTTTGATTAGGTGCTGGTTGCGAGGCTGTACCGGGTTGAGGAGGAGCTGATCAAGCTAGTTGATATGATCCCCGTATCATGATATGTAGTTGCAAGATAATCAGAGACTCGGGCGCATAATAAATATTATTTTTGATTTATATGGTTGTGATCAGGAGTAGTGGCGTCATGTATGACACTGATTTATTTTTAAAATCCGAATTAAAATAAAAACTTTTAAAAAGTGTTCATCCGCCTGTATGATTGGTTTGTGAAAAGTTTTATCAATATGACTAAGTAATTAAAACAGTGTCGACGTGCTTCTTTGCATATTCACATTTAACGAGCCTAATTCAGTCAGCACCATCGCCATGATGCAATCGTCAGCATTCACTCATTTTACAAAACCGTACCGGTCAAGCAACAACTGCCCATTTATATCTCACCAGGGCTATCAAAATATTTAATGTAGCACATTATAAATGGAAATATTTCTTCTGATAATTATGGGTTTTCAAGTTATAAATAATCTCATCACACATCATCCAGCTCTTCCACTCTGCTCTTGTTTTAACTGAAACATAAAACCCATCCTAATACCAGGTTGGGTCGTTTTTGTTTTCTTCACTCTTTGACTGGCTACCTGACGGATGCAACGCGCACCCTCGGAGTCGACCCCGCCGACCGTTCGAAAAGTTCAGGGCCTTGACTTCCATCAGCAGCAGTTTAAAAGCCGGCCAGCCAATTTCGATAGATCAGAAACCTTTTGGAAATGTACACTCAATCGCGGCTCATTATGTGGCTTTCAGCGCTCAAACGCTACTCTCCTTTCTCACGAGAAACCGAATTCTTCCCGCTTGGCCTGCAGCCAGAAGCAGGGCTTCAGCAGCCCTCAATTAATCCAATTTCAAATAAAGCGCACACTCGCACGCTTACAGCAGTAATTGCGATGAAGCTGCTACTTTTTCCAGCGAAGTGTTCTCCCATAATTGATCTATTACGAATTAATCCCGTCTAAAGTGCTCTACCCGACCTAGTGGAATTGTGAGTATGTGTTCATTGGATTGAGTGTAACAATGCAGATTCAACTCAATCCCTCAAGGCCTTCCATATTGCACTCTTGCATGTAAAACAAAAACTAGGAAAGGGCACATAAGTACACCTTTTTGAACTGATGAGAAAGTCTATCGGATGGAATTTCATTTCTGGGTCTAGGACTAGCCATTTAATTCTTGACCTTAACACCCTTTTTCGTGGTCCAACGTAGCGAAGTAAGGTCATTTTCCTCAGAATGGAAAGCTTGATCAATATTACATGAAAAGGCTCGATAAAAGACACTCATGCTATCATGTTTTCCTACTACTGTAACTTATTCCATAAACCTCACGAGACATAATTACCCCTTCTGCATTGGTAAAAACGTGGTCAGGTCCAGCTATTGGAAAATGCCTTTACATTCTTGGTCTGTACTTGCGCCACATACGACACTGTGCCCTATTGCATTCTTTGAATTTTTTTGGCTATTAGAAAACGTGGTCCATACTCAATTGGAACTGGAATGTCCCGTGTGCTAATAATTGAATGAAAGATATTTTTATAGCAGTTCCTTTTGCCCTTAAGATGTTTTGGATTATGCTAACTTTCCAAATTATTTATTGAACTTTTATTTTGGCTTCCACTTCCTTAGAGCGATTTGTACTTCATTAGGGTTTAATTTACCATCATACACCTCCTTGATTTTAAAACATTCTTCATAACATAAATTCAATACAAGAATAAAGAAAACCTGAAGCATACAAAAGCCATCAGAATCGTACAACAGTTTCGTTCGCAAATAAACACAGCCCCGAGAGCACCCCGGATCCAGGAAGGAAAATAAACAGAGACAAACTCGGTCCGTGCGAGCGAGGAGATCCCGATGGGAAAACCAAAAATCATTGTCAAGCTGTTGACAACCGCTCTAGGATGCGTGAAACAAAAGAAGCGAGCCGCATTTTAGTTAAACAAAAACAAGCTGATCCTTGAGACCTACATATATACAGAATAATAAAATTGGTTTGCCAATCGGTGCACCACAATGCAGCGGTTTTTCGAAGCAAAGCAATGTAAACACAGATGGCGCCTTATGGCGCTAGTTGACCGAAAATCGTTGGGAAAATAGGTAGGATGTTTGGAGAAATTAAAATCCTGGATGAAAAAAATTGGGATCGAAGAAACAAACAGATTTCCTGCACTAGGCATAACATTTTAAGTGTCATAAAGACGAGTCGTTTCTTAAGTATTTAAAAGTTTGATGACGGATAGTAATGTTGTTGTTCATTAGTGATTATGAAGCTAATTGAATGTGATGTTGCATTTAAGAATTCTGACGTTTAAACTGTTTCCAAAGATTACAAAGCCTGTCCTTCGTACACTCAGATAATGTCCAACTAAATAGTCACCATTTTATCAATTTGGACGACAGTCGTGGGTCGTGGTCTCGGGCCCCCACAAATCTTATGTATTAAAAACAACCTTTTTTGTACATTTTAGGGTTCCCACAAGTTGTCGGCCCGGGGCCCCCTTCCGGCTAAATCTGGCCCTGTGCATAATACATACATTCCGCAACTCACTTGGATACCATAACTGAAAATCAACAGTGTAACTTGGTGTAACATTAGGCTCATGATTGCATTTTGCAAAATTTATTTGGTACATATCTACATCCCAGCGTGGCAGTGGCCATAAAGAGGGATCGTTAAGCCCTTCCCAAGTAACACCGAAAACATCATCATTAGCGAAGATCTAAGAATCATGTTGAATAAAGGTCGGGAAAATTAAATACAAAACATGTGATGTTCGAGGAAAGCTTTGAAAAGGTTTTTGATAAACACACAGAAACTTGATCATTAATGATGTTTCATACTACTATCTTACAACTTGTGATAACATTAATATGGAAATGCTAATATCATCTTCCAAACTTAGATGTACATGTTCATGATGGAATTAGAGGCGAAAGTATAGAATTGATATAGTTCCGTTAAGATACGGCATGAAGAATCTTTTTTATAGAAGTCGATTTGAAAGTGAGCGGAGGGCAACATTTGTGATGGTACGTATCGCACGACCTCCCTTCTGCCAAGCTCCCGTATGAAGGGGGAGGGAAGAATATCAGTGTGGAAGCTCAGTGTGGATATTCTTCGCTCCCCCTTCATACGGGAGCTTGGCAGAAGGAAAGTCGTGCGATATGTGCCATCACAAATATTGCCCACCGCTCGCTTTCAAATCGACTTCTATAAAAAAGATTCTTCATGCCTGCCGTATCCTAACGGAATTAATGATTTTAAGTTTTGTTCTATTATTGTCAGGGGTTTTCTATTACTCATTATGCTCAAATTTGGTCTAAACATTCTTTGCATATCAAATAATATTGTGGCCAAATTTCATAAAATTTGGTCAACAAAAACCCCCCTGACAATAATAGAACAAAACCTGCCAAAGCCGTCATTTCCCCTATATTAATTCTATACTTTCGCCTCTAATTCTATCATGAGCATGTACGTCTAAGTTTTGAAGATGATATTAGCATTTCCATATCATTGTAAATCGTTTAACTTCACGTAGAAGTAACATACTCAAACCATTAATTAGTTGTGATAACATGTTCATTTTTGACATTTTTTGGTTATTTGAGATGTTTTGTTTTACATTCTCACATTATAAAACATGTCTACCAGGAAGATTTTACGAGCATGGTCATAACATGTTAATTTTTTTTAAATTTTGTTTTGTCAGAAAATATATCCTAATGATAACAGTTCAGCGAAAATATGGATTTTGAACGTAATTTCAACATATTTTCAGATCAATGCAATGAACGTTCGAAAGATGCATTTTTTACATTCATACAACAAACCGTGTTACTCGGGTTGGGCATAGTCCCGGCTTGAGACCCTCGCCATCTCCAAGGCAAGGCATATTAGCCCAGCCTAAGAGCTTCGACAATGGTCGACCCAGCCGTAACGTAACATTCTGCAGTCCAAGTGGAGGGTTGACGATGGTTACACCCATAGTGACTACTTGACTGACGGTCACGATCCGGCATGTTGCCCATTTCGACAGTGAGACCTTCAGTGAGGCTCACCCTACTATATGGAAGTAGGATCAATTGATTTCTTCCTGACTTACGCCGATTCTGCCCTAGACACTGAGGTGTCAACCCCTGCATGGTCTCACTGCATCAACAAAGATAGCCATGGGATCAAGAATTTTGCCACCGACGCCAACAAGGTGATCAAAGTTGATAAGCTGAAGTTGGCTGGTCAGTATGTCGAGTCAGCTGATAGTCGACAAGTGCTCCCTTTGTCTCGAAGTGGAACACAAATCGTGAGCGTGCATAAGGGCCGGACAGGAGTAATCTACGTAGATAGTGCAGTGAAGATGAGCATAATCCGAACACAGCTATTCAAGAGCACTGACCTAACTTAGCAACTCGTATCCTAGGAAAACAAATTCAAGCACCGGCATGCTACGGTATTTTTCTCTCAGTAAAGTAACACGTGGGCATCTAACGGATCGAAATCTAGCATGGTCATATATTTTTGCATATTTCCAAATCTAAGGAAGCTTAGTTACCATGATCGTTTTTCTTGCATACCAACTCAGTGTACACTGAACTGTGTTCAGAACTCAAAGCACCTCTGACGGACGGATCCTGATCAGTGGTGATTTGTAAGACGGGAAGATCCCGATTCAGAAAGTAGAAAACACAAGAGCGGAGGGTGCAGCAGGTCATTCGGCTGACATCAGACCTGGTGGGTCACAAGCCAGTAGTCATTGCAAGAGACTTCAATGCATGGTCGCTGTACTAACTGGAGAAGGCAAACACTGCTAGAAGTCTTAGCCCAGCTGGACGCCATTGTGAGGAACACAACGACGCGACGGCTCCCGGGGTACCTTCCAGCGAAACTGGAGGAATCGATACGTAACATTCTGCAGTCCAAGTGGAGGGTTGACGACGGTTACACCCATGATGACTACTTGACTGACGGTCACTGTGCGGTGTAACGAACGTGCATCCCGTTTGCTGAACTCCATCATCGTCAACCATCCTGATCAGCGCAACTGTACATGAGCCAAAAAATCACCGACCAATCAGAGAATGGCTTTTACCGGCGCTGCACACAAAACCGCTTTCTATACAAACATCAACCTTTTTTCTTCTTTGTTTTTTTTGTTCCTATATTTTTCTATAAAAGAAAATCACTCATGTGTACTCAATGTCAGTTCAAATAAATTGTTCGAAGTGGAAACATCGGAGTTTTTCTTCCCGAAGGAAACTACCCTGAGGAATAGCTGCTGGAATCCAGTCCTTCTGCTGCTGCCGATCAGACTGCTGCTGCGTTGTTTCGATCAACCTTGCCACTCACCGCCCAATATAAGAAGAGTTAATTAAAATAGAAGAAGTTAATTAAAATAGTAAAGTTCTTTTCAGAACTAAAGGTTAAGAGGCGAACTGAGTGCAGGTTGGGAGGGCACGCAGTAGTCGATGGTGGTGACAAGCTATCTCCGTCATCACATCGTTGGATTTGGCATATTTGGAAACACCATTCCGCCGGCGTTTTGCTATTACCGTCGCCGTTACATTGGATCCGCCATCTTGCTGCTAGCGTTCTGTCTGGACGCTCGTTTTCTCTCCAACCTTTCTGGTTGAGATGGTGGCTGTGGCCATCAGTCACGATCCGGCAAATGGCAAATGTCAAATGGCCGAATAAGTCAGTTGCCGAAAGGCCGATCAGGACATTTTTCCGAATAGGACATTTAGCCGATTAGGTCGTATGGTCGTATGGTCGTCACACTTCTCAATACTTATTTCGCATTTCTCACTGTGAAAAGTTAGAAGTGCGAAGTAAGATGTGAGATGATTCACTACTCACTTCACTTTTCTCAGTGAGAAGTGACAAATGAGACGTCTCACCACACACTTCTTATGCTTTAAAGTGAGAAGTGGAGAAGGTAAGACGTCTCACTTCTCACTCCTCATTTTTCACTTTTTACTGTAAAAAGTGAGAAGCGCGAAGTGAGTAGTGAGACGTCTTACTGGTTGTTCCGCTCACTTTGCATTTTTCTCAGTGAGATGTGAGACATGGGAAGCACGAAGTGAGACATTACAGTAAGATGTGAGAACTGAGGAGTGAGAAGTGAGAAGGTAGACGTCATCCCTCATTTCCTACCTACCACTTCTCACTGCGGAAAATGAGAAGAGCAAAGTGTGAAGAGAAACGCCTCTCTTCTGAGTTACTTCTTCTAACTTCTTATTTCTTACTTTTCACAGGGAGAAGTGAGATGTGAGACGTCATATGACACAAATTACCTATTCGGCCAAATAACTTTTTCGGCCAAATGGCTTATTCACCTATCCTATCACCTATCCAAATGGCTTTCGGCCTAATGATCTGTTCGGCCAAATGGTATTTTCGGCCTAGTGACCTTCGGCCAAACGGTATTCGACCAAACGGCCCTTCCCCGCCGAAGAAAACGCAACCCCGGAATTGCAGGCCAGAAGTGTAATGGTGCAGCGATCGCATTGTACCCCTTCCAGTTCCAGAAATCTGCCTCAGAAGAAGACTGGACAGAGCACGCTCGGCAGAAGTGAGGGAGACAATTAAAATCGCTGAGGCTGACACTAAACAAATTCATCAAAAAGAGCAACCAAGCCTGCTGTGAAAGACTGCGGCAGGGCGCCAACTCGAACCTTTGAGGAGACGCGAAATCTCTCAGTCTCAGTGAGGATTTTGATACTCTCGCTTTAAGGCTACCTTACACCTCGGTCCCCGCGCATGTTAAATAGGGCCGGGATTTTGATTTTCCGTGCGCAAATCCCGAAAATATTGCATATGTAAAAAAGCATGGGGAAAAATCTATGGACCAAATTCCCGAGGTGTGAGGCTATCGTAAACAGATTTGACAAGGAATCAAGCTTAACAACTGAACACTCTCCTTCTTCTCACCACTGGCAAGCCGCACTGACAGTCCACTCATTCCGGTGCGCTGCAGTGAGGGCTCTATATAAATGAATGGTGAATACTCTCGCTTGCAAGAAAAAGACCGAATATTTGTGACGAGTGGTTATTAGTTTCAACCTCCTGTTGTTAACAGAGTGTGCAAGTTTATTAATTCTTTGTCTGCACAGAAAAAAATAATGAAAACTAATCAGCGCGCAAAAAATACAGACGCGGAAAATTACACTATTCTGAGCATACATGAAACTTTTCCTTCAATTTTGCCCCAAATGTATGCAATTTATGTAGCATTATGCCACTTAATCGAGTAAATAGTGGCATAATGCAATACAGATTGCATACATTCAAGCGAAAATATGGTTTAAAATTACGCTCTTTTTGGCATTCCCTTTATGTGCATTACTTTCGTGTAAATTTCAACAACTTTTTCTATCTGTGTGTCTAACCGAGAGACACCGTCATAGGCAGGGAGAAATAGGAAAAAAGGAATTAACAAACCCCTTCGCTAAATTGCATCACTGAAGAGAAGCACTGGCTCCTCCCGAGTGATGTCCAATGAGGCTGAAGACGATTATTGAAGTACTTTTCTCACACCTTGGCCGAGACCGTTTGCCACCAGCAGCGAGGGTAGGGGCAGATGTTGAAGAGGTGGCGAGGTCAACGATAGAGGGGCTAATGACGATGGCAAAGTCCCTCGACCTGAGTAAAGCACCTGGTCCGGACAGGATCCCGAGGATGGCGGTGAAAGCAACCGTAATGACAAATCCGGTCATTTTTAGGTCAGCAATGCAGAAAAGCCTGGACGACCGGACATGAAACGTGGTGGCTTGCCAACATACACCTGAGACCCCTCGGCGTACAAACTAATCTCTCAAATAGATTTCGTAGGGAAACTACTGCAGAAATATACTATTAACGGTTAAGGCTTTCAGTCTTCTTATGCTCAAAAATGGGTTCCCAGCAAACACAAGATCGCATGCATTCAAATGGAGGAATGCGCCTATATCGCCTCCACCCTGTACACTTATTCGCTAGCATATGCGAGTTTGTGTTGGCTGGGTTTTACGTTTTTATCCGACATTTCGGTTACATATATTGTACCTTTATCAAGGAGTCTGTGGACAATGGTGGTTTATGTTGTCTTCTTCTTCTTCTTCTTCTTCTTCTTCTCATTGGCATTACATCCCCACACTGGGACAGAGCCGCCTCGCAGCTTAGTGTTCATTAAGCACTTCCACAGTTATTAACTGCGAGGTTTCTAAGCCAAGTTACCATTTTTACATTCTTATATCATGAGGCTAACATGATGATACTTTTATGCCCAGCCACCTCAGCATGGTTTTGCTTTGAAGCCGCGCGTCTTACCGCATGGCTAAGGAGGGCCCCCTATGTTGTATTAATGTTGTATTCGATCAGGCTCGTCGAGGAATGGTTGTGCAGCAAGAAGCTATAGCTGATGAAGATAAAACGGAGATGATAGTCGCCAATAATCGGAGATCGGTTCAGGGGGCGTCAATAAGAATCGCCGGCTGCGACATCACCTCCAATAGATCTCTTAAATAATTGGGAGCGAAGCTTAACGATAAGTTGAGCTTTGAAGGTCATGTCAACTACGCCTGCAAGCGCGCATCGACGGCGATAGAAATAGGGGCACTGGTGATTCCCGAAGGATTATCAAGGCAGCAACGGTAACAAAATGGCAGAGAAAGTTGGACAACTTGACTAAGGGCAGGTTGACGCATCGTTAAAGTGTGTCAGCAGTGATTAGCAGACCCAGTTTTTAACAGGCCACGAATGCTTCAGGTGGTTACTACACAGGTTCGGACATGCAGCTTCCCCCGCTTGTCCGCAATGTCCAGTTGTGACTAAAACGGATGAGAACATTTTGTTCACATGTCCCCGGTTTGAAGTGGAGAAGAGCGTGATGTTGGAGGCATGCGTAATTGACACTACCACCGATAACACGGCGTCACGGCTTGTTACTGAGGAGTTCCCGCTGTCGGGGAACTTCTCGTCAGAGTAGGATAGATCCGCTGTCGGGGACTTTCCGAGTCGTTCGCAATCGCGACCCAGACAGGAGTTGAATGGTTTAACGGCTAAGTTGAATGGTTCAAGAGCATTGAAAATCGGTTGTCGGAGTAAGGTACACACTTAAAATTTTCCACCGATCTCGGCTGTGCAAATCTCGGTTAAAGTTCGTTAGCTGAAATAAGTAAACAAATTTGTGCCGTTAGTGCCGCAGTAAACAAATTGCTTTTTCAACTGAGATATCAGCAGAAAGTCACGAACCGAGCGCTCGGTTGTGCGGATCTCGGCAAAGGAGTCAAAAAATGCCGAGCTGAACGAAGTGTGTAGATCCAACGTAGGGGACTAGTTAAGTAGATCGTGGCGAGCGAATGCACCGGCGGATTGTCGGGCACCATTGAGCCGGAACCTATCTCCACCCGGAATCTTTGAACCGACCTAGGCACTCGTTCGGTCACCCATTGAAGTAGAAAAGTGCTTAGGACTCGACCTGAACTATATGAATATGCTGACCTGGTGAGAAAGTAGTGTTGAGAACATAATATTCTTCCACGGATGTGGGTCGTTGGTATCGGGGGAACTTCCACCACCTGGGGACTCCACCACCGGAGACTATCTGAGTAGATTGTGAGCCCGTTGAGGGTTAAATAGCTCATGTTGTTGAATGACTCAACATGCGAGAACGTTGAGGGTTAAAAGGTAGATATGTTGCTGAATAGCACAAGAAAAAGTTCTAAAGGGCTTAAGGCTTTGGTGTGCTAACTGGCAAAAATAAAGGAGCCTCAATGCTCAAGTTAATCAGAGCATAGAAGTGAAGCACCGCAAAGTTTGTCGTTTCGGGAGTAGGTAGTACGTTAAGTACTCCTCTGATAACACTTTTATAAAAATCGACCGAGATCTCGAACTCCAAAGATGGACATATAGCTTGAGCTTGAGCTTGATTGACTGCTCGTAGTTGCTACTCCATTATGACCAGATCAGCTGTTCTTGCACAGGGAACCAACAGATGTTTGCTTGGGACTAGCACACATCTTCAATGTACAAGTACTGGTGATCTCATTTGTTAGGTCATACTGGCGCCTGCCACGTCAGAATGCAAGTCAATGTAGGAAGGGGGAGGAAATGATGATGCAATCACTCGCCCACTGCAAGCCGAATATACCTCTGCACTTGCCACGAGTTCATGCGGAATTTGTTGGAATTTCTGGGTTAGGTTGGAGAGGCAGGGGTCCGTCTTGGTTAACGAGCTGCCAATGTGATAGACAGGAGAAGGTAACTGATGGAATTTCTAATTGGATGTAGGAAACGAGCTCTATAGTTCATTTCCAATTCTAGCAGATTACTGTTAGAATACTCAAGATGAAGGTATAGGAATAGTAGTGGAAACGGTATGGAAGTCCATTTCCAGTTCTAGCGATTGCTAGAACATGAGAAATAAAGAGAAAGATAAAACGTAGGAGAATGGAACGGACCTGGGATTGAACCCACGACCTCCTGCGTATGAGGCAGAAGCTGTAGCCATATGACTACCAAGCCCGCTTCGAAACAAGAGAGATCACGCAATGAACTGATTAATTTTATTACCGGCCCCGCAATGCAGAACACAATAATTCGGCCGACCGCGCGATCGCTCTGCTGTCCGAAACAAGAGAGATCACGCACAGAACTGATTAATTTTATTACCGGCCGCGCAATGCAGAACACAATAATTCGGCCGACCGCGCGATCGTTCTGCTGTCCGAAACAAGAGAGATCACGCACTTAACTGATTAATTTTATTACCGGCCGCGCAATGCAGAACACAATAATTCGGCCGACCGCGCGATCGCTCTGCTGTCCGAAACAAGAGAGATCACGCACAGAACTGATTAATTTTATTACCGGCCGCGCAATGCAGAACACAATAATTCGGCCGACCGCGCGATCGCTCTGCTGTCCGAAACAAGAGAGATCACGCACAGAACTGATTAATTTTATTACCGGCCGCGCAATGCAGAACACAATAATTCGGCCGACCGCGCGATCGTTCTGCTGTCCGAAACATGAGAGATTTATTACCGGCCGCGCAATCCGAACTCCAAAGATGGACATATAGTATGAAAAACAACAAATTGGATAAGAAAATTATATTGAGCTTTTTAGTGGAATGTTTTCACCTGTCATAAGACGAGTTTATACAATCCCATTGAATTCCACCACTTAATTGTATCTTGACAGATACGTATTTCGACCTCAAAGGTAAGGCCGTCTTCAGTGTCTCGTACTTGACTCGACTAGTCAAGTACGAGTCAAGTACGAGACACTGAAGACGGCCTTACCTTTGAGGTCGAAATACGTATCTGTCAAGATACAATTAAGTGGTGGAATTCAATGGGATTGTATAAACTCGTCTTATGACAGGTGAACAAATTGGACTTGGTGCCGACCACTGAATGCCAAAAACTAACAAGGTAGGTCTATGCGTCGCCATAGTCGATTTACTTTGTGATGCTTGGAAATCTAGTGTGGTGATGCTATTTTAGAATAAAATAAAATATTTTTTAGGATTTTATTCCAATCACAGACATCAAGTTATGAAACATTCGTCTTTTTAGAATTATCCTTTGAAATAAAAAAAGGGGAAAATAGAATTTATCGCTTTTCGTTTTATCGGAAAAAGGAGTAAATGATATAATTTACTCACTCTCCCTCAGCTGGGATTTTCCTGGGTTATCATTCATATGAATGAGAAGTCCGATATTCGCGTACATGAAATTTCCAGTTCAGTGAAGCAAATATTGGTAATAATTCAATCGTCCAGCAAAATGGAACTCTTTTCAGAAAGTACATGACCCTCCAGCCCAAAAGTCGAACCGCCCAACTACTTAACTCGGTAGACTACTGGTAAACCCGATAAGATCAGGGTCTAACATAAAACTCGTAACAGCGCGCATCCAAAAGCGATTGCAATTCATCCTGGTTTTCATGAGGACGACTTTGAAACAAAAAGGAAACACGATGAAACAACAAAGCGAAACAAACATTCCAAACGTTGTTGACCAGATTGTACTACGGCTTCGCTTAGGGTTGATACATACCGACGCTCTTGCGAATGCAGCTCGAAAGAAACAATCTTCTTGTACCGATAGTCCGCCCTGTGTGAGTCGTTCCGCATCACGTTACGTTCCACTATATCATTAGCCTAAAACAATAACGCTGTCTAGATTGGTTAGTACATGGGTCTAACGATCAGAAAGACGACCAACCAACCGACGACGGTAGGAAATGACGCACGGTCCCGACCCAGCATGTGGTCCCTCAGCCTGGCGCCTGGATGATTTCTTCGGCAATCACAAGTGCTCAGGGCCCACCGCACAAAGCGCCGATCCAGAGGTGAGTTTTATCGTGCTTTTTCAATATTCGGCCCTTGTGAATTTCCAAAGTGCCGAACGAAATGACCGACCAGCAACCGTGTGTCATTCGTTATCAGGCGACAAAGTTATAATGTGACGGACATGGGTTTTCTCCCATACTGTTCTCAATTCGTAGCATGGGCAGAATTCATCAGGTGGCGAGCGGAGAAGGTGTAATAAAATAGAATTGGCTTCAGTAGGTTCAAATAGGGGAATGAACTTATTTTCCGTCAGTAATTACCTAATTATTAGAAAAAAAGAAGATGGTTTAGAATCAATAAGGAATTTTTATTCAATTAATTTCGAAGCCATCCTAAACTTAAACCTAGATTCAAACATCCATTTTTGGGTTTTACCCATTATATATTAAGTGTGTTTCGATTCCGACATTACCAACAATGTTAATAATTGATTATTTTCCCTTTGGTATGTACAATGTACATGCACGTTTAGTTTTAAGGCGGATTGAATAGATACCAAACCAACATGTTTATTTTATAACCGAAACAAACCATCTGATAATGGAACACATGGAGAATAAGTAATACGGTTGCACAAATTAAAGAAGTTGAAAAACAGTAAGTGCGTACAGTAAGTAATGCACTTGTTTAAATTAAATTTTCCAAAGAAACATTTATGCCGAGAATAGAACCTCCACCCCTATTGATACATTTCCACTTACCTTCCGCACTTGGTGATGATCATTTCGGTGCCAATTTTGTGGAACTCCCGCCACAGATCCTTGTTCTGCAGTTTCATCTCCACGCCGGGCAGCGAGTAACGCGGTGGCAGGGCCATAGCATGCATCGGCGGCACCGGAACCGGCAACATCGATGGAAAAGGATCTGCACGATCACGGTTTGTTGATTCGAATTCGGGTCAGTCGGGAAGGGCGCGTAGTCCAACGATTCATCATTCGCGGCATCATCACAGGTAGGACCAGTCATGTAATCAAGAAAAATTGTCGAGACGATAGATGAAAAATCGAGAGTAAGTGAGAAAGCACAATGGGAATTGGAATGCTTAGGGAATTAAACAAACATAATTAGCTAAATTTGATTAACTTTCCACCGACTGTTTCGGTTGGGCATCATTCAATCAGTAAAAATTAGAGTCCGCAGGTCATATTGCGCACAACGAAAATTCCACAAAAGCGCGGCATCGAAGGATGGGAACGGATCGTTCTCGGGAACGCGTCAGGTTTATTCGAGCCATCGTTTGTTACGGGTCCCAGAGGGCAGCACCGGAGATTATGAACCGTGAAAATAAAAATTTCATAGTCATTTATCGTCGGGTCTTCATAAGCAGGAGCACCTCGCCCAAGTCTCGTCGTATGCGTTGCAAGGCAGTGAAGTATGAAAGATTCCATAAAACAAAACGCAAACGGGCAAATGGATAGAAGACAAAAAGGATTATAGTGATGCCAGAACTGGACTGACTTACAACATGTTGGAGTCGGTATTTTTTTTTTAATTTTATATATTTAATATAAATTATATAGGGTGGGTGTACCAATTGTCGCCATACATAAGAACAACTATTTTTTTTTAAATAAGAAAAAGGCATGTGGGTGGACTTTATATATCAAGCGAAAGGTTTTACTTCCTACTCCTTAAAACAGCTGTAAAAACCACAATAAAATTTGTTATAATCATCAAAATTGATTAATTCATAATAGAAACGCATGCACCAGTTATGGCACTTTCGAGACGAGCCAGCCTCGGGCTGAAAGTCTCTATAATAAAGACAAAAAAAAAACAGTTATGGCACTATTCTTAATTTTGGTTCCTTATTTGGCAAATCCCATTGTTTTCTTATTGGACTGGCTAAATAGGGACCACTAGTGCGACAACTGGTGCAAAGGATGTCAAAAATTAACCAAAATCAATTTTTACAATTATGCTTTGCTTATTTTGGATAAGATAAAAGGTTTTATCGTATCATATGAATATGCTTTATCGATGTGAACTTGGTTTGCGGTGATTTAATTGGCCATTTGGCATATAAAGCACTAGTGCGACAACTGGTGCTATAGCCACAACTGGTACATCTAGCCTATTTAATCATAAATGGAATATGCATTTTTGTAAATTTCGATGAAAGTTATTTAAGATGACTAAGTGGCTTATCAAACCTTAACATTATTTTACAGCTGAGATTATGAATTTTTTTTAGCATTTGAGAAATGAAATTTTGGACATAACTTTTGAGCCCATTGGCCTATCAGACCTATTTTCAATAAGAAAACAATTGAAAATGAACAATTGAAGTGAATATCCTTTAATTATCTTGCTTATGCAATATTTTGTTTTTATACTTCATAACGTCTACGCATCTGGCAATACTGCTCATGAAAAAGCCCTCCCGGAACGACGAAGAAACAAAACGAAAATTATATCATTAATTCGCTCTCGTTATAGGGTCGCGAGAGGTACTACTGTCTGGCGCCACCGTCGACCGAGATACATTCATATTCATATGAATCTCCCAAAGCGATACGTTCCATTCCAGAATTAGGCAGCTTCTTTTCAACCCATTCCCTCCAAGAGACGGGGAGAGGCAACATCCAAGCTTCCAAGCGCTCCACATCTCGCCTAACGTTAAGACACCGGACGAGCTGGGTCGCTGTCCAATTTGAAGCTTGTTTGGAACCGAAAAGAAAGCATTGAAACCCGGGATACAGTTCACATCGCCTCTGGCACGCCCCAATCTCATTAATCATGCCTCCATGAAGTGATGGGCCGATAGACACCTCGCGCAGAATCCCGAGGTGACCAAAACCTGCTAGCGCCACTTTGACGGCGACGCAGGTCGTGCGTGGCGGACTGACCACGGCTAGAGTGAAATGTGGAAGCATGAATGAATGAAGGATTGAGATTTTTGGAATGGGGTCGTTAGTAGTCAAGGTTTGATTGCCGCAGATAATCGCCTCGATAAGCAGCAGTACAATGGTCATTCGCTAATTGGAGCAGATTTACTTTTCGACTAGTGATTGCTGCACGCTGGCTGGAATGTGTATCCGGAGTACATATAGGAAAAAGGGCAATTGGCATGTTTTATTCATCTAAGAAATACCAAGAAATACCAAATACCAATGAAACAATTCTTTATTACTTTCTAACATAATTCGAGCATTGGAATTATGTATTTTAGAAAATACGTTTGTTTTTGCGAAAATATATTCATTTGACCTTTTAAACGCGTTCGTTGTGCAATCAGCTGTGAAAATCTCATTAGATTTTAAGCGATACTTGGATATAATAAATTGAATTATTTGTCGACTCAGTTTTAACAAAGTTCTTGATCTGGGAAAATTAATGGATTCTGAAAAATGGAATCCACCCTCATACTCTTGGTTGATTGATAATGGCGCTACAAATCTGTGATCAACATGTTTTGATTGAGGTGACTCGTGGTGACACTCCAATATCTTTGCAGTTGTACCATAACAACCATCAACCCAAAATTAGTAGTCGAAATCTTCTCGAAACAATCCGCGGACCAAATACCAGAGGTGTGAGGCTACCTTTAGCTAAGGGAAGACAACATTATTGTCTTTACTGTAACGCTGTTCATGAGTTCATGCAACAGCTACCCAATATAGCTAGCTGAAGTCATCATAAAATTGTAGAAAATGGAGTCTAATTTTATCAGCTAGAGGCATTCATTACTGTTTTCCCCAGTTTAAACTATCCTCAGAATTCTCCCAATACCTCGGATGATATTGAGGTAATGAGATTTTAAGCATATTCTATGGACAAATGTCTAGTTGATATTAGTCAAAGTCAGAATTTATGACGGGTTGTTTTCAGGTCTAAGTCAGCTAATGTCGAGTTAAGTATTGGTATTGTAGATCCAAGCTAAAAATGTGTTCCGGGAAGATGATGATGATGATACTACCATCTATTGTAGCAAGACACCTGCCGATAGCACTGGCCATATCTGACAAACGATTTGATCATGATTATACTTCTGTTTGTATTTCATCAGACTCCTGTATAAAGGGCCAAAAATGGGTGGGGTGGTTCCATAAGCAGAGACACTTATGCGAATCCACGGGATGATTAATGAATCTCCTTCCAGAAGAAAGTTTGTACATACAATATTGTAATCTAGCCCTCTTTTTCCAGATTGACCCAATAGATGGGGAGAAGAGCCCGCCCTTTATCCACGAGATGTTAACAATAGGAAGTTGGCGATTCCACTCTTCCTATCCAAATTGCTTCAATCGGGTGACCTGATGGTTTTTTTTATATACATATAATCATATAGTTTCATATAGTTTTAATGTAAATTAATTATATATAGAATGGAATTCTCTCACCAAATTTTATTTTGAAAGTCTTGAAATGTGTTCCTGGAGGAGCTCCCAAAATAATTTCGGGTAAACTTTGTGGAGGAATTCCTGTAGGAATTTTTGTTTGTCTTTATTATCGAGACTTTCAGCCCGAGGCTGGCTCGTCTCGTGGTAAGAAATTCTAAAAGAGTTCCAAAAAGAATTTTCGAATCAATTCTTGGAAAAAACAATCTGATTGAATTCAAGAGGCAATGGCTGAAAAAAAATTCGAAACGAATTCGTAAAATAATTTCTGGAGGAATATTTTAAAGAGTTTCCAATGGAATTTTTGAAGGAGTTCCTGAAAAAAATTCCGAAGGAGTTTCCTGAATGTATTTTTAGGCAATTCCTGAAGGAATTTAGGAAGGAACTCCAAAAAGAATTTGCGAAGAAATTTCTTGATTCTTCAGGAACTCCTTCCAGAATTCTTTCTGGAATTGTTCCATCTGGAATTTCTCCTGGATTTCCTTCACCGTAGTCCTCCAACCCAACACCATAGGGCCAGAAGCACCTTCATTAAGTAGTCATTAAGGGGTGGCGTAATTGGGTCGATACAATGACCCTGGGATGCGAACTATTCCAAATTATTTTGAATCGAACGGATGTTACAAAGTTACAAATTTATCAAAGTTGGAAATTGAAGAGTAGAGAAGAAAGTGTATGGAACAAGAGAAGGCGTTGAGGACAACCTCACTGTTTTTGGGTTGAAAACCCCAGCAAGAACCGCCATCATTCCGTAGTCGGCCTAATCCGGCATTGTTTCCGACGATAGTCGACTGACCTTCTTATTGGTCGAGTTGCAATGAAGCAAGGAGCAAGGAAGATCCCCAAGCCATCCCGGCGATACCACCGGTAAGCCCGCAGCGAACAGAGTTGGCCTCTGCCGGGTCGTCGACCACAGAAGGAAGGAAGAAAAAAAGAATGAAAGGAATGGAGTAGTGCAGTGCTGCCAGAAAGAGGGGCTCTAAAGACAGGTTAACTAGTTTTAAGAGAGAGTGAAGACAGAAGTGAATAAAGTGTCGCAAAGTGAGGCTCTGTGGATTTCCCTGCATTTGATTGCGGGAGTTCCCTGTCCGCGAGTTGCTTGGAGTGAGCGTGTTGACCCTTAAGCCATTGGTTCAGGGAGTCTCAGCACAGCATCACCTATTCGGATTTACTTAAGCATTCTGCATTCTGAGCTACGCTTTCGACGTTCTTCAATTGATACCACTCTGAAACATTAAGTATTAAATCAAAGCTAGAAAATAAAGCTTTATGTATTCTGTATATACCTTAGAAAAACTCATTGTTTTTTCCTCTGTGCTTTTGTGACACACCTTTTTAGTACCGAGCATAATATGCTGGAGCCTACATAATTGGCTTTCCTATAAATGGTAACTCATATGCATTAGTATTGTACCAGTATATTTTATGCTTCGTTTCAAACGCTTTTCAATTGATACCGGTTTGGATTTCTTAATCTTTTCTGAGACAAAATATTGATGTACTAAGTACCTACTTAAAAAAAATTCCTTATGGAAAATTGTGTTTGAATGATTGCTCTAATGAACTTTATGATGTTCATTAATCAGAACACAAGTTTTGTCAAACCAAATAATGAATATTAATTTACTTTGCGCTGTAAGTTTTTAAATGTGAACATAATTAAGACTTGAACTTCTAAATCCAGCTTAAATCGTTTCGGTCAGATTATCTCACAAATCTCAAAAATAAAGAGATTTTTCTGTTATTCCACCTTGCGATGCGCATACTTTCAGCTGAGGCTCATTAGGGCCTCCGGCGCCCACTGCTGGGGACCACCAAGGTGAAAATGTGGTGATAGCCCCAATAGAACGTCGCTTTTTTCGTGTTTTCCCAAACACACTCCAACTCGTTTGCTACAATGAAAGTCGTCGTCGCATTTGGACTGAAAACAACAAAAACAACTACCATCACGGCACGACATTCCTTCCAACAACAACAACATCAACCCGAGTATCGTATACCAAGTCGTCATGGTACCTGGTGGGACTGCGGACCTAGGACTGTGTGTGGCAGCTGCCATTCCGCGGCGGTGTGGTCGGTGGGTAACATTTCGCCACGGCTTCGGCCCACCTCGACGAACCAGGGATGATGATTTTGTGTTTTCAATTATGTTTACTTTTTAAATTAAAACAAATTATGTTTTTCGTGCCTGGTGGGGTTTTTGTTTCCAGGTTGGACGTCTGCATGTGGTTTCGGTTGTCGCTGTCTGGTTGAAATGGGTTTTGACGGAATGGATGCGCGAACGATAACTCTATGCCACGACGACGGCTTCGGAACAAGCGCGAAACGAGAGCGTGCGAGATGAACATCCGAGATAACTACGACGACGCGGCACGTTGATGGACTTTTTGCGCCTTAACGTGGGTTGGGGAATGACACTTGATGACTTTGTAATATTGTAGTGATTTGCGAAGAAAACCAATGGGCAAACTAACCATTTAGTAAGACGGAAAAGGACGACCAAGCTCAGACGGCCTATTAACAATTCTGTGAATACAAATGAATGTTTACAATACTTCGGATTGTTACTCTATAGTATCTGTGGGAACTATAGAAAAAACACTTTTTGTGGTAAAACAACTACTTTTGGTCACAATCCAAAGACGAAAAATGTAGCATATACGTATTCTCGTAACGTAAAAAGTAAGCCGCAATCGGCTTTAAATTGCAGCTGGCGTAGAAAAAATACAATTTCTAAAGGAAAACAAGACAACACAGCAACTTTTATAAAGCTATCACAGAGTCAACAAGCTATATACCTCAAAAATATGCATATTTTCCTACTTATTCTGCGTATTCAATATTCATTAACAATTTTGGACTGAAAACTGATAGAATTTGGGGAAACTTGATCCCCTTTCTTTGAACTTAATATTTTTTCGAGCCAAACATTCATCAAATCTGTCAAATCCACACAAAAACAGACGCCTAGGAACACATTTATTTTTTTTTTTTTGAATTTTTTTGCCCAATTGTTGCAAAGAATTTGAATTTCAAATATCTAAAAATTGTAGTGGAATATTTACATTTTGACTAGTACAGCTCATTTAGCATATTTATGGCTCTGTGCAGTGAAAAAAATAGCATTTGGTCATTGATTAGAGATGTTAAGTCTTTAGTTTTTAGGAGGTTCAAAATAAACAAACCGTCTTGCAGAATCGAAAAGGTTATCAATTCAAAATATAGCTCACCACATAACGATCATTTGTCAAATATATATATATAGGTTCTCAGTAAAACAGGGGGGATCTAGTCTCCCAAGGGATCATGTGTCCCCACCCTTCCGTATTGGTACGCAGCACGTATTTTCTACTATTTTTTTTATTAAATCTTCGGCAAACTGCTGCAATTTGCTGCATTGATAAAAACAAAATTTTGGTGAAGAGATATCGATCAGACAGTTATACCCCTATGAGTAGTGTACGCCGGTCTAAAAATCGCCGGCGACAGCGTTTATAACACTCATTTTTAAAAAAATTTCCCATATTTTTTGGAATATTTTCAAGACATTTATGGAAGAACCACAGGAATGTCTGAGGAACCTCTACACAAAATTTTTACAAGTTTTTCCAGAATATTCATTTGTAAGTTACTTTCGAATTTTTCACGAATCGAATCGATTTTTTTTCTACTTTGAAGTTTTTTGGAATTTTCAAGGGAAACTACAAGGAATTTCATTCGGCCGAAACGTCAGGTAATTTCAAAATTTAGCCGTTTTGATTATCCTCAGACTGAGAAAGCCACATCCATAAGCAACTTTTCTGGAAAGCAGTTTGGTTTTTCGGAATTATGAACGGGTTTTTTGGATTTCTACGGGAAAATCTTTGTTTTGCTTATAGAAAATTCTTTGAAAATTCTTTTGAAAATTACTAAACAAACGGGAAAGGGTCATTTGGCCAAAAATCATTCGACGTAAACACATTTCGGGTGAAACGGTTATAAATTAAGAACGGTTTGATAAAAAAAATCGTTTGACCAAAGCGAAAATCGGCCGGAAAAGCAATTCGGGACTGATTTGCGATTTGGGCGTAACTTATTTTGTAAACAAACATTGGAAGGCGAATTCCTGCTAAAGCCAGCATTATTATCTCTTACAGGTTGTTTGGCCGAATGAGTCAACAGGACGAAAATGCCGTTTGGTCGTAATGGTCGTTTGACAAAAAGGGCCATTTGGTCGAATGGATCATACGACCAAATGGCCTTCCAGCCAGACTTTGTGGAGTTTCAATGTGATGAGTTGAGGATATCTATCGGGAAAATCTACGGACTTCTTCAAATTTGGACCGGCGTGGGAAATCATAGATCTGCAAAATTGTCGGCAACGATGGTGTGGCGCGGCGATGCACACATTTACCTATGAGATGTCTGACATTTTACCACACGTCATTTGGTTAAACTGGCTATTTGACCTAATATGTCGTTTGGCCGAACAGTTGTAAAAAAATCTTCAGATTGCGACTAGAGAAATGCGAAAAATGATAACTGAATAGTGAGAATTGCGGATTATGAAGCAAGCGGAATGCTATATTCACATCAGAAATATAACGTGATTAGTGAGAAGTGATTGGAATAAGAGAAATGAGAAATGAGAAGTATAAGTAAAAATCAGAAAGTGAGATATGTGAAGTGAGAAGTGGTTAGTAACAAGTGACAAGTGAGACGTGAGAAATGAGACGTAAGAAATGAGATGTGAGAAGTGAGACGTGAGAAGTGAGACGTGAGAAGTAAGACGTGAGAAATGAGAAGTGAGTAGCGAGAATTAAGAAGTAATAAGTGAGAAATAAGACGTGAGATATAAAATATGAGAGTTTAAAATAGAGAGTTTAATGCTTAGTTGAGTAAATAACTTTGACATGACTTCGTACAAAATAATTATTAGGCGCTTACCAAAGGGACATCCTATAAATAACATTCTCATATAACCAATCATCCCTTTCCCGTAGCGCTCACGCAGATGCAGAAGATTCCTCGGTCGCTTGTAGCAATGAGTGTCAAACTCATTTTCCTCTCTTAATCCTAAATTGACTGTGAGGACGTGGTCGGCATCGTTATTGGTCTTGAATTAATCAAACTCCATAGCATGTATAGTGCAAATAGTTTTCTAATCCCAAGAAAGCTATTTAATTGGCGAGCTGTGCAAATTTGTTTTTTCTCGGCCAATCACGACTACGAAGTTTACAGTCAATCAAGATGAGCTAAGCTTATTCCATCTTTCCTTTTTTTCTTCGTTCTCCTTCGATTCTTGTATTCTCTTCAGTAATTCTTTTTCTTCCAGGTTCCTTCTTCTTAATTTCTTCTCCCTTCTACCCTTTTTCAATTTTCTCCCTTTTTCCTTTTTCCTACCTTTCTTCTCCCTTCTTTCTTCCTCTTTCTTTCTTCCTCTTTCTTTTTTCTTCTTTCATCCTTTTATGCTTCCTGCTCCCTTCTTCCCCTTCTTTTTCCGTTCTTCATTCTTCCCACTTCTTTTTTTTTCTTTTTCCTCTTCACTTCTTCTTTCTTTTTTTCTTCTTTATTCCTCCATTCCTACATTCCTTCTCCGTTCTTCTTTTTTTTCTAATGCTTTCCTCTTCATTATTCCTTCTTCCATGTACGCAGTGTTGAGCTACTAGTGTGGTTTACTCAGGAGGATTGATTTCTGGCTGAATTAAATGTAACACAAGCACATCAGTTTGTCCCAGAAAAATAATTCCTCATTGAATACAGTTCGTTGATAAATTCCGATGGCTCTTTTCGTATTGGTGAACGAGAGTTTAGCTCTTCGCAATACGGCTTCCCAAGTTTTGTTAAATGCTTCAAAACAAAACTAAAAAGTTGTCAAACACTATTAATCGCATTGAGAGAAAGGTTAATAAAGAAACATCCTCTGCTTTCTATTTTCCCACTGGGACATTGTCACATCGCAGCTCAGCGTTCATTAAGCAAGGGAAGCTGCCCATATTACCGCTAAGCTTAGGAATATGCTAAAATTTATTCTCGAATATCACATTATGTAAATAAATGTGAGAACTCGAAGCAAATTCTATGAGTAACAAGGTCTATCCTAATAAAAATCATGTTGCATACATGAGAAAAATTGGATATCTACTCATGTTACTATAATCAAATATCTTTATGTCAAATTGTGTGTCATGTGTAAAAAGAATGCCATTAAGATGCATTAGAATAGCCTTTTATTTCTTGTTACTAATCTAAAACTAATAAAAAACTAATCTTATAATAATTGTATAAAATCTTGGCATATAAATTTACAAAGCTTTAATATCAAAAAAATAAGCAGTTCATTAGAGTGATTCAAAATTTTGACTTTTTTGACGCCCCCTCCCAATGCTTAAGCGATTGCATTTGCCTTTTTATTAACCCACCTAAATTTTTAGCTAATTTGGATGTAAATTGAGTGAGCACGCGCAGTTTGAAGTTTGCATGAAAATTGCTATGAAAACAGTCCCAAGTAACATTCAAACTGCTCTTTGGCATTCGATGTAATTTATTGTGATTTTATTGCAACAATAAGCATGCAATTCGGCCTAAAAAAGTATTTAACTAGCATAAATTATGCCGCATCATCTAGTGGTTGTCGAAACCCTTTGAAGCCAATTACAAATTCCAAAAATTCTAAAGTTTTAAATATGAATTTATTAGGGCATTCCATGTCTTGATTAAACTTATTTGGGAAATAACATTAAAACTCTTTGATGTTTGGTTTATTACTAGTAACTTTCATGGAAAACCGTTCCCGAACGCTTCCCTCTAATCTCTAAGAAGATAACAACAACATATCGGCAACATAAGAAATTTTACAAGGAAGCAGGTCGTCTTTGTTGCGAAACGTTATTTTGTCAAGAAAAGTTATTAAAAATATACTGAATCGTGGAAAATTCAATTTAACAAGTAAAAGAATAACATCAATATCAATAATGAGCCTTTTTGTTTTCATCATAACTTTGCTTCCAAACGAGAAATCGCTTCGCAACAACAACTGTCTTTCAGCTTAAGAAGTATTCTGTGTAAGCAATGTGTTGATTATATTTAAATAGTTCATGGGCCACCTCACAGAACGGTCTTCCATATAAGGGTCAGTTTTCACAGTAATTTCCATACAAACTTCAAATGACGTGTGCACAGTCAAATTACATCCAAAATTGCTAAAAATTTAGGAGGATTATTAAAATGGCAAATGCAATCGTTTAAGCATCGGGGGGCAAAAAAGTCAAAATTTGAATCACTCTAACTGTTCATACATATATTGTATTAAAATAATACAAAAATTTAACTTTTGATACGATGGTTACTTTCTGTATCGTATGCAGAACTGTTGATTATACTAAGAATTGAAAATGATTTGATGATTAATTCGGTAATCGAATTCGGAGCTAGAAAGTCGTGGAAGTACATAAATTACCTACCAAATCGATTACATTGACCAGTATCCATTTTTCCACTTTAATAGAACCTAATGTCGGTAATCATTATGCACACATCTAAATTTCCGAAAAATAAAAGTGCTTAAACACGGCAAAACATGACACAGCAAAGGTTGCTGATGAACACCACACCATGCAATAGAGGAAGAAGATATTGTTCGGACAACCATTAAAGCGCAAAACGATTAAAGCAAACGACATCACATCCTAACTCCGCGTGCCCCGTGATACGGTGACGACAGGGCACAAAGTTGTTAATTTATGAGACCATAATTTCCAGAAACCGTTCTTTTTTCGGTTGTAATTACTCGCGTTTGCAACGTTGTTCGGTTGTTGCTGCCACGGCAAAGATGGAGGTGCACGGTGCGATGTGCCTTCCCATTACGCACCACCATCAACCAACCGACAACGTAGATGACGTCGCCCGGAGGGTTGTCATGAAGAAGCGAGCATCAATGGACCGGCCACACCGACGACGACACACAATTGTGGGCTGGTTGGGATGGCTGAGAAGGGGAGACCGCAATTACGCCAGCTTTTTCCCGTGTGTAACAACAACATTTTTCGTCAACTATTTTCTCTTAATGGTGACCCCTCGCGAGCGCGGGTCTACACACATTGTCGCATAATGAGTGACACGAGGAAATGAGATGTTTGTTTTAATTATCTACGGGAAATTGAAAGCCACGCATGACGTTCTAACTGTGCGAGTTTTTCGCGAGATGCTGCGAAGCACAAGCTACCCCTCGAATGAATTGTCACTTAGCAAATGAGTGTTGCATGATCACGAATGTTAGGTGAAAGGCTTCAATATGGCAAAATGATGATTGTATGACAAATTGTTTGAATGATTTTCAAGCTTCATACCTATATGCTTCCCCTTCATCAACATCACGACAAATAACTCTGGGAGTTACATTGACTGACTACACGTCGCCATTTATATTTAGTAATCAAAATCAAGTGTATTACAATGGAGAATCAAAAAATTGTTTTACTACGGGTGATTCCGTTTCTGTTGTAGTAATTTTCACTTCTGAAATCGTGATGTCCTTCCCAAACTCAGTTTTACTCATTTATATTATTACTATAAAATCAGTGAAAACATTAGAAATATGCTAATTTAAAAAATGGCCTTAAATAATTAATAAAATATTTGATCAAAATTAGCAAAGAAGCTGTCCATTGGATTTTCATGCTATTGGAATAATGCATTTTCACAACCGAATGGTCTAAATATCTTTCAGAACATGTAGGTTACTAAATTCATGGAATTCCCTTTCGAACCAATTCATCATCAATCAAATATTAACAGCTCTCAGTCCAAAAAATTATCATGAAACAAAAGTCAATCTCACTCCCGCATAGTCGATCATCCCCAGGAGACATGGCGTCACAGTCATTTCTAGTTGACCTATCAAGATCCTGGCACGTCAAAATTTGTTCACCCCACATCTAGATTGACATTTCAACCTGTTAAAATTCTCTTCAGACGTGTTCATCGCTCACACGTCTGCCCTTTCACCCCTCTCTGTAGATAGAACAAATGATACCTGAGAAAAAACACAAAATTAATTATCCCTCGCTACACTCGACTTACTGGCAGTCTGTTTGCTCGACCAACTGACTGAAAGTTTCAATCCCTTTGACCATCATCCAGACCGTAAGGACCCTCTCCTACTCCCGATGATGCACAACATTCCTATCAAATAATTTCTCCTCGTTCGACGATCGATATTTTAGATTCCCGACCGCACTGACGAACTTGAATCCTTCCAAGCGTGCATGCGTGCATGCATGTTCGCATGCAACCCAACAAATTCGTTTGATTCCTTTATTCCAAACCTTGCCCGAAATACCATTAATCATCTCCTGCGGTGAGGATCGCCATCATCATCATCGTCGTCGTCATGATGCGTTGGCTAGAGCATGTCAAAAAACAAATATGTTCGCTTTTTGACCCAAACCAAGAATTAAAAAAAAACATCGACACCAGATGAAAGATTGAGATTGGACTAATTTTCCTTAAAACAAACAGATCGGTCCCAGAAGGAATGGAATAGCGGCTGACGCTGCTTTGCGTTCATTAATTATGGTACGGTGGTTTTTCTCGTTCTGTTTTTATAAGGTAAAAACTTTTTTTACTTACCTTCATAATAAATTACAGCCAAATAATAATTGCTATTGATTTTGCAAAGTAACTAATTCCAACATGGATATCTATGCAATTGACAACTAATAAGTAATTACTAATGCAGAATAGTGGAGCTTTTTTAGCAAAAAAAAAACCTTATTATAACCTTGTTCTATATAATAAAAATGAAATGGTCTGTGTTCGTATCCGCATAACTCGAAAACGACTGGATGGATTTTCTTCATTCCTTCAGCAGTTATGTTCGTTATCGTTTCCGACGGGTTTATATGATATTTCCTCATGTGAAAATCACGATTTAGGTTGAGATAATAGTGAAAAACGAAAATTAAGATTCCTTAGGAAATTTCGCATAGGCGCATTTTCGCCTACTATGCAGGACAACGTCTGCCGGGTCGACTAGTGAGAGATAAAAGAACATGCAACAATATCAAAATTTTGCACCGGAATATCATTTAAATATCAAGATATGCTATGGATAAGAACAAACTAATGGCACATGATATTGACCACTTATTACAAATAGCATAACTTGATCTTCTGATGATATTTTAGTGCAAATTTTTGATATTATCGTCTGATCTTTTATCTCTTATATCAATCATGTCCATATCTCATTTTGCTATCTTATCAACATTTGATACTATTGAGCTATTTTCGTCTACTCGGGATGGTACCACAGAGGAATGGGAAGGAGGGCATATTTATGAAACGAAAAGTTCTGTATAACTTTTAAACGCATGGGTTGATTTCGACAAATTTAGAACATGTATTATCTACCCAAAGGAAACAATTACAGAGAGGTTCATTTGCAATACGAGAGATTATTGGGGTTGGTTATTGTTTAGAATGGGGGTCTCCAGTTAGCCTTGTGAGCAAAGGCGTGGGATTGCCAACCAGGAGATTCGATTCTCAGTCCGGTTTAGGATGTTTTCGGGTTGGAAACATTATCGACACCCTGGCCATAGTGTATCCATTGTATTTTCCACACAATATACATACCTACTCATGCAATGGCGGGCATAAAAAGCTTTCAATTAATAACTGAGGAAATACTAATAAAATACAAAATTGAGAAGTAGGCCAGGTTCGAGTTGGAATGTAGAGCTATAGAAGAAGAAAGAAATTGTTTAGAATACGAACAAATTAGTAAAACTTCTGAACCCCTTAACCGATTTCCACAAATATTGGGAGACATATTCTTTAACTTTGGCAGAAAAGTTTGGTGAGACGGTTATTGGGAAAAGGGGAAAGTTGTGTTTTTTAAAACTTTTTATTATCACACTCTAAGTACCACCGAGTATTGCTAAGAGTACAATAAAAAAGAGATAAAAAAATGCCAAGAATTAACCTCTTTTACGGATGTTCCGCTCCTTTCGAATATCCTGCGGTGACCATCCAAGTCCATAAGTATTTATGATGCACGACAATCATTTTTGCCTATTCCATACAACAAAGTTGTACCGAATAGCAATCATTTCATTCCAAAAGCGAGCTTTTTATAGATGACTCGGAGACCCAAAGTATTATATACCAATCGACTCAGCTCGACGAACTGAGCAAATGTCTGTCCGTCCGTGCGTGTGTGCACAAAACATGAAAAAAAATTGTAACCAACTTTTCATATAGTAATCTTTAATCGATTTTCTTGCAACAAGATGCATTAGAAAGATGGTAAAGTCTTGTTGATCGCTAATGAATTTAATAATAATCGATCATTGCGTTCAAAGTTATAAGCAAAATGGTGAACCTAACCGAAAAACTCAAAGGTGCAGCCCAATCGGGTTGTACGCAAAGGTGACGTAGGACTATGTAGCTATTTGAAATTGATGGTTATTATTATTATTATTTATTTGGGACACTTCACACCGCAAGGGTGCATTCGTGTCTGATCTTCTGCATTACTTATAAGTATTATGATGATCTTATCTATCGTTGTTCTCCTATTCCATTATTGTACTTTTTTTGCTTGTACTTCATTTTGTGTTTCCTTGAATTTCATCTTCTGTTCTTATACTGTTCCTTAATCCAAGCAAATACTGCCGTGCATAATCTCTTTTCAGGTAACCCACAATACTGGATGAGAGCTTCGTATTCGGCCCTGTCCTATGGGACACTCCGGCGGCTGATGAGGAAATTGATGGTATTTGCCTTAATAATTTGTGTCGTTTTATTTGCATTGAGCAAACTGCTCGGAGGCCAACTGAATCAAGAAGTCGAATAGTTGTTCCCAGATGGATGGATTTTGAGTCTCTAACCATGGAATTAACATGACTCATCGGCCGCTGAAGCCACTCGACTGGCTTTCAGTCTGGGGCATCACAATCCTTACTTTGCCACGTACGCTTACATCGCTGGCGAAAACCAAACGTTGCAAATAAATATATTCCCGTCTGGTTTCACGCCACTTCTGATTCTGCTTATTTCTCCTTTATTGTGGCCATTTTTGAGGATGGTTGATCCGACAATCCGATATGAACTTTTTTCAAAATGCAAAATTCAATCGTAACTAGCAAATTTGATAGCGTGGCGGAGGGAGATGATGCAATTAATTTGAACGGATGGAATCACTAACAGCAACCAAGCTATCACGCTAAGCCCGATGCCGCCGAAACAATCCATTTTCGCAACTAACTCTTTCTCTCTATAAAATGCTGGTCCTGAGATGAACCAATTTCCTTTTCCCAATGCGTCTTTCCAATAACTAACTGCATCCAAACGCTTGTCAGCACCTTGCGTTGAAATTGTCCGACCACCACTTAATGATTTTTCGCTAAGCCTCCACCATTTGGAATTAATTTTCAGCATTGCCACTGCTATCCACGCCTTCATGCTGCTGTGTCCGCTCCGCTGCATCAAATTTTGTCGAATCGCTCATTCCGCTCTTTCCGCGGAATCCCGATCAAAATGGCTCGCGCGCCGGAAAGCAGCTTTCTTGTAATCAATAAATTAAGCCCGTAAGCCCCGCTCTTAACGAATAATGAAGGGACGGGGCTAATGAAATTACTTCATTAGATATAAGAAAGCTGCTTTCCGGCGCGCGCGTGCCATTTTGATCGGGATTCCGCAGCAGACAACGGACCGTTCGGAGAATGACAAATCTAAGAATCCTATGGAATTTTCTCGCAAGATTCTGAATTTGGTTATGATATGTTGGTTATCTAAGATGCGTATTGTTGCGAGGAATAACAACAGAAATTTGACTCAAGACGAAGTTTCTTCATATTACAAAACATTATCTCCTCGCATCTGTTTGTCCGAGCGACGACTCAAGACGAAGTTCCTTCATATTAAAAAACATTATCTTTCGGCATCTATCTGTCCGAGCGACGTTCATCGATGGGTGGTTGCTGTAGATAGTTTCCACTGAGGTGGCATCTTCATTGATTTTATACAAAAGAAGGTTGATCCGACTATCCGAAATAAACTTTCTTTAAAGTGCAAAACTCAATCGTAAATAGCGAATTTGATAGCGCGTCGGAGGGAGATGATGTAGTGAATTTTAATGGATGGAATCACTAACAGCAACCAAGCTACCACGCCAAACCCGATGCCACCGAAACAGTCCATTTTCGCAATTAACTCTTTCTTTTCATAAAATGTTGGTCCTGAGAAGAACCTATTTTCTTTTCCCAATGTTTCTTTCCAACTAACTGACACCACAATTTGTAATAAATTTTCAGCATCGGCACTGGCGGTGCGGGATTGCCACAGTGCTATTTTTATGGTTAACCTTTTCTTCATATGAAATTCTGGTTCGTTGAGGTTGAATGATCTGCAGCAACACATCGAGCACCACCACCAATGCGATGGATTTTCTTTGAAAATGTTATTAGCGCCTCCGTTATGCTGTGTCCGCTCCACTACGATCGCTTTGATGCGTCTGCTATGCGTAAAATCTTGTTCAAACTGAGGATTAGATCCAAACCCGCAAGTGATTGATTTTTGATGTCTGTGCTAGTGATGCATGTACGTGATTGGTTAGTTTACCTATTTCTGAACTATTTATCAAATATCGATAATAAATAGTTGAAAATCAGTGTTTTCAAACAAATACAAAGAAGCGTTGACTCGTCCTTGATCGAATGGTCCAAAAAAATTGAAAATCCATCGAGAAACGGCTTAGATATTAAAGTTTGAAGTCTATCATATTTTCGTGACGGTCCCCGATTTTCGCAATCGTAAAGTGTACCCCAATATAGAAAACACAGACGTAGTCCTACGTCAAAAGCTGATGTCTTGGCAAATGTGCAAAAGGCAGTACCACTACCAGGTGGTTTAATTTGAGTTTTTGTTTAGAGTACGGTAATAGAAGTTTCAAAAAATCGCTCTTTTCTTTACTGAATTTCGTAAATTAATCACTTTTACGACGGTTCCGGATGTTCTGGAAGAACCATCGGCGGCCACAGACCGGTTCATGCGGATGGGCTACGACAATTATCTCTTGCACAGAGTAACATATTTTTTTTTAAACCGCGCTCTTCCAGAATGATTTCCATGATTTGACCGGATCTTTTGGAGAACCTTCACTGGCCATGTTGTAGATCATCCGAAGAACTTCGGCTGACTAATCCGGTCCATCAAAATGGGTCATTTTTTATAAAACCACGCACACTAGATATGACGAATTTCAAAAATTGACCACTTTCTCGGATGTTTCTGATCTTCCGGAGCGACACCAGACTTAATAAAAATAAGGAGGGACACCAGACCAAATAACCAGCAAATGTAATGATCCACAAATAGATAAAAGCTACATTTTATTTGGGACTAGCTTTGTGTACCCGGCTTTACTAGGAATTGAAAAATAAATTATGCAATTGAAAAGGATTACAGGTGGGACTCGATTATCCGGAGTATAATTTTTTTTCACTCCGGATAATCGAATCATTAGAAAAAAAATCAAATCTGCAATTAAATGACGAAAAACTTATGTTTTATTGTATTTGCAGTGGTGAGATCAGAAATTATTTTGGAAAACCCCTGATTAATCCGCCTAACGGTATCGGTAACTTTCTGGTGTATAATAGAAAATAGTATTTCTGCCATAACTTTTGAGTCCATAGTCCGATCCAGTCAATTTTCAATATGAAATGATACGACAGGATTCCCATTTGAATCGAACTTGTTGGTTGAGAATAGGTGCCAAAATAATAGCTAGATTATTTACGCGCTTTTTGTGGAAAAAATAGTATTTTGACCATTATTTCTGAACCCAAAGTTTGATCTAGTCAATTTTCAACAGAAAGCTGTGAAACTTTTGAGTCAATTGTTCGATCTATCCATTTTTCAACAGTAAATAATGTAAAGGCTTCCCCGGACCTGAGTGATTTCATCGCCGCAACGGCGAAAATTAGTCGCCGCGATTTTATCGTTGGGTCGCTGTAGGCAATGTTCCATCCACTCTTGCAGTTCAACAGCGACAGAATCGCATTCGCCAAGCGTTAGAATCGCGTCGCGATTGTTCGGTCACGTGAGTAAACGTGAACCTCAATAGGATTTTCCATTAAATACAACCAGTCGCAAACAAATTTGATAAGGATAAGTGCCAAAAAAGGGTTATATTTTGTACACTCAAACGCACAGATCGGTATATAATACTATGGATCTCCGAGTCATCTAAAATATGTTTATTTTTGGAGCGAACATATAGTAACATGTTTCTGTTTGTTGCTTAAAATTTCCCGTGGAAATTCGCGATTGTCGCATTACGAAATTAATGGATTATTCATCAAAGAGAGATATTCTGCAAGATAAATTCCTTTAGAAAAACTCCAATTGTAAGGACATTAGTGCTGATGTGTCATTTTGACTTGTTTATTACATGATCCTCAAGCGTTTTATCACAACGTCAGTGGGGAAAATATTTCTCTGTTCTTTTTTTTCGCATTTGTATCAGATGACGACCAATTTGTTTCCATGTCTTGTTATGATAAAAAAAAGCCTTATGCTTAATGCCCATCGTCGTTAATTAACATTCAGAGCGAATTTTGCAACCCATGTTATGCACCCGAACACATCGTTCTATAGTGGCGAGGTTACGTTTTCATCTGTCGAATGAGCGACTGTTTTGTCTCAAATGCAATAGCTTAACTGACAATCAATCAAGTAATTGCATGAAAGGAAAAGTGGAAACGGACTGCCCGGGAAAAATTCTTGAAGCATGAAGTTTGGGGACATGAAGTTTGGGGACAAGAAAATAACTAAACACCCATCTTTCAGCCCCTCCCATTTCAGCTGAGCCATGTGAAATCATGATTTTTTTCGAGATCTCAATTTTGTATTCTTTGATTTCCCTGAAATTTCGCATATACATCCTTCATTCATTTCATTTATTTAGTTAACATCTAAACAGATAACACTGAATCAACAATTTGACGCCACAATGCACGGTTCGAGGCCGCATCTCTCCATCCTCGGATACGCCCCACGCTCGCCAAGTCGTTCTGCACCTGGTCTGCCCATCTCGCTCGCTGCGCTCCACGCCGTCTCGTACCTGCCGGATCCGAAGCGAACACCATCTTTGCAGGGTTGCTGTCCGGCATTCTTGCAACATGCCCTGCCCATCGTACCCTTCCGGCTTTAGCTACCTTCTGGATACTGGGTTCGCCGTAGAGTTGGGCGAGCTCATGGTTCATTCTTCGCCGCCACACACCGTCTTCTTGCACACCGCCAAAGATGGTCCTAAGCACCCGTCTCTCGAATACTCCGAGTGCTTGCAAGTCCTCCTCGAGCATTGTCCATGTTTCATGTCCGTAGAGGACAACCGGTCTTATAAGCGTCTTGTACATGACACATTTGGTGCGGTGGCGAATCTTTTTCGACCGCAGTTTCTTCTGGAGCCCGTAGTAGGCCCGACTTCCACAGATGATGCGCCTTCGTATTTCACGACTAACGTTGTTGTCAGCCGTTAGCAAGGATCCGAGGTAGACGAATTCCTCGACCACCTCGAAGGTATCCCCGTCTATCGTAACACTGATTCCCAGGCGGGCCCTGTCGCGCCCACAAGCATGTACTTTGTCTTTGACGCATTCACCACCAGTCCAACTTTGATGCTTCACGTTTCAGGCGGGTGTAGAGTTCCGCCACCTTTGCAAATGTTCGGCCGACAATGTCCATGTCATCCGCGAAGCAAATAAATTGTCTGGATCTGTTGAAAATCGTACCCCGGCTGTTACACCCGGCTCTAAGCATAATACCTTCTAGCGCAATGTTGAACAACAGGCACGAAAGTCCATCACCTTGTCTTAGTTCCCGGCGCGATTCGAACGAACTGGAGTGTTCGCCCGAAATCTTCACACAGTTTTTCACACCATCCACCGTTGCTTTGATCAGTCTGGTAAGCTTCCCATGGAAGCTGTTCTCGTCCATAATTTTCCATAGCTCTACGCGGTCTATACTGTCGTATGCCGCCTTGAAATCAACGAACAGATGGTGCGTTGGGACCTGGTATTCACGGCATTTTTGAAGGATTTGCCGTACAGTAAAGATCTGGTCCGTTGTCGAGCGGCCGTCAACGAAGCCGGCTTGATAACTTCCCACGAACTCGTTCACTAATGGTGACAGACGACGGAAGATGATCTGGGATATCACTTTGTAGGCGGCATTAAGGATGGTGATCGCTCGAAAGTTCTCACACTCCAGCTTGTCGCCTTTCTTGTAGATGGGGCATATAACCCTTCCTTCCACTCCTCCGGTAGCTGTTCGGTTTCCCAGATTCTGACTATCAGTTTGTGCAGGCAAGTGGCCAGCTTTTCCGGGCCCATCTTGATGAGCTCAGCTCCGATACCATCCTTACCAGCTGCTTTATTGGTCTTTAGCTGTTGAATGGCATCCTTAACTTCCCTCAAGGTGGGGGCTGGTTGGCTTCCATCGTCCGCTGAACTGACGTAGTCATCTCCTCCGCTGCCTTGACTTTCACTGCCTGTACTCTCAGCGCCATTCAGATGTTCCTCGTAGTGCTGCTTCCACCTTTCGATCACCACACGTTCGTCCGTCAAGATGCTCCCATCCTTATCCCGGCACATTTCGGCTCGCGGCACGAAGCCTTTGCGGGATGCGTTGAGCTTCTGATAGAACTTGCGTGTATCTTGAGAACGGCACAGCTGTTCCATCTCCTCGCACTCCGCTTCTTCCAGGCGGCGTTTCTTCTCCTGGAAAAGGCGGGTCTGCTGTCTCCGCTTCCGTCTATAACGTTCCACGTTCTGCCGGGTACCTTGCTGCAGCGCGACCGCCCGCGCTGCGTCCTTCTCCTCCAGAATCTGTCTGCACTCTTCGTCGAACCAATCGTTCCGTCGACTTCGACCCATATACCCGACGTTGTTCTCCGCTGCGTCGTTAATGGCTGCTTTGACTGTACTCCAGCAGTCCTCAAGAGGGGCCCATCGAGCTGACCCTCTTCCGGCAACGCTGCCTCGAGATGCTGCGCGTATGCAGTGGCGACATCAGGTTGCTTCAGTCGCTCTAGGTCGTACCGCGGCGGTCGTCGGTACCGAACATTGTTGATGACGGATAGTTTTGGGCGCAGTTTAACCATCACCAGATAGTGGTCAGAGTCGATGTTAGCGCCACGATATGTCCTGACGTCGATAATGTCGGAGAAGTGCCGTCCATCAATCAGAACGTGGTCGATTTGTGATTCTGTCTGCAGTGGTGATCTCCAGGTGTACCGATACGGGAGGCTGTGTTGGAAGTAGGTGCTGCGAATGGCCATATTCTTGGAGGCGGCGAAATCAATTAGTCGTAGGCCGTTTTCGTTCGTCAGCCGGTGAGCGCTGAACTTTCCAATAGTCGGTCTAAACTCCTCCTCTTGGCCAACCTGAGCGTTTAAATCTCCTATGATGATTTTGACGTCGTGGCTTGGGCAGCTGTCGTACTCACGTTCCAGCTGCGCGTAGAATGCGTCCTTATCATCATCAGTGCTTCCGGAGTGTGGGCTATGGACGTTGATTATGCTGAAGTTGAAGAACCGGCCTTTGATCCTCAACCTGCACATTCTTTCATTGATCGGCCACCACCCGATCACGCGCCTTTGCATATCGCCCATCACTATGAAAGCTGTTCCCAGCTCGTGTGTGTTGCCGCAGCTCTGGTAGATGGTATGATTACCTCTAAACGTTCGCACCATTGATCCCTTCCAACAAACCTCCTGCAGCGCTACGATGCCGAATCCACGGTCCTTGAGCACATCGGCGAGTATGCGTGTGCTCCCGATGAAGTTGAGAGATTTGCAGTTCCACGAACCGAGTTTCCAATCGCTAGTCCCTTTTCGTCGCAGTGGTCTTCGCCGATGGTTCCGGTCCGTACTCTCTTGTTGATTGTTCGTTGCTTATGATTTTTTAAAGGCTGGCTTGCAGGGCCTGACACCAAACCCCTAAATTTCCGGGGACCATTCCTCCTTATTTCCGGTGGACCATGGTGCACAGTTTCATTTTAGAGTCCCTCGCTGGCACTCGGACGATGATCAGCCGCCCCTAACATGGAGAACAGACACTGTTGTTTGCCGATCCTGACATGGAGAACAGACGCTCAATAAGATTTGCACCTCCGGAGAGGAGGTCAGCCCCTGTCCCTGTCAGCATACGACCATAGTTCCCACCGGGGTTGGTTACCCGATCTTCCCTAAGGTTACTCGTATCCCGGCCAGCACCGCGGGGAGGTAGGGATAGGAGTTGCTGGGTAAGAGGCTAAGGACCGCGAGATGGGGTCTATTTTATTCCTTCAGGTACGCGAAGTACCAATGGTACGCTTTACCCAGCATTTGCCGCGCCCGCATATACATCCCTTGTGATCAAAAAACATAATTTGCATCATTGGTTTGCAATTTTGACTCTAGCCTAACTTTTGACAAGGGCCTAAGCGAAAACATCTTAAATACTTTAAAAAAATTAACTTTAAAACGGCTTGTCCGATCATTTTAGTGTCTTCGACAATATTTTAGGTAATCATTGGCGCTATGTGAAAAAAATATACACTGTGAATAAAATTTGTTCAATCATTGAAAATAAAACTTAAAAGTCAATTTTCACAAAAATGAATTTTTCAATATTTTTTTTATATGAGAGGGTCAAACGCAAAGGGGTGTAAGTGACAAAAAGTTAGTTTTGAGAAAAACGAGTGCAAATTTTTTCTATATTTTTTCGCTCCATACAAATAACTAATTTTCTGTGAATCTTCACATTTTTTTCCAAATAACGTACAAACTATATCAACATATCGCCGCAAAGCTTTAGAACTAAAGCAGTTTTTGCTGTAGTCAGTTTAATTTTGACCAAAATGTCACTTACACCCCTCTTCTTCTAATCCCTTCATATGTTGTAGCAGATAATATATGTAATTTTTTGCACTATAGTTCATAATGGCGAAATGATGGACAAACAAATTGTAATGTTTTGAAATAAGTTGGTTTTTCAAAAATGGTTGATTTTTTTTTACTTATTTGTCGACTCGATTCGTTAAATTTTCAATGGAAAAGGTAGACAGTATTTTTTTTCTAGGTGCTACCGTTTCTGAGATACAGCGTTTATAAGGTAAAATACACCGATTTTTTAAATTATCAGTCATTTTCGATTTTTTTTCGATTCTATTCAACCTAGAATCAAATTTTACGGAGTCATTTATATTTATTGACAAATGCTAGTAATAGAGCAGTGGTTGATCATTTTCATGGTATGAGATTGTGGAAAAAAAGGTTTTCATATAAAAAAAACAAATAATTTGCTTTTTGAAATTCAACCTTAAACGGATCTATTTTGGGAAAGAATCTTTCAACTCCTGTTATAGTTGTCAAGTATAACATAAATTTCATTTTAGTCAAGTGACAACGACAGGCAGATCACAAGCTTAAGATACCTAGTTCAGAAGGAAATAATACATTTAAAGATGGACACCTGTTGCAAGGATTAATAAACGTGTTTAAAAATAATGGTTATGGAAATCTTTCTGATTGCGAAATTAGTTGCTGTAGATTTGAAATTGGCCAGACAAATTACCCAATCTAGTGGTAATGATTTATTGTGTAATGGAGAGGAAGATATTCGAATGATTGATCTTTGTTCAATGAAGTTTTCAAGCAAATTCACTGTTAGGACTCTACAATTTCAACATTTGGCCATATTTCTCAATTCATGCAAGGCCAAAACAAATTGAATACAAATTCATATACTGCAACGAATGCCAAAGGGTTAAAACATGCACACGGCGTTTCCTCTACTATTGGCCAAGGATAGTCTAGGCTTCCTTTTTATCGTAATTTTGTAATTTTCAAATTCATTTCCTATATTTGTCTATCACTTGTCCATCCTGATCCACCTTCAATATTGAATACATATAACGCTAAATGATTTACCAAAAATTAGTAAGGTTGAATTTTTTTATTTATTTCTATATAAATAAAGATTTTTTTCTCCACCATCTACCATGAAAATGGCCAACCACTACTCCATTACTAGCATTTGTCAATAAATATAAACGATTCAGTCAAATTCAATTCTAGGTTGAATAGAATCGAAAAAATAATCGAAAATGACTGAAAATTTAAAAAAAATCGGTATATTTTATCTTATATCCGCTGTATCTCAGAAATGGTAGCACTTAGAAAAAATACTGTATACTTTTTTCATTGGAAATTCAACGTACTTTCATAAAATCGAGTCGATAAAAACGTAAAAAAAAATAATTCGATCGTTTTTAAAATATAGCCCCATTGATTACCTAAAACTTTGCCGAAAACATCAAAACGAGCGGAAAAGCAGTTTTCAAGTGATTTTTTTTTAGTGTTCAATGTGTTTTTGCTTAGGCCCTTGTCAAAAGTTAGGCTAGAGTACAAATCGTAAACCAATGATGAAAATTATGTTTGATGATCACAACGAAAGCATCTACAAAATTTTAGAGAAATCAAAGAATACAAAAATGAACGACCTTCGATTTCACAGAGAATTGTTTCTTCAAATAATCATATTTTGTATGAATATAACAGTAATATATCATTTGAATTCATGAATTACAAGCCAATGGTAAAATTTCAATATACAAAACAACCCCTTTTTCAATCCCCTCCCACAACCTAGGTACGTCCAATTGTTGAAATAATCATATTGTATATTATATTATTAAACATAAAAATATAAAATAAAAAAATAGAAGAAAAAAAAAATACTCCGGATAATTTGAGTCTAAAATCCCGGATAATCGAACCCCGGATAATCGAGTCTCCGGATAATCGAGATATAAATCGATATAGAGTAACGGATGCAGGGTATAACTCCTGGCACAGGCTCAAAAACAAAAGATGGAAACATGATTTTGGCAAAACTTCTCCTTAATCGTATGTGCTTACTCGAGAATTTACCACCCGATTTGGACATTAATTTACAATGTTCTGAAAACTCATATGTGACTATGTACATACATTATGTGGAAGACCTTCAGGGTGGGTTCGAGTCCCATCGAAGGGAAAGTGGTTACCCCCAATACATTTTTAAAATCAATATCTTCCACATAATGTACATATTTGCATACGAGTTTTCAAAACATTCTTTTTCTACTTTATTTTCTTTTATGCCAATAGCCTTCTTCATTGCTTCAAATCGCTCCTAAACTACTAAACAATTCGTTCCCTAAAAACATTTCTCCTTCTTTTCCTAAAACACTCCTACCCAATCATCTCATTAGAACAGAGAACATATGAACCAAATTTGGGTTAAATCGGATCAAAGGCTCAGAAGCTTCACTCAAATGTACATTTTCTAAAGAGTACCCCACTCCTAGAGCTACACAAATTATGTGAGTATTTTCAAAATTAAATTTCGAAGCACAAACAATACCTGGAAACGAGAACAACCAAACTGCAAAACTGCAAAAATCAATCCAGAACAACATTCACGGAATTCATACCTTTAACTTGGTCCCAAAGATTGAAACATGAACTTTCGGGAACGAATTGAAGTTGAAGTCATTTTTGACTCACTAGTGTAAGTATGTGTCACTTTTTCTAATGCATTAGGAAGGTCTAATAAGGGAAGCTTCCAGTTAGTGTTGATAATAGATATGATAGAAACTAAACTCAGATTTCCCATCCGTCTGTCTTACTATTGGCTACATTTATTTTTGTGGATCTTACTCAAATAACTTCTTTATGTTGTCGAATAATGATAACATGATATTTGTTCACTCGATGGAATGAGTTTTCGAATCGTTACTCCAACAAACTTGAGAGCTAGATGGCTAAACATCAATGATAAAAACTAAAGTACTTATATGCTCGACATGATTGTGGTTTCTAAAGTCTAAAGTCTAACAGCAGCAGGATTGTGTTTTTGTGTGTTAACTTCAACGTCTGAATAAATATTTGCTTAGGAATAAGTGTGTAATATAAATGTAAGAGTCAGGTCTACTGAACAAAAATCAGAGTTCAACGTGTATTTGGAACATCTGCTGAAATCAGCGGCAAAATTACTGTGCTAATGGGGCCCTCCTTAGTCTTGCGGTAAGGCGCGCGGCTACTAAGCAAGACCATGCAGAGGGTGGCTGGGTTCGATTCCCGGTGCCGGTCTAGGCAATTTTCGGATTGGAAATTATCTCGACTTCCCTGGGCATAAAAGTATCATCGTGTTAGCCTCATGATATACATACTCATCATGAATGCAAAAATGGTTACCTGGCTTAGAAACCTCGCAGTTAATAACTGTGGAAGTGCTTAATGAACACTAAGCTGCGAGGCGGCTCTGTCCCAGTGTGGGGATGTAATGCCAATAAGAAGAAGAAGAATGAAGGTTAGGATTCCACAAAGAGTAGTTAAATATGGAAATCCAAAATTAGGCTGGTAGTGGACTTATGAATAAATGATAGTGACTTTGGCGACTTTAATTATAAAAATACATAGATAAAAATATGTTCTTATTTTAAATGTATATTCACGCACATATTCGTAGCATGCAAATAAACGTAACATTCAATCGATCTTTCTATTCTTTGAATTCGAAATAAATTTAAAATTCAATCAATTTTAATTGAATATCGATTGTTTTTCGTTTCTTGGGACTTGCTGCAATTTTACACGTTGTTGAATTTTCAAAATTATTTGCTGTGTTTACGAGACGAGCCAACCTATTAAAGACATAACTGTGTGGTGACTATGTAGAGACGGGAAAGTGATTTCCAAATTAGTTTTGTAGAAGCACTGTAAAAATAAACTAAATGGATACCCCCATTTGTAAAAAAAATAAGTGATATTGCGTAGCAGTGTGACATTTTGGATTTTTTTTCTTGTAATCAGTTTTTGCGAAGGCTGTCTTTACACGTATGATCGAAACGTTTTCTAGCATGGCGTATGCCAGAATTACTTCTGACTAATCTTGCTTAACAATCAATTTTATGAGCCGATTTTTGGCTTGTGTTAACAATTTTCCAATTTAAAGATGCAATTGTGGCTTTAAAAAAGAGTGCTGAAGCGGAATAGTCTGTCGGGAATACATGCAACATGCAACTAAAGTCTTCCCAAGCGCCAATATAAAATTTTCAATTTTTTAGTCAAAGTTTTCTTGTAACAGATTCAATTAATCACAAATCGTATCGTACATCTTTCACCGACATAACTGAAGATATCCTACATCCTACATCCATCCGATGATGGCGAGTTCGATTCTCGATTCGGTCCGGGATGCTTTCGGATAGGAAATTCACATGACTTCCTGGGCATAGTGCATCCATTGTACTTGCTACACAAGATACATACTCATGCATTGACGGGCATAGAAAGCTTTCTATTAATCACTGTGGAAATGCTAACAGAACACTAAGTTAAAAAGCAGGCCAAGTTCCAGTTGGAATGCAGAGCTTTAGGAAGAAGATGTGATTTAAAACCATGACCATATTGAGGATGGCTGCATTCTGATCATAGACCGCTCTGAAAACTAAAAGGTTATCATAACTTGTTAACAAAGATTATATGCGAAAATCCAAATTTGTTGGAATGCTCTAGAAATGTAGGGAGTAGATGTTAATCTTAGATGAAAAAACCTTTCAAAAGCTTTTATCATTCTGCGTTGCAGTTTTTGTACATATTCAGAAATTTCAAACAATTTTGGAGACGGTAGAAACATAGAAATTTCAATTATTTGCATATTATTCGGCAGCTCGGCCGTACGAACATTATTTTATGTTTAATATCTTGACTGTGTATATGCACAGCACATGTTTCGAAATGGACAAATTGATATGGAATTCGTTCTCTATAATAAACAATGTGGGCTCGCTTGACTGAGGGTATACAATAGTTAACAACATGTGATGATTGGGCAAATCCAGCATCCAAAAGATTTTCAATTTGCAAAAAAAAAGAGCTAACCGCGGTGGAAGTTGGTACTCGCATTCTGATTGCTTTTCCGCAAACGTGTCCAAGTGTTCTTGTTGTGTAGGGGTTATAACACCTCTATAGATAGTAATCAGGTTAAAGGTTCGATTCCCTCCAAGACACATGGATTTTTCGCAAATTTCATATCAATTTATCCATTTTGAAACATGTGCTGTACATATGCACAGCTAAGACATTTAACAATGGAAATTTCGCTATCCTACAGAGAAAAAAACGAAGCGTATAAATTAACATTTGTTTTTTATATTGCGTTTATTTAAATGGCTCATTTGCCATTTGGCGTTACGGAGCCGATTTTTCTTACAATTCATTTTACAATTTACTAGCATTTGTTGATATAGTCTTTCGTCATGTCATTTTAATGTCAAACAGTTTCATTATTGTTATTATTATTATACTTTATTAGTGACACTTTACCACTGAAGTGACATTCGTGTCTGAAGCAGTTTCATGATACAGTCTTTGAAATTGAATAGTTTCCAAACTTGTAAATCTTTACTGAGAATAGCTCTGTCTTGAGAATTTGTTCTACTATTTTATCCCAATGTTTCAATTCGGGATCATCCTCAGAAAGTCTATCTGGAATATTGGAAGCAATCGACAATCATTTGGGAGAAATTTCAAAGCTTAGTTTTGATTTTACCATACCTGAAAAGCTATCAAATGTAAGATGTTTAAACGAAATAATTCAGAACTCACCAGGAATCCTTTGCAGCATATGCTGCCGGTAAATCTCGTGAGCAATATGTTGATGCATCCTCATGTCGATCATGTCCGTCATACCGTTTACACTAATTGATTCCACCGGATAACGACTATCAGCCAATGATTTATTCAGTGCTGAACACCTGCTACCACGTACTGCTCGTTGATATTGATATCACTAATAAAGCTCAACAGCTCAGAATCAATTTGTACACGCCCAATCATTCACTCTCAGTATTATTATGATAATTGTGTAAATCATTCAAGAGCGCTAGCACACGCCACCCCGATGGGACACAATAAACTTGATTCATAAAAATTCAAAAATAATCATTTGTCACGATGACAGTCACACGCGTATGCTACTTACGTCCCCTCGACGTTGCGGCCCGGGCACGATATTCTTCACACCAAATGCGCCGCCGACAACGACTTGCAACAATTGCCGCGATTGCCTTTGTTGGTTGCGTTCCCAACACCCACGCCTTCAGTTTGAACCGTCGCAAGTTCATCCGACGAGTCGGTCGCATACAGGTTTTCTTCTTCTTACCGTTAGTCGTACTCTTTCTTCGTACTCGTTCCCACCCGGTTCGCGGTCCCTGCGACGGCGGCAAAATCGCCCTTTGGTAAATACGCGTCCAGTCAGCGAAAAAATCGCTTCGCAACTGCTGCGCCAATAAAATAGCTTTACTTGCCATCCATGCTGTGCAAAGGCTCACGTTCTCTTCACCACGACGACTCAACGGCGACGACCACGATGGACGATGGGACGCGGTCGCGAAAAAGTACAAAAAGAGGTAGAAAACACAACAATAACAACCTGGTCGGTTTTCAGCACCATCTAAGTCCGGTCGTGCAGGTTTAAGTGGCCAAAACCCTACGAAAACCGCCCTGGCGAAGCTGCCCATCAAAACGAAACGTGCAATGAAACGTGTGCGAGGTGGAAGGTGCAAAATCGTGTATACACGGTTGCACCAACACCACACAGTATCGGTGCTCTCGAAGGAGAAATCAATCGTAGTCAACATTGTCGAGTCTTTTCTCCCTCTTCTCCATCCATGGCAAGCCGCTGATTGGTTAGATTTGGCACCACCCATTTTTAACTTGTCCGTTTCACATTTCATTCATACAGTGTGTTCCATGTTTCATTCATGAAAATCAATTACAAACACATAAAGAGATCTCTACCGGAGAGACCGAAGCAACCTATGCGCATAAGAAACCCTTTTATATGCGCTCAATTCAAATGCTGCGCTTTGCCGCAATAATTTCCCCGAACCCGTCCAAAAAAGAATGAAATGGCGTGAATTTTGAACCGCTTCGCAAGGCACTGATCTGCAGTGGCCGTATTGTGCATTGGTCAGAAACATTATGCCTTCTACATGCCTATCGTTTCGCACCTCCGGGTAGGGTGGTAATGTGCGTCAAGATGGATACAATATGGCGACTCGTCGTGCAACAATGTGGCTAGAACAGTATCGGTTTATTGGATTAAGCGCATCTATAGATGTTTTTACGACAGATTCAACGTGCACCAATCAAGTTGTGGTTATAACAAGGGATATAAATTAGGGCGGATGCGTGGGTGGCCGGTTATGCCTAAACGAAGATACACATTTTTTTATTTCTTTTTGTCAGTCAGTTTGAAATTCTCTCTGATAAATATTCAAAAGACTAAATTAAAGTTTGACTTGAGTGAATTGACAGCATTTCGGTATAACTTTGTTGGGAAAAGAAGGCTAATTTTTACGTTTAATAGCAAACAAATCTATTGTGTGTCTGCTCATCTATTTATCCATCTTCACTTGGCCAGATTTTATTTATAATGTGCGAACAACAATACATTTTTTAGAGAAAAGTTCATGAATTTCGAAATAAAATTCGAATGTTGAACTGACTCATATTCCGAATACTCGTTTTTATATAGAGTTTTAACGGCATTATTTCATTGCTGTTTCCGATTGACTGGTAATGGAAATCTGTTAACCTTTCCCACAAAACAAGAAGCAGGCAATGCAAAATACTCGCGTACATTTGTTTTGCCTTTTTCTAGCCTTCCTACTACTCGCAGAGAAAACAGAAAAATGTTCGTGAAGCTTCGCGAGTCATTCGGGTTAGTTTGCAAAATGTCATAAAACAACCTCGGAACAAGTTTATCACGGATGTTCGAGCAAGAACACATTTGTTTATTGTTATTGTGTTTACCTCAAGTGAAATTTATCCATTGTATTCGAAATAACCACAAATACTCGCGATTTTTACTCGCGAGCAAAATACTGCCTTGCTTTCTGTCTTTGCTCTGCCTGTACTCGCGAACAAAGCAAGTTCCAGAAAAATGCAGGCGGTAGCAAGATGAATACACTACTAGGTGCTCCAATCTGCCAAGTTTATGGAAAAGAAGAAGGCGGAGGTGAAAAATTCATTCTCAGTGCAAAATGAAAACAAATCTCCCAAAAATCTCCCAAATCCAAGATGGCTGAATCGTGAATTTGGCAAATTGGAACACCTACACCCAAAAAAATCTACACGTTGTTTCCACCTGAAAAAGTACGTAGATTTTTTCCACCTGAAATTCACGTAACTTTTACCTGATTTTTTGATAGAATTTTCATTCTACGTGAAAATCAGGTAAGTTCTACCTGAGTTTTGGATAGAATTCACCGGACACGTAAGTTTCACCTGAATTTTCTGAAGCATTTGCAGCTACGTGTGCACGTGAAATGTACCTGAAAATTCAGGTGGAAACAACGTTTAGATTATTTGGCGTGTAGTGGTGTTATTCATCTTGGGCGGTAGGTTCACGCGAGTGTGGCATTTTTGGTTTACACTCTTTTCTTACTCGTGAAGCTAGTATCTCCACCAATTCGAATGATGATTTATTCATGTGCATCTCTTGAAACGATATCATAGAAGTGAACAGATTTTATTATAAGACTGCCTAACAATAAAAGTTCGTTCGAATTTTTGCAATTGGATGCGTGTTTGCAGTTTAAATTTGTAACACAGTGTGCGGAATTTCAGACAATTTGCACAGCTTTGGTAGTTACAATCAGTTTAATGAAGTTATCAAGCGCTTAACTGAAACTTCTACCTTTTAGTTTTTGAATGAAAACAATTTATCCATGTATTTTTAGAAATCTAGACCAACATTTGAAAAGGGCGTAACAGCCAAAATTTATTTCTTCTGATTCTTCGTCCACATATAGAGCTATATATGTAGACGAAGAATCAGAAGGAATAAATTTTGGCTGTTACGCCCTTTTCAAATGTTGGTCTAGAAATATTTATTTAGGCCGTTCTTCTTCTTCTTCTTATTGACATTACATCCCCTCACTGGGACAGAGCCGCCTTGCAGCTTAGTGTTCATTGAGCACTTCCACAGTTATTAACTGCGAGGTTTCTAAGCCAGGTTACCATTTTTGCATTCGTATATCATGAGGCTAGCACGATGATACTTTTATGCCCAGGGAAGTCGAGACAATTTCCAATCCGAAAATTGCCTAGACCGGCACCGGGAATCGAACCCAGCCACCCTCAGCATGGTCTTGCTTTGTAGCCGCGCGTCTTACCGCACGGCTAAGGAGGGCCCCCTAATTTAGGCCGTTACAAATATTTAATTAACATTTTGTCCTACTGGTCTCCGAAAGATCAAGGGGATAATAAAAATTAAATATTAAAATGAAAAAAATCAAAAAACTTCTCGGATTTGTTAAAGAATCTTTTGAAAATGCTCAAAATAATCCGAATTTTATTTTGTTGCCCCCTCAAAACATTATTTTTAGGGAAAAAAATCCGATGGGGGGAGACAAAATACTTCTTAAATATTTGTATCGGCCTTATACCGTTTTGCTTCGAATTGCCGGACGCTTCGAAAGCCGGACACTTCAATTGTTATTTGACTTTATTTACCATCTCAACAAGTATTTCTAAAATTATCAATGCAGGAAACGATTCTTAGACTTGAAACCATTTTAACAAATGTAAGCGATCCGTGATCTGTGGTAAAAACTTGAAAATAGAGGTTAAAGTTGAAGGCATGTCATAATCAACGGTGAATTTCGTTTTTCTTAGAATGCAGCTTAAGACTCAACATTAGAAAATCTTAGCTCATATTTTCTATATTCTATCATTTGCTAGGGGTATTAGTAATTTATTAACATAGTATGATAGCACTCTTTGTCATGAATTAAAGAAATTGCTTGGGAATTCATAGCTTTATAATTTTTATTACATTTTCTGTATGTCCGGACTTCGAGGCAAGTTTTTACAATTGCTTCGATTTCCGGACATGCTGAAATGATGTTAAATAACTGTTTATCAGTTAAGTTAATTGAAATCAAATGATTCGTAATTTCATTAGATTTGAGTTACTACACCCCAAAAGGAACATTGCTTGCTCTCAGCTTATCGATATATACTTATACACATATTGTAAATGGTATCACTTTATTAATTGCACACAAGTAGCAAAACTTGCCTTCAGTTTCTAGTGAATGGTTGTCTTCAAAAGTATTTTTTAACCATTCACATTTTTGTAGAAAAAAAAACAAGTTCGCAAAACTAGCTTTTTAACAGAATTGTATAAAAAGACACGTTTTGAATGACACCCGTCAAATAAAAAAACTCAACATTTCTCGGACACGCCCGGATTTATCAATCCGCATGAATTCATTTATTCAATCGCTCCTTTTAATCCTTGATTTCTAATAGCAAACTAAAATGGATTTCAAAAGACACACAAATACCACTAATGTCTCTATTTCGAAGTATATCTTAACAATGATAAGATAATGCATAATTTTAATTCTCCGATGTTCATACCATAAACAAAAAAAAAATTAAAAGGTATTTGATTTATTTCTTATTTTTGTGTTTTTTCCGCAGTGAGCACGCAGGTTGATAAAAAGAATCGACGAATTTGGTGCCGTATTTCATTGTTTCGCGATGAGATGAACATATATTCAGTGAGATGGAAATCGGCACAGTTCCCCCTATCATATTTATTTCTGGTATTATTGATCTACCTTGAATAGGGAGGGGAGATTCTATGAAATTATTAGATTTCCAATGTTGTATATTGCAGTTAAATGCTCCCGCTTGGTTTCAAATGTTGTTTTTTGGTAGTTGGTCAATCTCGGAGCAGAAACTTCGGATGGTATACACAACCGGGGGATGCCAGATTTCCATACAAATCTGTATAGAAACGGATTTATATTAATCGACAAATATTAATGATTTATCCTAGTTGTCTTGAAATGGATTAAATTTGCTATTTGACTATCAATACAGTCAAACTCGAAGTGTCCGGCAATTCGAAGCAAAATTGTCCGGTATTTGAAGCATCCATTATACTATGTCCGGATTTCGAAGCGAATGCGAATGTTTTCAAAATGTCATTTTCAGTACACTACAGCAAATTTGATAAGTTAATCTTGACAGGGTGTGTTATCACTCAGTGTCAAGTACTTGATTCCGTTTTAAATATTGAACTGAAAATTCAATAGTGCTTAGGTGTCCGGACTTCGAGTCAAAACGGTATGTTAATTTTGAAAAATTGTTAACTCTTCACTTATTTTTGTCCTACAAAAGCCATCAAAATCCCGAATTAATTAAATATCTTATGTTGACCTACTCAAAACAACGCCCAAAGATCGAGCCAAAAATTGAGTAAAAGATACTACTTAAATGAAACGATGATTTTATGAAAGTTAAAAATGTTCTTTTATATTTTTTATAAGCCTGTAGGAAGCAAGTTTACCTATCCATCTGAGTGTTTTACAGCAATCAATCATTCATTCATTTATTTAGTTTACATCTAAACAGATAACACTGAATCAACAATTTGACGCCACAATGCACGGTCCGAGGCCGCATCTCTCGATCCTTGAATGTTCTCCACACTCGCCAAGTCGTTTGCACCTGGTCTGCACAGCAATCAAACAGGTCCCTAAATTAAGTGCAATAATCATTTTCATGAAGCAGTTGGACAAAAATATATGACCATTCAGTCTTTATACGGTTGTCCAAAAAGGATAAAACTAAAGTAGACCTTTATGGAAAATGTCGGTATAATTATTCGAATGATATTTTGCAACACTAATAGCGTTGAGCATCGGAATTTCCGCAATATTACTCAACTACGTATTAAGCAACTTAAGCAACGAACAATCAACAAGAGAGTACGGACTGGAACCATCGGCGAAGACCACTGCACTGCGACGAAAAGGGACTAGCGATTGGAAACTCGGTTCGTGGAACTGCAAATCTCTCAACTTCATCGGGAGCACACGCATACTCGCCGATGTGCTCAAGGACCGTGGCTTCGGCATCGTAGCGCTGCAGGAGGTTTGTTGGAAGGGATCAATGGTGCGAACGTTTAGAGGTAATCATACCATCTACCAGAGCTGCGGCAACACACACGAGCTGGGAACAGCTTTCATAGTGATGGGCGATATGCAAAGGCGCGTGATCGGGTGGTGGCCGATCAATGAAAGAATGTGCAAGTTGAGGATCAAAGGCCCGTTCTTCAACTTCAGCATAATCAACGTCCATAGCCCACACTCCGGAAGCACTGATGATGATAAGGACGCATTCTACGCGCAGCTGGAACGTGAGTACGACAGCTGCCCAAGCCACGACGTCAAAATCATCATAGGAAATTTGAACGCTCAGGTTGGCCAAGAGGAGGAGTTTAGACCGACTATTGGAAAGTTCAGCGCTCACCGGCTGACGAACGAAAACGGCCTACGACTAATTGATTTCGCCGCCTCCAAGAATATGGCCATTCGCAGCACCTACTTCCAACACAGCTTTCCGTATCGGTACACCTGGAGATCACCACTGCAGACAGAATCACAAATCGACCAAGTTCTGATTGATGGATGGCACTTCTCCGACATTATCGACGTCAGGACATATCTTGGCGCTAACATGGACTCTGATGGTTAAACGGCGCCCAAACCTATCCGTCATCAACAATGTTCGGTACCGACGACCGCCGCGGTACGATCTAGAGCGACTGAAGCAACCTGATGTCGCCACTGCATACGCGCAGCATCTCGAGGCAGCGTTGCCGGAAGAGGGTGAGCTCGATGGGGCCCCTCTTGAGGACTGCTGGAATACAGTCAAAGCAGCCATTAACGACGCAGCGGAGAACAACGTCGGGTATATGGGTCGAAGTCGACGGAATGATTGGTTCGACGAAGAGTGCAGACAGATTCTGGAGGAGAAGGACGCAGCGCGGGCGGTCGCACTGCAGCAAGGTACCCGGCAGAACGTGGAACGTTATAGACGGAAGCGGAGACAGCAGACCCGCCTTTTTCAGGAGAAGAAACGCCGCCTGGAAGAAGCGGAGTGCGAGGAGATGGAACAGCTGTGCCGTTCTCAAGATACACGCAAGTTCTATCAGAAGCTCAACGCATCCCGCAAAGGCTTCGTGCCGCGAGCCAAAATGTGCCGGGATAAGGATGGGAGCATCTTGACGGACGAACGTGTGGTGATCGAAAGGTGGAAGCAGCACTACGAGGAACATCTGAATGGCGCTGTGAGTACAGGCAGTGAAAGTCAAGGCAGCGGAGGAGATGACTACGTCAGTTCAGCGGACGATGGAAGCCAACCAGCCCCCACCTTGAGGGAAGTTAAGGATGCCATTCAACAGCTAAAGACCAATAAAGCAGCTGGAAAGGATGGTATCGGAGCTGAGCTCATCAAGATGGGCCCGGAAAAGCTGGCCACTTGCCTGCACAAACTGATAGTCAGAATCTGGGAAACCGAACAGCTACCGGAGGAGTGGAAGGAAGGGGTTATATGCCCCATCTACAAGAAAGGCGACAAACTGGAGTGTGAGAACTTTCGAGCGATCACCATCCTTAATGCCGCCTACAAAGTGATATCCCAGATCATCTTCCGTCGTCTGTCACCATTAGTGAACGAGTTCGTGGGAAGTTATCAAGCCGGCTTCGTTGACGCCCGCTCGACAACGGACCAGATCTTTACTGTACGGCAAATCCTTCAAAAATGCCGTGAATACCAGGTCCCAACGCACCATCTGTTCGTTGATTTCAAGGCGGCATACGACAGTATAGACCGTGTAGAGCTATGGAAAATTATGGACGAGAACAGCTTCCCTGGGAAGCTTACCAGACTAATCAAAGCAACGGTGGATGGTGTGCAAAACTGTGTGAAGATTTCGGGCGAACACTCCAGTTCGTTCGAATCGCGCCGGGGACTAAGACAAGGTGATGGACTTTCGTGCCTGTTGTTCAACATTGCGCTAGAAGGTGTCATGCGGTGTAACAGCCGGGGTACGATTTTCAACAGATCCAGTCAATTTATTTGCTTCGCGGATGACATGGATATTGTCGGCCGAACATTTGCAAAGGTGGCAGAACTGTACACCCGCCTGAAACGTGAAGCAACAAAAGTTGGACTGGTGGTGAATGCGTCAAAGACAAAGTACATGCTTGTGGGCGGAACCGAGCGCGACAGGGCCCGCCTGGGAAGCAGTGTTACGATAGACGGGGATACCTTCGAGGTGGTCGAGGAATTCGTCTACCTCGGATCCTTGCTAACGGCTGACAACAACGTTAGTCGTGAAATACGAAGGCGCATCATCTGTGGAAGTCGGGCCTACTACGGGCTCCAGAAGAAACTGCGGTCGAAAAAGATTCGCCACCGCATCAAATGTGTCATATACAAGACGCTTATAAGACCGGTTGTCCTCTACGGACATGAAACATGGACAATGCTCGAGGAGGACTTGCAAGCACTCAGGTATTCGAGAGACGGGTGCTTAGGACCATCTTTGGCGGTGTGCAAGAAACACTGTCTTCTGGCGGCGAAGAATGAACCATGAGCTGGGCCAACTCTACGGCGGACCCAGTATCCAGAAGGTAGCTAAAGCCGGAAGGGTACGATGGGCAGGACATGTTGCAAGAATGCCGGACAGCAACCCTGCAAAGATGGTGTTCGCTTCCGATCCGGCAGGTACGAGACGGCGTGGAGCGCAGCGAGCGAGATGGGCAGACCAGGTGCAGAACGACTTGGCGAGCGTGGGGCGTATCCGAGGATGGCGAGATGCGGCCTCGAACCGTGTATTGTGGCGTCAAATTGTTGATTCAGTGTTATCTGTTTAGATGTTAACTAAATAAATGAATGAATGAATGATGAATACTCAACTACGTTTTATTTGTGTATTTTACCGTATTTTAATCAACATAAAATAACGGTAATTTAGCACAGATGGAGTATCTTCTGGTCTTGTACATGAAAATAAATCAGATTGTGTTCATATCTGGAACCACGGGTTGCAACAGCTGTTGGGAGAACCATCCATCGTTCACACCGCAAAAATCGGAAGACTGCGGTGGACCGGGCATGAATGTCAGAATGTCGGCCAATAGCCCGGTGAAAATGGTTTTCAACAACGATCCGACGGGCACAAGAAGACGAGGTGCACAGCGAGCAAGGTGGATCTATCAGGTGGAAGACGATTTGCGGACCCTCCGAAGAGTGCGTGGCTGGCGACATGCAGCCTTGGACTGAGTTCAATGGAGAAGAATTTTATTTACTGCACAAACCACTCCGGCCGTAGTCTGAGAAATAATAATAATAATAATAACAGATGCTAGAAAAATAAAGTACATGCTTCATTTGATTTTTTTTATCATTCTCTATTTCAATCTTTGAACAAAGCCTACAACATGACGCTCCACGCACGTCGAAAAACATCTTCACAGTGATCCCCTGACCGTTATTAACAAAATTTCTCCATCAAACTTATACCTGGAGCTGAATTCTTGGGCTATACTGCGTCTCTGGACGAAATTTAAAAAAAATCGTAAAGCCCGTTTTGGAGTTACGCCCTTCTTAAGACGTAACTGCATGATTTTGAAGAAAACCAATATAATATTCGTCAAATGCATATTTTTCATCTTCCAATGAGTCGTCAGCAATAATAGTTATTTGCTGATATACCAGTTGTATGTATACTACAATGATATACCTAGTGATATACTAGCTTTTATTCAATGTATTAAAAACAGTAGACATATCCTCGTCGAAAATGTGTTTATAAAAATCGATAACGGAGGGAGATTATCAAAATAACACTCTCCATGGTTTCAAAAATTGCAGATCAAAACCAAAGTTTCAAAATCTGAAACTCGTACATTTGGCTAGTGGTAACAATCGGCTACAAGTGCTGTCTTTGGATCCACACTTTCCCGAAAAAATCGAACCTTATTGATATGAAACAGCTTGGTAAAATCGAACGATTTTGAGTACATTATTACAGGTGCCCTTAAGATTATAAACCTGATAATATGAATAATGGCCTATTTCTAAATAAATTCTTGCCTACATTGTGAGGCAAAAAAAAACTCTAGAGCGGCGTTCCCAGGACAATTTGAAATATCCGTGATAACTGCGGCCGCGATACAGGTTCTAATAAAAATTGGAAAAGTCGGGCATGCTGCATAAAAATACATCCCATTCCCGGCAAGGACACTGATTCAATATTGATGAACTGTCCTCCTCTTTCACTTCACAGTGTAAAAACGAACTGGACAGATTTATGGATTTATGGAGTAGGGTTATGTCTGCACCTTAAAGGTGCCTTAAGCGTACTGGGCATACCACGATCTTCTTGATGCTGCGTACAATTTTGAAAAAAAGGCGGATTTGATAATTTTTTTTGACGTATGTATGGATGGAGCTATAGTAAAGAACAAATCAGCTTACTGCTCCTTGAATCCATATCAATATCAATAAAAACAAAGAACCTATTTCTTCTTCCTTCATCCTTATTTCTTCTTCCTTCTTCGGTCTTCCTTCTTTCGTCTTCCATCTTCTTTCTTCTTCCTCATTCCTTTTTCCTTCTTCCTTATTCCTTCTTCTTTCTTCCTTCTTTCTTTTTCCTTCTTCCTTCTTCCCTTTTCACTTCTCATTCGGCTTAATGACCATTCGGCCTAATGACCGTTCGGCATAATGGCCAATCGGCCAAATGGCCTAATGACCCAGCATCCTATATAGCCCAGTTGCCTTGGTAGGCCAGATGCACACTGGATCAAAAGCCCCCCAAACGTGCGTTTTTTAGTTTTCGACCTGAAAACTACTTTTTAGAGTCATGGTGTCTTCAGAAGAGTTGAAGGATATTTTTTGAGCTTTCTTTTGATAAGAAAACATCGCAATGAGCTACCCGAGCAGCACAAGTCAGACAATAATGGTTGCAGCAACTTGATTGTGACTAAATCCGGTCGCATATTAGTTGCAGTAACCTAAGTGGAACATGTGTGCTACTAGGGTATCCACCTTAAAGGGCGGTATGAAATAAAAAAATACGCAGATGTACAAAACCAGTGGTTGTCCTCTACAATGTTATAAAGAATGTAAATTTGAACATCTTTTCGGAAGACACAATATTGGCATAACGGTTTTGTAACGAGTTAGAACACATTTTGTATGAATGACCCCCAAAAATCTTATTTTGATCATAACTTTTTTTGAAAATGATTTTAGCAGTATGGTTTATTCTAGAAAGTTGTCCAGAATGACAAAAAACATGTTTGTCTAGAAGACTACTTTAATCTATCTTGAATCCTGTCAAAGTTATTGAGGAATCTTTAGAAAAAATAGTCAATTTTCACATCAACACACACACCATGAAAAGTGGCAAGAAGTGGCAAGCCAAACAACCACCATCTGAAACACTCGGTTTTAAGCTACCGAATGCACAATATTTTGTTTTGTTCCGCCGTGTTACTCAAAGTACGTTTTTCAGTACAACTGTTATGTAAACAATTAAAAAGTGGCTAACATGATTAGTTAATGATTGCATAGTTATACAATCTCCATCAAAACGAAACAGCCACATGTAAGACGAATTGCTATCATTTGTCCAGATTGTAACCATGCAACAAATATGTAACTAATCATGTTAGCCACTTTTTAATTGTTTACATAACAGTTGTACTGAAAAACGTACTTTGAGGGCTATTTCAAATTGATTCAAAATAATAGTGAAACACGGCGGAACAAAACAAAATATTGTGCATTCGGTAGCTTAAAACCGAGTGTTTCAGATGGTGGCTGTTTAAATTGCTACTTCTTGCCGCTTTTCATGGTTTGTTGATGTGAAAATTGACTATTTTTTCTAAAGATTCCTCAATAACTTAGACAAGTTTCAAGATAGATCAAAGTAGTCTTCTAGACAAACATGCTTTTGTCATTATGAACAACTTTCTAGAATAAACCATACTGCTAAAATCATTTTCAAAAAATTATGATCAAAATAAGATTTTTGGGGGCTCATTCATAAAAATGTTTTCTAACTCGTTACAAAACCGTTATGCCAATATTGTGTCTTCAGAAAAGATGTTCAAATTCACATTCTTTATAACATTGTAGAGGACAACCACTGGTTTTGTACATCTGCGTAATTTTTTATTTCACACCGTCCTTTAAGGTGGATAGATCATTGATGTTTTCTTATCAAAAGAAAGCCCAAAAAATATCCTTCAACTCTTCTGAAGACACCATGACTCTAAAACGTAGTTTTCAGGTCGAAAACTAAAAAACGTTTGGGGCTTTTGAACCATGATTTGATAAAATAGAATATCAGATTTGGAGAGATAGATATAAATCATAAACCATGCACATTGTCTCTGAGCGCCAGTAGCCAAACACAATGGATTGCTACAGGCTTTGTACCAAGCGCAGGTGACTTGAAAGATTAATTGGATTGAACTCCGCACTGCTTTGGAGAGCTTAGGATACCCGGTTCGAACATATCTAAATCGTAAATCATGCGCCTGGTCTCGAAGGGAATGTATGGACAGCTTCTTCTTCTTCTCATTCTGGATAATGGACATATCTAGTTCGTAAAACATGCGCATGGCCTCTAAAGACCTGTATGGATACCATATGTTATTATTGTTTTTGTGAGCCCATTTGACCAACTTGACTAATTCGTCTGAGCACCAGAATGATTTGGAGAACTTAGAACATCCGGTTTGGACATGTCTAGATCGTAAATTATGAGCATGGCCTCTAAGGGCATGTATGGACTGGACGCCATGTATGTGTAGCTATTGGTTTCGTACCAAGCGTAATTGACCTGGTAGACCAAGGCTCTGAAATCCACAATGGTTTGGAGAACCTAGAACTTCTGTAGAAATATTGTCTACATTCATGATTCGTCATCTCTAATATAGTATTGAGCACATTTCTGAGAAAAACAAAACAGCAATATTCGCGCGATATTCATGTGCAATTTTCGTCCATATAAAAGTGGCCAACTGACGATCCTTTCTCCGACGATTACAAGATGACGGTGTGGCCGATCAACAATCTGAGTTTTAGAAAATTTACGAGCTGATGTTTTTTTTGGTATATAACATGTGAATTTGCTAAGATATTGCTAAGTCAAATCCGGGTCAATATGACACGAAAAGATATTGATCTATAATTGAAAACTACTTTACTATCGATTATCGATATCGAATGACAAACAATCGAAATTTTTTTTCGACTTTCTAAAAATCGGCTATGAATATTTAAGAGAAAAACACTCTGATGTTTTTCAACCCTTTCGAAATACTTTAATGTTTCAGATTAGTAGTCTGTTTAAACATGTCAGTACTGAGAAGTTTTGGAGCTTATTTAGTGGAATATTTTCACATTTCATAACTAGAAATACTAGAATAAGAGATTGACGAAGACGCCAAAGCGATAGTAAAGAAATTAGTAACAGACATCAGCAAAAAACAGGACAGAGAAATACGTAATTGTAAGAGTAATTTTTAATATGCATAATGAGAAAGACGTCAAAAATATCGATGGAAATAGTAGTTTCATACCATAGGCATATATCGCTTTTATAAGGTGTTGAAAAGAATTTTGAAAGGTGCTATGTAGGGCTAAATGTAGGAAGAATAACGTAACTAATAACATAACTAATAGAACGTAACAATCTGACCAGATACATACCCCTCAACACGCCCTGGAGCAACAATCACCTGTTTTCTAACATAATTGCATTCCAGATATTGGAGGTAAGCAAGTTTCCACAAACTTCTGTATAATAAACACAGCAGGTGAAAAAAACGATTATTATATAGCACACTTTTCAAACATGCAAGAATCATATTGATTGGAACCTTTGTTTCATTTGAAATAGGATATAAAATCAAATGATTCTCCGGCCTCTAGTTTATTGAACACCTTCAATTGCACTTCAAAAGCACATTTCTCTCAGTAGAAGGTCGTCCTCGATCTCGATGTCGTGTCCTTAGAGCAAACTATTGTCATCATAAATCAACCTTCTCAAGTAAATATATGAATCCATTCTTGGGAATTAAGCATTGGACCATACGACAATACTTCAGCTCGCACCGCATCAACCCACTCGAGTCGCACCTGCCTTGACATTGTGCACGTCTCCCGTGGAGTTGAGCAGCAGCAGCCTACACAATATAAAGGCAAAAGGGCCTCCCAATAATGTTTGTTTTTATCTAGATCGCTGTAAACTGTCCCAGAAGCGCCTTTTTTCACGATGAACGCCAAATTGACTCAATCTTCTCTTTGGGCATGATGACGAAAAAAAGCACACGCACCTATCTTATGAAGCGGCTGACGGACTGGTGGCTGCCGTTGAGTAAATTGATTATAAATTTCGTTTCAACCGAGACCCGCTTACTATGGAAAATTTTAACCGAAAAAATGGTCAAAAATATTAATATTTGTCAAGTTTATACAAGATTTTAGAGTTTACTTCGACTTGACTGTCATGCAGAAAGCAAAATGACAAAAATTTACAGCCAACAAATTTCAATTGTGACATCGAATTAAAGAAAAAACAATATTTTTAGTAAATGCTAAAATATGTAAATTAGGATTTTTACATTACGCATTTTTTAAATCTTGTTTTCTTGATGGTCAATACGTTATTAAAACTAAAGAAAACTAATATTCATCCTTAAGTCAACTTGGCTATAATCCAACCATTATCTAAAACATGACTGAAGTTATTACTTTTTACTTTTTTTTACCGAAAATACTCCTTTAGTGCACCGGCACAGGAAGAGGGTTCTTCGCCCTAACCGCCACAACTAAGCGCGCACCCATAAAATCAAACGACCAGATAATAGAAATTAGCTAATAAATTTTCCCTTTTTCCAAGTTGAAGAGGCAACTGCGACTAGGTCATTCGTTAGTCGCGCTGCAGGATCATTTAGGAGTGGATAATGAAGCCACCGAATATTTCACTGAAACCACGGAACCGATTGAGTGGTTTTGGATGGGCCTACAGCTGCCCATATCTCTCTCTCCAGTTCTGCCTGTTCAGTAAGCAACGAGAAGGTAGACCACCTGCACATTTGGTTATCTTTGGAGTTCCTAATTCAAAGCACACGCACCGCTGGCGGCACTTTTCCAATAGACCTATATGGACTCATAAACTGCAGCTTTGAGAGACTGTACGAAAGGATTTGTTTGATGTCGAAGCGCGCGGATTGCATTCATGCCCCTTCAAGTGGGATAATCTTCGGTACAAATCGCTCATAAGTAGCGGAGAAGTTTTACATGTGTAATGATTAGACCATTATAAGCTGGAAGCACCTTTTACCGACTGACTGGTGGAGGTACTTGAACCAGACGGAGGCGGTACATTTCAACGCGGTTTTGTCAATGCTGCGCCACTGCGGCTCGCCACCATCGATGGCGTCTAGAAGTAATAATTTTCTAGAAGGCAATTGAAGTGGATACGACATAGAGATAAATAAAAATCTTCGGCAAGATAAATCCATCGTGAAGTAAATGCTCTATACAGTGTTGGACTAATATCTAAATAAAATGAAAATCTCTGCAACTGTTTATTTATGTATTAAAAACATAGAATTATCTTTACGAACTTCGTATCGACTCAACGCACACATGAGCAATAGTTTATCTAATTACTAATTTGCTTTTCAAATGTCAAATGACTTCTTAAAAAAATGTTTTCACTGTCATGAATATACAAGGCTTGAGCACATTTGTGCATTTTTTTTTCAAAAATGAAAGGAATATCAGGGATACCAAAATAAAGAAACAAATGCGGCGGGATAAATCAGGCCACCAACCACAGGGCTGGGGTAGATTGGCCAAATTTGTTAAAATAAGTGAGACACATCAAATGTATCAGTGGAAAATGTTGAAAATGTTTATAAGGCAGATCCAAATACTTGAAACAAATTCTCCACGCCCCCCCCCCTCGGATTTTTTGCCCAAAAATGATAATTTAAGGGGGCAACAATAAAACTTCAGAAAAATTTTGAAGATTTTCGAAACGTTAATTTTTTTTTATTTTAGTTTTAATTTTTCACTATAAACCAACCGCCCCCCATTTTCGGAGACCTAACCACTACACGTTCTAAAACGAATCATGCAGCGCATGATCGGTTTATTCATTCGTGAGTGATATCTTGCCTTGTCTTGTCTTGTCTTAACACCTACACAGCCAGTACTGAAAAGCATCCTGGAAATTTTGTCAGCATTAATATTTGCAGCGAATCTATACCATTTAGTCGAAAGACATTTCGTCGAAAGGATATTACGTCGAATGGCCATTTGGTCAAAAGGACATTTGGTCGAAAGCTGATTTTCGAATGACGTTCCGTCTATTGGATATTTGAAAGAAAAGAACTTTAGTCAATAATAATAAAAAAAAGAGTTGATTGCGGTGTTCCAATAAGTCACATAATATTGTACCAATATTGTCCAAAGAATGATGGGTTCGTAAAAAGAATAAATAATAGGGAACGGTGAATATTCCTGACAGGATATTGACTTTGGCGAACCTCTCTAACCGACTACGAAGAATCTATACCACCTGGTCAAATTATATTTAGTCATTCGACTAAATGTCCATCAAAAAAATGTTACAAAGCCGACTACAATGGAGTATTGGCAAAATAACATTGATTACATTGATTTTTGAGCTTGTACCGAAAAATAGAATTGAGGGTATTTTACCATCAGTACCCAATATTTGGCTATTTTTGTAGATTTTCAATTTTTCTATAATCCACACAGAAGTTTCCGTTTGCGCAGGTAAGAAATCCTCATTAACTTTCGTATTCGTTTCTTCCGCTACTGATTGAACTTCCACACGTCCACTGAATTCCTCTTATCAGTTCATCCATGTATCTTGTGGATTGTTTATTCAAATTGAAACAAAAATCTCCATTATCTATTTTACTAAATGAACTATTATCGAATGAAATTCGCTTTCAACATTCGACTAAATTGAAATTCGGCTAAATGTCCTTTGGACTAAATATCCTATCGACTAAATGGCCATTCGACCAAATATCCATTCGACTAAACGTCCATTCGACCACCCCGTAGCACTCCCTAGTAACATTTTAGTTTTATACTGATTTTATAACACTCTTGAAGAGAAAAAAATGGTCTTCAAGTGTGTGATAAAACTTTAAATGTAACTTGGGACTGGGTAGACACCTTTGCGTGGTGTGTTACGGTGTAAGATCTACCACTGTCACATTGTCAGCTACAGGCAAATCCTGACCCAATGAATACCTTCCCAATATCCAACTCCGTGGTACTTATGAGAGTGTTGCTGAATCGGGGGCCTCTCATTAAGTAAGTAAACTATATCTACACTTTCTTCCCCTCCCAAGTTACTGTAAAGATGGGCGTGGCCAGGAGTAGTAATCTTCATGCTTTTGTGATTTTCATCCTAGATTGGAATCAAGGACCACACCCACCTTGATTCCTGATAGCAATCTGAATAAGGATTTCAAAAGAAAAACATGAGTATCACTAGTGTCCAATCTACGAAGTACACTGTAACTGTGCTATGCTATGCTATGATATGCTTCGACTGAATGTCCTTTCGACTAAATGTCATTCGACTAAACGTTATAATGTCATTCGACGAACTGTCCCAAAGCCATTTGCAGCACATCATAACTGTGAAACAAATATTTAAACGGCCAGGCCCACCGCCCAAGGAACAATTGCAATGCTTTGAAGGCTTAGGCCAAAGCGACATAACTCGCTCTAAAACGAGAATTAAAAACCAAATTAAACCACCTAGTAGTGATACTGCATCTAGACGAGACACCAACCTTTTTTGGTTTGATACACTATTTTCTTCCAAACTTTTGAACGCTATGACTGATCGTCATGAAATTCAAAAGCGACCGACAAAGCTTTATCATCTTTCGAATGCAACTTGTTGCGAGAAAATCGATTAAGAATAACGTTATGAAAAGTTGATACAGATAAACACGGACGAACAGACATTTGCTCAGTTTGTCAAGATGGTTCGATTGGTATATACCACTACGGGTCTACGAGCTTTCTATAAAAAGTTCGTGCTCGGAGTGATAGCCTTTCGGACCAACTTTGTTGTATGAGGAACGCAAAAAAGGCCGTTACAAATATTTAATTGCAATTATGTCCTACTGGTCTCCGAATGATCAAAAAGGGGTTTGAGTAATGAATAAATTTTTAAATGAATAAAACAAAGCTCCTCGGATTTGTTAAAGAATGTTTTGAAAATTCACAAAAATATCCAATATTTATTTTTGGGTATAAAAATCAGAGGGGTCGTGTACAAGACACTACCGCAAGGAAGACATTGGACAACGTAAGGAAATTGTTGCGATTGATTTTTCTAACGAAACTAAGCGACTGTGTTGTACATTGAAGAAATTTCTTCTCAGATCAGCATTCTTTTGTAAATTTCTTTTGAGAGCTGCTGATGCTGATGACGACGACAACACTACCCACGCTGTCGATGTGAAAAAAATCTCCTTCCTTTCTGATGTTCGAACTACTCTCCGCTACTATCCGCGACATCTCGAACGAAATGGCTCGCGCACATAAAAAGTAAAATTCTTTTAATTTCAATATTTTTTGTAGTCTTTATATTTTTTACATGTCAAGTGTTTGACTCTAAGGTCCTTCATCTTCGTATCATTCTAGTTCATTATTATTCTAGTTGAAAACAATTGCATTGCAAAATCCTACAGTTTAGCCTACTTAGGCATTGGTTGATTTTAAAACTAAAAATTTAAAAAATTAGCTACAATATTTACACAAAATTTATTATTCTTGTTGGAGAACTGGGCTGACGACCAGGGATATGGTGCGACCCGAAACTCTTTACGTGCAGCACGCGCTGTTCGGAGCGAGCGCGTTCGGATCGAGAGAGACGAGTAAGTGCAGTTTGTGCTTGGAGCTCTCAAAGAGCCATGCACAGCGTAGCACTCTAACTGCACTTTTTCGTTCTGCTTCTGCATGACTTTCGAGCTTTGAACGGGGATTATTTCCCGCTATTGCGTTTTATAAAAATATAGTTAATCGGAAAGAATAACTGTGCGTATTATTTATTCGATACTTCATTATAAAAATAAGTAAGGTAAATAGGGCAAGTCTATATTTCAAAGAGGATAGTTTGTTCATATGATTGCGTTAAGGCTCTATTGACGCTTTGATGTTGCATGAAGAAGAAGAAGCATAAAGATGATAATCGAAAAAATCTCCACTGGAAACCATACGAAGAAGTTTTAAAACTCTTCTCAAAAATTCTAGAAGCAATTTAATTAAAAACGGTAAGCAGTACGGGGTTGGACTTTTCTTCTACTGTGTATTAAGTGTAATATCACAAAATAAAATTTTGAATAGGAATATTGTGTTCATTATATAGTAGAAGAAAAGTCCAACCCCGTACTGCTTACCGTTTTTAATAAAAATGCTTCTAGAATTTTTGAGACGAGTTTTAAAAACTTCTTCGTATGGTTTCCCATGGAGATTTTTTCGATTATCATCTTTCTGCTTCTTCTTCTTCATGCAACATCAAAGTGCCAATAAACCGTAATCAATCCGATAATGACAATGATTTTATTCGAATCCACACTAATACTAATAAAGTTTTGAACTAAATTCAATATTTTGGGGCTATTTACGGAGATCATAATATATTCATGGCATTTCCATATTAATTTTTCACTTATCAAAACTAGCAATTACTGAGGAATTGCTGGAAAAACGCTGAAAACTGCCTTTTTCCTAGGTCGATATTCGTTTGTTCATCGAACGCATACTAACGTTCGAACGTTCGGATCGAACACATACACACTCACTTGATTTTTCACTGGATCTTTTCCCATTGTTTCTTTGATTTTATCACTCCTAAAACATATTCACTAACTGAGTTTCACATTTTTCGTCAACCTTGACTACCAATTAACTCACTTCACGCCAAAAAACTGTTGAAAACTGCTTTGCAAAAATCGAAGTGAGAAACAAATTTGACGACCGTATTGTGAATACAATAAAATGCGGAAGACTCAAATTCACTAGCGCAATAAGTGAAATGGTGAGTACAAAATCTACGCGATGCAACTTCATTCAATCCGAACAATACAACGTATACGCCAGCCAACACGCAAACAAAGATGTGTATACACAAGAAAATAATCATCTCTTCGCCGTTGCCAGATTTATTTATTGGAAAAAATCATTGCTGTTTGTCGAATTGAACAATAAAATCAAAAATAAATATTTAAACATGTTACGTAAGCTTCTATTACATTCCAAGTGATGTATAAAAAAAATTAAACCGATAAATACCCATATATTTGATACACCATGAGCATGTCTTATGATATAAAATAAACAATTCGTCAAGTCTGGCAACACTATGCATCAGCTGGCATATTTTTACCACCCCATTTCCACCCACCCCAGTTGTAAACAACATTTCTCGCGTGATTTTTGAAAACGTCGTAAGTTCAAATGAGAGACTCTCTTTCATTACGCTCTCTTTTGCTAATATCTAGGCTAGTTTAAAATTTGTTGTAATATTTTCACCTCAGCACACTAGACAAAGCTATTTTCTTCAGATCGGTGCTGGAAAATCCAATGTAAATTTTAGAATGGCTTTGTAATAATCGAAATAGAAAGTAAACAAAGAGAGCCTCTCTTTTGGACTTACGACGTTTTCAAAAATCACGCGAGATTTGATTTATCGCTGCTGCACTTTTCGGTACCAATTGCCTCACTATTACAAACAAGCGATACAGTCATTAATTCTCAAAACATTGTGATGGAGTCTTGAGCCTTAAGGCCCAAATTACCGTAATCCAGTCATTGACAAGAAAACCAGCCACGTGCTTGTACCACCCCCAGGAAAAAATCCGCCCACCGAGGAGAAAATGCATTCCCCAGCTGAATCGGGGAAGCATTCTCGTGTTAAAACTACATCAACACATAGTGGTGACTTCAATACATCCGTGGGATGCTTCATTTGGATGAATTTCGTAATATTATTTGAAAAAACTGCATTTTGCAGAAAATATTCCAAAGTTGAAAAAATATTTTTCCAGGAGGGGAAACCGTCGATTTACTCTCACGCTCTCTTATACTTTGCAGATACTCGAAAATCATCGTTCAGTGTTGCGTGTTGATTTGTTCTATATATTATGCTTGTTTTCTCGAAGATTTACGTAAACATCAAGCAATAATCTATGAAAATGTTGCTTTTCATGCTATATATTGACACTAAATATTGGATGTGAGCTAGAACTGTGAAAACGCAAGCATTCATAAGCAACGCAGGTTATTTATTTTTCATAATTCAAGTGTTGTTAATGTAGTGCTGCTAAAACGGCATCACTTTTCATGTACACAGAGAGAAGACCGATCATATGGTCATGTAAACAATCCATTGAATCTTGACGAACATTTGAGAAGGTAGTCAACTGCATCATAATTTTACATTCATGTAAAATGCATGTAGAAAATTGTGTAATTAGGAGAAGGATGCACATCAAATCAATCTCAGATGCATTTTTAAGGTTGTTTATGCATATCGCCATAATCTATGCGCTGTACAGGTATTGAAAAGGACGTTAATATTTTGTAGAAATATATAGAGTTTGATACCTTATGAAATGTTTGTGTACATTGTTCAAAATCAGATCTGAGCGAATGAGTAGGCTCTCCGCAAAAAAAAAGAAGCGAACAGCAAGAAAAAGAAGTCGATTTGCTGTATGACATTTGAACCTTAAATGCATTCTAATCATAATCACAGATATAATATGTATATGTATATGCATTGTTTTTCAACATTGATTTACTTTGAAACATCTTCTAAGTTTCCGAGAATGACTTCATGTAAATACTAATGAAAATAAATCAATTTTACCCGGAGAATTAAAACGGCTTAATTCCAAAATAAAGGTAAAAACTTCAGCAGAAATCGACAAGGAAATCGATATTTGTGGTGTTACGCATCCCGTTTCATCCACAAAATCTCGGGGAAAGACAAGGTAAAAAAAATAAAAACTCTCTTGGCAAGCGACCTCCATGTAGGGTTACTGCTCCTGGACTTCATCTCATAGCTCCTATATTGGTCTCATGAAAAACAAAGCAATGAAAAGATATTTAGTTTGTTTATTATTTTTATGATTTTTTTTTTTCACTAGTGAGCACGCATATTAGTAGAACGAAACGTCGTGGCGCCGTATTTCTTTGTTGAGTTGATGATTTTGATGGTAATAATATAGACGCTACTATTCAGCAAAATTCATTTAGATTCATCTCCCGGTGATTAAAACACATTTTTTTCATTGGAAGATTATTCCAGACATACTATATTCATGAATGATCAGTGTAAATAGAATAATAGTTATTTCTATGAACGGTATAACTGAACGAATCCATACTTGCATGAAACAAATAAATTTGAAATAAAAATTACTGTAGCATTTTACCCGCAATTAAACAGAGCCGCAGAGATTTTAAAAATAAGAAAAAATATTTCCGAATAACATTTAACTCGAATCGGCTGAGATGTATCTTTAATTTCAGTCATATATATATATATATATATATATATATATATATATATATATATATATATATATATATATATATATATATATATAACTACATTGTTTTCACTTTAACTAACGAACGGGCTACTGAACCCGAAATAATGCTTATTTTGAAATAAAGAACTGGACCTCATTTCTTTTTTATTCTACGTATTTTAATTATTTTCCTTAATGTATATTAAAGAAACTACAAAAAAAAAGTTCAAATAATTTGCAAATAAGACACGAACGTGTTGGATGGCTAACGTTCCAATAATGTTGCGAAAATAAACTATCAGAAACATTCTCCGTCTTCTGGTGGCAATTAAACATAATTCCTAATTTCTCGAAAACGCACAAAGTGCACTACCCGTGCTCTTCAAAGGGTAGTGCAGCCTTTGACTCGCACGCAGTTGTGAGAGCGCGCGCACCTTCGGCTCCGTAGCTCGCAAGATTTGAGAGTCGCGCTCCCGAAGCTAGGAGCAGCACCAACATTTTTCGCACCGCTCTGAGTATTTAGACAACCCCTGCTGACGACATGCAACGATTTCTGAACCGTGTTTTACACTCACCAAAGCGCTCGTTAAGTTGTTTGATCCCTGCCCCTTGAAAAATAAACGTGCTGTCTTCAAGCAAATCATCCTGTCCGTGATCCAATACGGCATGCCATTCTGGGAGAGCTGAGCTAAGACCCATCACCTCAAAATCCAAAGAGTCCAGAGTAAGTTCCTGAGGATGATCGTGAACACCCCTCCCAGGACACGAGGTCCACCGTCAGAGGTCCACCGTCTGGCAGGGATCAAACAACTGGGGTGTTCACGATCATCCTCAGGAACTTGCTCTGGACTCTTTGGATTTTGAGGTGATGGGTCTTAGCTCAGCTCTCCCAGACTGGCATGCCGTATTGGATCACGGACAGGATGATTTGCTTGAAGACAGCACGTTTATTTTTCAAGGACAATGACGACCGGCGGTTGATCAAATGGTACAGTAGTTTCAACAAGACGTTACACTTCGTCAAAAAAAGTGACAAAGTGTCGCTTTCTTGAGGTTCTGGCATGTCGGAGGTGAACAGGTTGAACAGCAAGGGTTCGAGGATACTACCTTGCGGGACGCCTGCGATAATGTCGTGCGCATTGGAACTCGCTCCGCTGATTGAGACCCGGAATGTTCGACAGATAGTTGCGGATGATTTTCACCTGGTAACTGGGAAGATTGTAGCGTTGTATTTTGCACACCAAACCATTATGCCATACATTGTTGAATGCCTTCTTGACATCGCGGAAAGCGGAGAGCCGTCCCAGCATCGGAAAGCTAGGAAATTTTATTCTCACCGTCGGTGTGGATCATGTAGGTAGGTAGTCTCCGTAGTCAGCTCTCAAGTGGAACTTTCTCGCAACATTCGGACTATCAGTTGCTTGTTTCACTTCGATGGCATCTGTGGCGGTTGTGGCAGCAGCGCGGTGGAGTACATTTCTGCAACGGTGGCATCTGAAGTATCTGGACTGGCAATCAGTGGAAACAGCTCTCAAGCCACAATTTTCATGCAAATCCAATCTAGTGGTTGCTGTTAGTGATTCGAAAGGCACAATATTGAAAATTATTCGGTTCTTCTCAGGACCAACATTCTATACAATGGAAGGTTGAGAAGAGACGAGTTTTCTTCAAAGTGCATATTATTCGCTTGATGATGGCAGAAAGTTACCGTTCGTAGCAGCATCACAAACACGTGCTGCTGGGAGATGCTGCAAAATATAATTTGCATGAATGGCATCAGTAACAGTCAAGTTAAACTTTTCCCCAAGATTTTGATTTGGTATTGCTGCTGTTAGTAACTGGTAAAGCGCAATATGGAAAATAATTCGGTTCTTTCCAGAACCAACATTTTATAGAAGAGAAGATTGAACCGAGGTAAATTGTATCCAAAGTAATTACAAGAAAGCTGTTTTTTCGCACCCGCGAGTCATTTCGTTGGCAACATTCGGTTCGGACTATCGGTTGCTTGTTTCGCTACGATGGCGTCTGTGGCGGTCATGGTAGCAGTACGGTTTAGTACATGTCTGAATGCGAATAAATATTTGCAGGCTCTCGTCTTGACGCGCGCTCGTGATTCTGCTACCGACGGAAACTTTCTGCCGTCACCAACCGATTATGATTTGCACTTCGATGAAAATGTGTCTCGGTTCAACCTTTTCTTCTATAAAATTGTGGTTCTGGAAAGAACCGAATTATTTTCCATAACGCGCCGTTCCTGTTACTAACAGAAACAAATCCAAAACAGAATTTTGAGACCAAATTTTATATTACTGATACTGATGTCATCCATGCGAATATTTTTTTGCAGCATCTCCCTCCGTCACTTTAATCCAAATTTGTCCCGGCTCAGCCTTCCCTTGAATGTTAGTCCAAAGAAGAAGCAAATAATTTACAATAATGCGCCTTCCAAATCACTAATAGTAACCACTTAAGGCTCAAGACTCCATCACAATGTTTTGAAAATTAATGACTATATCACTTGTTTGTAATAGTGATGCATTTGGTACGGAAAAGTGCAGCAGCAATAAATAAAATGTTGTTTACAACTGGGGTGGGTGGAAATCGGGTGGTAAAAATATGCCAGCTGATTCATAATGTTGCCAGACTTGACGAATTGTTTATTTTATATCATAAGACATGTTCATGGTGTATTAAATATATGGGTATTTATCGGTTTAAAAAAATTTACACAACAGTTGGAATGTAATAGAAGATTACATAACATGTTTAAATATTTATTTTTGGTTTTATTGTTCAATCCGACAAACAGCAATGATTTTTTCCGATAAATAAATCTGGCAACGGTGAAGAGATGATTATTTTCTTGTGTATGCACATCTTTGTTTGCGTGTTGGCTGGCGTATACGTTGTATTGTTCGGATTGAATGATGTTGCATCGCGTAGATTTTGTACTCACCATTTCACTTATTGCGCTAGTGAATTTGAGTCTTCCGCATTTTATTGCATTCACAATACGGTCGTAAAATTTGTCTCTCACTTCGATTTTTGGAAAGCAGTTTTCGACAGTTTTTGGGCGTGAAGTGAATTAATTAGTAGCCAAGATTGAAGAAAAATGTGAAACTCAGTTAGTGAATATGTTTTAGGAGTGTTCAAATCAAGGAAACAATGGGAAAAGATCAAGTGAAAAATCAAGTGAGTGTGTATGTGTTTGATTCGAACGTTCGAACGTCAGTATGCGTTCGATAAACATACGAATATCGGCCAAGGAAAAACGCAGTTTTCATCGTTTTTCCAGCAATTCCTCAGTAATTGCTAGTTTTGATTAGTGAAAAATTAATATAGAAATGCAATGAATATATTATGATGGAGGGTAAGTCCGTAAATAGCCACAAAATATTGATTTATTTCAAAACTTTATTAGTATTAGTGCGGATTCGAATAAAATCATCGTCATTATCGGATTGATAACAGTTTATAGAGCCTTAATAGTCTGACGCGCGCTTGTGATTCTGCCGCCGAGGCAAAATTTCTGCTGTTGCCAAGTGATTATAATTTGCACTAGGGATAAAAATCTGTTTCGGCTCAGCCTTTTCTTCTATAAAATTAGGGTTTATCATATATATAATAGCCCTGTTTGTCTGTCCGGTGACTAGCTAACCAGACGCAGCACGCGGGTAAATTCTCACACAAAAAATATTTGCATTTCAATTCTCTTTTACTATCAGATGCAGAAAACAAAACCAGTGACAACCAGACACAGCATTTGATGATAAAAATCACAGACAACAGACGTTGAAAATTATGATTTTTTTTAAATGCAGAAAAGAATCTATCACTCTTAAAAATTAAAAAAAAAACTTGTCAAAACTTGCTCCCCCAAATAAACTAGTTTTTAATAATTCGCCTTCTCAATTAACTGCAACAAAACCAGATCCAGAGCCATGCGAAAAAATGTCACTGGAGTGCCGCTGACGCCGACGATAGACACTCGATATATTGTCGCTGAACCGCTGCAGATGCAGAAACCACCATCATCGATGCTTGGATCGCTACCAATGCCATCGTTCTTAAATTAAAGCTTTCCGTGTCAGCTCTTCATGACCACTCACCGCGAATCCTCGAACAGAAATGACGCGCGAGCGCGTAACACGGGTCTTATTATACCCAGAGACAAAGAAACGGTGGGTCAAAGGGCCCATAACTTACATCATTCTGATGTTCGTGTTGGGAATGCATGAACGGGATTGGTTGGTTCAGATATTTTTACTGGGTAGGGCAAGTATTGAAATTTATAGTTTATCGTGAATAATCAAAAGTTTCAAAGAAATTGATAAATTGCTGGAAAATCCATCGAAAGATAAAGGTTCTAATAACGTATTTAGCTACCAACAGCAGTCTTAGAAATAAAACATAATTAATGGTACCCTGCAGACAGTTGAAAGACTCGAATTCCTGTTGTTATGCAGCGAAAACAACTTTTCAAGCAATTAATTATAAAACCTCGGTACCCGGTCCTAGGCTGAATTGACTGCTGGAAAAATCGAGTTAGGGGTAAATACGTACTAGAACAATGGTAGTGATAGGAACACGGAAGTTATTATTACTGAACAAATTCTCTTGCTTGAAATGGTCTTGTAGACAGAGCTAAATCCCGGGATTTAAGCTTTACTGGTGATATTCTAGAAGCTAATAGAACTAATAGGTTGTTATCAAAAAACATTTTGCATGGTGGTGCTTCAAATCCGCTATGTAAATACCCGTGTTTTAAAATTTATTTAAAGTATCAATTTTTCTCCACTGAATAAAACCGTAATCGGGATTTATTCTAATATTACAGAAAAATTCCGAGATCCCGGGATTTCCCAGAATATGCGACATTTTATATACCGAATCCCAGGACAAGAAAAAGTGTCGGAAATTGACTCTCTAAGTCAAATGACATGCAGATGACATTTTACCATACTAGTTGCAGTTGAATCCATCGATTTGCTCCACTTTAGATAATATCAAAAAAGGTGATTATTTATTTTTTTAAAACAATTTTCGAAATGCTATTTCATTTTACAATAAACGTCCTTTCGACCAAATTAGACATGATTCGATGTGCACAAAATGTTACATTCACGTTAATAATATATAGAAATCTATAGAAATGTGTCAAAGTTTATGGGGTCGTTTATGTTCTCCGCGTATTTATAATTTGCCTCAGAATATTAAACAGCTTGAATCTAATTTCAAAGTATTGGAAAGTGACTAATTCATATTGATTGTGACGCCAGAGACCATTTCTTATAGCTTCCAAGTTTTAACTCCGAATCTGATTAACAACACCTCTCTAACGAATGATAACATCAGATTCGGTGACAACTATCATAAATTATAATCGAAAATCAGCATTAATAGTGTTCCCAACAATACCACCATTTCTATTGATTCTTTATATTTGAATCTTATATGAAAAGTAAATAAAACCAGAAGTTAGTAAAATTAGACACGCACAGAACATAAAAGACTCAAACGCTAAAAGCTCAAAATATCATGAGCCCTAAGATCAAGCGACCTGATGCCAACGGCTAATTTCCAATCAGCAAAACATCTGCTACGACGATCTCTAAAAGCCGCCATTAAAATCATTTTATTCTGCGGCTCGCGTGGTTATCGCTCATCTCTCCAGTCAGCAGAAGCAGCACCACTAACCTTCGACGTGTGCGAACCAAAATGCCCCAATCCGGGCGAGATCTTTCCAAACACATTTAGCCTGCCATCGCACAAAAATCTACAAATCAATTACTTCCCTCCTCGGATTTCCCCCAGGCAGGACTCCGAGACACCATTCAACGAGGTTCAATCGCATCCCAGTCATCCGGCGATGACCCCCGACATTCAAATTGAACTCGGCCGTCTGTCTGGCGTGGCAGTCAGCCAACCAATCCACGTCGAAACACTTGCGGCCGGCGCACCCAAATTCACCACACGATTCGATTGATTTAAAAGCTAATTTTACTTATCAACACGTTCAAGTCGTTAGTTACGCTTCGTATTTTAGAGATATTCCTCCATCCCATCGCCGTCGTTGCATTCCTCGGGACCACGATCAGCAGCGCAGGGAAATTATCATCGTCAGGGCTCATCACAAAACGCCGGCGACCACGCAACTCTCCCGGGTAATTTATAGTGTGGTCTTTTGGATTGCGTACGAATGGGCCTCGGCATACTTTAGTGCCTTGGTGGTGGCGATGAAGTACGTGGTTGAATTACAAGAGTGTAGCACATAAAGCGAATCATGTGTCTTCATGGCATAATAATTTGAGATGCGCGAAAGCATCATTATATGCGACGAGTTACTTATTCTAGATTGAGTTTTATAGGTCACTGGGGTTGCATATTGAAGCACAAATTTATACTCGAGACAAAAAATATTGATCTTTTTCTGGACACTACTCTAGAGTAATAGGGTAATAGTAATTTGTATAACCAACCAACATTTTCTAACAATTCTGTATAAGAATCTACCAAAACCTGTATAATAACTGGGCATATGCGAAATTGCTAGATTCTTTTCTTACAATATTTGTTTGAGAGCTTATATTTTTTGTATAAAAATCTAACAATTTCGCATATGCTCAGTTCTTATACAGGTTTTGGTAGATTCTTATACAGAATTGTGAGTAAATCTAACAACCGCCGGTTGGGTGATGAACACTTAACCAGCGGCTGTTAGATTTTCTAACAATTCTGTATAAGAACCTACCGAAATCAATATAAGAACTGGGCTTATGCGAAATTATTAGATTCCTATACAAAAAATGGAAACTCACAAACTAATATTGTAAGAAAATCTTGCAAAATATATGTATATCATAAAATATATGTTTAAGAATCTAGCATTTTATCATATGCCCAGTTCTTATACAGGTTTTGGTAGGTTCTTATACAGAATTCTTAGAAAATTTAACAATCACCGGTTGGGTGTAGAATCTTCTTCGAATTAACTCTTCAATTATGATCTCTTGGAAAACATTCTTGGCTTCCTGCATTATAATTGTGCTTGTCACACAAAACACGCCATATTCATGAAATGGCACGCATAGAAAAGCTTACGGATTGTACTCTGTTCATTATTATGCGTTCTAAATTAAAGCTTTGAAAAGGCAAAACAGGATTGGGTTTGTAGATAATGTAATTAATTAAAGTATCTGAACTCAAACATTATCCGTTGTAATGTTTTTGTGGCATCAAGTATGTTTATATCATTTGATATTATAATTCTACTACATGCAGCTGGTATTCCAAAACACAATTGCGTGTCGGTCGGAGTATGTATCGTGAATAATGTTCTGCACAACAAATGCTCACAAATGATTTCGTTTAAAATTCCTGCAGCCATTCCAAGTGTAAAAACACGTTCAGATTTTTCACCGCCACTAGGAGCGCAATACTAAACCAACACTGGCTGTGGCATGCTCTCAAGTGTAAAATTAGATCCATTAGATACATTTTAATTCATCCGCACGAGCGCGTTCCCCTCTACACTATTCACCCCCTTCATTCAGCATTAGTAGGGTAAACCAAAAAAATCGCTGCGTAAGAAATTTTACGTTTTGTGCTCGACTACAAAATGAGGCGAGTATCACATGTGATTGCACCGACTCAGTCGAGTGTTTAAAGCAACTTACAAGATCATCCATAAAGGATACCGTTTTAGGCCGTCCAAACATTCTCCGAGAAATACTGCATATTTACTATTTCTTAATAACTTTCCAACATTTATTCGACTTGGAACACCCTGGCGGATAGGCTTTATATGTTAAACGTGGTTAAACTGCGGTCGTCCGTCTTGTCTGCATTCGACTTGATGATGGCACAAGTCAACCCCATCTTCAGAAGGCAATTGAGTCTCTCTAGCATGTGGCTAAATCCCAATAGCAGAAGCGGCAGTGCAAGCATTGGTGATGAGGAGAAAAACGATACTCATCCAATAAAATAGAACAATATAAAAGCGGGGTTGTTTAATGTACCAATCGCGTGCGGTGTTGCCTCCCCGAGTGCGTAATGTGTTACAGGAGAAATTCGTGCTGGCATGGTTTTAATTAGTCGTTGACGTCGTCGTCGTCGTCGCCGCCGCCGCACCGATGCGCATCGATTGTGATGATCAACGGTTTGCTCGTTCTGTTCCGAAGAGGCCATACCATGGGTGGCGTGGCGTTACGATGGATGGTAATGCTCCTGCCTGTTGCATCAAATTTACAACGATGCGATGGTTTTGATGACTACGGGTGCGAACGGGCGAAAGTCGGGAATCTCTAGGCACGTATAATTTGACGAAGTGCGTCGAGGTTCACGCGTTTGAATTACTTATGCGTGTGGTCCCTGTCGTCTAGTTTAGAGCTAGTGAAAATGACGGGTTCACACCAAACATGCTTTGACGCGAATGCAATTGGATTCTTTTCGGGTGTCTTAGTTTAAGGTTAGTCACTTTACTGACTTTTCTCTTTGTGCCATTTTGTATGTGTTCTGTAGTATATCTCTGTTTAAACGTAGGTATGTGCGCAAAATGTCTAATCATTTTTAGGCTCTTATTCTTAACCTCTTTGCTTGCAGCACGTTGCATTCGACAAGGAATCCTGTCTTATTGTATTATTATTATAGAGTTTTATAAGAATATGGTGGAAACAACTCAAATTTGGCTTCTTTCATGGAGCAGTACACGTTGGGTCGATGCAGCTCTCTTTATTTTTATCTAGCTGACGCGTCAAACGTCTCGCCCAAAATTAATTATTTAGCACAAGCTGTTCTTGCAATTTGTTTGTGAGTTTACAAATTTTGAATAAGAGTCTAAAAATTTCACATATGCCCAGTTCTTATACAGGTTTTGGTTGGTTCTTATAAACAAATGTAATTGTAATTGTAAATTGAAAATCTAACAGTCGCTGGTTGGGAGAACGTTTGCTCTGTTATTTGATGTCATTTGCAGAGCAAACGTCAAAATCTCCAATACATTTTCCAAATCAATATCTTCCACATAACGTACATGTTCACATATGAGTTTCATAACATTGTAAATTAACGTCCAAGTCGGGTGGTTTAATCCCCAGAAATAGGCAATTACCTTTGATTGAACTGAATTGAGTTGCGTGCTCTTGCCTACGCAATGCGGTCGGGTCTGAGCTTGACGACCGACTGGCAAATAGCTTACACAACCTCACTTGATCAGTACAGTTGCTGATGAAGAATGTGTATAGCCGCCAGACATTCTAAATACTCACGCTCCTCTAATGTGGACGTGTACTATACACATGTGGAAGTATTGGCTTGAGAAATGGATTGGAGTAATTTGACTATGCGTCCTATTTGGGAATCTCGAGCTCGTTCAGTAGCCTCTAGGTTGCGAAGGCCGACGGAAGTCCTTCGTAGCTTAGTTGGTTAAAGCACCAGTCTAGCGTACCGTAGGGTCATGGGTTCGAGTCCCATCGAATGGAAAGTGGTTACCTACAATACATTTTCCAAATCAATATCTTCCACATAACGTACATCCCGGGCAGAAGCCATGAATAGAATAACAAAACATGATATGGACTTGATTGATATAAGAGATAAAAGAACAGGCAAAAATATCAAAAATTTGCACTAAAATATCATTTCAATATCAAGATATGCTATGGATAAGAACAAACTAATGGCACATGATATTGATTACTTCTTACAAATAGCATAACTTGATCTCCTTATGATATTTTAGTGCAAAATATTGATATTATCGTCTGATATTTTATCTCTTATATCAATCATGTCCATATCTCATTTTGCTATCTTATCAACATTTGATATTATTGAGCTATTTTCGTCTACTCGGGATGTTCACATATGAGTTTTCATAACATTGTAAATTAACGTCCAAGTCGGGTGGCTTAATCCCCGGAAATAGGCCTTTGATTGAACCGTCAAAATCTCTTTTTTTTGCATGCCATATTGAATTCCATTTGCTTGATTAGTTCTCGAAATTAGTGATTTATTTGTATATGAGCCCTCCACCATCTAGCACAGGGAGAGGTTTCAAAGCATCATATGAACATTTCTTGTCTTCAAAACCCTCATGCCAAATTTGGTTCCATTTGCTTGATTAGTTCTCGAGTTATACAGAAATTTGTGTTTTTTTTGTTCGGACCCCCTCCCTTCCCCCACTAGCCGGGGTCTCGAGCTATCAAAGAATAATTTATTACCTTGAAAAACCTCCTCATGGCTATTTTGATTCCATTTGCTTGATGAGTATGTGTTTCATCTGTATGGGAGCCACCCATTCTAGAGCGGGGAGGGGTATCGAACCGCTAGTGTATATGGGAATACTCATTGGGTTAGATATTTTGGGATCCGTGAGACTTAGAAAGTTGAAATTTGCTACGATTTTGTTCAGGAGGTCAAAACTGGACCTGTGCGCCGCCGCGCCACTCCACCGTTGCCGTTGATTTTTACACGCCGCCGCCTCCGTCAAAAATGAATCGGCGCACCGATGGAAATTGAGCACGCCGCCGGATATTTTAAATTACACCGATGGCATATTTTTTTCCAAAAGAACATTCAAACTGCTAGGTTCTGTAAATCGCTTATCGTGAATGGTATTTCCTGTTGGAAATACATATTTTCAGCAAAGTTCAAATGGCCATTCCTACTTACAATTATGCAGCATTTGTCCTCATTTCCGAATAACTCTATAAATCTAAATCATTCGACAGCAACCAACAAGTGCATAAAATGTCGTGAAAAATTTCTATTAAATTTAATCATTCAGAAAATTTGGGAGATATTTAAAAATTTGTTCCCAGAATTCCTTCAGAAATGCTTACTAAATTTCATATGGTTTTTTAAGAGTTTCCTTTAAATTATGTTTGAAAATACGCTTCAAAAATGCTTCTACAATTCCTTCTAGAATTTCTCCAGAAACTCTTTTTGGAATTTCTACGAGAATTCCTCCTGGTCTTTGTTGAGACTTTGTTGCCACGAGCCCTTAGATCTGCCATTGCTGCGATGTCCTGCGGATTCCAGTCCATCGCTTGCTTGCAGATTTATTAACCTCTCGAAATTCTATGGATTTCGGGAAGAGATTACCTGGTAAAAAAAAATCTAGGGAACTTCTGGCAGGATTTAGCGGGAGAATTTCCCATATAATTTTCAGAAAAAATATATTCCGTTGGGGATTCTTAGAGGAAATTCCGAAAAAGAAGAAATTTCTAGGAAAATTCCTGAAAAAAAGTTCAGGTGGGTGTCGTGGCCGAGCGAATGTCCTTAGGACATCGTCGAATTTTTTTTTCTTCATTTCGTTCTGCCAATCGAGCTTATATTCGTGTTCTACACTGTTAGATGACTTTACCCATTAATGGGTACTATGTTATTGTTGATATTATTCCCACCGTGAAAAATTCACCCATTTTCTGTAAAAAGCGCCACTACCCATTAAAATGGGTAGTGGCGCTTTTTAGAGAAAATGGGTGAATTTTTCACGGTGGGAATAATATCAACAATAACATAGTACCCATTTTTGGGTAAAGTCATCTAACAGTGTAATGGGCGCCTGCTATTCGAGCGCCGATTGCTTCGATGGAGCAATTCAAAACTCATTCACACGGCATACAAAAAACAAGGCGACGTATGTAAACATTCAGTTTTAATGTAAACATGTGACGTCACTGCTATTTTCGCACAAACTGAACCGAGACGGTGCCCTACGGCCTCTACATGCTTACTCATGTACTCTAACATGTGGTGATAAAATATGCGTCACATTCGAAGCGTCATTTTTCTAACAAGCATAACTTGTTTTCTGTATACCGTGATTCAAATAACTCATGCTTTCATTTCGTATCTCGATAATTATTTCTGCTACTACCACAGCGGCATTATCGCATAAATTTTAAAAGGAAATTCATAAGCGAGGGAATTCCTAAAAGAACTACAAGAAAATTCCCGAACTATTTCCAGGTGAAATGCATGAATGAATCTTGTGGCAAATACCTCGAGGAATTTCTAAAAGAATTTCTAGAGGAGTGCGCAAAAGATTTTCTGGAATAATTTGTAATGGAATTTCTATAGAAAATTTTGGAGAAATTCATAGTTAGTGGGTTGGAGGTAGGATGAGATTAGAGTTCTCGAAGTAATTTGGGAAAAGTTTCTGGGGACATTTCCGAAGAAAGTCCAAAGGAAACATAAGGAGGATTTTTTTTAAATTACTGTTGGAATTTTTGAAGAGATACCGGAAAAAATCCTCAAAGAATTCCCAGGTAAATTTTGGAAAAAAAATTCGAAGGAATTTCTGGGGCAATTTAAAGACATTCTTGGAGTTAGTTCCCGAAAAATTCCTGGAAGAACTTCTGTAAGAATTCCCAGAGGGACTTTCGGAAGAAATAATGAAAGTCCTGGAGAAACTTTCAAGGGAACTTCGGAGGAACTTCTTAAAGAATTTCTGGAGAAACTTCCGAATGTACTTCCGAAAGAACTTCCTTCCTCCTCCTCTGTCCGGAGGAGCTTCCGACAGAATTCCTGGAGTAAATTTCCTGGAGAAACTTTTGGTGGAATTCCCGGAGAAACTTCCGGAAAAAATCCTGGAAAAACTTCCGAAGTATTTTCTGTAGGAACTTCTGGAGGAATTCCTGGAGGATCTTCCAGAGAAATTCTTGGTGAAACTTCCATATGAATTCCTGAAGGATTCCGGAGGGAACCATGGAGAAACTTTCGGAGAAATTCCCGGACAAATTTCTGGAGAAACTTCTGGACGAACTTCTGGAGGAATTCCCGGAAGGACTTCTGGAGGAATACCCGGAGGAAATTTGAAAGGAATTCCCAGAGGAACCTCCGGAAGAATTCCCGAGGAACTTCCGGAGGATTTAATGAAGGAGCTTTCGGAGTAATTCCTGAACTTCCAGAGGAATTCCTTGAGGATTTTCCGGAGGAATTTGTGGACCCAAGCAGCACACTTTAGTCTTATTTGGTCGCAGAAACTTAAAACTGAAATCAGTCCTATATGAGTTACAGAATCTCATGTATGACAAGTGCTCCCCGAGCAAGGAGCAACTTCCGGAGGAATTCCTGGAGGATCTTCTGTCGAAATTCCTGGAGGAATTTTCGGAAGAATCTCGAAGGGACTGTCGGAAGAATTTCTGAAGGAATTTCTGGAGGAAATTGTGGAGGAACTTTCGGAGGAATTTCTGGAACAACTTCTGGAATAATCGTGGAGGAACTCTTGCAAGAATTTCTGAAGGGTCATTCAAAAGAATTTCTATAAGAAGTTCCGGAGAAAATAGTGGAGGAACATTCGGAGGCATTCCTGGACGAACGTCCTGAGTCATTACAGAAGGAGCATCATGAAGATCTTTCGGCGAAATTTCTGGAAATACTCCAAATAATTGCTCTATGATTTTCCTGAGTGCTAACTAACATTCATTCAAGCTGATGAATTCCGAACTAATAAAGTCTTTAGTATAATTGTCAGTAATTTTTTTCTATTCTGAGAATGTATGATTAGTTTTCGGATGTATCGGAATGCATAATTAGTAGTAGATTGAGGATTTCCACACAATGAACAAAAAACCATACAGTATGGATATTGCTCAAACGCAAAACCGGATTTAGCCTTAAGGGGGCCAGGTGCCGAAAGTTTGTGGAGGCCTCAAAATGTACAAAAAAGGTTAGTTTTGGTACATAATATTTTTGGAGCACGGCCCACGGCCTCCGGACCCCCCCTTAATCCAGCCCTGCTTGAATGAAAGTCAAGACTCGTGGTTTAGTTCCAGTTGTGAATTTCACAGCTAATAATGATTAGTACGCACTTATTTTGTTTATAGAACTTAACAGTTTGGTCCTTAAATTCTGTAAATTTAGTTTATTTGGTTCAATAAGAAAAGGCGACGACACATCACCGTGAAATGGAGCAAAATTGTACTTACCTTCCTGTATTCAATTTAGATACTTGCATTCCATTTACACAACTAACTTACAGCCCAAATCGTTAGAATCGCACGCCCGTATATCATCATGTAAGCTTCCATGTATTATGCTTCTACCCTTCTATGTGGAGCTGACACAATACTAAATTATGGCCTTGGTACCCTCAGAAACAGTATGATTGGTCGACAAACCCAGCTGCAGAAGACGGATAGTGGTTTGTATTTCGCAAACGGCAAAGCAGGAGTCCGGGTAAAAGTGCTTCAGCACCGTGTAGATAGTGCAACTACCGTCGTCCTTTTGGGTCTTCCCAGATTTTGACACGGTTCTTTCACTGGGATTCGGTGTCAGTGTCACTTTGAACTTATAGTTTTAATGGTCTCAGTATTGGTTTTACAATACTTCTAGAACCGATCATTTTGATTTCTTCACACGAAAAAAATACATTTTTTTTAATGATAAAAAACTTCAAATTCCATAAAATACAACAGTACCAACAAATGCAGCGCAATCTTTAGCTATTCCTCTGTCTAACCCAGGGAGAAATAGGTATTTCAGGCATCTGAAAATTAGAGAAAAAAAAATTACATTTTGACTGGCATTCATGGGAAGTCAGATGACTGGACCAAAACAAAACACAAATCGTAAAAAAATCCGTGTTATTTTATTGAGAAATGCCTTCACTTATATTTTCCATTTGCACCTGATTAAATGATAACAAAAATAGATGACACACTACCGCGAGGTCTCGATGACCATTCTAAAAGCATACGAAACACATTTTCAACGCCGCTAGGAATCCATTCATGAAAAGCACCGCCACCAGATAAGACTCCATTCACACAAGAAAAGGGTCAACTCAACTCCTTCAATTAACGCAATCTGCTCATCCCCAGCAGCAGCACAGAGGACACAAGCTACCATAGATCTTAGATCTTCCCACAGCTCATTGAAAGCCGGCACCGGGAGCAGTCTTGCAACCATCAAACTACAAGCCCATATGACGAAATCTACGATCGTCCAGCGCTCAAAGGACGCCGCCAAATTCCTCAGCAGCTGAAGCCTTTTTATGCTACCCTCTCTTTTCATCCCCCAATTCTTGAAGCGAAATGTGTATAAAGAAAAAAAAACAACCAGGTTCCAGGAGACATGGGTCAATCGTCGTCGTAGCCTTATCTGCCCAAGCGAAGTGGAAGCTGAGAAAACTCTAAACAGTAGCCAAGAAGCTTTAGATAAGGATTCCATTATTGTCGCACAAGCACCGCTGTGGCGGCGACAACAGTGCAGAATGAAAAAGCCTCACCGCCATTATTGCCCCGTAACTCGGATGGCGGGGGTTGATGGCAAAAGCTGCGAAACGAAACTAAACGTGCATAATGTGATGGTAGGCAGGTAAATGGGGTGAATGAGAAATGTGGCGTCATATCTTTCCGCCTTTTGTCCGCCACCACTCCACGTCAAGTCGTTGTTCGGCGGTTTGAGTCCCACACCGCCAGATCGCCGTCGTCGTCGTCATCGACGTGGGCCGCAGGCCTTACCTCTTTATCAAACAATTCTCAACTTTTTTGTCATTTTCTTCTCGGGTTTTTATGACCTCCAGCGATTATTCGAAAAAAAGGACAGCTTCTGGGCGGCGGACTTTTCAGTACGAATGGTTCATGAAATCGTAACTGGGTAGCTCAATCATAGAAGACTTTAAATTATGACCCCAACAGGTTGAGGAAACGCAAGAAATCTTAAATTCTTGAATTTTGTTTTTTCTTAAATTTTGTTTAAGCTTGTTGAACTAACAGACTAAAGGCTCCCCCAGACCAAAGCGATTTCATCGCCGCGACGGCGACAACTAGTCGCCGCGATTCTATCGTTGGGTCGCTGCAGGCAATGTTCTATTTACGCTTCCATACCAACGGCGACAGAATCGCTGTCGCCAAGCGATAGAATCGCGTCGCGACTGTCGCGTCGCATGTGTTTGGGGGAACCTTAATAATTTAACAGAGGGGATATACTTTCTTGAATAATGTTTAAAAAAAATTATGGTTCATTTTTAGAACGAATTTTCATTGATATCAGTACACTGATGACGTATAGAAACACCATAGTCCTAATTTATTTTGATTTGAGTCATTCATGGATCAAGTTCAAGTTCAAAAGTACTGGAAGTGGTTACCAGCAAGTTTTTGATTGCTGATTTAGCTTTATTTAAAATTTCTGTCAAAAACAAAAAAAGTCTCATAAAATTGCTATTTTTCATTTGCTCATTCATTTTTTTTTCTTTGAGAGTGTTGTGTTACATATTTAAATTTACTTTTCTTCGATTTGTCTGCAGATTTGTCTGTCGTACATTTGTATGAGAATTTAAAATCTTGATCATCTGTATAATATAACACGAAGTTGGCATTATCATTCGATAATGGAAAAATCGATTTGTGATAATTTTTTTTTTGTTTACTTAATTAATGGGAAACATGTTATGGTAAAACTGTTAAAAAAAGAAGAATCATTCCGAAGAACCGATATGTTTTCTAAATAAATTGTGAACGCAAAAAAATTGTATCAGAAAATTAATCAATTTTTGGCAAGACAATGTTCGCCAAGTCAGCTAGTTCATTCTAAATATCTTGCAATTATTTTTATGTAAATATTTTATACGTCATCCTACCAGTAGATTCCAAATTTTCTTACAATTCTGCATACCTTCTTAACGTGTAAAAATTTAAAAAAAAACAGGAATGAAAAGGAGGAGTAGGAAACTTCAGTACCAATACTTTTTTCAAACACACATGTGTCCCAAGTTCAATGTTTGAAGTACATAATGCTTTGACTTCTCTAATCCTAATTCTATTTGTAATTATAATAACTTCATATTGCGTTACATTTTAAAATTTTAGTTTTTCATTTTCGTTTCTGTCATATACCATCATAGAAATCGTTTCGATGACCAACCATCTTTCCACGCAATATTTTTCCTCACAACTTTTTCCACCAAATGGCACTGGTGGCGACAAACCGTTCAAAGCCTTTACGGGTCATATCAGTTGATTCCCGCACCACCACCGGAGCCGCCACTGCTGGTGCTGGCCAGGAGCCAGTAGAGATTCAGATGCAAAGAAAAAAGAGCTGTTACCGAACCTACCGAGAGCTGCTTTAATGGATTCAGAAAACACAGAGGTAAAAAATGAATGAACTTCCGTATGAAGGACAAAGCTCACGACGCGGCGACGACACAGCAGCGGTGAAGAAAACCTCGCCATAAGAAGCAATAAAGAACAGATAAGAGACATCCAACGAGAGGCCGGTAGTAGCAAGTAGGCAACATCCCGATTCTCGATCCGCCGCCACGTCGTCACAGTCGTCGTGGTCGTCTGGTTTTTCTCCCCGAAGTAGCAGACAACTCCTTCTGTCGGGGCAAAAATAAGTGGGTGAGGAGAACAAGCGGAGAAAAAAATCATTGAGATTACTTTTTATATGTTTTAACGCGTCGCGACAATTCGGGTCGTTTTATATGCATTGAGGACGCCGCCACTACTGCACTGCTCTAAACGATATTGCCGGACGGTCGGCCCTCAGCGCAGAAACAGACCAAAGCGGAGTGCGACTGAGATAAGGGAGAAAAGGTTAGCGAAAGAAGTTTTGCCGCCTCACAATCGGGATGTGGTCCAATGTCGAGATTCGTCGGGTCGTCCGCAATCTCACGGAGTGGGGGCAGAAGAGATGAAGGAATAAATGCATTCAGCACAGCAATATGACTTGGTTTATCTTAACTAGCAGGATAGTATTTATATTTGTCCGAGAAGGTTAGAAGCACAGTAATAATTAATAGGCTATTTTTAATTTCACCGTAATATTTCACTTTTTTCACATTGAGATGACATTGTGAGACGTCGTACAGACTGAACACTTAACACCTATAGGTGCTATAGCATGAGACAACGGACAGGACACATAACACCCAGTGGACACCAGTGGAGAATTTTTCGATCACGAGAAGTTTCCTCCTCACCGGGGTGGGAATCGAATTCACACTCCGTAGCACATGGGTCTAGACCTCTAGACAATTGACGTCGTTAACTGCACGGCAACGAAGCTCACCAGATTTTGGAACAATGGAAGAATTAAATAGGATTTTTTTTTTTTAATCTTTATTAACGTGATTTTTTTAAATTATAAAGTTCATCACGAATTAAATAGGATTGTTTTTCACACATTTTTTTTATTTCTTTTAATTTATAATTCAAGTCAATGTTGGCGGGTAGCCAGTTCTTCCCTGGTCAAGTGAATTAATCAGGCACCAGACAGGCTCCTGAGTATCAGAGGAAAGGAGTAAGAGACCACTCCAAGGACCAACCGAGAGACCTTTCGACCAGATTAAAGAGAGATAATATGAAATGTTATGCCTAAACACTGAACACAGGACATACTTAAACAGTTAAACTACACTAAATACTTGTCATAAGACGAGTTTGTACAATCCCATTGAATTCCACCACTTAATTGTATCTTGGCAGATACGTATTTCGACCTCAACAGTAAGGCCGTCTTCAGTGTCTCGTACTTGACTCGACTTACACTAAATACTTTTAAGAATTCGTTGAATCTGCCTTGAATCGCAAGTCAGTGCCATCTGTCCCGTCCAAGCAAACGGAATGATCTTCCAGCGAATACTACAACAAAAAAAAAACTAAAACGGAACTACTCGATCTTCTTTCTCAATAATTCGTTAGGTTTATTTGCTACGGGTTGAATACAGTGTTTTTGGGTTGGTACGGTAATGGAAATTTTTCTAGATCATGGCCATGTCTACACACTAGTCACATACCTGCGCAGGTTTTCATCTTCGTCGCCGGCGCGATGGCGGCGAACTGGTTCGGGACGGTGGCGTCGAATCTGTTCGTGGCGATGGAGGCGAATAAAGAATTGCCTAGCTGCAGGATGGCGCGCAGTTAAAGTTGCGAAGTGAGTGGCGGCTGGACGGAAGGCCTCCGATTTCCTCGAGAGAGCTGTGTCGACGGATGTCGCACTTCCTGGGTTGATCTTCGCCCCCGGACAAGGGCCAACGTACATCCACATGGCTTCGCTTTTTACAGCTATGATCGCCCGTGATACAATCAATCATTGCCTGTGATACGCAATTGGCGACGTATTAACACGCCGAGCTCTCTTTAAACGGTTCGTAGGGTTTCGAGGTAACTAAGGTAACAAATTACGTCGATATTTCATCCGCTACCCTTACACTTAATTTTGATCCGTCCAACGTTATACGAATCAGCCGTATCAGTTTCGCCGGAAAACCATGTTCAAACATAATTTGCCTTAACTCATTCCGTTTCACCGAATCGTACGCCGCCTTGAAATCAATAAACAGATGGTGTGTCTGCAAGTTGTACTCCCGGAATTTATCCAGGATTTGTCTCAGGGTAAACATTTGATCCGTCGTTGATCGGCCCTTACGAAAACCTGCTTGGTATTCACCAACGAAGGACTCTTCAAGCGGTCTCAATCTGTTGAACAGAGTACGGGACATAATTTTGTACGCCGAATTAATAAGGGTTATTCCTCGATAATTGGGGCACTCCAATCTGTGCCCTTTCTTAAATAGAGGGCAAATGAGGTCGTCCAACCAGCTAGCAGGCATTTCCTCGTCTTCCCATATTTTCGACATAATATGGTGCAGAACTTCATAAAGCTGCTATGGACCTGGTACTTTGGGTACCAGGGCATTTTCTGTGTTACTTGTGAGATATGTGAAGTCCTTAATTCCGTGAATCACTTTATTTGTTTTTTACCCAAAGTATCTGGTACTTTGGGTAAACTAACAAATAAAGTGATTCGCGGAATTATCTCTAAGTAACACAGAAAAGGTCACATCCTAAGTTGCGTAAGTCTTGAATGTGGCCGGTACGCAGTTAAGAGATATATAACTTGCTAATCTTTACGATTGTCCAAGTCGCTCAAAAGTGCAGTGGTCCCTTCATTTTCCGCAGTGAGGCAGTATTATTGATCCTCCTCAGATGTTCCCAATCCTGACCGACTAGTCCCCCAGTAAACCACATATCGTATAACAAACAGCAAATAAAGTCGCATTTGCGTCCATCAAAAATCTGAATCGCATTGTATATCAAACTTTGTCAGATTATTGTCAAAGGATGTTGTATTGAATGCATCGTATACGATAATTTTTACCGTAGTGAAAATCAATCGTAATTGTGTGAATAAAAACTCGTAATGACTTATACTCCTTGCAATATCCTATATGAGTGCGAATGAATGCCTATGTGAATCGTAATACAATCAAAATCGCTTCAGTTCAAACGGCTTGTTGAAGTTTCAAGCAGTTGTAAAGATATAAATTGTGTAGTTTATGTTGGACAAAAATCCGAATCAGTTCAAGATGTGCAGTATGGTGCAGTGGTAGAGTATCCGCCTGCAAATCCAAAGATCGCATGTTCGAGACTTGGTGCTGGTAGGATTTTTTTTGTTTTTCATATTTTTATGTATAATCGTAATACTGTTCTCATGTCGGAAAAAATCGTATAATAAAACTCGTATGTACCTGTATCGCCTCCACTTTGGTTCGTATATAGCCAATAAGCCAATCTGTGCATTATATACAATTAAGTTGGTTCTTATATAATAACCTATATCAGGAGATATAGGTACCAAAATGTCGACTGGGCCATGTTTTAGTGCCAACCAGTGGAACGAAGGATGCTTCGATAGTGTTGTGAATTCACAATCATAGTCTAGATCCAGATATGCTTTGGATACGCGCTCCCGAAAGTTAGTGAGGACGGCGACCGTTCCATGGAATAACTCATCAAACGGTGGTAGCGATAGACAACGCTGCACACTGGTTCAGAAGCCCCCAAAACGTGCGTTTTTTAGTTTTCGACCTGAAAACTACATTTTAGAGTCATGTTGTCTTCAGAAGAGTTGAAGGATATTTTTTGGGCTTTCTTTTGATAAGAAAATATCAATGATCTATCCACCTTGAAGGGCGGTATGAAATAAAAAAAATACGCAGATAAACAAAAGCAGTGGTTGTCCTCTGCAATGTTATAAAGCATGTGAATTGGAACATCTTTTCTGAAGGCACCATAATGGACAAACGGTTTTGTAACGAATTAGAGCACATTTTGTATGAATGACCACCAAAAATCATATTTTGAGCAGAATTTTTTTGAAAATTATTTTACCACTATGGCCAGAATAATATTTAGGGTAGAATACGGCATTGGCAGGGTGCGACCGTTGTTGGCACCCTCAACAATATTTGCGTTTTCCAGCAAACATACACTATTTATGAACATAATTTTGATTCAATCACACAATTTCAAGTCTAAGCTTTCATTTGAATAAATTGTTTGTGTAATAGTAGCAAGATTTGATGAGTTAATCACCGAAACAAATTTGCACCTACGAAATCCTTGCCGTTTTGCATTGCCAAAGAAAGCAGCGCACGAAAAGCAAACTGTTACTTACTTTTTGGATCGCCTGTTTCTCCTCTTAATTGCGTATGACACGACAAATTAAGTACGTATACTACTTTTTACACTTTATCACCACTTGATTATCACCACAAAGAGCAAATTTATGCAATATTTGCTCTATGTTTCACTAAATAAAATCAGGACTGTTTGTTTTCTTTGACAGCAGCAAACTTCGGAGTAGAGCGAGAGAATGTGTTTGTGAGCATATCAAACACACGCTAAAAATACCACGCACAATTCTATATCATTTGATTTTAGCAAAACTGCGAACAAAATATCCGGCGTTGCATTTATTTTGAATAAGTGTTAAAATACGAATGCTTCTATTTAGATTTTTACGCAGACCATGAATTATATCAATAGGATAGCAACACCGTATATATCTAAACCCTTATGTGGCTGACAGGACCGTTTTCCTTTTGCATCTTCAATAGACCAGTGCATGATGACGTAGGTTGACAGTTCACAGAGCTTTTTTCCGGGACTTAGCCTCCGGCGCAGCTTCCGATAAAATTGTTTCGTCATTTTATTCGCATGTAGATGTCCTTTGCGATTGATTTCACACTGAATGCAAAGAATAACACTTAAATATTCGGATCACAGCAATTTTAAACTAAAAATATGAATTTTAATTTTCCTCTCATCGATTTTTCTTCTAACACCTTGTGAACAAGCTCTGTGAACTGTCAAAATAAGTGAGGTTAAGTTAGAGTTTGCATTGGTCTATACTTTCCAAGCTCATCAAAAAAAAATCATAACCATTCCCGTTCCTACATAGCGCATTTCAACCATAAATAAATGCCTACTTTTAGGGTATTATCTATTATTCAACTGTAGTGTAAGAATGGGGTGGCTCCAGCGGCTAGATAGGATAGTGCTGCCCATTATTCAACATAATATTATGAAGACTCGCGAATATATTGTTAATATACTATACTACCAGAATCGACATGCTTCGTTTCACCTAAAATTGATTAATTATATTTTTTACATTATTTAAAAGACGGTTAACCCTTTATAAGGCAGACGAATCTAAACAATAAATTAACAAAAACAACAATAGGACACAATGTTGACATGGTATTAAACTCAAATGTATGTTTGTTATACATTAAACAGTTCAGAAACATTGAAAAATTGGTGGCAATATAGTTGCCACTGCCCGCGAAGCAGGACAACATTAGCAATATAGTTGCCATTGCCCGGCAAGCAGGAAAACAGGCAACAACAAAAATATAAAAGATTTTTAAAAATTTGGTTTTACGTAGAACCAGTCAAATCAAGGTACGTTACATTTTTGGTGAAGAGTCCTAGTCAGAAAACGCATTATAAGTGAAAAATTTTTTTTCGCGTTTTTTCTCCCAAGGGGGACCCTTGGGAAAAACGCAATTTCGCCAAAAATCCAAAACCAAATATACAGAAAGGCAAAGCTTTTTCACGCTAATCACGTAGTAATCTAACACAGGAGATTCAAATTAATTGATACCAACGGGAAAAATATATCTTTGTCCTTTTCTTAACGAATTATAACTGAAAATCCTTCTTCCCCTCGAAACTTACGATCTGTTCGTAAAAAAACTGTTCTCAAATTGACATTTCAATTTTTTTATGGCTCAAGTTCATCTGGGGTGTTACTAGGAAGCAAATAAAGTCACTACATGTGATATAATAAGTAGAGCTCTTGTTAATAAATAGAAAAACATATTATTTGTTGGTGGCAATATAGCTGCCACTGCCTTAAAGGGTTAAGTATTCGAAATTAGTAAATTTTCGATTAAAGCAGAAATTTGTACTTTATTTATATAGAGTCCCCTTCCAGCAGAGGAAGGGTCTAATACCATCATAAGAATCTTCATCGTTCCCAAAAACCTCTACATACAAATGTTCAAGCCGTTTCCTAGTCTATAAGGGCAGACAGAGAAAATTTATTCTTATGTATATAGATTTGGTTTTACGTAGTTTACGTCGAGCGGTCGTGTCATGTGCACAACCACCATGTTTTTTTATGAAACAAACATATCATGTAAAAACCGCAAAGAGCAAGTTGTATATTTGAAACTGGTTGATAGACTTTTACTTACGCGTGTAGACTCTAAGGCATTACAAAAGACAAAAGATGTAAATCTTGGCAGCGGACAAAAAGCATATAAATTTCCTTCTCCAAAATGGCCAACTTTATTCAAATAGTTTTAAAAAGGTAAAGTTATGAAAATGTCAATATCTGGGTACACGGGTACCCTATCTGCCATTCACGTCTGTTTTTTGTTGGCCGCATAAGGGTTAAAATTGTTTTGCAATGTGTTTAAATGCTTTTGCCTATCTATCTACAAGACATGAAATTGATGCCAAGGCTAAAAATTAATGTTTTGTTTTAATCCAGTTTTGATAAACAATAAAGTTTGTTCCAAAATTGAGTGACGCGAGATGAGCGTGCGGCCGATTAATATGAATGAATTTTACTACTGGAGGATATAAACAACTAGCATTTGGCACCAATACATTACCAGTTTTCTACTTCCATGTCTAGTTGCTAAAGGGAGCAAATTCATTGCTGATAATAGAAATTGCTATGCCAATAGAAGAAATGTTGACCTGTTACTTTATATTTAATTTACTGAGTTTGTGGTAAAAGCTGTTATATTTAGTGATCACCAATCATCAAAGAAAGAGCATACAAATGTATACCAGTACAGTTTAACCTGTGTTTTAGTGTAATTATTCATTATTTTTATCATTCAATTTGGCGAATGTCTTAGACTGCCAAGAATAGGTATTTTCCCCTACCAGAATACCACTATGGTATTCTAGAAAGTGGGGCATAATGCCAAGAAACATGTTTGTCTAGAAAACTACTTTGATCTATCTTGAAACCTGTCAAAGTTATTAAGGAATCTTTATAAAAAATATTCAATTTTCACATCAACACACCATGAAAAGCGGCAAGAGGCGGCAAGCCAAACAGCCACCATCTGAAAGATTCGGTTTTAAGCTACCGAATGCACAATGTTTTGTTTTGTTCCGTCGTGTTCCACTATTGTTTTGAATCAACTTAAAATAGTCCTTAATGTACGTTTTTCAGTACAACTGTTACGTAAACAACTAAAAAGTGGCTAAAATGATTAGTTATTTATTGCATGGTTATAATCTCGACAAATGACAGCCATTCATCTTAAATGTGGCTGTTTCGTCTTGATGGAGATTGTTCTTCTTCTTCTTCTTCTTCTTCTTATTGGCATTACATCCCCACACTGGGACAGAGCCGCCTCGCAGCTTAGTGTTCGCTAAGCACTTCCACAGTTATTAACTACGAGGTTTCTAAGCCAGGTTACCATTTTTGCATTCGTATATCATTAGGCTAGCACGATGATGCTTTTATGCCCAGGGAAGTCGAGACAATTTCCAATCCGAAAATTGCCTAGACCGGCACCGGGAATCGAACCCAGCCACCCTCAGCATGGTCTTGCTTTGTAGCCGCGCGTCTTACCGCACGGCTAAGGAGGGCCCCTCAGATGGAGATTGTTACTATGCAAAAAATAACCAATCATGTTAGCCAATTTTTAATTGTTTACGTAACAGTTGTACTGAAAAACGTACATTAAGCACTATTTTAAGTTGATTCAAAACAATAGTGGAACACGACGGAACAAAACAAAACATTGTGCATTCGGTAGCTTAAAACCGAATCTTTCAGATGGTGGCTGTTTGGCTTGCCGCCTCTTGCCGCTTTTCATGGGTTGTTGATATGAAAATTGACTATTTTTTATAAAGATTCCTTAATAACTTTGACAGGTTTCAAGATAGATCAAAGTAGTCTTCTAGACAAACATGTTTTTTGTCATTATGCACAACTTTCTAGAATAAACCATAGTGGTAAAATCATTTTCAAAAAAGTTATGCTCAAAATATGATTTTTGGGGGTCATTCATATAAAACGTGCTCTTATTCGTTACAAAACCGTTTGTCCAATATGGTGTCTTCAGAAAAGATGTTCCAATTCACATGCTTTATAACATTGCAGAGGACAACCACTGCTTTTGTTTATCAGTGTATTTTTTTATTTCATACCGCCCTTCAAGGTGGATAGATCATTGATATTTTCTTATCAAAAGAAAGCCCAAGAAATATCCTTCAACTCTTCTGAAGACAACATGACTCTAAAATGTAGTTTTCAGGTCGAAAACTAAAAAACGCACGTTTTGGGGGCTTCTGAACCAGTGTGCGCTGCCGTCTGTAAAAAGAAATTACAGCATTGCTTCGGGAAACCATAAGAACGGTTAAATTGGCCCTGGTAATCCCAATACCTACTCCCAGTTGGGATACAAATGCATTGGTCACTGGTGAAAAACTGATGCCGACCATCGCGCGCAGTATTCGATTCCCGTGAATTAGGAAAGGGGTCCTGTGTTCGCAGGATGAGGCTACATCAAATTTGGCGGATTTGCAGCATATTGTCGCATGCACGCGATGGTAGAATGTCAAGATGCTTGCTTCAGCGCAAGTAGATTTAACTGGTGTGGTGGAAAGAAGGCCAGAAGCAGATCGGGCGTATTGATTGAATGTCGGCAACAGAATATCCGTTAGGTTGCTGAGGGCAAGGTAGGTAGGTGAGCTCCATACAGCAGTCTACTGTGCTCTATCGTTTGCCCTATGCAGAGTAGAAGGCCATGATGTTCACTCTGTGGGGCCGGGAGAGCTTTAGGACCAACCCGTGAGCAACTTGACGGCTCCAGTACATTGTCAGTGTACCCCGAAAAATTGGTTCAGGTGGTTCTGTCAAACTAACTTATATCGGGAGAATTTCTCGATTATGGCGTAAAAAGTTAAAGATAAACCTATTTTTTTATTATTGTTAATAACACAATTTCATTACTTATTAGTTATTTTGGTATAGGCTCGTATATACTCAAGCAATACGGGGCTGGGTGCTTAAAAATATAGATATCACTACAACGTGGTTTGTTGCTGGATTAATCGAAACAATTATTTATACACTCCAAATAATCTAAACGTTGTTTCCACCTGAATTTTCAGGTACATTTTACGTGCACACGTAGCTGCAAATGCTTCAGAAAATTCAGGTGAAACTTACGTGTCCGGTGAATTCTATCCAAAACTCAGGTAGAACTTACCTGATTTTCACGTAGAATGAAATTTCTATCGGAAAATCAGGTAAAAGTTACGTGAATTTCAGGTGGAAAAAATCTACGTATTTTTCAGGTGGAAAGAACGTGCAGATTTTTTTGGGTGTAGGGATACCAACTCGGGAACAACTTGACATCTGTAGTACGATGTCACTGTACCCCGAAATTTTGGTTCAATAAGTTTAATTGGTTCTGTCAAACTTGTGATTATCTGAATCATTTTATCACGAAGGTAATGTCCAGTACAAAATACCGTGACAAAAATCATTCCAAACTAGAATTAATATTAGGAAAGAGGTGGTAGCTGATGACCCTAAGATGACCGACTGAAGGTTGAAGGAGCGATTGCCAAAACAAATCAAATGGCGGAAATTTTACCGACGATTCATTTTCATCGATAGCGCTTAAATGTCGCATAACTTGGAAATTTATAAGAATTTCGCAGATAGAATATTTTATGTGAAGTATTAATGGGTGAACTGGGCTGGAAATACAGAGGAAGGAAGTAACATTATTGGATAAATGGGTACGGGAGATGTCACTCTTTTAAAATAGCTTATAAAAATCTAACGCAAAATGGGTCATTCATCCTTTTCATTTTTAATTTATAGTAAACCCCCATGACATATTTCTCTAGTTAATTCGATTGTCAAATCCATACAAATGAACCAAAATAAACTCACAGCCATTTGAAAACAGACAAGATAATATATTTATTATATTTGTACTTTTTATTCTGGAAAATGAAAAATCTGAAATAGCCGGACTAACGAGAGGCTTTTTTTTTAGGTAAAAGTAACCTTACACCTCGGGAAAACTTGGTTCCCGCGTCCCGTGTATTTTCAATGGGGCCGGGATATGGAAGCGTAAATAGATCATTGCCTGCAGCGACCAAGCGATAGAATCGCGGCGACTAGTTGTCGCCGTCGCTGCGATGAAATCGCCTAGGTCTGGGGGAGCCTTAATATGTAAAACACGCGGGAAAAAATCGCGAACCAAATTCGCGTGGTGTGAAGCTAATATGAAATTTTGCGTTGGAAATTGTCTCGACTTCCCTCACGCAAAAAAAATGTTGCAGTAGAAATTATCGTACCGAAGGTTAATTGTAGAATATGCACTGCCGATTTTCTGCATTTAGCAAACCCGTTAAACCAGTACAACATTACGCGCTGTGACAATAAACTGGTGGTTATTTATTTAATTAAAATGGCACATCGAGTTAAATACTCTACAAAACTATCCTTCGTTAAGAGATTATCAAAAAGAAATAATGTTTTATTTATATCCTAATGTGAAGCATTGTGATTGTTTAAAAAAAAAACTACCTAGTTATGATTATAGTATCAAATCAACCGCAAGTTCCTTTGTTCTCACATCTTATCCTTTTGTGAGAATCAAAATGGTATGGCAAAGAATAATCATTTATACAGCTATTAAATTTAACTTCTTAGATTCAACTATTAAAACTCGGGAACTCGTTGTCAAAAATTAAATGGGCGATATATAAAACAAATTTCGTTTTCCAAAGCGACAAATTTCAACATTTAAACCATTGGAAGTTTTGTTCAGAATCTTTTCATTAATTGCAATTACCAATTCACCCTATCCATATGACGCTCTTGTCTGTTGTTTGTTGACAACAAATGACGAAACAAAAAACATGGTTTCTACGGAGGAAAAGTGTGGCGGCAGTGTAGGATGACCCATTGTTTATGTTTCGAAGCGCCATCTGCGATTTGTAAGTGGTAGAGTCCTATAAGAAGAGTACCGCCATGTTCTACGTTTGACAGGTCTCCTGCTCGTTTGGAACGCGCATTTGTATGGAACTGACAGATGATTCTGTTCCAATTCTGACACTTGACGGCACTGTTATTATAGTCACTGTAGTAAGTGGGTACGCAAAACTAAGGCCAAATGTCAAGTTGTGGGGGGGTTGTTTAGGACCAAGTTGACCCATGTACGGCAGTTGACCTTAATGAACCGGATCGGGTCGATCGATGCCCCAAGAAGCTGCTCACCTAACCTGATGGTGGGTGATGTAGGCCGACGGAAAACAAATTTCGATGTTATCGGGACGGTTACGGTAGTAGCAAATTTGTTTTTAATCGCAGATTTAAAGGAACTAAAGGTTGAAATACAGGAAAAATAATGTTATCATATATACTGCTCCGTAAAAAGAATGGTTGATTTTTTAAAATAAGTTTGGTTTTGCGAAATTAAACTGAAATTCTATTGGATTATTATTTCCTATGGATTTTGATCAAAATTATTTTTTTCAGAATCGCAAACAGATTCTGGTTATGTTCAGAATCTCAAACAGAATCCTAAACGGAAATTTCAAACCAATTCAAAATGAATTCTTCTCCGAATCTCGACCGGAATTCGGCTCAGAATCACGGATTCTACTCAGAACTCCAGACGGATGCTCCTCTAAATTTCAAGCGGATGCTGCTCAGAATCCCAATATGATTTTTGTCAGAATTCTTTCGTTATTTGCTATAAGTTATAGTGAACAACACACACTAAGTTTTTCTTTCTCAACCTCGGCAAAACCAGACGTCACCGCAGCTCAGTAAATTTCAGAACTGTGCATCGTCAGAAAATCTATTTTATTACTGATTTTCGGAAAAATATTTGCCGTATCTCAGCAACTGGAACGTCACTTTTACTGAGATCTCGGAAAAAAACAATGTTTACTGAAACTCGGCGGTGCTCACCTCGGAAAAATAAACTAAAAATGCTCTCTGCAAAAAAAAATAAGTTAAAAGATCGAAATTACAGAATCGGTCGACTTATGATCATTTGGAAAATAATCCAGAATAATCCACCTAGCAGTGATGGTGCCTTTTTCGTGTATTATAAAACAAGAAAACACATAAGCATTACAAGAAAAGCACATAAGAGAGGTCAAAATTGCACTTTAGGGAGATAGATTCAGCTATTTCCAACAATTCACATTTATTTGCGTTCATTTGAATGCATTGCAACAGTTTTTGGAAAATTTTTTTTTTTTCGATTTTGAATTTTTTTTTTCCAAGGGGGGACCCTTGGGAAAAATGGGGAAAAAATCAATGTTTTTTTAATAACTCCGGAACGCAATGGCCGATTGGGCCAATTTTCAATAGCAAAAAATTAGGCAAGATTCTGCGTCGAATGATGCAAGCAAATCGGATGAGGGTAAGTACAAAAAAGTGTGTCTCACATTTTTTTGTACACACACACACATACATACATACACACATACAGACATCACCTCAATTCGTAGAGCTGAGTCGATTGGTATATAACACTATGGGTCTCCGAGCCTTCTATCAAAAATTCAGTTTTGGAGTGATCCTATAGCCTTTACGTATACTTAATATACGCGAAAGGCAAAAAATGAGCCGAAAAGATGCTATAACGAAAAACAATTTTTCGTATCAACTCCGCTACTTCAAAAACGATACTATATAAGAAGAAGTAGAAGAAGAAGAAGTTACTATGAACTCCTCCGAAGCAAACATTTTGTGCTCTCACAAAAGCAGATTTGCATTGCCTCCGCTCACATAGATTACAGTTCCGCATTAAAAGTATTCTATTGTTCCCATAAAATCTCATTTTAACATCACCTGAAAACATATTTTATTTTGGGATATTTGGGTCAGACTAAAAGTCAGCTACGGCGAAACAGCTTGTCGAATGAAATGTCCTCACAAGCGCAGATTTTATTTGAGAAATATTCACTGTAATAACATATTTTGTTCAAATATTCAATTTTCTGTAATATTCAATTATAAATTAGAAGAAAAAAATATTTAAAAAATACTACGGCCCGTTTCAACAGCTCAACATTTCTTTGCGGCTTTTGATAATAAGCATGCTGGGGACCACTATTCTAAACCGATTGTGGTAGCAATATCAAAGCAAAATCAATGCTAGCACAACTCGACATGGTTTCAATTGAAACTAGGAACCTAGTCTGGGGCATGTCCGAGTGGATACAAATATTAATGACCAGGAATGTACTGTCATTGCAAAATCGTGAAGATAAGTCACATAGCTCGGTTTCGATAGGATTGTTAAGTGACCCAGAACACCTTAGGGAAGATTCATTAATTACGTAACGCAAAAATTTACCATTTTCGTGGAAATATCTCCGGAACCATAAAACGAACCATCTTCAGATTCCGAGTTTCTGAATCCAACCTTGATCGGTGTTATTTTCTATGTATTCGGTGTTGTTTTCTATGAATTTTTATTCGCAATTTTGAATTGCCTGTTTTATTTAATGTAAATCTGAATGACAAAACGCGCTAGTTTTTCAACAGTGTCATCCAAGGGTACTTACAGCAAAAGCATGAAACAAAACAACAAGAGCACCCGATTTCGGCATCGATGTCCGTTGGTGCCTTCTTAAAGGGTAAAATAATTTAAATTAATGCCGCCATAAACGAGATCTGCATATTCTCTGCAGGCCCCCCGTCTTTGCCTGTGCTCTGACTCTGCCGGTCTGATGGTGGTCTCGGTCCACCGGCCAGCATCGAGCGCCACCGAGGCCGCGATCATCAGCGAAATGTGTGATCCTCGTCGCGGTTCAAGACAACCATCCCATCGCATCGGCCAGACTGGATATTATGTTTTATTTTTATGCTTTCTTTCACTCACTCGAACTTCGCATCCTATCTTCTCGCGGCCTCGCTGGTCAGGCCACCACAAGCCAATAACAGGACTGTGCGAAATTGAACCCAATACCTCCAAAGTAGTTGATAAGTATAATTAACCGGAGCTCCGAGAGTGGGCAACAGCAATAATGATGGAGAAGAGGGAGAACCCCGGCGACCTCCGTCGCTTGGTCAGGTCGTGAATTGAGTGAAGATCGTTTTAAAAATGTACTTTTTTAGTTGCGAATACAGTGATTGACCAAGAATTGGGCTTCTATTGCATGATGGATGAGAGGACCGACTTTGGGGATGTAAAAAATACAATTGATAAATAAAAAGACTATTTTCGGACGTTTGTGTATTTAAATTCGAAGTCAAATGAAACAAAAATTGTAGTGGAAATAATGTTTTATTTTGCGTTTATTTGGATGGCTCATTTGTCATGTGGCATTACGGAGCCGAATACTTTTGTCTTTTTACAATTTTGTAATGCTTCTTTTTATAACTAGGATTAGCTTGAGCAACCGACGTACTCGAGGTAGATTTGAGATTAGGAATCACAAATACACGCACACGATTGAGATCTTTCAAGTCGGTCTTTTTTTTACTGGGGAGAATGCATTTACGCATGACCCAACACACCTGCTTGGTAGTTGCCACGGCCGTGTAAAAAAATCCCATACAAAATGTTTGCAAAGTTGCTCCATTTTGCATGATTCTTCGAGAAATCATAAAACTTTTTTTAGATTTTGAACTGAAAACTTTTTTCACACGGAACGTATTCCCCGTGTAAAAAAGAATCTGGTGTAACTTAAAACGAGAAACGCAAAACACAGAAAAAGTTACATTGAAAACATTATGTGATGTGATATTTCAATATGAAAAATGTAAAAATAATGCATTGCAATCAATTCGAAGATTCTTTTAGAAAATAGTAAAATACAGTCACAATTCCAAAACATACGCAAATATTTATAATACATACATACTTTCTTGCTTTTTTATATTTGATAAATTTTAGATCTTAACGTAGTATCCCCACCATCACGGGGCATCTCATTGTATGCCACTCGCTCGACTCTGAGTCGACCAACTAGGCGCCCATCGCAAAAATGAATCCATTTGCGACCTCACAATTGCCAACCAATCCTTCATACTTCCAGCGATGCGCTGCCAGCCAACCTACAGCAGTTCTCAGTCGCGCGAAGCTCGTGAAACTCTCAACTCGACAACCCGATAATAATATGCTTCATTATTGGGACCTCACGCATCATCATCATCGTTATTATCTTCTCGCCCGCTAGCCAACCAACCAACCAGCCTTCCAACGAACGAGCCACAAACAATCCGAGTGGCTGCACGGAGTGTTTCGGAAAGTGTAGAAGCAGGGTCTTAGCTCCGGCAGTGAGGGCATGAAGTGCACTCGACGCTGTGAAGGAGGAGATCTGCTTTGGCTGCTGGTCTTGGGCCGTGGTCGCGATTTCCGACATAGGCGCTCGCTGACCACCCTGAATTTGGCTGACGCTGGCTGGCGACATAAAGCCCTACACGCGGTACGCCCAGTACTTAGCGACTGCAACATCGTACTCAGGCACAGTCAGACTGAAGATGACGACGATGACGATGAGCCTGCGCACTTGAGATTGCGGGTACTTAAATGCTATCTTGTGCTCAGGTTTTATACTTTTCTCGTCTCTTCGGGCGCCTTTGGATTGGGCGCAGCGACTGCGCTGCGACTGTTGCCCGGAGGCTGCATTGACCAGACCACAGTGATGGGCCAAACCTACCGGACAGCAATACCTACCTCGATCCCTACCCAATGTGTTAACAAATGATTGTTATTTAATGAAGTTTTATTGATGTGTATTTTCCTTGACGAATGAGGGCATCGGCAGTTGCTTTTTTTGGGATCAGCCCTGGTTCATAACAAGAGGAAACAAGTGCAATGAATGATGTCGTTAAAGATAATGGGATTCGAATTTATTTCCGGCTGAAATTGGAGGTAGCTGCTTCATTTATGTTCAGGCAGAGTTAAAAAGCGAGATAAAAAAAGTATTTCGTAAAACGACGGTGGTCCAAAAGAAGCAATTAACCCCCGCCAGATTCTAAAAACTGCGGTGGAGATATAATGATTAGCGTTAAATCAACAACTTAATCGATGATGACTAACAGGCTCGAGTTGATGGTTCAAAGTAACTGATGAGTGATTTTCCCAAGGAATAAAGGTTTTATGTTTTTTATTATGCTACATTTTAATTGGAAATGTCAAGACATTTCAGTTCCAATTTACTAGACAAAATGTACTATGTTCTATTCTTCAACAAGTACAATACGTTACAATACGTTCATGGGAAAATAGCAGAAAAAATAATTGTTTTGTCTTATTACCATGTCTAAAGAAGCATATTTTCCTATTAATTGCTAAATCTTAGCTTAGTTGTGGATCTTAAAATTATTCGTTATGGATACTCCTGGACTATTAACGGATCATTTTTGCACATTTAACGGTAAAAAATAAGGGCTGCCTTAAGAAATATGCATCAATTGATAGATGCTGCAATCACCTCAATTGTAGATTATGGTCGTCTGAAGCATTTTTGAGCATTCCTTTCATTTCACAACTACAACTGTCCAAACAATACAAGTCCAAAAATAAGTTAGCTCGGAAATACACTTTCTTGCAAATTCTAGTTTCTTATTGGTATTTTAATGCTTGAGTAAACACAGAAGCGTAATTTTAGGTAGTGATATAGAGAACTGATGTCATATATGATCAGTTCTCTATATCACTATTCAAAATTACGCTTCTAAGTTTACTCAACCATTAAAAGTGGGAGGGTGTGGAGGGGAAGGTTTTCATGTACAAGAATGTATAATCATTCCCTTTGATTTTAATAAAAGTTTCAAACAAAAACCTCAAAAAACCTCCGAGATACATGGATTTTAAAATTAAAAGTTCTATGTAGAAAATTAATTGTTGTGTAGTCCCCTCCAGCTGTACATTTTGTCTGATTTTCACTAGATGTGAAGGAGTCGGATAAAATGGACAACTGTGGTAGCCTGATATTTACTGCATAATATTCCGTTATTCTACAGTTTATTTGAATCGATTTTTATGTTCGCGAAATGTTGTTCGAAAATTAACTCTTTCAGGTCTAAACTGTTCTAAGTGATATTCTGCAGTAAATTTGATATGTTCCATTTGGTTTCGTGATTAATAAAGGAGAACCGACAAAACAGGTTTTTCGGGATGTACTAAATCATCCAAACTGTTCTTGAGTTCAGAAACTACGAAACTAGAAGCTTGGATATGTATTCATACTCCAGAAGACCATGAGATATGGTAAGATGGTTTATGGATATCCCGGGTCATCCAAACCATCCTTGAGTTTAGAACTTGCGATCTACAGCCACCACTCCAGCTTTTTTCGTCGCTTCAAGCTTGGATATGTATTCAACTATATCCATAATATATTTTTGTATATTTTGGGATATCCTGGGTAATCCAAACTGTCCTTGAAGTCAGAACTTAGGATCTACAACCACCACTCTAACTTTTTTCGTCGCTCCAAGCTTGGATATGTATTCAACAATATCCATAATATATTCATGAAGATCAGGAGACACGGTTAGATGGCTTTGGGAAATCCTGGGTTATCCAAACTTTCCTTGAGTTCCAAACTTGCGATGTACAGCTACAAGACTAGCTTCTCTCGTCACTAGAAACTTGGATATGTATTCAAGCATACCCATAACATATTCCAGGAGACCAGGAGACATGGTAGGCGCCCTCCTTAGCCGTGCGGTAAGACGCGCGGCTACAAAGCAAGACCATGCTGAGGGTGGCTGGGTTCGATTCCCGGTGCCGGTCTAGGCAATTTTCGGATTGGAAATTGTCTCGACTTCCCTGGGCATAAAAGTATCATCGTGTTAGCCTCATGATATGCAAAAATGGTAACCTGGCTTAGAAACCTCGCAGTTAATAACTGTGGAAGTGCTTAATGAACACTAAGCTGCGAGGCGGCTCTGTCCCAGTGTGGGGATGAAGAAGAAGGAGACACCACAATCAACGAACAAATTTTGCTCCTACCTCTCAACGGGTAACGAGCAGTTCGTCGAATTCTAATTCTTCAAACACGCCCTCCTATGCTAGCATCGCTGCAGGCAGGCAAAATTTTATTTCCGAAAATTTACCGACGATGAATGACTTTCATACCCATTCTTCAACGGGAAATAACGTTCGTTTTGACGACTCAGGTAGCATGTCTGCATCCGACTTTGATTTTCTTAATGAACAATTGCATCACATGATTGATGCAATGTTCAAAGCAAATACCAAAACTGAAGCAGTTCAGGTTGGTATCAAATTTACTCAAAGAATTGTTATTGGACTTCGTTTTAATGGATCAAAATAACTTTTTAAAGGGTAAGGAAGATGAATTATTCAACTTCCTATCAGTTCATAATGTGCACATTGCCATTATAACTGAAACATATTTAAAACCTGGACTCTTCATCAAAAGAGATCCAAATTATTTTATTTACCGAAATGATCGTCTTGACAGCGCCTGTGGTGGGGTCGCCATTGTCATTAATAGACGTATCAAACACGAATTATATTCTTCTTTTGAAATCAAAGTTTTGAAACCTTGGGAGTTTCTGTTGAAACAAATTTTGGACAATTCTCTTTTATTGCAGCCTATTTGCCTTTTCAATGCAATGGGCAGCAAAAGAATTTGTTGAAAGCTGATCTTCAAATTCTGACTCGCAACAAATCAAAATTCTTCGTAATTGGTGACTTCAATGCCAAACACCGTTCATGGAATAATGCTCAAAGCAATTCCAACGGCAAAATTTTATTTGAAGATTGTTCTGCGGGATATTATACTATTCAATATCCCAATGGCCCAACTTGTTTTTCATCCACTCGAAATCCTTCGACAATTGATTTGGTTTTAACGGATTCAAGTCAGCTGTGTGGCCAATTGGTAACTCATGCTAACTTTGACTCTGATCACCTTCCTGTGACATTTGAAATTTCACAAGAAGCCATTTATAATCCAATCAGCTCTACTTTTAATTATCATAGAGCTGATTGGGATTTATATAAAACGTATATCGATAGGAATTTTTATGTTAATTTCGCTATTTTGAGAAATACCAACTTTGAGAATAATGTCTCGAAGTTGGATCCCAGTTCGAAACCCTTTTGGAAATTAACGAAAATTCTTAAAAAACCTCAAAAGCCAATTCCAGCGCTTAAAGAGGAAAATAAAATCTTATTAACAAATGGCGAAAAGGCTCAAAAACTTGCTCAGCAGTTCGAGAGTGCCCATAATTTTAGTCTAAGTCTCACTAGTCCAATTGAGGATCAGGTTACACGGAGCTTCGAAGACATTCTCAATCAAGAGAATGTTTTTGACCCTTCGTTGGGAACTAATTTGGATGAAGTGAGATCTATCACTAGAAAATTTAAAAATATGAAAGCCCCGGGTGATGATGGTATTTTCTACATACTTATCAAAAAACTTCCTTATCCTTTTTGGTTAATTTATTCAACAAATGTTTTCAATTAGCATACTTTTCAGATAAATGGAAAAACGCCAAAATTGTTCCAATTTTGAAGCCAGTTCAGGCTTCTAGTTATCGCCCAATCAGTTTGCTTTCTTCAATAAGCAAACTGTTTGAAAAGATTATTTTAAATAGAATGATGGTTCATATTAATGACAATTCTATTTTTGCTGATGAGCAATTTGGTTTTCACCATGGGCATTCAACCACCCATCAGTTATTAAGAGTTACGAATTTAATTCGGCTCAACAAATCTGAAGGATATTCGACTGGAGTTGCTCTTCTTGATATAGAGAAAGCATTTGACAGTGTTTGGCATGAAGGTTTGATTGTAAAATTGATGAATTTTAATTTTCCTCTGTACATTATTAAACTGATCCAAAATTATTTATCAGATCGCTCACTGCAGGTAAACTATCAGAATTCTAAATCTGATAGATATCCTGTAAGGACTGGTGTCCCCCAAGGCAGCATACTGGGGCCCATATTGTATAACATTTTTACTTCTGACTTACCTGATTTACCACCAGGCTGTCAAAAATCTTTGTTTGCAGATGACACGGGCTTCTCTCCAAAGGGCGAAGCTGCGAGGCGGCTCTGTCCCAGTGTGGGGATGTAATGCCAATAAGAAGAAGAAGAAGAAGAAGATCTGGCTTATCTGTGCTAAGCTGGAAATGATTGAGTTTTTGGGGAGGATTGACAAACGATTTACAAAATCAACTAAAATGCAAATGTTACAAATATGCGATCATAGGCAGCATACTGGGTCATCAAAACCGAGCCCACCCACGCAATTCAACACCACTGTTGGAAGCAGCGAGCCCTCTTCCTAAGCCTAACCCCAATTTCTCAGAATTTTTGGAGCCCCGGAACTATATTCAATTTCCATTTTAAATTTATATGGGACTAAAAATTTGTTCTTTTGCTGCATGGGCCAACTGTCATTCTATGAATGTTAGTGTCATTCTATCGATTGAAATGGCTTATTGTTTGCTGTATAAAAATGTAAATAAAAGGTTTACAAACAAAATAAAAATATGTTGGAGATCAGAAAAGCATGCTCTTTATATTAAACTGCAAAAAACTCGATATTTTTCTGAGCTAAACAACCCAATTTGTTCAAAAACAGTTTATTGTTGTTATCTTGAAATTGTGTAAAATAGATAGGGTGGGTGTACCAATTATCGCCATACATAAGAACAACTGTTTTTTTTAAATAAGTAAAAGGCATGCGGGTCGACTTTATATATCAAGCGAAAGGTTTTACTTTAGGTTTTGCTTCCAGCTCCTTAGAACAGCTGTGAAAATCACAATAAAATTCGTTATAATCCTCAAAATTGATTAATCCATGATAGGAACGCATGCACCAGTTGTGCTTAATTTTAGTTTCTTATTTGGCAAATCCCATTGTTTTCTTATGGGAATGGCCAAATTGGGAACACTAGTGCGACAACTGTTGCAAAGGACGTCAAAAATTGAGCAAAATCATTTTTTTCAATTATGCTTTGCTTGTTTTGGAGGAGATCAAAGGTGTTATCGTATCAAATGAATATGCTTTATCGATCTGAACTTGTTTTGTGGTGATTTGATTGGCCATTTCGCATATAAAGCACTAGTGCGAAAAGAACTTCTAAGAAGCTATAGATCTCAAGTTACGGACTCAATGACAGTTTGGATTACCCAGAATATCTCATAACTAACTTACGATATCTGTTGACCACCTAAGAGAGGTAATGGATATAATTGAATGCATGTTGAAGCTTGTAGTACTGAAAAAAGATTTTTTTGCAACTGTAGATCTCAAATCCCAACCCTGAATACAGTTTAGATTGTTCTGAATATCTCAAAACTATTTTACGATATCCGTTGACCTCTCTAGAGGTGTAATGGATATAATTGAATTTATATTTAAGCTTTGAGTACCGAAAAGAGCTTCTAAGCAGCTGTAGATCTCAGGTCCCGAACTAAAGGACAGTTTGGATTGCCCAGAATATCTCAAAACTATCCTACGATATCCCTTGTCCTTGAATGCATATTGAAGCTTGCTGAAAAACGATTTTCTTGCAGCTGTAGATTTCAAGTCCCAAACTCAAGGAATGTTTGGATGGCCTAGGACGTCCAAATTAAATAAAAAAAAAAGTTTATTGTACATTACAGTAACTCTACGGATTATTACCAGACTGAGGCCGGAGGGGCCTGTGCAATACATAAAAGTCTTCTCCATTCAGCTCGGTTCATGGCTGCACGTCGCCAACCACGCAGTTTACGGAGGGTGGGTCCGCAAATCATCTTCCACCTGATCGATTCACCTTGCCCGGTGTGCACCTCGCCTTCTTGTTCCCGTCAGATCGTTGTCGAAAACCATTTGCACAGGATTACTGTCCAGCTACGTGCCCGGCCCACCGAAATTCTACGGATACGTTTGAATAAAAATCTTATTTTGAAACAATACAATCCGCTGCCAATACACCTCTTTCGTAACTTCAACGTGTTCATGACGTTCTAGGTTGTCGTAGGGCCTTAATCGTCCATGCCTTATATTTTTCTCTGAAAGGGAAGTTAGTTTCAAGCAGTTTTGCTGATGAGAGTGTTCACATTTATCCATCGTGCGATTTTATACATCCATTTTTCTGATAGGGTCATATATGACCCCGTGGGCCTGAAAAAGTTAAAAAAAAAGCGGAGGAAATTGGGCCAAATGGATAAATGACGAAGGCTGCACAAAAAAGACATCCCCAATTAATTTTCGTACCCATTATTTTAAAATGATAATGAATTTTAATTCATTTGTATTTCTTTTCTCTTTCGAATGTAGCAAATATCAGATACATCATCTATCTGATATTTGGTATTATGTGGGGAGAGTCGGGTAAAACGGACAATTGCCATGATATACATGACATGATATTTCCTGCATTAGATTCCACCAACTTAATTACGGCAGTACAGTTGTATTGAGTTCGGTCTTATTTTCTTCCAATTTAAACATAGGAAGATATTTCAACTGACGAGCATCGGTCAAAACGATCAACTGACGGAGATTGTATATTACTTAATCTTCTTTATTGGATTCAAAAGCCATTATCACAATATTCAGCGCAGTTAAATTCAATCTTCTTTTATTTCGAAAACCTGATGTTCTATTTGGTTATTTCTCCATTCTCCGGTTTAAATGGACAACTAACAAAGGCTGCACAACAAAATATCCCTAAGAAGTTTGTGTAGACTTTATTTGATTGTAGCAGTAGATTCAAATTCACTCTGTTTTCTCTCTTTTCCTAATATCATATGATGATGTATCTGTTTTTTGCATAAAATGGGGAAAATGGGCAAAACAGACAACACTGAACGTCCGAAAATGAGAATATATCCTTCATTCGGTACTACATACATTATAATATTAGTACTATGCAAATCTACTCGATATGGTTGAAACAAGTGAGATTACTTTATCATTTTCTACTATTTCTCATAAAAATAGGGGAGAAAAGGGTGAAATGGATCATTTGCCGAAGTCTGAGCAACACGAAACCGAAACGTTTGCTATTTTACTTTTACTTACTTATGGATCCTGTACACCTCCGGTGGTGCAAAGGGCCAACTTGAAAGATCTCCATCCTGAGCGTTGCCCGGCTATCGCTTTAACCTGTTGCCAGGTTAGATTTCGGTCGACTTCTTTTATTTCTTTATTGAGTCTTCGCCGCCATGAGCCTTTGGGTTTGCCTCTGCTGGGTTCCAGTCTAATGCTTGTTTACAGATTTCGTTTCCGCCCCTACGTAGAGTGTGGCCTACCCAGCCCCACTTCCGATCCCGAATTTCTGTTGCTATCGGCCTCTGGTGACAACGACGATGGAGCTCGTTGTTTGAGATCCAGTTGTGAGGCCACCAGGCCCGAATTATATACCGCAGGCATCTGTTAATGAACACTTGCAGCCGTTGAGGGTTCTCCACTGATACACACCATGTTTCGCTAGCGTATAACAGCACAGATTTCACGTTAGAGTTGAAAATTCGTATTTTGGTGCGTTCACTTATCTGCCTGTTTTTCCAGATATTTCTTAAACTCGCAAAGGCAGCCCTTGCTTTCTTAATCCGTGCGCCTATGTCGATCTTGGTACCGCCGTCTGACGACATTTGGCTACCAAGGTCCAAGATATTGGAAGCTTTGCTATTTTGCCGAGCATTTATATAGCACAAGGTCGGCATCGAGCATCTCTGTTGCTATGCGATTAACCCCGGAAGCCAGGTTGGATTTCATCCCTAGTTAAATAGAAATTTTAATTTTAAAATAAAGCACAACAGGGGCCCTCCTTAGCCGTGCGGTAAGACGCGCGGCTACAAAGCAAGACCATGCTAGGCAATTTTCGGATTGGAAATTGTCTCGACTTCCCTGGGCATAAAAGTATCATCGTGCTAGCCTCATAATATACGAATACAAAAAAATGGTAACCTGGTTTAGAAACCTCGCAGTTAATAACTGTGGAAGTGCTTAATGAACACTAAGCTGCGAGGCGGCTCTGTCCCAGTGTGGAGATGTAATGCCAATAAGAAGAAGAAGAAGAAAGCACAACATCCTTTCATGCGAAATTGATCAAATAACCCACGATTTATCCGTACGGTCGCCTGAAATAGAAAAAGGCGCTTTGCTCTCTGTCTTATGACGATTACGACCTTTTCTTGAACTGATTGCAATCGCTTACGGTATACAAAGAAAACATTTTAGGGTAAAATTATTCAAACTATTTCCAAACATGATCCTTGAAATAGATTTGAATAGTTGCAACCATTCCAATCTTTTAGCGGACGTTTTAGCTACCAGCGAGCTGACAGGTTTGCGAACAATAGCGAATCCCAACGCTGAAACAAAGAAAATCTAGGATAAGTGACAATATGTATATAAAAGGTAAACAGTAAATGCAAAAAAAATTAAAAACTTTGAAACGTTAACAGAATAAACTTGATTTAAACAAGGGAGTGCCGCAACACATGTCAAAAGGTTGTTTTACCCAGGAGGTGCATTTTACCCAGGTACCCCTAGCATTGATGGATTTTTTGGGGTTATATAGAATACTAGAGTAAATCAGTTACTTGGGCATTCATAGAAAGGCTGCTTTAATCTCCTGCAGCTCTGGTTCTGGAACACGCTTAATCACGGCCTTTGTTTCTCTATGCAGTCCAATCTTCCGTCAGGTCGCATCAACGTCGGATTTGCAATCCGTCGATTTTGCTTCCAAGATCAATTGAAGTCCCTTTGCCCAATTAATGGCCAATCTAGGATCTCTTCGAGTAAGAATTGTTATCAAACTTCATGTATCATACTTGGATCATACTTCGAGAAAATATTTTGAGGGTGCACTTTTTGAGTCATTCTTGTTCTCTCAATTTTAAAATCTTCTTTCTATATAATAAAAATGAGTTGAGATTTCCTTCCTGACGATTTAACTCGCGAATGGGGTGACCGATTTGCAAGATTTTTTCCCTAATCGATTCGTTTTGGGATCCGCAAGGTTTGTATATACAAAAAGTTGGTGACTTTAACGGGGAAATGTTAAAAATCATTAGAATACAATTTTGGGTCCACTGTTGAGGAAAACAAAATAAACGCATGGAAATTGATCTAGAGTGCGGTGCTGCAAATAGTTCATTGTGACATTTGCAACACCCGGGCAAAGCTGGGTATTTTCCGCTAGTAATGTAATAAATATCTATTAAAAATAATGGTCTCCATAGTTTTGTATTATTCTTATTTATTTATGTGCCTTCAACACCAATGTATCAGACGTACCTTAAAACATCCTGCGATTGATATATAATGGACCACCATTGTTACATACCACATATATCCCAATTAATTCTAGCCCTCATAACTCTTTCACGCACGAACAAACGCATCCTCAACTCGTTATCATTAGTGCATCCTGAAAGCAGTAGCGTGACACGATTACAAAACACCCATGTCAACGCATATGCATTCGGAGACACACGTGTACCCAAGACACCAATTAATCAATATTTCCGCGTCCCTAAAGAACACAGACAAGTTCCTCCCAGACAATCAACCGTAAAACAACCATTAACCGAAATATTTGGGCTGCTAAAGTCGCGCTTCGCTGCAACAAGTGTCACCAGATTTCACCCTGATATGCATCATACGCTACTGCAAGATATGTCTACTTATGATGGAACTACTACCTACCGAACACGAGACCATAACAGCACTCACCATTCGAAAGACGTATTACATGCATATATTTCTTTCACCCGAATTTCCAATATGCAGCAAGAACATCGTTATGCAAATGCGCTTTCGGTTCATTCAAAGATTTCGGATTCCTTTCCCATGCATATGGTCCTGCTGGAAGCAGAGGGAGCAGTAAAAACCCGAAATCGCCCAGCGACGAAGCCTCCCCGTTGAGCTGTTGTCGTCTGAGCTTGACGCCAGTTACGGTTTTTTGACATGACGCCGACCGGCCGGCCGGCCGTCGTGCCATGCTGCCACCGACACTGACTATATACGTTAGTTGTTGTCTTCCCAAAAGTCAAGTGTCTAGCCATCCCAGGAGGCATAACCGGGCACGTCACACTTGTTGCAAAAGTTTATGGAAATTGGACAAGCGAGGGCTTTCCTTGAGGGTTTTTGCTTGTTTATCGCACATTTGTTTACCCCGATTGTGCCAACTCATTGAGCATCAAGAGTTGGGAATTTTGGCGCGACGACATCCGGAAGGATGACGGACGACTGACTGTGTGGTGACGCCGCCGATAGTGTCAAGTGATGATAGAGACGAAACTTGAAACAACTGAGATCAATAATGATGAAGGTTTCGAATCTAGGGTTGAAAAGACGAACAAGAATATAGGATACTGTAGGAATTTGGCTAATTGCTGCCTGTGGACCAATCAGTCACGATGGTGAATAATTTGTTTGCACTTGGCAAACAGGAAGCAAAAACGAAAAGCAGAATCCTAGAGCGGAGCTGGTTTTCCCAAGGGTGATCTGTAAAAATATTCTTGACTATTACTGCCACTTCATTCATAACTTTTCCATATTTATATTGATAGAAAATCAGTATGGTTTTCATGGGCAGTAAAGGACGAAGACAAATATTTCTGACGTAGGCTTAAAGCCCAATAGAAGTTTTTTTATACTAATTTTATTTGCTAATTATCTAATGCATGCATTCATCTCTTAGACTAGGTGTTCCGTGTTTTCTTAACACTATGATCCTTATTTGCTATGTTACATTTTTAGTTATTTTTAATACATTTCAATTGCCTCTGGTAGTTAGATTTTTTCCTCTGGTTGAATTGAACCATGTAGGAATTACAATGTTTTCAACTTAAACTAAACTTAACCTAATTAATACTAAGGGTACAAGGAGCTAATCGTTGCAATAGAAGATTGCAACGATTTTTGTCTAAAATTGGAAATTATTTTGTTGGACATTTATTGCAATGTCTGAATATTAGAGATTCTTTGAAGTTCATTGGTACTATACCACGCAGGCAACTTCTGAATCATTTTCAAAATTTTATTTTGAATCCTCTGGAGTGTTTTCTTTCTGGTATTGCAGCAACTAATCCATATTGGCACAGCATACAACATGGCTGATCTAAACATTTGTTTGTAAATCGAAAGTTTGTTCTTAAGACAAAGTTTTGATTTTCTGTTTATAAGTGGATATAGCCACTTAATACATTTGTTAGGGGCCGTCCAGAAACCACGTGGTCATATTTTTGAAGATTTTTACCCCCCCCTCCCCCCATGTGGCTTATCGTGGTCATTTGGCAGCCCCCCCACCTCCCCCCCTATGATTACGTGGTTTTTCAAAACCAAAAATTTAAAAAAACTTTTTTAACTAAAACAGATGGTTCACCCGATCAATTTTGAAGATGAACAAAAACAGAAATTTCAACTGATTCAAAATCAAACTAAACCCAGCATGGAAATTATAAATTTTTATGAATTCTAACATTTTGATGATGTTATCATGTTGTAATCTGTATCAGGTATTAGGATATCTAGAACTCGCACACCTTCGATGCATAAGGATACGAAAAAATGTGGACTCGCGAATATGTTATAAAAATTTCTAATGGCTTAGAAACTTTCCAAATTATCCCTATATTTTTTAATTTTTTGGCATTGAATGCTAGTTTTCATTTTATATCTACAGTCTTCAATATCTTTGGGTTCCTTTTGGTATTCTAGAATTTATTGTTATATTTTGCTATTTAACCCTTTCAGGACGATTTTTTACATGGATTTAACGTACATATTTAGGGTTTTCCACTCGATCTTGCCAAAACTAGTATAGTAAGAACTGAAAAGTCGTATTTTTTTTCGGGTGTCATAGGCCAAACTGCTCTGAAGTACATATCCTTGAAAGTATCAAAAATTATGCCAAGAAACAAAATGTCCTAAGTTGAGAATATATTCACAAATATTGATGTAATCATGAGACATGATATTACGGAGTTTTGAAACGACCCGATCAATCAAGTTCTGAACGATGTATCCGTACATCGCTTAGCATCCAAGCAGGTCCATTGAGCCGATGCGATTTCATTTATTACTTTCTCAAGCTACAATAGACCTTCCATGAGTCAATGTTCTAAGCTACGATATCGTCTGAAGTAGAAATCCTGCTTAAAAAATTATAAAAATTTTCCATAACAATTAGGAAATTTCCAATAAAGAAATCATGGCCCTATGAACAATAAAAAAATATTAATTTTTCTACAAATAATGCAAAATTTTCATAAACAATTAAGAATGTTCCACAAAACAAAAATAAATTAACACTTCGAAAACCAAAAATTGCAATTATGAAAAAAAAATGTCCATAAAGAAATCGAAATGTTTCACGGAAAAAATACAATCATTCCATAAATAAATCAGTATTAGCAATAAATAGCTACAAAATTTTCTACAAAATAAATATTTTTTTTTACCAAAAATTAAAACCTTTCCACGAAAAAATCAATAAAGAGCATTAAAAAAAGGATATTTTCCATGAAAGAATATAAAATAATATATAAATTGAGCATTTTTCAGTGGATAACCTCTTCTTTGGAAGCGTTTGAAGTTCACGGAAAATGTTATCAATTTGATTGCTTTTCAGTATTTTCTCAATGTAAATTTTCTTATTTTTGCGGATCCCAAAACGAATCGATTAGGGAAAAATCTTGCATATCGGGCAACCCGATCGCGAGTTAAATCGTCAGGAAGGAAATCTCAACTCATTTTTATTATATAGATATTTTGTGGAAAAAAATATTTTTTGTGGAAAAGAATATTTTTTTTCTGAAAACATTTTATTGCTAATATTGATTTATTCATGAACATTTTGTTATTTTTTTCATGGAACATTTTGATTTCTGTGTGGAAAATTATTATTTTATAATTGCAATTTTTGCTTTTACAAGTGTTAATTTATTATTGTTTTGTGGAAAATTTTCAACTGTTTACTGTTTTGCATAGAAATTTTATATCTATTTAATACTCATGTCCTGATTTCTTTATTGTAAATTTATTTTATTATGTAAAATTTCTACTTTTTCTTTATTAAATAGATTTTCAGTCCAGAGCTGGTTCATCTCTCAAACCCAGTGCTTCTAGAGCCCTATAAAAAAGTTTGCGAACAAACCTCATTGTCATTGTGCAACTTGATGTTGACTTAATTTTGGATATCATGTTAATGGAAATTAGGATCATATGCTTATTGCATCGGATTAGGTATATACCGATGATGAAGACGTTGCTGATAGATATCGTGGGCTGAACTCGAGAACGTTTTGGATTACCTTGAGCATCTCGTATTCCTGAATATTAATCACTGGCTTAACGTTCAGGATGATCCATCTTATCTAAGTATTCAGAATGATGAAACAATGTGGTTTACGATTCAAACATTTCAACTTCATTTGCATGCTCTTAGAATCGAAATCTTCCCAAGGTCTCGGATATCTGAGTTTCCAGGGTCAGTCAAATTTGAGCTCCCATATTTTTTCTGTAAAGCCAATATCTAGATGAACAATTTTGCTGAAGAAAATGGTGGCCTAGCTCTCTTTTGTGATTTTATAGACAATCTAAAAAGCTGGGCCTATATGACCCATCCGTCTTGAAAGGGTTGAGATTTGTTTTGGAAATGAATTTCAATCGTTATTATAACACTATTATTTAACCTAGGCTTCTTAAGCCTAAATTATTGCCTACATTTGTTGTTGGATTAATTTTAAATTCCAAGATCTTCTGAATTTTCAAGAATAATTATTCTGGAGTTGCAAGGGAACCCTTCAGAATATTGACAAGAAATTCTTCGGAGTCTCAACGGAAAAATCTTTAGAATTTCAACGACATTTTTTCCGAAATTATGTGGAAGAGTTCCGAAAAATGTTCGGTAGAAATTTTAAAGAACTAGAAGAATCCGTAGAAGGATCCGAAATGCATATTCACGTTGAAAATTCTAATAAACATCAAATTCCGAAGAATTCCCAGTATAAATTAGAAAAAAATTCCAGCTGACTTTTTTTACAGAATCTCTAAAATTTATTTTCAAAATCCTGGGCAACATTAATGAATCTACAAAGGAAATTCTTCTAAATTTCCAATGGAAATTTTTTGACGTAATATAGGGGGGGGGGGGATCATTCTGCAATCAAATTTAAGACCGTCACGAAAATTGGTCAGGAAGTATGTACTAATAACTCATCCGATTTTGATGATTTTTTTGTCAATCGATCAACAAACAGTTTAAGATTTTGCACAATCATTTGAAACAATTAAATAAAGGCGCTAAACTATTGAAAATTGAATATAGTCAGGAACTGTTGAAAACTTGTTATACACAGTTCATTGCCTACATTTCGTAAAAACATGAACTCTCATTGTACATTTTGTAAAAACATGATCAATTTTCAAAATTGTAGTTGCAGTCCGCTGATGCAAAAGTGTCGGCGGCGTGATGCCAAAAACCATGTGCGGCGGTGGCGTGCGAATTTTTTTAAAATTATTTTTCCATTTTTCCTTTCCAAATTTTGTTTGTGGAAATTGAGACTGAATCGCAACCTGTTTTTTCGTTATTTTTTTATATGGAAATAGGATCAAAGGCTAAAATGGTCCAATAACGTAGATATGCATCGGCGTTGCGCCCGACGCTGCGTTACCGGTTTTTCCCGATGCACACCTACGTCTTTTTAACGCTGAGTTGAAAAGACGCTACGTGGGCATCATCTCGCTTTGCGTTTAATGATTAAATCATTAAATTTTAATGCTTTGTATTTTTTAAACCGCTATTGATATTCACCAAAAGTTTTTCGCGTAAAAAAAAACCACGTGGTTCGAGAGCAACACCCCCCCTCCCCCATGTGGCTTATCGTGGTCATTTTCCAAACCCCCCCTCCCCCCATATATGACCACGTGGTTTCTGGACGGCCCCTTACATTTGGCTTGAATGCCTTCAATGTGATTTTTAAAAGTTAATTTAAAAGTTGATCCAGCAGAAGTCCTAAATATTTAGCTTCGCTGGACCAATTAATTGGAACCCGATTCATAGTGGCAATATGTCTGCTAGAAGGTTTCAAATAAGAAGCTCTCGGCTTATGTGGAAAAATTATAAGCTGAGTTTTGCAAGCATTCGGGGAAACTTTCCATTTTTGCAAGTAAGTGGAGAAAATATCCAAACTTTTTTGCAATCTACTACAAATGACACGAAGGCTACGCCCTTTGGCTGAGAGGCCCGTGTCATCCGCAAACAAAGATTTTTGACACCCTGGTGGTAAATCAGGTAAGTCAGAAGTAAAAATGTTATACAATATGGGTCCCAGTATGCTGCCTTGAGGAACACCAGCTCTTACAGGTAATCTATCAGATTTCGAATTCTGATAGTTTACCTGCAGTGAGCGATCTGATAAATAATAATTTTGGATCAGTTTAATAATGAAGAGAGGAGAATTAAAATTCATCAATTTTTCTATCAGACCTTCATGCCAAACACTGTCAAATGCTTTCTCTATATCAATAAAAGCAACTCCAGTCGAATATCCTTCAGATTTGTGGAGCCGAATTAAATGCTCTATTCTTGTTTCGGTCAACTAGAGGACGATTTGTACAGACTGCGTGATTGGCGACGTGCAGCCATAGACCGAGCTGAATGGAGAAGACTTTTATGTGCAGCACAGGCTCCGGCCTTAGTCTGATATTAAATAAATAAAAATAAATAAATCGATCAACTGACGTTACCCCGGTGAAAGCCGTGATATTGATAACAAAGCATGATATGAACATGATTGAAATAAGAGTAAAAATAACAAGCGAAAATAACAAAATAGTTGCACCGAAATGACATAAAAATATCAGGTTTTGCTATTAACACGAACAAACTAATAGCAAAACCTGATATTTTTATGATATTTTGGTACGAATTTTTGTTATTTTTACTCGTTATTTCAAACTCGTATTTAAATCATGTTTTGTTATCAATATCACATTTTACTGTTAATGAGCTATTATCGTCTACCCGGGTTCTGTTTGGTGACTATAAGCGGGTCTTCATTTGGTGCTTTAAAATGCGTGATTTATTGCTCATCTGATATTTTTAAATAAAGTGAGAAAAATATTAACGAATAACAATTATTATAAAATCCTGCATTCTTCCAAGCAAGCTTGCAAGCTTTCTCCAGGAATTCCTTCGACAATTGCTCCTGGCATTTTATCCGAAATTCTATCAGGGATTCTTTAGGAATGCCTCCAGCAACTTCTTCGGCAGTGTCTTCTACCATAAATTTTGCCGGGAATTGATCCGAAAATTCCACCATTATTTACTCCAAGAAAATCTTCACGAACTTCTTTATAAGTTCTGCAGAATTCCCTGCAATAATTCAAATAATTTCGTGCTGTTTCCCATAATTTTTAAGAATAAGAATATTCCGTGGAAATTCCGCAGAATTGCCAGTAAACTGAGAATTTCACGAAAAATCTTCGAATTTATTGTGTTAATTTCAAAAAATTTTCCGTGAATTGTTTCGAATAATTTCTTGTGAAAATTTCAAAGAATTTCTCCAGGAATTCCACCGGAAATTATACAGAAATTATACCGAAAATGAAATCAACAATGGAATTTTCGGAGGAATTCCTAGATTAATTGAAATCCTGAAATAATTCAGGTGGAAACTTCAAGATTTCCACTGGGAGACCCTCAAGGAGTTTCTCCGAAAATTCCTCCTGGAATTCTTCCAAGAGTGTTCCACCGACATTTCCACCAAGAATTTCTCTAGGATTTCCTTCGAGAATTATTCCGGTAGTTCTATCGGCAGTTCCTCGGAAAATTCTTCCGGGAATTTCGGCAGAATTGGAATTTATTTAGCCTTCTTCAGGAATTTATATAGATTTTCCACCAGAACTCCTCCGAGAATTTCTCTGCGAGCTCCTCAGGGAAACCCCAACAAAGGTTTCAGCTAGACGAGATTTGTCTATAAGATGAATTCTCGTGTTTCCGAGAATGCTTCTGGATCAGTGTTGTAAAATGTCATTTGCATTCTTTTTCATAATTTTCCCAGAACTTTTTTCAGTAGTTAGCTATCAACTATCAAGTATGGCGAACTTATAGCACTTAAATGTGGCTACAACTTTGTTCAACAAGACATTGCTGTAAATATGTAATCTGGGGCGTGGGAGGCAAAATGTCATTCAAATGACATTATGTCAAATGACACGTGACATTTTGGAGAGATTTCACTCTCTAGCCTCAGATGTTATATTTAGAGTAATATACCTTTGGGCAAAAATATAGCACTACTCAAGCGTTATGCGTGCATTCAAAATTTTGAAGTAAATTTGACTTCCGAAGAAAGTTATGAACAAATTAGTCAAATCACATGCAGATGACATTTTACAAGCCTGCTTCTGGTAGTTTCCCCGGGTTCCTTTGAAAATTCTCCAGGGATTTTCTTCAGAAATTCTTCCAGAAAAGTCCTTCGAGAGTTCCTCCGGTCCACCAGCAATTCATCCGGGAGTTTCTCCGGAAATTCCTCCGGGAGTTCCGCCAGAAGCTATTCCAGGAAATTATTCAGGCTTTTATAGGAAATCATTTAGGCTTTCTTCAGAAATTAAGCTGGAATTTCCTCCCGAACTTCTTCCGATAGTTTCTCTGGGAGCTCATCCGGGAGGTCCTCTAGGAATTCTTCTAGGAGTTCCTCCTGAAATTCCTCCGGGAGTTCTTACGGGAGATCTTACGGGAGCTCCTCCGGCAGTTCCTTCGGGAATTCCTCCGGGAGATCCACCAGCAGTTTCTACGAGAATCCCTCCGGGAGTTTCACCGGCAGTTTCACCGGCAGTTTCTCCGGGTGTTTCTCTGAAAAGGAACTCCCAGAGTAATTTCCGGAGGAACTCCCGGGGGATTTTCTATAGGAATTTCCGGAGAAATTATCAGAGGAATTCTCGAAGGAACTGCCGGTGGAACTTCTGGAGGAATTTATTGAAGAACTACAGGAAGAATTTCGGAGGAAATCCTGGAGGAACTCTCGTGAGAATTCTAGGATGAACTCCCAAAGGAACTTCCGTAAGAGTTCCATGAGGATCTCCTGGAAGAATTCTTAAAAGAACCTCCCGGAGGAAATCCCGTAAGAACTCCCAGAGAAATTCTCCGAGGAACTTTTGGAGGAATTTGTAGATAAATGCATAAAGAAATGCTAAATGAATTCCTTGAAGAAAGCCTGATTGAATTCCCGAAGGAACTTTTGGTGGAACTTCAGAGGAACATTCGGTGGAATATCCTAGAGGAAGAGAAAAAATATTTCTGAAGGAACTTCCGAAATCCCATTTCCCGTGAAATTCCTGCCAAATATCGTCCAGGAATTCCCTGTGAAGTTCCTGGAGGTATTACCGGAGAATTTCTTGGAAAAACTCCTGGAAGAACTCCCGGAGGAACTCCCACAAGCACTTCCGGAGGAATTCCCACATGGAAGTCCTGAAATAATTCTTAGAGAAGTTCCTAAAGGAATTTTCGAGAAAATATCTGAAGAAATTCCCAGAAAAATACCAGGAAGAATTAATGCAGAAATTCCCGTACGAAATCCTGAAAGTATTCCCAGATGAATTGCTGAAGAAAATCCCTGCGGATTGTTCCGAAAAAAATTCTGGAAGAACTCTTAGCAGAAATTCCCGGAGAAATTCCTGAAGGAATTCCTGGAAAAGTACCTGAAGAAACTCCCAAAAAAATACCTGTAAGAATTTCTGGGGAACGAATTCCAGGAGAAATTCATGAAAATATTTCTAGAGGATTTCTTGAAGGATATTCTGAAGTAATTGCGAAAAGAATTCCAGATTGGAATGCTAGATGATTTCGCTATTGAATGTTTGAAGGTATTCCCGGAAAATTTCCTGGAAGTAATCTCGGAGGAAGAGTTCCGAGAGGAATGCCCGGAGAAGTTCCTAGAAGAATTTCCGAAGGAATTTCTTATAGATTTACAAGTGAAATTATGGAGCTAAATCGGAGGATTTCCGTCATAGTTTTTTGAAGAAACTTCTGGTAGAATTTTGAGAAAAATTTCGTATGTATTCTTGACGGAACTCTCGAATGCATTCCTGAAGGAAATGTTGGATTCTTCCTGAAGAGAGAATAGCCGAAGAAATATCTTGAAGTAAATCTTGGAGAGAAGAAAAGAAATCTTCAAGGAATTTCCTCGTGAATTTCCTAAAACAAAATTTAGTGGGGGGTTTTTAAATAAGGAGGAATTACAATTACATGAGAAGGATTTTCGAACGATTTTCAGAGGTATTTGTGGATAACTTTCCGGAGGAATTCAGAAGTTCCCAAAGGAGCTTCTAGAAGGATTTCAAGGAGAATTTTTGAGCCCGCAATGTTTCGAGTTGTTTTGAATTTTCATATATTATGGATCCTGGATGCCCTAATAAGTTTTGGGAATCTTTTGAATTTCAACCACCTATTTCTGTATATGATTGGATCGTAAAGTGTCTTTTTAGTGTTTTAGTGTCTTTATTAATGAGGTTTTCGGCCCTAGACCGGTTCACCTCAATAGAGGGAATTCATTTCAGTACCCGTTCAATATTTCTGCAATTTATGCCCCCCTCTGGCTACGCCCTTACATTTGAATGGCAACGATCGCGTACTGGATCTCGTATTAGTGAACGACCAAGCTTTGCCGAGCTTAACTGTTGCCGCTTGAGTCGTTGGTTGATATTGAAGCTGACCAACCCGCCCTAACTTTGTCATAAAGTATGCCTTCGCCTATAGTGTTTGAACAGTTTCCCGAAAACTATTCATCGGATTTTCGGCCAGACCAAATACAGTGTACTGAACAACGCGCTTTCTGAAATCGATTGGCAAGTTATTGAAACATCCAGTTTTATCAACAACATGGTGGATTACTTCTGTAAAAAGGTAGAAGAGGCTATTTTTCATGTTGCACCAGCTTGCAGATCTCCACAAAATCGCCATGATCTAACTCTCGTTTACGAACGCTACAGCCAGAGCGATCAGCTGCTCTCCGAAAATACAGTAACTTACGATCAACTATTCAATGTTGCTAGGCAGCGCTACCGCAACTATAACTATTGCTTGTACAATCGGCACGTGACGTGAAACGAACGGATACTACCCTTCGTGTTAATCCCAAAAGATTCTGGTCATTCGTGAACGACAAGAAGAAAGAATCAGGACTGCTCAATGTTTCTAGGAGACACGACGGCCAACAATGAACGCGAGAAATGCAATCTATTTGCACTTCATTTTCGGCGAGTTTTCAACGAATTTTCCGCATCTGAAGCGCAAGTGGACGATGCAATCGTTGATATGCCAGGCGATGACTTCAACTTCGAACTTCCCCGCATCACAACAGACATGAACCGAAAAGTTGTGAAGAGTAAATACGATCGTCAAGTCAGGTTTCCGTCAAAACGATCAAATCGAACGCAGCCTCTGATACAGCTAAATGAAGGTAAAAATTTTGGTCCTTAGTACATTAGCTCAAATACACATTCTAGTACTCGAAGAATATTAGATGAGCTTTCGAGTGAATCGGTTGTAGTTGCAGACTGGTGAGCATTACAACGGTTGTAAACCGGAAGTAAGAGTGGGTCGAGAGACTGATTAACTTCAATGTGTGGATAAAAATCATTTTAGTTCGATCCTCCATTTTCTTTCATCAAGAAATAAATCATTAATTACATTACCTCAATTTTGTTATATCCACATAAAGTGAAATTTACTGATTGTAACTGTGTATGTTCAGACAACTGGTAGCTGATTGGATAGCAAATCACCTTAATAAGCATGCTAAAGCTAAACAAACATTAGTCTCATTTACATTTCCGCAAAATTGCTCATCAAACACACGTGATATTCCACGGCTCTCGAAGCCTAAACCAGCAAATGTCGACGAGAGCTAATTATATTTATTAGCTCGGCACGAGATTATAATTTTTACGTCTCCATCCATCATCACCAAGATGACGCCAGGCTCACTTGGCTGTAAATTTGTCCAACCAACATCACGCACCTTTGCAGTTAAGTATGTTATTTGTACGCGTACCTATACCAAACCAACAGAAGCCAAACGAGCATAATTTGAGCAGGAGTTGAACCTAATTACAACGAATCCGCCTGTTTAGCACAACAATCTTCACATTTTGCACGTGGTATTATGTAAACATTATAAAAATTTACCACACACCACATATATTATCCGAAACGGCATTCTGTGAGTGAAAAGGGTTTTGCAAGCTACGATACAATAGTAATAAAATGTACTTGCTGCTCTCCACGATATACAAAGCTTGCACTTGCGTCGACATAATCAACAGGTCCGGACCTGAAAGCGGCTAGGTAAAAGTGCGACATTTTCTCCCCGGTACACAACTTTTATTTCTTTAATTTATTCTTTTCTTTTCCTTTTTTAATTTTATTTCTATCAACGTCACTGTCCAATAAGCAAAATGTCTTTAGAAGCCTGTAAGGTATAGAAAGTACCACTGTGAGGAACAAAATTTGCGAATTTCAATGTTTTAAAGCTCGATGTGCATATACACAGCACGTGAACGATATAAATAGTAAAATGTATTGCAGGTAACCACTTTCCTTCGGTGGGGTTTGATCCACGACCTTCAGTTCGCTAGCTTGGTGCTTTCTCCAACTAAGCCACGAAATGCGGCTCAATGACATGTAAACTGAGTGTTTTATGCGCTAACTTGAGTCTATGGCAAGAACGATAATGTGTAGTTTGTTAGTTAGTCTGGAGCATTTTGAACCCGTTTTGTCATTTATATTTATTTTTTGTCATTGCAAAAATGGTACGTTTTTCCAGCATTAATAATATTTATCCAACTCGGCAAACGTAGTATTCTTGCTAAAAAATCACCTTTTTGCAATTCGTTACATAAATAACAGTTTCATAGAATTTTGCATTCGAGTGAGGTATTTTTGTTGTCTAGATTTAAGTCTTCACGCGGGTAAATTTGTCCTCGACAAATTCCTACCCTGATATCTGTATCTACCTTACATACCAAGGAACACGAACCAGTTTGTTGTGCTGTCAACCGTTCCCAGTCGACGACGACGTCGACGCTATCAGACCCTACCGTGAGCCATTTAAAACGAATTAATCATTTAATTAAAAATCAATAAATATACAAATTAATGCAATAAATTTTCGCCTGCTGGTCTGTTCGAGTATAGTGTGCAGAAACGGCTTGTGATCTCTCACATAATTTAATGTCTACTCTGGTGATGCATCGAATAATATTTTTTCATTCCTAGTTTATCGGGAATCGTTCGTAGATGGCTATGGATGCGTTGATTCATAGAAGGGTTTGTGGGAAATTTATCGTGAAATGAAATAACCTGTTTAAATATATCGGAGGCTAATTGGTGAGAGATAACTATGTCTCTGGTTATAAGGAATATTGGAACATTTTAGCACAGACAAACAAAAGCAACATATTGAACATTCGCTCATCAAATTTATCGTCGTACAAACACTAACGACATCTGTTGTTTTCACTAAGTTCGGCAAATCGCGAATTAGATGGCGATAGTGAGCAAACGTCAAACCCGAGAAAATCCGAGGCGCGCGTTACGAGTGATGGCCAACTAATGATTATTTAAATTGACCAGTAAATCAGTGATGAGATGAAAATTTCACGAGTGTTATGTCTGTTTGTCTGTGATTTTAGTACAATCAACACTATTCCAGACCGTGACGTTAACTACTCAAGCCCGCAGTCCACTGTTTGTCATAATGACAAATATTTGTTAAGTTGATCCGGACATCTATCAAACCGATTAGAAATCGACATAAATATCAGTCTGACTTGACAAATATTTGTCATTATGACAAACAGTGTACTGATAGCTTCAGTTACATTAAATGTTACATTATTACATTATTACATACATTACATAATTACATACATTAAAAAATAAACTTGTTTCAAATTTTGAAACAAGTTTATTTTTCTGTGCACCATAGTACTAAATGGAATTATATTATTATAAGGTGATTAGTCAGTAATTATTCATTGGCCACTTCCATAGTTAGTAACTGTAAGATTGCTAAATTTTATAATTTCACGCAACAAAGCTGAAATAATAATAATGAAAGTTCGAAAACGCGAGTGAAATTAGTTTTGGATTCATGGAGGCTTGTCCTTAAAGGCTCAAGCTCCATGTTAGGTCCCAATCCAGTTTTTCGCGAACGGTAATGACTGCCACCTTGCCTGTGTTTAGTTTATGATTTGACGTTTATGGAGACCAACTGCATCAACTGTGTGGAATAATTTGACCAATGTGGTAAATAAGAAGGTATGTGTTGAAATTTAACCCACCACTAGGTACCTTATTTTTTTCTGCGTAGGTTTTATCTCCTGTTGCTGCGAGAAAATCAGTTGAGGATATAGTTAATAGCAAAGTTTATAATAAAGCCTAGATCATTTAGAAATGGGGCACTTCATTTTAGAGATAGTGGCGTACCTAGTGGTCGGATATGCAAGTTTTTCACAGCGATTTATAATTAGTAAACCATTCTTTTCAGCCTATTTCTTCTCTGGTTTCAAAATTATCATCATGCAGGAAGAGAAACGAAAAATAATTTTGCACAGTCCTGCAAAATCCATCTGCGTCAAAAGCCGAATTTTACCCTTCATTCGGTCCCATGATGACCCATTTACGTTTGGCTTGATTTAGCCAGCTGCCATTGTAGCAAGGAAGTGCTACAATGGTACTACAATAGTGGAGTCCAGTTTATCCCAAAAAATCTGAGTCCATCAAATTGTCCTCAGTTCCATACAATAGAGTCATTTTGGGTGATTATTAACCAGAAACTGAAGATCGAGGGAGCAGTCACCACTAACATTGGCTGCGAGAATTTCTTCGAAATAACGATTCATGATTCGTTCCTGTCATTCATATGAAATAAAATAATATAACTTTTGTTCCATTCTTAGAAATTTTTTCGATCAAACTAAAAGTTAAAAACCCATTTTAATTCACTGAGTAGTGATGCTGCCTTTCTCGCATTAAGTCAAGGCACCAACCTTATGTGGGGCTAATATGGTTCTATGTACCATTTTCTTTATAACTTTCAAACGCATCGGTCGATCGTTATAAAATTCAATAGTGATCAACAAGGCTTTGTCCCCTATCGAACTTGTTGCGAGAAAATCGGTTAAAGATTACTATATGAAAAGTTGTCTAATGTTTTTCTTAGATTTTGTGCACACACATACACACACATACACACATACATACACAACGACAGACAGACATGTGCTCAGTTCGTCGAGCTGAGTCGATTGGTATATAACACTATAGGTCTCCGATGCTTCTGTAAAAAGTTCGTTTTCGGAGTGAAATAATGGCCTTTCGGAAAAAATACACGCATTTGAAAATGCACCATTTCTAAATGATCTGGTCATTAGTAAAGTTGCACAAAGAGGACCTAATAAGACTGATTCTGAACGAGAGATTGGATCATTTGGCTTAACGTCATTTGGCATAACGGTTATTTGGCATAACGGACATATGGCATATTTTTTGTGTTCATATAGGGTGGGTGTACAAATTGTCGCCATACATAAGAACACCCAAAAAACAAATCTGACAATTATTGTATAAAATCTGGGCATATACAATTGTGTTAGCTTTTTATACAAATATTGTATTAAAATATTACAAATCTGTATTATTTCAATACAACAATTGTATTAAAATCTACCGAAATTGTATATGCCCAATTATTATACAGTTTCTGTAAGGTTCTTATGCAGAACTGTATTAAAATCTGCCGTACACTGGTTGGGTGAACAACTATTCATAAAAAAATAAGTAAAAGGCATGTGGGTGGACTTTATATATCAAGCGAAAGGTTTTACTTCCTGTTCTTTAGAACAGCTGTGAAAACCACAATAAAATTTGTTATTATCCTCAAAATTGATTAATCCATAATAGGAACGCATGCACCAGTTGTGGCACTATTCTTAATTTTGGTTCCTTATTTGGCAAATCCCATTGTTTTCTTACGGGACTGGCTAAATAGGGACCACTAGTGCGACAACTGGTGCAAAGGACGTCAAAAATTAAGCAAAATTAATTTTTACAATTATACTTTGCTTGTTCTGGAGGAAATCAAAGGTGTTATCGTATCATATGAATATTCTTTATCGATATGAACTTGGTTTGCGGTGATTTGATTGGCCATTCGGCATATAAAGCACTAGAGCGACAACTGGTGCTATAGCCACAACTGGTACATCCAGCCTAATTAGTTACTAGACTAAGTGGTGCTGAAAAAAACCGGAATGATGGATAAAACGCAGCTCGATATTAGTATTAAAAAGACATAATCCTTACAAAGAAAGCATGCATTAGTCGAGTATGAAGCAATGATAAATATTATCTCTCCATTGCAAATAAAGCATCTATCGGGATGCGTTTTCCCGGGTTAAGGCAATGGTGGATGTGATCCCTTCTTTAAAAAAATAAAATAGGTGCTTGCCCGGATTAAGGAAATGGTGGATGCAATCTCTTTTTGCGCTTGCTTGGATTAAGGCCCATGGAGCACCTAAATGACTTCGAATTGGCGGATGACGTTGCACTCCTCGCGCAACGGCGCTCTGATATGCAGAGTAAGCTCAACGACCTTGCCGAGCGCTTCTCTTCGGCAGGTTTAGTCATCAACGTCAACAAAACCAAATCGTTGGATGTAAACACGGTGACTCCTTCCAGTTTCACATGAGAATGTTGAAAGCTTCCAATACCTTGGTAGCCAAATGGCGTCAGACGGCGGCACCAAGATCGACATAGGCGCACGGATCAAGAAAGCAAGGGCTGCCTTTGCGAGTTTAAGAAATATCTGGAAAAACAGGCAGATAAGTGAACGCACCAAAATACGAATTTTCAACTCTAACGTGAAATCTGTGCTGTTATACGCTAGCGAAACATGGTGTGTATCAATGGAGAACACTCAACTGCTGCAGGTGTTCATTAACAGATGCCTGCGGTATATAATTCGGGCCTGGTGGCCTCACAACTGGATCTCAAACAACGAGCTCCATCGTCGTTGTCACCAGAGGCCGAAAGCAACACAATTTCGGGATCGGAAGTGGGGCTGGGTCGGTCACACTCTACGTAGGGGCGGAAACGAAATCTGTAAACAAGCATTAGACTGGAACCCAGCGGGACATCGCAGCAGAGGCAGACCCAGAGGCTCATGGCGGCGAAGCCTCAATAAAGAACTAAAAGAAATCGACCGAAATCTAACCTGGCAACAGGTTAAAGCGATAGCCGGGCAACGCTCAGGATGGAGATCTTTCAAGTCGGCCCTTTGCACCACCGGAGGTGTACAGGATCCATAAGTAAGTAAGTAAGTTGGATTAAGGCAATGGTGAATGTGATATTTTTTTCAAAAAATTCGTTTGCCCGGAATAATGCGATAGTGAATATGACCCTTTCTTTACAAGTGAGAACTCACCTGGATTAAGGCAATGGTAGATATGATAACTTATTTAAAAGTAGGCGTTTGCCTGGATTAAGGCAATGGTGGATGTGATCCTTTCATTATCGTTAAAAGAATGCGTTTGCCCTCCACAAGGCTATGGAGGATATAACCCCTTCATTAAAATGAGGTTCTCGGCCGGATTAAGACAATAGTGGATGTGATATTTTATTTAAAAGTAAGCGCTTGCCCGGATTAAGGCAATGATGGATCCCTCCATTGAATCTAGGCGCTTGCTCGGATTAAGGCAAGGGTGGATGTGATCACTTCTTAAAAAGTAAATGCTTGCCCGGGTTAGTGCAATGGCGGATGTGATTCCTTCTTTGGAAGTAGGCGTTTGTCCGGATTAAGGCAATGGTGGATGTGATCCCTTCATTAAAATAAGGCGTTTGCCCGGATTAAGGCAATAATGGATTTGACCCTTTCTTCAAAAGTAAAAGTGATTTTTTTTATGGAAATAGAAGTTTGTCCAGAATACGGCAATGGTAGATGTGATTCGTCCTTTGGATGTAGGCGTTTTCCTGGAATAAGGTGGTGAATTTAATCCTGGGCGTTGGCCCGGGGTAAGGCAATGGTGGATGTGATTTCTTCTTTGAAAGTAGGCGTTTGCCCGGATTGAGACAATCTTGGATTTGATCCATTCTCCAAAAGTAGGTGTTTGTCTGGAATCAAGCAAGGGAAGATTCGTTTTTTGAATGTAGGTGTTTCCTGAAATAAATCAATGGCGGATGTGATCCCTTTCTCAAAAGAAGTTCTGCCGCTTCGTTTGTCCGTCCTTCCGAAAAACTTCTATCATCAGTCTAAATCTATCAGAACATATCCTCGAACTACTCTACTCTCACTATGGGAAAAAATACATCAAATAACTCTTCCCTTTTAACAGTACAAAATTATGCCAAATAACCGTTATGCCAAATGACAATTAAGCCAAATGGCCTTTACGTCAAATGACCTTATGCAAAATGACCCAGACCCCTGAACGATGCTTAAGTTATTATTCTGGGAACTTTCATTTTTGTTCAACCCTTCACTTCTAGAGCTTTTTAATTCCTTGCCAAAGTTATCTTCAAACTGCAAACAAGTGAGTTTCTTGTTGCTTCTTTATTGGGAAGTGTATTGAAATGTTTCATTAGCTGTTTCTAAAACCATTTTCATACATTTGATTTGTTGCTGAACCGGTTGATAAAGAGCTTTTGAACGCTTTTTTACTTATTTCTGTTATATTTATCATTTTATTACTCTCTATACATTCTTTGTTCTTCAGGCTAATCATTCATAGAAGCAAAATCCAAAAGAACTGCGACCAATTTATTACATTCCATAGATTCCATTTTTTGCCCACAGAAGCCTTTCAAATCCTTTAATTTTTGAAGGCATATTTTTATTAGAATGATAAAGGTTTTTCAATAATACTTATGCGAAAATAAAGTTGACGTTCAAATAATATGGAAAAATATTGATACTATAACATTTTCATACAGTACTAAAACTTTTTTTATATACTAATTAGGGTGGCTCAAATTAGTATGGGAAAAACTTTTTTAATTTTTTTTTTCGATGGACCGCCCTCCCATTCGGCTCCATTTGATGCCCTGATGCTCTGGACAAAATTTCAGCCAAATCGGTCAACATTTGGGCGGTGCTAAACTTGTTGGCAACTAACTTGTCCATATGCAAAAATGTATGCAGAAACATCCAAAAACAGTGAATTGCAGTTGGAAGGCACAACTTACGATGAAGAACTATGATACTCATTCAGATCTTGAAGAATTTAATACAGAATGTTATGCAGAAACCGCAAGAAGATTAGAGTTTTTCCGGCTAAGTTATTAGCATTTCTCTGAAGTGGGGTTTGAGCAAATTTTGTTTCTTTTACCTTTGAAAAGAAATAAATTCACCCCTACAACACTCCAGTAAAATGCTAATAGCTTTGCCTAATAATCTCTAATCTTCTCGCGATTTTCAGCATAACACTCTGTATTTAATTCTACAAGAACTAAATGAGTATCATGGTTCTTGATCGTAAATTGTGCCGTCCAACTGCAAATTACTGTTTTTGGATATTTCTGCATACATTTTTCCATATAAACTTCCAACGAGTTTAGCACCGCCCAAACGTTGACTGATTTGGCTGAAATCCTGTCCAGAGCATCAGGGCATCAAACAGAACCGAACAAGAGGGCGGCCCATCAAAAAATTTGAAAAAGTGTTTTTTTAGCCACCCTAATACTAATTTATAGTCTTCTTCTTCTTCTTCTTCTTCTTCTTCTTCTTCTTCTTCTTCTTCTTCTTCTTCTTCTTCTTCTTCTTCTTCTTCTTCTTATTGGAATTACATCCCCACACTGGGACAGACCCGCCTCGCAGCTTAGTGTCCATTAAGCACTTCCACAGTTATTAACTGCGAGGTTTCTAAGCCAAGTTACCATTTTTGCATTCGTATATCATGAGGCTACAACACGATGATACTTTTATGCCCAGGGAAGTCGAGACAGTTTCCAATCCGAAAATTGCCTAAACCGGCACCGGGAATCGAACCCAGCCACACCCTCAGCATGGTTTTGCTTTGTAGCCGCGCGTCTTACCACACGGCTAAGGAGGGCTTATTTATAGTATGCATTTTTAATTAAAATTTCCATTAGAATTACTTTGAATCTCTTTATGTTATTTTCATTACTGAATTCATAAACACCACTATGAATAATTATTAATATCAAAAGTTCTTTCTCATGATATTCATAAGTCTGGTTATGAAAGTTAAAAGTAGCTGAAAATAAATGTCTCCTTCTGGATCATAAATTACACTTATGGTTTTCACATATCTTTGTGGCGCCAAATCATAAGTGGTTTTGATGAACTTCCCAAGTGTTTTACACACTTAAAATAAATCGCCGAATTCGGTAAAATTTTACTGAAATCTCAACAGCAGAACTGTTCGGTAAATAATTTTACTAATTTTGACAGTTGAGCAATGGAAAAAATTACAAAAAATTCGTAAAAAAAATTACCGAACAGTTCTGCTGTTCGGTAATTTTTCGGTAAAATTCGGTAAAATATACCGAATACTGTAAAATGAGCTAAGTGTGTAGGCAGGGTTTGAGCAGAGATAAATCCTTTGTCTCCAAAAGAACTGCCAAAGGTGTCTCCAAAAAAGCATGACGTCACGATTTCAATAGAAAATATTAGGAGCCCTAGTAACATTTTGGTTTTATGCAGGTTTTGTAACACTCTTGTAGAGTAAATTATGATTTTCAAAAGCGTTATAAAACTTAAAATGTTATTTGGGAGGTGTGATATCATGCTCGCCTGGTACACGGTCAGAAAAACGTACCCAATTATGCTTTCGCTCATCTAAAAAATCCACTGTTTATATTTGAGGATTACTATATGAAAAGATGGCCAATTCAGGATTGTTACGGAGATTCTGAAAAATATTTTCCGCGCCAAATCCGCGTCATTTCCGCACGACAGGAAATCCATTCCACACCAAATCCACGCGACTCAGAACTAGATTTTAAGTAAATACACGCAAAATATAGATTTTTGTTACCACAATTTACTGATCTCTTCTCTTCAAGTTCGTTTCCTAAGAACTATACAGCCAAAACTATTTCAATAAGAACCGCTTTTTGGATGAGATGATGGTTTTGCTATGTTTTGTTCTGTTGTCAGTGGTTTTTTGTTGTTGATCGAACTTTATGAAATTCGGCACAAGATGCACTGATATACAACGAATGTTCAGGCCGGATTTGATCATAATTTATTATAGATAAACCTGGTAAATAATGAGAAACCTGAAGAAACCGCAATTTCTGCTGAATAAATTATGCAACTTTGTTTTAAATATTAACTAAAAGGCAAACGTGGTATTTCTAAAGCAAAATTTCTGTAAGACAATTCATTAAAATCTTATCAAGAAATATAAAATACAAAATCTTTGAGGGTTAGAATCCTGAGTTTAAAACATAAATTCGTTCCGAAATTTTAGAGAAATATTTTCAGGAATTCAGCAGAAATTTCTTTGAGAATTTGGCAGAAAGTTTACATAATTTCCAGCGAAAATTAGTCCGGAATTTGTGCGGAATGTTCCCCTTCAATTCTCGTAACAAGTTTCTCTGGGAGTTCAAGCAGAAATTCCGAAAGCATTTTTAGCGGAAATCAATCCCCAATCTAGCGACCGTTTCTACTGTTATTTCTGCAAAAAATCTTCGGAAAATTCCTTCAGAAATTCATCATCGTTACTGGACTTTCTGAGGAAAGCAGAGTGAATTCTTGTGGAAATTTCTCTGGAAATCTCTGCAAAAATTATTCCGGGCATACGCAAAAAAACTCCTCCATGAATTACTGTGCAAATCGCTTTGTAAATTATGCAAACATTCTTTGGTGAATTTCCGCGGACGGAAGTAAGGCAGCATTCACCGCGCATTCATTCATTCATTCCTCTAAAAATTATTTATAATTTTTCGGATTTTAAATGCTGCAGAAATCTTCTTTAGGCTATGGAAATTTTTTTTATTGACTTCTTAGGATTTTGGATGATATTCCTTCAGGAAGTTTCTTTGTAATTTTTCTGGTGGTAATCCTGTAAGAATACCATCGGAGTTATCCGAAAATATCGCAAAAAATCCTCCTGAAATAACTGTGGTTGAATACAGCTTTTGAAAATCATCTTTTGAGTTATTGAACGATTTTTTGCGTGCTTCCGCGCGCATTAGCTTTAGATTAATGCCATGAAATCAATATAAAATATTCCAACTCTATGAAAGAATTTCGAACGAAATTACGAAGTAATTGCAAAGATGAAAATGGGTGTTCATGTTTTTTAACAGACATGTTTGGAATGCGTTATGTTTCAGAGTGGATTAAAAATGACATGACAACAAGTGACGTCCCTCTCCTCATAACGTTTGTTTAATTAATGCTTAAGAGTGTAATGTATGCCATTCAATAAGGGCTTGGACACATCCGAAAAATAATGTGAGTAATAGACTTCAAACATAAGTTTTGTTTTCCCAACAACAATTTCTAATGAAAATGAAGCACATCTAGATAGTCATAAAACTGATATTCAAATAAACGTCCTTAGATCTAGCGTTTATTAATAAAATTTTCACCAAAAAATAAATCCGCGCGATACCTTAAAACCGTTATGTAAGTCCGCACCAAATCCGTGAAATCCACATAGTCGTGTAAAAACTTTGCTAATGTCTTTCTTGGCAATTGTGTACACTGGAATTCGTACAAACACATATAAACAAACATGTGGGGCCCTCCTTAGCCTAGCGGTACACGGCGTGTTCAGTAGAACAATATTATCACAAAAAAAATGAGCATGGCTAAAATTTCAACTACGTGAAAATATAGCTTCTTATCTTTCATTTCCTGGGCAATTTAAAAAAAAAATCTACCGGGGGGTCCCGATCAACTTTTTTTTTCCTTTCCAAATGGAACCTGCATTCTAATCTAATACCAGCTGCCAGTCACGAGCCCCTCACGAGTTGACTCGTCATTTTTTTTTTAACTATTTTTCATGAATTAAATGCAAGGAATGAATATTCTTCATGTTCTTTTATTTTGAACCTAATTTAAAAGGCTCAAATATGGAAAAGCATGACGGAGCCAAAATTATTAAGTTCAACATTTGGCTAGCAAACATACTGCTTCGCAAGGGTTGAACCCACTAATATTTTTAACAGTGTTTGTTTAGTTTCAATTTTATACTTTTTGGATTTAAATGAAAATTAGCGAAATTCGTAGAAATTATTCCAGATAATTGAGAAATTTCAAATTGATTGTTTGAGCTCAAAAAACGACAGGATTCCGACATTCAAGACATAACGATTTCTGAAAACCTAATGATTTTTTATAACATTTCCAAGATAATATAAAACTATTTTAACCTACCGAGATAAGCATGCCAAGACCATGCTGCAGGTGGCTGAGTTCGGTCTAGGAAATGTTTAGGTTGGACATTTCCTCGGCATTTCTATGTGGGATGGTTTTATAAAGATATTTTTGGTTTTGAAAGTAAGGAATACATTTTATTCTATGGAGTTTTTATAAATATTAACGGGGCTTGATAATTAGTAAAGCTTTTCTAAATTACGCTTCTGATCATTGTTGAGCTAGATTTTTTCCACTAGATAGATGAATAAAAGTAAAGCTCATCGATTACTTCAAAGTCTGGTGGTTGTACCAAGAGTCATGAAAATAAGTGTCTTTTTAGAAGAAGATGCATTTGATGCATAGGGCAGGAGATTGATTTTCGTTTACTAGTTAACTTTTCACGATTTTTGTGTCTAAAAATTCAAACTCTTCTCCAAAAACTTCTAAAACTACCCTGGTCCTGATCGTTCATATTTTGTGTTTGCGTTTTATATTGGTAGTATTTTGGTTGACCAAATAATTGAACGTTATTGAAAGTGATTGCCAAAAGCAAAATAGCAATAATGCGACAACACAATGAAAAGTGGACTAATTTTTAAATTGGTAATGAATTTCGAGTGAAAATAATCGTTTCGAATGAGTATTTCTCCAAGCTCACGCAGTGCAATATCATAGAAAGTTGCATGTTTGCCACAACATTTGTAGTAAAATGAATTTGCTTGTCTGGATGAATCACTCGTTCTCATCAACTATGCATTGCAGCGATATGATCTCTAGGACATAATACAGTACATATTTTTAAGTTTTTTTTATACCCATTTTTGTTGAAATCAGAAGAGATTTTATTTTAAACTAAAAGCTAGATATTTACCTCCATTTTTTGCCTTTATTGTACACTTAGCATGACTCATTTTTGCGCTCATATGTTTACCGTATATCAATTGAAATCTGATTTCTTCTGAAATAGATTTTAATGATAAATTGAAGTTACACAATCAAAAATACGACAGAAAAAAAAGTGTAAAAAGTAAATTATGTGTATCTACATTACTTCTCCTTCTTCGTTTTGGCATTACATTCCCCACTAAGACATTGCCGCCTCACAGTTGAGTGTTCAATCAGCACTTCCACAGTTATTAACTGCGAGGTTTCTAAGCAAAGTTACCATTTTTTTACCATCAAATTTACCACCAAAGTTTCAATTTTAGTATATATTTGGGAAAGAATTGGGTGTATATGTGCATAAGATGACGATGCAGAGCATAATCTCCATCCAAGCCTTTCTTAGCTGTTTGCAGGGGATAACATAAATATATCGAGTTCGGCTTCGTCATGCACTTTGACGCTTGAGCTCCAACAAACTATTAATTTAGACTATAACTTGGTAATTCGGGACCCCTGAGTTTATATACGATTATTGGAATAAAAAAATCCAGTAATCTCATTTTAAATGGGACGCGATAAATAATAATCGTTGGTCTTCCAACTACAAAGATCCGTTTCTGGGAGAAAAAAAAGTTGTTCGAGACCCCTCGGTAGATTTTTTTTCAAATAGTCACGAAATGAAAGCTTAAGAGCTATATTTTCACGTAGTGAAAGTTTTGGCGATGCTCATTTTTTTGTCATAAAGGTCCCCCATACACACGCAAGATGCGCGGCTATAAAGAAAGACCATTCTGGGGTGGCTTGGTTCGATTCCCGGTGCCGGTCCAGGCAATTTTCGGTTTGGAAATTGTCTCAACTTCCCTGGGCATAAAAGTGTCATCGGTTAGCCTTATGATATACGAATCCAAATATGGTAACTTGGCTTAGAAATCTCGCGATAAATAACTGTGGAAGTGCTGAATAAACACTAAGCAGCGAGGCGACAATGTCTCAGTGGGGGATGTAATGCCAATAATAAGAAAAAGAAGAAGAAGAATAACATGCACACGCACAGATAGACAGACAGACAGTTCGTCGAGCTGAGACTATTAGTGTGTAACACCCTGGCCCCTGGGTTATCGAGCCTCCTATAAGAAGTTTTCTTTTGAAATCAAATAATAGTCTTTTGGTACAACTTTGTTGCCAATCATCGTTAACACATAATTTATTCACATAGACTTTATAAAATGTCCCCAACGCCCAGCATAACCCACATACAAATGCGAAATAATGCATACCCACTTGAAATTGAACTTGTTAGCATTGTCCCTTCTGAAGTGTAATCCATTTCTAATGCCGATTAAATTGGTAATCTCTATTTTCTGCCGCACATTGTACCACATTCCAGTCAGCATACCTGCATCTAAGAGCGATGTAGTGCAAAACAAAGTATTTACCTCAACAATAATGTGCTGTGCTCTTGGATGCCCTTTTGCTAGCCTATTCACCGAGTTGAGCAGGCTTAAGTGATTAATAGACAGAACAGAGCACCATTTCTAACCACCCCGAATGCAATAGTCGCAAATCCTTTTCCCCCGTGTGCATACGGTCTGAAGAGGTCCTATGCATAGTATCGGTAGCTGTGTTTTCTTTTCCAATTTGCTAAATGCCATCTCTTCATTATCTAGCTTTGCAGTTGGTTGCGGTGTTCCGAGCGACCCGAGTGGAAGTGATTATTCAAAATTTCATAAGCAAGAAAAACAAAAAATTGATGGAACAATCCTCGGTGTCGGTGTTGGATTTCACGATTAGCATTAAAATAATAACGATAATCTTGTGTTTCCTTTCTCGGGGACGCCTTTTGTCGGCATTCCGTGACACAATCCTTGAGCACAGTGGTCGGTAGGTGGAAGAAATACATACCCAACCAGCGTTTGATAGATTTTCTTTCAATTATGTATAAAACTTACAAAAAACTGCGTATATATGCGATATGCAGATTCTTCTGCAAATCATGTATAAGACTATACAGAAAAGAATATAGTTGTTTCGCATATTTTATACTAATTTATGGTAATTATTTTTTATACAAATTTTAGTTATTATGCAGAGTTATAACAAAATCTAACACCCGCTAGTTGGTTGTAAAAAGTATGATATTTGTAGATATTTATCCAGGCTTAGCATTGAATAATGACATCGTAGATGATTTTTTTCTTTATCTCGTCGTAATCATCATATTATATCAATTTATTTTTTCTTCTTTTTTTTCTCCGATAGAATATTTTCCCTTGTACTTTAGCAAATTTTTAAATACCACCTGATTATTCCTTGATTTTTTTGTTGTTTTTTGTGAGATCAACTCGATGTTCAATTAAATATGAAGATCACAGACCCAGTGTACTCGTTCCAGTCACGTGACTATAACATGTGTGTATCGAGTAATAAAATTGATTAAAATAGCACGAATTTTCCTTCTAGATTTTAAAAAAATATTATCTAATGTTTGTTCAACATCCAGCCACTGCTCAGCATAACGCAGTACCGGCACTTATACCCAGCATATCCCAAAGCCCAGTAGTAGTGTGTTCGATAGATGAAGCGTGACCTGTGTCCCCTCCAATGATGCTGATGATGGTCAGAGCACGCCTAGGCGCGCCCGTTGTCACCAGAGAGGAAAAAGGATGCTCCTGATCCGGATAATCCGCTTGGGAAAAATAGGATGACAAATTTGCGGCTTCGAGTACGGTCATAGAAACTCGAAGCTGGTGACATCGAAAAAGATCCGCAATGCCAAATGCATAACATCAGGCAGCAATCGCCGCCAAAGGAATGGTAGAAAAGGATCACTAATTGAATTTATCCATTATCTCCTAGCCGAGGGCAAGTTTCTTATGCGTATGCAGCTACCGAAGGAATGATGTCAACCAAGAAATTGGCCTCCTTGAGTTGGGCAAACAGCACAATGGCTTCGATTCATATGTTTCAATTCGATCTTCGAGTACAATTGTCAGATTAAGATCCTAGACAAAATGTAGATTGAGTGTGCGTGAAAGTAGGTTTTAAATTTTGCACAATATTAGACACATATGGTTCAAATCTTGATCTCTGGAACAAACCATGCCACATTGGAAGTTTTTTAGGTATTGAGAGTATATGATCTGCCAAGCACGACAGATGTGGCGAGGCAGATATCACCCCGAAGCTATTGATTCTTTCGATTTGGGTGGTACACAGGTCTTAATTGAACGACGACAAGCTAATCTAAGATCTGCGACATAATGGGCCCCGCAAGGCTGGGCTGACAACGCAATGAACCGTGTTAAAATGCTAAGGTGCTCTCTCTACAAGTCGCTAATTGTCGGCATATGGTCTCTGTTGATCTCCGCTTGGCCGCACGCCTGGTTGTCGTCACTGCACTATGGGGATCCAGGTGGATAAAAATCTATAATTAACCCGCAACACCCTGGTCTTAATTGTTAAGGAGCTGCTAACAAATCAAAATCTAGAATAGTTTGGAACATTTTAAAATTTGTGAGATTCGTTTTCTAGACCCAATATTTGTGAATTTTAGAACTTTGAGTTCAAGAACAGTTTGTCAAATAATGAAAACCTTCGATATTCATATAGATATCTTAGCACAAATAAACTGAACATAATGACAATTCAATTTTTCTGCTTTTATAAAAGTATCCAATACTTGTGACACATATATGATACCAATATCACTGTACAGCATAAAATCATATGTCTGTCACCCAGAATCACGCTGGTATCACGATAGCACGATGATTTCCGTACCCTGCCCTGCGACCGTTGTATTGTACGAAACAGAACATAATTTGTTGTTTTGAAATGTCAAATACGCCGTTTGACATATGAAATAAAAACAAACATTTGCAAGCTGATTGAGTAAAATTCGTTTTCTGCAATTCCGGATGATATTTTCACAACATCGGCAAAATAATTATTCGTAAGCCCATTAGGCCGTTATAAATATTTTATTGAAATTATGTCCTACTGGTCTCCGAATAGTCAAGAGGGGATAATAAAAATAAATATTAAAATGCAAAAATCAAAAACTCCTTGGATTTGTAAAACAATGTTTTGAAAATGCTCAAAATTTATGGAATTTTAATTTGTTGCCCCCTCAAAATACGATTTTTGGTCAAAAAACCGAGGGAGACATAATTGTTTTTAAATATTTGTATTGGCCGCTACAGTTACGCGCTGAAGATGTCTTCCTATTGATTTTGCCAGTTCTTGGGTTGTTTCCGGGAAAGATCTACCGTCACTTTTGCATGATATTCAATGGTTTGAGTTCTGTATCGTGTGATTTCGGACATTTTGTTCAAGGATCCCATGGGTTTTAATTGGAATGATGTCTAAGGATTGGGAAGAATGCGGGCTCTTTGATTTGCCATAAGTCGGAATCTACTTTTTTAGATGGAAAGAATGTTTTGAACCGTTGTTTTGGACAAATTCAAAATTGGATCTGTAGTGTTTGGAGAGGGAGAGAGGAGAGGAGAGGAGGATCTCGTGGTGGTAAAAGTGGAGTGCAGAAATAAACGGTAGTCAGCGCGAAGTAAATAAGTGTTTGAAAAACCCGGAATTCCGTGTCCGAATAAACCTGTTAGGGGTCGTATACTAATTACGTAAGCACTTTGGGGGGGAGGGGGTCTACCATTTTCTTACGTTTCACATAAATAAAAAGTTATTTGTATGGGAAAAATCTTACATGGGGGTAGGGAGGTTGTAAAACCCCGAAAAAATGCTTACGTGATTATTATACGGTCCCTTACAGGATCTATGACACAATTGAACAATGCTGGCTTTATCCTTCAAAATGCTCAAAAGAATTAAACGATCAGTGCCGTTTGCACTGAAGTCACCCCAAACCATAGAATAGAATGAATAACGTCCGCAGAAATAATTGCCTTGAATATTTGCAAGAATTCGCATACTTCTGCTAAAATACCTATACAAAGAATTGGAAAATAATGACGTGTTCATATCGATGAATGAACTGCTGACGCGAATTCACAATTTATTCAAAAAATATGGATAAATATTGTGCAATACTCATAAAAACTATAGTAACAGTTTATTATTTCTATATAAGGGGAATGACGGCTTTGGCAGGTTTTGTTCTATTATTGTCAGGGGTTTTTTTTATGACAGATTATGCTCAAATTTGGCCTAAATATTCTTTGCATATCAAAGAATATTGTGGCCAAACTTCATAAAATTTGGTCATCAAAAACCCCCTGCCAATAATAGAAGAAAACCTGCCAAAGCCGTCTTTTCCCCTATTTTGATGAAAAATATAGTTTTGGATAGTTTTGTATAGTTTCAAAACAAACTGACAAATAGATACAACGGTGGAAAGAAAAGATGTGTGTCATCTTGTCACTGTACGCGTACAGCGTGATACGAAAATCATTGTGCGGAAATCATATGTCTGTCGATAGTACAACAGTACATCGCGATGCAGTCGAGTCTGGGTGACTTTCGATTGAAGAATTGCTTACGCCGTGATCGCTCGAACTAAATCTAATTAAAACAGACCGCTCTTGAAAAAAAAATACGTCACCATATCGTGTTCGGCGCGGTGCAGTACCAATTAGACATTTCTGAAAATGCACTTGTGAATAATTATTAAAATGTGATAAATTAGTTTTCAACGCCGCCGACATACGGACAAAGAGAGCGCCATGGAATCGAACCGCCTGCAAGCCGCGGCGCAGACAGCGACCGCCGAAATATTTGCGCACGTGAAATGTGAGCCGCCAAGGGAACATATTGCCGCATACGATGAACGGCTCCGTGGCACGATATCAATGCAGATCGAATGGCACCACGAGAGACGCGATGGTCGCGGGAGGCTGCATTTTGCAATATGAATGAGATCGCTGCCAAGGGGTGTATCAGTGGTTATTTGTCGTTAATAGAATCGAACGAGGTAGAAACTGGGTGGCAAATTTTGACGTATCTTGCCGAGAATGTCTTCAATATTCTAACATACAGAATGCTGATGATATTTTATACTCAATTATCTTGATAATTATTTGGGATTCTACTATAAAATTTTATATTGAATAATTTATGTGGAATATCCTTGGATATGGAACACATCAAACTTTATTTATTTATGTAGAAATACAGTTGAGTACAGGTTGATTACAAGCTTCGTTACACTAAAATTGTTCTTTTTCGACTCCCATCCACTGCAACACTTTTTATATTACAGATATTGAATCTTTGTAACAATAACGCTTCGTTAGACACCCACCTACGCCCAAAAGCATTATGTTTTGTGAATGACTCGTATGGTATTAAGAAAGCCTTTGGCCACTTACAGAAAACTCCGGTTGCCGAAGAGTACGATTTGGGAACCTCTGCACAAAGAGAAAAGAAATCGATCAATGCTGATGTTATTAAGCCCTTGGGATCCAAAGCGTGAGACATAAAAGCTAAGAATAGACGGAATTAGTAAATGAAATGCAGAAATCTCGTATTCTTACGAATACGATGTTCCTTTGCAAGTCATATCGTTGTTCTGCTTCCTCGTGTCTCTTTGGGAATAAATTCAGAACTTTTGCTAGAATTTCTTACAAAAACTATTACGAGAATTCCGCTGTGCGCTGTTTGACGTTTTTTTTTGTGAAAACTAACGAAAACCTAACAGATTTTCCGCAGGGAATTCCTTGCAAAAAGTCCACCCAAAATTCCTGTATTACATCCTCAGGAAATTCCTTTGGAAATTCCTGCGTAAATTTATCAGAAATACCGGAAGTTCCACGACGCCAACGAAATGGTTGGTTTGATGAGGAGCGCCAGCGAATTACGGACGAGAAAAATGTTGCTAGGAGTCGTACCCGTTCCAACAGAGAGCGGCACAGTGTAGCAAGGGCAGAAGAGGAACAAATCCACCGCGGAAAAAAAGGCAACACGAAGAGGGTGTGATAGCTGAAGCGCAAGAGAACATGAATAGAAACGATATGCGGAGGTTTTACGCAACTGTCAATGGCGCACGGCATAAGACTGCGCCAGTGCCCGCCATGTGTAATGACCGAGAAAGTAATTTGTTAACAGACAAGACTATGGTAACAGCCAGATTGAAAGAGCACTTCGAGGATTTGTTGAACGGTGAAAACGAAGGAGTATTAAGAAGGAGGATGGGCATAGTCCACGACGGTCAAGCTGTAGAACCACCAACGCTGTACTATAAACGAGCTGAAAAACAGTAGAGCTGCTGGGAAGGACGAGATCCCGGTCGAGCTTCTCAAACACGGAAGAGAGCAGCTGCATCAATCAATCCACAACATTATCCAGAAAATATGGGAGGATGAAGAACTGCCTGCCGGCTGGTTGGATGGCCTTATATTCCCAATTTATAAGAAAGGGCACAGACTAGAGTATGCCAATTACAGAGGGATCACCCTTCTGAACTCGGCGTGCAAAATCCTGTCGCATATCCTGTTTAACAGACTGAGACCGCTTGAGGAGTCCTTCGTCGGTAAATACCAGGCAGGTTTTCGTGAGGGTCAATCAACGACGGATCAGATGTTTAGCCTACGAATGATCTTTGATAAATTCCGGGAGTACAACTTGCAGACTCACCATCTGTTCATTGATTTCAAAGCAGCGTACGATTCAGTGAAGAGAAATGAGCTGTGGCAGATAATGTCCGAACATGATTTTCCGGCGAAACTAATTAGACTAATACGTGCAACGCTGGATGGCTCGAAATCAAGTATTCGGATTGCAGACGAAGTGTCAACTTCGTCTGTGACCTTAGACGGATTGAAGCAGGGTGATGTACTTTCGAATTTATTGTTCAACATTGCACACGGTCGCATATGCTCCTGGGTTTTGCGGACGACATCGACCTTATTGGAATCGATCGCAGAGCAGTAGTGGAGGCTTTTGTCCCACTGAAGAGGGAGACGGCGAGGATAGGCTTTACCATTAACTCTACCAAGACAAAGTACATGGTGGCAGGTAGAGATAGAGGAAGACCTAGTGTTGTTGGTGCAGAGGTGGTGATGGGGATATGTTTGAAGTTGTTGAAGAATTTGTTTACATTGGAACGCTTGTGACAGGTGACAATGACGTTTCCCATGAAGTGAAAAGACGTATTGCTGGTGCGAATAGGGCCTTTTACGGATTACGTTACCAGCTTAGGTCCCAAAATATGCAGACGGAAACAAAATTTGCTCTATACAAAACTCTGACTCTACCAGTAACCCTTTATGGACATGAAGCATGGACATTAAAAGAGGCGGACCGAAGAGCTTTCGGGGTTTTCGAGCGAAAAGTGCGGCGACTTCGCGGAAGGACACGAACACGGTGGCTGCACGCGGTGGAATCGGACCTGGGGACCCTGAACGTTCGGGGAAACTGGAGGAACATCGCCCAAGACCGACGATTATGGAGCTCTACAATACGCCAGGCATAGGTGTATCGACGCTGTAGCCAACCAGGTAGGTACCGGAAGTTCCTGTGAATATTTCACCCATTTCGTTGAAGGATTTTTTTGACGTAGGACTACGTCTGTTTTTTCTATATTGGGGTACACTTTACGATTGCGAAAATCGGGGACCGTCACGAAAATATGACAAACTTTAAACTTCAATATCTCAGCCATTTCTAGATGGATTTAAAATTTTTTGGACCATTCGATCAAGGCTGAATCAATTCTTCTTTGTATTTATATGAAAATACAAATTTTTAACTATTTATAATCGATAATTGATAAAAAGTTTAGAAATAGGTAAACTAACCAATCACGTACATGCATCACTGGCACAGACATCAAAAATCAATCACTTACGGGTTTGGATCTAATCCTCAGTTTGAACAAGATTCCACGCAGAGCAGATGCATCAAATCGCATCAATCGCAGCGAAGCGGACACAGCATCACGGAGGCGCTGGTAACATTTTCAACGGAAATCCATCGCATTGGTGGTGATGCTCGGTGTGTTACTGCAGACCATACAACCTCAACGAACCCGCATTTCATATGAAGAAAATGTTGACTATAAAAAAAGCACTGTTGCGATCCCACACCGCCAGTGCCGATTCTGAAAATTTATTACAAATTGTGGTGTCAGTTAGTTGAAAAGGCGCATTGGGAAAAGAAAATTGGTTCTTCTCAGGACCAACATTATATGGAAAGAAAGAGTTAATTGCGAAAATGGACTGTTTCGGTGGCATCGGGTTTGGCGTGGTAGCTTGGTTGCTGTTAGTGATTCCATCCATTCAAATCTACTGCATCATCTCCCTCCGACGCGTTATCAAATTCGGTATTTACTATTGAGTTTTGCACTTTGAAGAAAGATTATTTCGAATAGACGGATCAACCTTCTTTTGTATAAAATGGTTGACGATTATTGAATCGATTCATCGTTTAGTATTAATCGATTCAAAATTAATCGATTCGATAATCGAGTTAATCGAAGTAATCGACATCTAAGCGTTTTTATAAAATCCCGATTAATCGATTAGTAACTAATCGATCACTCTCGATTCTTGTCGATTATTGAATCGATTAATCGTTGGGAAGTAATCGATTCAAAATGAATCGATTATCTCAACGATTAATCGATAAATCGAAGTAATCGATTAATTTGCGACATCTCTACGCGCGGGCCGGGATTCCGCAAAGAGCGGTTGAACAAGATTTGATGCAGCGGAGCGGACACAGCAGCACAGCTTGGTTGCTGTGGGTGATTCCATCCATTCAAACAAATTTATTGCATCATCCCTTCCATCGAGCGCTTGTGATTCTACTACCAAAGAGTAGCTTTCTGCCGTCGCAAAATGATTAAGTTTTGCATTTTGAAGAAAATTTATCTCGGATTGACCTTCTTCTGTATAAAATGGTGGCTCGGAAAAAATACTGATTTCAATTCAGAAACCAAACCAAAAAATCTTGCCAGAAAATTTCACTTTCCGCCGATGACAGCCAAATCGATGAAGACGCCAATACCTTTATTTCGGTCATTTTTGAGGATGGTGTCTTCTAGGATTGTGATATCCTCCACTGAAAGCCAATCGAGTGGCTTCAACGGCGAGACTCCATCCAAGTCCATCCAACTGGGAGCAACTATTCGCCTTCTTGATTCAGTTGACCTCCGAGCAGTTTGCTCAATGTTAATAAAGAGACACAAATTATTATGGCAATTACCATCCATTTCGTATAGCTACGTAGTCCTACGTCACCTTTGCGTACAACCCGATTGGGCTGCACCTTTTTTCGGAAGTTTCTCTGACAATTTGTGTAAAAAAAATCTAAATTTAGCAAATTCCTGCCTATTCCATAATTTTCACAGGAATTTAAGCGGAATTTTCAAACTAACTAACTCAAATAGAATTCCAGTCCGGGAACAGCATATTTGATATGAGGACAGGGGTTCTCCGAAAATGCAGAAATTCCTCTATGAGTCTCAAAGAAAATTCCTCCAGTAACATCTGGAATACCTGTAGAAATTCCTTTGGGATTTTTTTTTTTGGGAATTCCTACACAAATTACTTGCGAAAATTACCTTCGCAAATTCTGTGTAAATTTCTCTGGCCAACCTAAATTTCATATGAATTTCTTCATTTACACCTCCTGAATTTCATGCCAAAGCTTCTCATGGAGTTCTTGCGTGTTATTCTTAAAAAAAACTCTGTGATAATTCTGCATAACTCTTCCAAAAGATCCTCCCAAACTGAAGCAGAAGAACTAAAACGCCAGAAGCCCTTTGTTATCCCATACAGCTAGTCTGGTCAAAATAATTCAATCATAGCAATCCAGATTTACCATAAAAGGTTTGATCAGTACCTACCTTGAATGTCAAATTTATTGTTTTCAGGGTTCGTAATGCTTACTCAATCTCAGGAGCATAGGATGCTCCCGCATGAAAATTTTCGGAGAGAAATCGCTTTTCGGGAAAGAAAAGCAGCCTGAAGAGTGATAACCGTTTTTCGCTCAGTTTGATTGCCGCCAAACGTTGGTTGGCTCTTTTTCTTCCATATTCGAGTCTTTTCGTGGCATCATCAATGCAAGTGGTAGTAGCTTATGGGGAACAAATAACTTAATGCTTTCACACAGATAACGTTACTTTTCTGGGTTCGAATCCCGGCGCAGCCATACAATTTTGTTATTGTTCTGCGATAATTATCGCGAAAAGTGAGTGAGAGGTAAAAGTGATGAAACGAAAAAGAATTTTTAACTAATAGACAAGATTTTAATTTTCATTTATCTGCAAAGGCTAATTCTAGAGAAAAGATTGCTGGGTCAAAAATGATCCTCAACATAAACAACGAAAACAGATTCTCCCTTGGTCCGAAAAACGATTGCTTTGGTCTCATTGAACCGAAAAGTCGAAACCCTGTGTTTTAGATTCTAGTTCAATGAATCACATACAGTGGTTGGTTTCCTACCCGCCGCTCCCACATCCAGGCGCTATCGTGTATATGTAAGAATGGCCAGCATGAGCTAACCACCATCGGAACGCTCGCCAGGAGTTCCCTTGTGAATTTTATCAAAAACTAGTCGACCCGGCAGACGTTGCGTGTTGTGAACTGCCGAAGCTAATTTTCCATACGAATCCTCATTTTAGCTTTTCACGAAATACTCAATCTTACTAATGATTTTTGCATGAGGAAATATCATATAAACCCGTCGGAAACGATAACGAACATATCTGCTGAAGAAATGGAGAAAATCCATCCAGCCGTTTTCGAGTTATGCGGATACGAACACAGACCATTTCTTTTTTATTATATAGAAGATTTCTCGCTTAACTTTTCAAAAGGACCTAAGAGCACCTCCACGGGAGTCCTCATCGCTATTCTCATTATAGCGCTCCCTCCCGAGTGCCATTTTAGGATAGCGCCCCATCTTCCCACCGGTGGTTTTTGTTTTAGGTATAGCGACTTCGTAAACATATTGAGTTCCCACCGGGCGTTGCTAAAAGTAGTCAACATCTTCTTCAATGGCTCTACATTTCAACTGGAACTTGGCTAGCTGCTGAAATTAGTATTCTATTAGCATTTTATCAATTATTAATTTAAAGCGTTTCTGTGCTCCCCATTGCATGCGTATGTATTTTGTGTGACAACTGACAACTATGCCCATGGAGCCCATAGGTATACTCGAAAGCATCCTTGACCGAATCGGGAATCTAACTCGCCATCTCCGGAGGGCAATTCTACACACTTAAAATAAATCGCAGATTTCTGTGAAATTTCACCGAAATCTCAACAGCAGAACTGTTCGGTGAAAATTTTACAGATTTTTTGGTGGTTTTGACAGTTGAACAAAGGAAAATACCGCAGAAAATCGGTGAAATAATTACCGAACAAATCTGCTGTTGAGATTTCGGTGAAATGAAGCAAAATTCACCGAAATCTGTGAAATGCTTTTGATCCCAAGGCTAACTGAAGACCCGTCGTAGTAAATTTTTTCACCGTTATTCCTTCTGGAATTTCTTCCAGGGATTTATACTTGCAGTCGAAGAAATTCCTCATGAAATTACCACCAGTTTTCCCACAAGAATCTCTTGACAAATTCCAGCAGGAATGCTTCCACAGCTTTTTTTCTCTGAAGGATGTCTCGGAGAAAAAAAATTGTAACAACATCCGAAATAATCCGGAGAGATTTCAAATGACACCCCATAGGGCTTTTCCAATAAATAAAATCCCGAGAGAATTTGGAAGAAATCCTAAAACTATTCTGGGAAGATTCTTAAAAGAACACAAAGATTTCTCCCGGAGGGATCCAAGATCATTTTCCAAAACAAATCATTTTTAAATGAACGACAAAAAAGATAAACTTGCAGGAGCTTTTCTGTAGGAAATACCTAAAGAACATACTGAACAATTACTAAAGAAACCTTCGGAGGCATTCCTGGAAGACCTTCCCTTGGAATAACTATAACAAAATAAAAACAGTGGAATTTTCTTTCGCGAGAAATCCATGAATATTTCGGGCTCTAGCGGTCGCCGGTGCGCATCGCTCCTCATTATAGCTGATCCATTACTGTAATCATTTCTTCGCGAAGTTGAACTGGGCACTAGTTAAAAAAAATGAATATTCTCCTTGTTTTTTAATTTACGTTGAAATTTTTCTGAAAAAAAAAACAGATTTTCTGCAATTTTTTATCAATAACAAAGTGACGTTTCACAAAATAGCAACCCTGTATGGAAATTTAGCAACCCAGTATGGGGCGCTAAATTTGCAGACTCACGGCTAATTTTGAGTTGCGTTCTTATTTTACATTCCCGTTTAGATACCTCCGGTGTAAAAGTGGGTCCCTATCAGGGGCCCGGAAATAGCGATAGGGACCGAGATGGGGACTCCCCCCCCTTCACGGGAGTCCTCATCGCTATTCTTATTATAGCGCTCCACCTCAAGTGCTATTTTAGGATAGCGCCCCATCTTCCCACCGGTGGTTTCTATTTTAGATTTAGCGACTTTATAAACATATTGAGTTCTCACCGGGCGTTGCTAAAAATAGTCATCTTCTTCTTCAATGGCTCTACATTCCAACTGGAACAGGGCTAGCTGCACAACTTAGTATTTTATTAGCATTTCCTTAGTTATTAATTGAAAGTTTTTCTATGCCTGCTTTTTCATGAGTATGGTATTTTGTGTAACAAGCACAATGGATACACTATGCCCAGGAAGCCCACTCGAAAAAAAATGGCCGAATCGGGAATAGAACTCACCATCTCCGGAAGGCCAACTGAGATTAATCATATGCTTTTGCTCGCAAAGCTAACTGAAGACCCGCCATAGTACTTAAATATATTATATCAAGCATTTTTTCCTTTTTTTAAAGTTATTCCTTCTGGATTTCCTTCCTCCTGGATTTTTTTTTTGTTTTTTTTTTAGCGAGACTTTTAACCCTAGGCTGACTCGTCTCATTCCTGAAAATTTAACTCGAAACAACATCCGAAAGAATCCGGCGAATTCTCTTGCAAAGTTTTTTGAAACCACAAAAAAGATTATAGGACAATTCCAATAAAAAAAATATAATAGATTCTAGAAGAAACCCTAAAACTAATCTGGGGGAACTGGTAAAGATTATTAAAAGAACTCAATGATTGCTGGGGGAACTCCCGGAGAAATCTTCCAGGGATCCTAGATGAATTTTCAAAGCAAATCATGTAGGGGAACTGCTCCTGGATTTCATCTCATGGCTTCGATATTCACCCAAAAACAAAGCTATGGAAAGGTATTAGATTTATTTCTCTTTATTTCGCATGTTTACAAAAAGCAGCCCCGAAATTGGTGCCGTTTTTCTTTGTTTTGCGATGAGAAGAATATAATATGTTCTGTGATCTTCATGATCGGAACAGTTCCTGTATTTCACGGTAAATCCATGGATATTGTGGGCTCTACCGGACGCCGATGTGTATCGCTCCTCATTATCTCCTGATCTGTTGCTGTAATTACTTTCATTTCCCTTGATATTTAATTACACCCGCCGAAATTTTTCTGAAAAAGAAAAACAATTTTTATCAATACTAAAGTGACGTTTCACAGAATAGCAACCCTGTATAGAAATTTAGCAACCCAGTATGGGGCGCTAAATTTGGAAACTCACGGCTAATTTTGAGTTGCGTTCTTATTTTACATTCCCGTTTAGATACTACCGGTGTAGAAGTGGGTCCCTATATAGGGCCCGGAAATAGCGATAGGGACCCAGATGGGGACTCCCGTGGAGGTGCTCTAAGTAACATATCACTCATTCTGAGAAAAACGAAGTTAAAGTTGAAGAAATGATTTTTTAATATGTATTAAATATAAACACATTTTTATGTTCCTGTTTCTTCTAGAAGCAAGGAATACCATATATTTTGCTTGAGCAATCGACAACATTCGATTTTATGTTAAACTTTCTGCGTAAACTACAAAAACGTTAGTTAGGACATTTTGTTACTTGTGCTGTACATTGGACATGTAACATTGGACGTTTCATATCGACTCTTGTTACATTGGTTTTTTTTAAATTTTATTCGTGTTTATGTTATTTGGACCTTTGGACTAGATAATAATTCGAAATTCGGAGAATCTCGTGTCAGTTAATTAATACTAAAGTCACACGTCGTCGCACGTTGCTTTCACTCTGGCAGCTTATAGGCACAATGCTCAAGTAGCGTTTTCTTAAAGTCACGTGCATGCAGCGTTAAAATAACGCAGGTGTGCGTCGGCACGGCGATGCTGCGTTACCGTTTTTTCCGATGCTAACCTGTGTCTTTTTAACGCTAAGTGCACGCCGCGTTGAAAAAATGCTACGTGGGCTTCGGCCCTTATTTCTCAACTGGAACATTTCTGCATTGCAGCGTAGTATTTATGCAGTACTTCTACAATTATTTACTACGACGTCTCTAAGATTAATTACCATATTTGGCTAATTACCATGCAGAGCTGAATAGCTAATTTGATTTGACCATTAGGGCCAAAATGAAGCCATTGAGTTCGAATACAATGGTAATGAATTATTAGCAGTGGCTGGTTTCCTACCCGCCGCTGCCAGTATCCAGGCACTAACATATACGCGCAAATAGCCAGCCTGAGTTAACCACCAGAAATGTGTATGGCGAAATTCATCTAAGGCGGGATTTCTCAAAAGTAGGAACTTTTCACGAAAAACTATTTAGTACCAGTTGTGTAGAAAGGTGTCAGCTGCTATGACTACCAAATATTTTTTTGATGTAGGTGCCTAATATTGAGACATCGAACCTTAAATGCCTTTCTCCATACTGATTTCAGAAAATTAACTCCTAGTGTGCCACTGTAAGCACGTTCAAAGTAGGTGATTCATTGCTTCGATATAAAACAGGAATATTAATTGACTTACTTGAGTTTGGGTCATCATAGAAGCGATGTAGCATGAGCGAAATATACATAAGATATTCCATCTAATGTTCTGTGACATGAAGAATCTTCCTAGAATCATCCTAGAAAACTGGTATCATAATAAATAGAACACTAGTTGAAGAACATCATACTTACCAGTTGATTTAAAAACTATTAATTCGCAATTTACATACATAAATCACTTGCAAGTTGATATTTTCATCAAAGTTTCTTACTCGAACAAAACGACCAATGTACAATTTTGAATTGTTTTGTTTTTGTTGTTACTTCAGACGTTTTACGACAGACAACTCAAACGTCTTATGTAACAGCAAAACTTTTTTAATGCGATGTTGTACATTGGACATTTTATTTTATTTTACATCGCCGCGACGGCGACAACTAGTCGCCGCGATTCTATCGTTGGTTCGCTGCAGGCAATGTTTTATTTACGCTTCCATACCAACGGCGACAGAATCGCTGTCGCCAAGCGATAGAATCGCGTCGCGACTGTCGCGTCGCGTGTGTTTGGGGGAACCTTTATTTAGCTTTTATTTATAAAATGCGATTGCCGCTGTTTATTTGGAATGTAAGGTAAATTCCTATACAGTGGACTTTCTATCAACAGTGGACCATCTTAATTTGAATGCATAGTGATCAAGGAATGTAATTGTCGCTGAAAAATGCAAAAAACAAGCGACAAAAGAGAATAGCGATAACTCTTTGTCCCCATCTGCAGAGAATAAAGACATTGTTGCGTTCCATTTTATTTGCAACAAACATGGAGAGGTAATTGTTGTGAACTTTTCAAACTGCGATAACTTGTTTATTTTAGAAGTAAAACGCAAATCATGTCAACACTAGACCTGTGCGCCGCCGCGCCACGCCGCCGCCGCCGCCGACGATTTTGGGTCGGCGCACCGCCGATCATAATTTGGCCACGCCGGTGACTAATCGCAATAAAAAAAACAATTAACTCAAGTCGAGTCGAGCCAAGCACAAGATTCATTGTCTCGGCCTAATAATTGAGATCGAAATACGTATCTGTGAAGAAATACAGCGTTGTAGAGTTAATTGGAATAGTACTAAACTAGTCTTATGGAAGTCAAAATTCAATTTCAAATCTACCTCAAGCTATGGTGTCCCTAGGTCAGTGTAGTGACATACATTGTCTTGGTTAATTAACAGGTTGGTTGATTAGTTTGAGAGTTTGAATGAGGATTTATCTATTATAATAATACATAAATTGTTAAACTGATCTTTGGAATGTGTTAAGCCAAGGCCTCATTTAGTCGGGCACCTAAACGTGTAGGTGACTCGCAAAATGGGTTTGTTGTGGAGCCTGGATACATGCCCAAAGCGTCCCCATTCTTGAAGGATCTGGCATTGGTGCAGAAAAATTATTGCAGTTAAGAAATTTAAGTTGCACATTAGTTATTTTGACAATTTTTTTTTTATTTCCATCAACTTATTTAATCAGTTTTCTTTGTTTTAAGATTTGTGCTATTAGGATAACTGGCTTATAAGGCGAACTGATTTAACAAAATAATTAAATCCCAACTGTTAATGCTTTACCGATTTTTTTTGTTCCGACTCCCGAGTAAGTAATTCATATTTTGAAATCAATTTCTGAACATAACTGACAAAACCACTTGCTGAGCATCAGCAAAGCAAATATTGCTGAGCAAATATTACGAGCATCAGTTAAAAACGCTACCCAGACGTAACCCAGAACTGGGGTGTTGTCGCCTCGCTGAATAGTATTTAATCAAATTATTTAGTTAAAACGTCAGGTATTTTCAAACATAACGAAAATTTAATTTTATTTTATTGTCTTGAAATTATTTAATACTGTATTATAAAAGCCTTATTGTGAAATTCCTGGAATTTCGGAGGATATGCGAAGAAGTATCGTTCCAACATTCATTTATGAATTCCTTCGAAAAATACTCCAGAAATTAGTTCGGAAATAAATCAAGAAATTTATTTGATAATTCCTTCAGATATTCCTCCGAAAAGTTCCTTTTAAAAAGCCTTAGAAGATTATTTTAGGAATTCTTCCTATTTTTTGGGTATTCCTTCGGAGATTCCTTACAAAATTTCTCCGAAAATTCCTCAAGAATTTTCATTACGGATTTCTTCAGAAAATCCTTTACGAATTTCTTTCGGAAATTGCTTAAGGAATGCTTTCGGATTTTTTCCACGAATTCCTACAATCTCCTTCGGAGACTCCTTGAGGAATTCCTTTGGATGTTTCCTTAGCAATTCCTGTGAAAATTCCTTAAGGAATTCCTTAAAATATTCCATTCGTTCTTTTAAGAATTTCTTCGGAATTTTGTTGAGAATTTCTTCGAAAATTTTTCCTTTTGAAATTGTTTCGGCATTTATTTCATGAATCGCTGGAAAAAGTTTTTCTAGATATTCATAAGGAATTAATTCAAATTTTGCCTAAGGAATTTCTTCAGAACTCCTTCCAGCAACTCCTTTAAAAAAATCTTCGGGAATTCTTCCGGTACTTCCTGCAGGAATTTCTTCAAAAATGCCTTCATCTTGCCTAAAGTCTTTGTTTGTTTGTTGTTTATTTTTGGATTTTTTTTTTTCGAAAATTCAATAAGTAACAACGTCGCCAACAATTACATTTTCAATAAATTTGATAAAAAAAAAAATCTGGAGAAATCTCTTGGTGGTTTTATGATAATCTTTTAAAGAAGTCCCTGGAGGAATATCCGAATGAATTCCGGACGGTATTTTTTTGTTGTTTAAGAAATAAAATTCTGGAGGATTTCACAAATAAGTTTTTGGGGGCGTTTTTAAAGAAATTTGTGTTGGGTTTAGTGCAGCAATTTCCAAATAAACTTTTTAAGGGATTCCCAAAAGAGAACCTGAATGGATTTTCGAAAATGATTCCTAAAGGAACTTCTAAAAGATTTTTTGAAGGTAAAATACTTCCCTAAAGAATTCCTAAAGGAATTTCCAGAGGAATCGATAAAGGTATTTTTGAAGGATTTTATGAAGGAATTCTCAAAAGAAATTACGGAGAAAATCCTAATAGAATTTCAGAGAAGATTCCTACTGGTTTTTCTGATGTAATTCCTAGGTTTCTCCAAAAATTCCTTTGGAATTTTTCTCAGTAATTTATTCGCAATTTCCTCCAGAGATTCCTTTGAAGATTCGTCCAGGAATTCCTAAGGAAATTGCCTCAAAAAGTTCTACAAAAACTCCTCCGTAAACGAGTTTCAGAAAGTTCTTCGGAATTCTTTCGGATATTTCTTAAAATTTATACGTATTCCTTTGTTTAAGAAAATCTTAGGAAATTCGTTAAAATTCGTTCTTTTAGAAATTCCTTTGAAAATTTCTTAGGAAATTGATTTAGGAATTGCTTCATAAAATCTTTTAGGAATTCTCTTGGATATACCTTCCGAAAAACATTCGCAAATTCCTTTTGAAATATCGACGGAAAATATTTTAGAATTCCTCCAAAATTCCTCCAGGAATTCATTTACAGATTCCTTCGGAAATATGTTTAGTCATTGAAAGTTTGCTTAGGAATTTGTTCGCAAATTAATACGGAGGATTATTTTAGGAATTCCTTCGGATTTTTTTAGAATAAAAAACGTTGAAAATTCTATAGAAATTCCTCTAGGGCAAATATTATATATTAACAATATAGTCCACTCTTGTTAAAAACAGGCGAACGCGACTAAAGCGCACTCTAACGGATGGCGGTCGAACTATCGAATCAAAGCAACGCGTGGAGGTACATCATTGCTTCTATATCATCGAATAGAAGCGCATCGTTGCTTCCAAAGCAATAAAAACAAAACAAAATGTTAAACGTCATGCCACACATTCGATTATCCAGAGCCACCGTGAGTAGTTCGTGAGCTCCCTCTTCCCAAATAACATGATCCGATCATCATCCCGGCAGGTTTTATCAAATGTGTTTGCTGAGGAATCGGTTTCATATGCGAACATTTGATACTATCGCATATGGAAATGCCCGTAATAATAGTCCAGTGCCCCGAATGAACTCAATGACGTTTGAGCAGTGCCGTGATTACTAAAAATGAAAGCTTTTTGATACATCGAATTAATTTCAAATGAATTTCGGCCCCGCCCAAACGTCAAATAATAGACCATAACCTTTTTACCAGCTCATGGAGCAACTATCAAACACATGAAGGTAATATACCAAACAAAAATGAACCGTAGGTGAACTAACAGAAGACGTTAATGGCCGGCATCCAGATAATTCAAATATTACCCAGCAGAATGATTAAATATTACACAACACAGCAGCATAATCTTAAATATATATATTTATTCATACTTAAAAATAACTAGGAAAGCATTGGGAGTTATCGATGCTGCATAGGGGAGTCGTTAATGAGTCAGCAAGCATGGATAGAGAATTGTATATGAGGAACTCAGAAAAAAAAATCATTTTGAATGCTTGAGTTTCTCTGGTACCCCCATTTTGACTTCATTTTCGCTCCAGTGTTCCGCATGTTCGTTTCTGATTCAGGCCCATCCGTTTTCGGGTTCTAGCTAGCGAGGGTAAGCCCGCGATATCTTACCAGATCATCATCTGTTAGATTTTTGTAATCCCTTTCCAAAACGAGGCAATTGCATATATAGCACTAGGAGCACCAGAATCGTCGAAACATTTGCTCAGGATACCACATTTTCAAGTGTTCCGGAGGCCGAGGCTCCCACCTGTTCTACCGGGGTTTCAAGGAATTCGTTTTTTGCACAGAAACCCTTCTAGGGTAACAAAAGACCAAATCGTTAGAAACAAAACCAAATCGGAGGAACTGCTCCCACCAACAAACTCGAAAAGTGAGTTTATTATGAAGCAGTGACATTTCAATAATAATTGAAAATCAGAGGTTGCTTGATAGTTTTTACTGAAATGGTCCGACTTTTCACCACCAGTATGCGCTGCTATAATAAAAAAGTTGTTCGCTAATGGCATGTATGTGATATTGAAGAGTGGACTATCTTGTACTTTGAAATTTTTGTCTAGAGGTTCCTTGGTAAGTTATTTGACAACTTTTCCTGAAATTCCTATAGGAATACTTTCAGTACTACCTTAAAGAATTCCTTGGGAATTTCTACAGGTAATCCTTTGAAAATTCTTTGGTAACTTTAGAAAGAAGTTCTTCGACATTTCCCTCAATAATTCCTTCACAACATTCTCCATTTCTTTTGCTTTTTTCGGGAATCACTTCAGAAATTAATTCAAAGAAATTTCTTCGGAAATTACTTTTGGGAACCATTCGGAAATTCTTCTAAAAATTCCCTAGAACATTTTTTCGAAATTTACTGAAAAAATTCTTTCTGATTTTTCTGCGGGAATTCCTTCGGTTCCCTAATGTAAACTATTTTTGAAATCGGTGCTACCGGGCAAAATTATAAAAAACCTATACATATAATAAGCAAGGCCTGCATGCCCAAACCTTTGTTCCTTATGACATTAAGCAAGGTTTTGTATTTTCTTGGTGTGATTTGTGGGAAATGAGTCGTGGGATCAATAATGAATCTTACACTAAGTTCTTTCGAAAATTCCTTCAAAAATTTTGCAAGAAATGACTTTTCCTGAAATTCCTATAGGAATACTTTCAGTACTACCCTAAAAAATTCCTTGGGAGTTTCTACGTGTAATCCTTTGAAAATTCTTTGGTAACTTTAGAAAAAAGTTCTTGGACATTTCCCTCAATAATTCCTTCACAACATTCTCCATTTCTTTTGCTTTTTTTTCGGGAATCACTTCACAAATTAATTCAAAGAAATTTCTTCGGAAATTGTTCGGAAAGAATTATGAGCTTCTTGAAAGTAGGCTTTCGAGCATCTTAAAAAGAGCCTTCCGAGCTTTTTGAAAGAAGGCTTGTGACCTTCTTAAAGGGAGGCTTCTTTTGCATCTTGAAAGGACGCTTCTGAGCCTCTTGAAAGTATGCTTCCAAGCTTCTTTAAAGAAGAATTCCGAGCCTCTTTAAGGGAGGCTTCCGATTCACTTAAAAATAGGCTTTCTTTTTTCTTTTTGAAAGAAGGCTTCCGAGCCTCTTGAAAGGAGCTTCTGAAAGTATGCTTCCGCACCTCTTGATAAGAGGCTGCTGAGCCCCTTGTAAAGAGGCTTTCGAGCCATTCGAGCCGCCATTCAGGCTTTTGAGCTTCTTAAAAGGAGGCTTCCTATGCATTTTTAAAGGATGCTTCTGAACCTCTTGAAAGTATGCTTCCAACCCACTTGGAAGAAGAGTTCCGAGCCTCTTGAAGGGAGGTATCCGAGGCTCTTGAAAGTAGGCTTCCGGACTGCTTAAAACGAGGCTTCCAGGCCTCTTGAAAGGAGGCTTTCGAGCCTTTTGAAAGAAGGTTTTCGAGCTTCTTGAGAGGAGGCTTCCAAGCCTCTTGAAAGAAGGCTTCCGAGCCTCTTCAATGGAGGCTTCCGAGCCTCTTGAAAAGAGCCTTTTGAAAAGAACCTTCCGAGCCTCTTGAATGAAGGCTTCCAAGTTTTTTGAAAAAGGCTTCCGACCCTCTTGAAAGGATCCTTCAGAGATTTTTGAAAGAAGGCTTCCGAATCTCTTAAAACGAGGCATCCGGGTCTCTTGGAAGAAGACAAAGGCCTCTTGAAAGGAGGCTTCCGAACCTTTTGAAAGAACCCAGTCAACACAAAATCATATATGATGCAGCATAAGATGCTAGAGTGGAGACGATATACGTACATGTTGTATGGGGAAGTACCTATATCGCCTCCACTTTAGCATCTTATTCGGCATTGTATACAATCTTGTGTTGACTGGGAACATCTTCTGAACATCTTGAAAGGAGGCATTCGAGCTGCTCTGAAGAAGGCTTCCGAGAAGCGTAGAAGAATGCTTCTTATTCTATTGCCACAAAGCAGCCGAGCTTTTCTGTAAAAAAAAGCCTTCATGCCTCTCAAACGAAGTCGTCCTAACCTTTAGATTCTAGACTTTAGTTCTAAGCCATGTTTCTATCATATTTGTCAACATTTTGCTTCGATCAGGTAGATAAATATTTTTTTAAATTTGCTTTTTGTCCGATTGTTTTGTTTTGTTCAGCAACCCTTCATACGCTGTTCTGGTTTAGGAGGGCAGGGTTCAATTGGCTTTGATTTTCTGATCGCCATGCATATTATGTACAAGACAAAGTTTTGAAATAAAATATACACAATTATCAAAACTTTTTCAAAAAGCTCCGATTGGAATTGAAATACGTCCGCCATTATGCATTTTTGCCCGAGGTACCCCCTAGGGCCAGTGAAGGTACCCCCAGGGGTACATGTACCCCAGGTTGAGAACCGCTGTTCTACGGTTTTACCTGTGGTTTTACTAAAGGAATTTCCCAACGAGAACCTTAATGGTTTTTGAAAAAAATGCCTTCATGGAGTTTCCGTAGAATTTCTTATAGGGTTTACAAAGGAATTTCTAATGAAACTTAGAAAAAAATTGTAGTTTCCTCCGGAAATCCCTTCAGGAACTCCACGAAGAACTTTTTTGGCATATTTTACCAACTGTTGAGGAAAATATTCAATTTGGTTGGTCATCGTGCCAAAGTCTTTTAGTTATGTTGATCATATATTGAGATTTGTGCATACCAAAAAGGCGAGGTGGGAAGTAAACTGTCCATTGTGGTTGTCATTAGTGGACTCCATCGTGAATGCCCTTCCAGGATCTCTAAGGGTCACAGCAGGTGAACGAAGTAGCACTGCAAATTCTCTAAATATACTAGATACGCAGCCGCTCAAACATTGCCCAATTGTATGTGTAACTCAAAGAATAGTAGTTAGAATTTTTCTGAAATTTAGATATATTGAGAAGTAAATCGACTGGAGTTTATCAAAATCCTGAATTGGGAAAACTTTTGGAAAAAATATTAACAAATTAGTCCTATGACACCGAAGTCTAATTCTCAATACTGCTCAAGGGTTACGAAAAGTGAAGCAGGATTCGTTGTTAAATTTTGATTCATCAAAATCAGAGAATAATAAAATAGTTTTAATTTAAATAAGGCATTCGAAACGACTGAAAATAGTTTTTATGTAGAAATTTTGGCTATCTCAGTCTTTAAAACCATTAAACGATTAGCGTTTTACTCTGCCCGACGTTTCGGCCATTGGATGTGGCCTTTTCAAGGGAAAAACTATATTTTTTGAGAGAATGTTTTGTTACAATGTTGCACAGTTTCAGTTACTTAATCTAATCTTACTTGGTCAATCGTTTTTGTCCTAATTTACATGTCGTTCTGGGTGTCGTATGGTCATAGTATTGGCTTCTAAATGTGTCAAATATTAGTATTTAGTTTATATACATTGTTTTATGAGTAAATTCTTACTTTTGCGGTGGTTTTAATTTGAATAACATTTTGAGATCAGGTACTTATTAGTGTCGCTGGTAATTTACTATGGAATGTGTGTTTGATGATCGACAAACATAGAATATTTCAATTTTAATCCACTGAAGTCGATTTTTATACGGGCGATTCGTACGGTGTGAATCAAAACCACGTGAATTCAAAAATCCGCGTTAAAATTGATTTTTTCATCCACGCCGGTTCACGCCGCCGCCGCCGCCGCCGATAAAAGCCAACGGCGCGCCGCCGTGGCAAAAGTGACCACTACGCCGCCGCCGCCGATTATATGACCGGCGCACAGGTCTAGTCAACACATGGTTAAGTTTATGTCTAATCTATGATAACTGATACTAATTTAACAAAAACATCATCGGAAACCGACTACTTCTCAAAATGCGTGGCAGGCGATAATTGTCCTATTCTGTTGCATTTTGGGACAAACGCTTATTGCGAGTTGAGTTTGTCCCAACATTTACAAGAGAGGATAATGTCGTTGTCATTGGCAATGTTGTTATTTTACATTCCTTGATTGTGATAATGTGGACTTTTTTTAATGAAATTTTATTATTAGGGGAAACTGGACACACATGATCCCCACTTTTTGTTTAGCATATTTCTCGATGTAACATGCACAGATTTGCACGCTTCTTTATGGACTTGATAAAGAATTTAATTATCTTTTCAAAAACGTCATTGGAAGCCATTATTTGTTCATGAAAGTAATCAAAAAATCGATTTTGCTGAAAGATAGAAAATTTGGCATTTTCAAAACTTGCGGGAGACTTGATCCCCATATAGGGGGAAATTGATCCCGTTATGAGCTGACCATGTTTAGGTTCTTCCAAGTCTAATGAAAGGATGAATTGGTCTAGCCTCAAATCCTAACAATTCTTCATAGTCTGTCGTAATAGCAGTCGTACGAAATTTAAATAATGTTGGTATTAAATAAGGCAAGTTTTTTGGTTCTCGAATAGAGTGATAGTGACAGATAGAATGTCTGCTATAGCAACAAAATTGGCATAGTGATGATGATTTATCTGCAAACCATTCACTCCATTAAAAGACAGTGGTCATATCACGACAACCATGATGTGCCCAAGAGGATCTCGTTTTGTGATTGATACAATTATGATTCCAAAAATGGTTGATCGATACATAAATATATCTTTGTAATTTTAGAATCCAATTTTTTTATTAAATTTAATTTTTTTAAGAAAATAGGCCACAGTGCGAATGCCATGGCAAATGGTAAATATCCCTGAGTACCTGTTTTGAGATCAATAAAAAACTTGTGATACATCTAGATCGCCAGACTATTTACTACTAATACCACAACCGTAATCATACCAGGATGGTGACTTCATATATCAATATGGTACTATCACGCATCATCATTTTTATAGTGTGTGTTATTATTACACAAATGCGACTTCTCTTAAACAACTGACTAAAAGTTGTTGAATGTGCCTATTATTGAAAAATTATTTAAGAAGATTTACAAATAAATGGTGATTGTAAGCAAACTTCTCCTAGCTCAAAAGGAAAGAATTTAGTACCAGATAGAACAATACTGATTTTAAGCCCTGTGATTTGTTGAGTATTTTTAAAGCCTAATTTATACACTTTTTCATAGAAAATGATGTTAAAATGCATTTTATAAAGCTAATAAAAAATAAGTATGTTCAACTACATTTTCTTCTGGTTAATGAAATAAGGCTGTTGAGAAATTCAAATTGCGCGTCTGATTGACAAAATTAAATAGAAATAAATTTGTTTATACTTTTTAACTAGAAAAGAATTTTAACAGATCGATTAGTTACATACAATACAATAATATGCAAGGGTATAAAACAAACGCCTTAATATATGCAATTTCGGGATCAAGTGTGTCCAAACTGTGGGGGATCAAGTGTGTCCATGTTGAGTATTTATCTTGTTTTGTTTTTTGTATTCAATGGAAAATAAGCAATAGTTAATTGAATGAATTTATTCAATTCTACAATGATAAAACTTTGTTCAGTAAAAGTTTGGTACGTTTTGGTTGGACATATCCAAAGTTATTAAACTTTTATCTTTTGAAGAAAAAAAGGATTGAGAATGCTCAAATAATAAAACCTCTCTAAAACCCATATACATAACGTAACTAATATAAAATGTTACTCAGATTCAATAATCTATCTAACGGATCCGTTTGCACATATCACTGTTATAAAAATGTGATTAGTTTTCGAGAAAACAGGGGGGGATCATGTGTCCCCGGGGATCATGTGTGTCCAGTTTCCCCTACTATTAGGCTAGCATGTATGCATTACGACCATAATAGTAATATTCCTTTCAATCGCGTTTAGCTGCCACGGCAGAGTCAAACGGCATTATTTTCAAGCACGAACCTTGTATTTATGTTTGTGAGAAATCTTGGTGGTTCTTCACTTGGTGTGAGGTTAATCTTGCAACTATAAGGGCCGATGCACATGGAGCGCTTTTCAAGCTGCGTTGACGTATACGTATGCTTTATTCCATTTGATGCTGGGTACCTTGGGTAGACGCGGCGTGCACGCAGCTTAAAAAACCACTACGTGAACATCGGCCCTAACATGAAGAAAACGCGTTTTCAAAATTGAAGAATATAATATGATATATAATTAAGCATGTAGCGTGTAGCATGGATTGAATACGTGTACTCTACTCACCCAAATGTGATTAATAACAATAGACAAAAAAGACCTATATACAATTTTTAAGTTTCCCGATATTGAAGTTACATTGGACATTTTGCATGCACTTATAATAAAAGGTCCAATGTAACAGTTGTACTTAGTTCTACAGAGCATACACATTGGTCCTTTAGTAAATGTTTAATTCTCCCAGCACATCATAAGAATTCTTGCATGGGTGTTCGTGTGTTACAAAGATGAATAAAAAAGCTTTCATGTGCAATGTTCAACTCGATTTTTCAAAAATTGTTACTTAGGTCCTTTTGAAAAGTTAAGCGAGATTTCCTCCATAATTCCTCCAGCACTTTCCGTGGGGGGTTTTCCAGAAATTTCCCGGTGAATGCCTCAAGAAATTACCCAAAGAATTTCCCACAATTTCCCACTGTCATTTATCTTATATTATTTATATATATATATATATATATATATATATATATATATATATATATATATATATATATATATATATATATATATATATATATATATATATATATTTATCTTATATATCCTGGAATTTCTCCATGAATTTTTCCACGAATTCCACGGAAATTCCCCAGGAAATACTCTAACTTACCCAAAATTTTCCCGGAAATGCTATAGATAATCCTTCCAAAAACATTCTTCAAAAATGTCTTCAGAGATGCTCCCGGAGTTTGTTTCAGTGAGTATTTTAAACAGAGTTCCTCGAAGAATTTCAGAATTTATTGTAAAAATTCGTGATGGAATTCCTGGACAAATTCTCTTAATAATTTTTGGTATTTAGGCATTTAGATGGAGAGATATTTTAATAAATTCTTAAAATAATTTCTAGAGCAATTATTGATAGAATTCTCGGAGAAATTGTCGAAGAATCGCTTTGAGGAGTTGAAATTCCAGGCAAAATTCATAAAGACTCATGTAGGAAGTATCGCATTATCAGGCAGTGCTCATAAATCTTCATTTTTTTCTTCTGCTATAATCGCCGTTGGAATACGTAAATCCTTATTTTACCAATAGATAGAGATTGAGTTGCATAAATGTGATACATATGGACATCTTCAAGGAAATAAAATCAATACAACATTCATCACCTTCTCCATAGATTTCCTTGCTGAAAATTGTCATTTGGGCGCCCCTCGTAAGGACTCGACATCGTTTCACATGGTCATTGCAAGCCACCGTTTATTTTTTGAGCATAATCAATGACTTTTAAGTAAACCGGGGTTACTTAGTGATGAGCTATTTTTCAGTAAGCTTTCAATAATCAATTCCCAGTCGACGATTTCTATACTCAGGAATAAACATTTTTGAAAAAGCACACTCAAAATAAAGCGTTTATGAATTCGTTAACTAGCAAGTCCGCAGGGAAATTTGAGTCACAGTTTCGGAAACACCAGTCACGTTTTCTTTAACGTTCTGGAAAACGTGACCTCAATCAAGGTGTATTTTTGCTGCTTCACGAAATCAGGAACGCTTTTTTTTACGTGAATAATTATTAAAATCGCGAAAAACCAATTGCTAGCCAACCGGCAAAACAAGAATACGCTTTAAGAGAAGTAGAATTAAGCATAGGTTTCTTATTCGAATAAAAGTCTTCATTATTTTATTTATAGCTTCTGTCATTTGTCATGTTTCATGAAACATGATATAGAAAAACTATTAACAAATAAAGTGTACCCCAAAACCACTCTAGCCCCACTTTTCTCTATTGCTCCCAGCGTATTGCATATATTCACCCTCTTACTGGACCATTTGTATCTCCCACTGAAAATATCAGACTGGTTCAGTTCTCTTCGAAGCCCTTGGTTTTTTTTTTAAGCAATCTGTTTCAGATTATGAATAACGGTGGCGGAATTCTGAACAATAATTTCTAATACTAGAAACATATGTCAAGAAATTATTTAACTATCTTTTAACTTAGTGATTATCGAAAATTAACAGTAATTCCTATGAGGGGTTGATTTTCCTGAATCTCGATTATCCAGATAACATTGAATTAAATTGTATCACAACACTGTCTTTTTATTAGAATATATCGCATTTTCAACCTTTAGCGTAAGAAGCCTGTTACTTGTTACAGCACCAAAAGCCAAAAAAAGTGAAAAGAAACATTATAGGGCAAAAATACAAACAGTCCATTTCTGTACCAGTCAACAGCGTATCAGTTACTCAAAAGTCGCCGAATGATAACTAGCGTAGGTACAGCATGTGTCCTAACCGCGGACCCAACTGTGGACGAATTGCAACGTGGTGTATCCTCGAGGTTTTCGGTTGCTGTTCTACTGCAACCAGAACATATGCAAATTGGTATCCGAGTCTCTAATTCAGAGATTTTCATAAGTGCATTAGAGACATCGATTCATTCGATAGGGGCTTCTTGCAACAGTTTCATCATATGTGTTTTCGGCTTTAAAGCGGCAGTAGCGGCGTGGCTATCTCTGGCGCGCGGTTGGTCCAACGACGAACGACGATGGTGGCGGCAGTGGCGGTGATCCGATGCGCCAAAAGCGGAAAACGCTTTCAACGATTATTTCGGGCCCATCGACGGCGGCGCGGCCGCAGATGGAAGAAAAAAACCGTGAAAAAAACATTTCAGCGAATATGTTGTGAGCATAACTCTTTCGGATTCCTATACTTCGTGGCTGGCCCCCGTTCTGGATTATGAATTTGTAATAACGCCGGCACCAGCCAGCCGGAGGTAGATGCCGCAGTCCGACGGAAGTGAAACAAGAGACGTGCATTTTAGGATACAAGGAATATTTGAGCAGACATGTATATCATCTTTGGCAAACATTCGTGGAATGTTAATGATACTTTTTTTTTCTCTACTATCGTGGAGTCAGTTGGAATGGCGACATGTGCGGTAACCACACGATACGGTTGGCGGGCGCCGACTGACAGATTTCGAAGATGCAATCGTGTCATTGGGCGCCGGTCTGCCATTACCGACAAGATCAAACGTGTGGGAATAATTGGAGAGTGGGTTCTTCAAAGAAATGTCCTTTGATGTGCGATCAGGTTACACGAAAAACTGTGAAAGTGTTGTTTGCAACTTGTAAATATTGAGTTGAGAGTGCTCAATTGCCTCTGAAAGGTTTCCTACTACTTATGATATCGAAAATAAAAGAATGCTACACTACACTACAATACGCAAAGTAAAAATCTTTCCTCTGAATAACCCCAATAAGTCACTCTGAACAGCTCACAGGTGGCCAATAAGCACACAGTTTGTTTTTATGAAACTTTAAATAGCTCCCTGATGTATATTTTTTAGTGTTCAGCGTAGTTATGCAATATGCAAAATCCTAATTAAAGATAAAGCTTAATTATTTATTCCTTTCAATATTGTTCAATGTGCAATAATCCTTTCAATAAAATAAAAATCAAGCAGAAGAAATTTAAAAGAAATCTCTTCAAAACATAATCTTTAGTGAGATTTATAATTTTTCGTTTGTGTTCATGAGTTGCCACTTCCCATAAATTACATCAATATACATTCGACATGTTGTTAATATTGTTAGTGTTCCATTAAACATTACAATTCTTAAAAGAGTTTTCCATATCCTATTGCATTTAGGTTTCCATATTAAAAAATGTTCGTGTCTATAAAACTTCAATGCAAAGTTAAATGAAATGGTTTTCTCAGATGAAAAAATATATATTTTCATTCCAACTCATGAGAACTTATTCAACAATTCTAGAAAAACAAACAACAGACATTGAATCCAACCCCTTCTCAACTAGAATGATGATTACACTCAATGTTTGACACACCAATATAAATTTATGGCGTTCTCTACCATAAAACATCACACTCTGAACGAAATGTTTTTCAGGGATGTAGAGTAAATAAACCATTACTGTTTGCATGTATGAAATCTGATTCCTTACTGCATGTAGGTCATTGGAATACGCTGGCACGAAACAAATGGGCCACGTGCTTCGCTAATCCTCAAAAATACACAAACTCAACAAAAACAAGCAGTAAGCTGTACCATGTCCCACATGTCTCCAATAAACAAACGTTCAGGACGATTTCATGTTATAAACAATTTTCCTCGGAGATGCAGCCTCATAAATCAATCCAAAAACAAAATCTCTTAGCTCTTGGCACCGCCAGGAAGCTGAAGTACTATCCAAAAAAATAATACACTTGACGCTCACCTGCAGTCACACCCGCACCTGCTACCGACTGGCGACAATCGGAGCGATTTTTGTCTTTGTCGATCACCTTCAATCGTGTCTACAAACCACCTCAGCATGGGTCCTTTGATGCCATGGGATACCGTCGTCAGGATATGCACTACCGTGCTGATATCGAGATTTCGAATCGAAATCACAAAAAACAGCCGACCCTGTAGTGGTTAGGCAGACATTAGTTGTCCGGAAAACTTTCGATTTTTTCCCATTAATCCTTTTATCGAACTTCTTTATGATATCCTGTCCTATATGGTAGAGTGAATTTGGAATTGTGCTAAATATCCAAAAAATAAAACAATGCTCTACCACGATGATTAAATATTAATAAGATTAAAAAGGTGAAAGGGACAAATGGTCAAAATAGACAAAAAACTGAAACGGAGCGAATCAATCTCGCGCCAGAGTTGCCCTACACAGATGACATAAAATTTGCTCTTTTATTTTTCCCAGTTTTTACAATTAAATAAAATCCATTCAGTAAGTACAACTAATATGTGGATGTTTTAGTTTTCTAAATGTCACTTCGATCTATCAAAATGGCGCACGCCGCACATCAAATACTCCGGCAAATACACGCCGGTGTATTTTGAATGCTCTAAAATTGTTTAGTATGAATCAATTCCAATAAAAATGTCCGCATATGGAAGACTTTTTTAGGTTTTCAAGGATTATATCTCCATAGAAATTATGTCCTACTGGTCTTCGGAAGGTCAATGGATCAAGATCAAAAATAAATGTTAAAATGAAAAATTAAAAATTAAACTCCTCGGGTTTGTAGTTTTGAATGCTTTGATAATCCTCAACATTTTCTAAAAATTTTATTGTTGCCCCCTCAAATTATTATTTTTGGGCAAAAAAATCCGAAGGGTAGGACATAATTCTTTTTTAAATATTTGTATCGACCTAATTGGTTTAGAAACTAGACGAACCAGCCCGATCTTGCTCGGGTTGTTGTTTCCGATCTGTTAATCGTTTAGTTGATTGCAGCGTCGCACTCGCTAATAAAGACAACAAAATAGAAAACATTATAGATTTCAGTTCGAGCCTCATGGTTATCGTAACAGAACTCATCAGAAAGTAGTGTGTTTACATTTGACCCAAAATATTTACCAATTTTGGTTGTATTTCACATGTGCTATTTGTTAGGGCGCTTCGCACTTCTCATTTTTTACAGTTAGAAATGAAAAATGACGAATGAAAATTGAGACGTCTCTTTTCTCACCCCTAATTTCTTACTTTTCAAATGACCTATTCAGTCAAATGTCCTATTCGGTCAAATGTCCTATTCGGCCAAACAACCCTTTCGGCCAAACAACCCTTTCGGCCAAATAACTCTTTCGGCCAAACGACTCTTTCGGCCAAATGACTTTTTCGGCCAAATGACTTTTTCGGCCAAATGACCCTTTCGGCCTAATGACCCTTTCAGCCAAATGACTCTTTCGGCCAAAATACCCTTTCGGCCAAATTACCCTTTCGACCAAATTACCCTTTCGGCCTAATACCTCTTTCGGCCAAACGACCCTTTCGGCTAAATGACCCTTTCAGCCAAATGATTTCTTCCCCGTTGCAAACATATGTAACTCAAGACATTACAAAAAACTGTGCAAAAAATTAGAATCATAACTATATAATTTTATAATTTCCCGCATTATTCCCGTTTTTTCGGCTTTTTCCCTGAACACCCTTTTCCCTTTGGACACCCTGCACACATTGGGCTTACGAGCTCGACCGACAATTGTCATAAACACTGCCAACTAGAGGTGTACGCCGGTCCGATATTCGTCGGCGGCGGCGTTTGTCAGAATTCTGGTCGGCGGCGGCGGAGTTTTCGGCGTCAAGCCGAAAGCCATTTCAGTCGGCGGCGTGAATCGGCGTGGCGATTTTTTCCTCACGTTTTTCTAAGATTTTTTTTTGCATTTTTTCGGGATATTTTCATGACATTGAAAGAATAATTTTTTGAATTTCGCATGAAAAATCTATAAGTTTTTTGCAAAATTTGGAAAATATTTTCGGATTGTTTGAAGTTTCGAGAAATCTTTGGAATTACCAAGAGAATTTAATTTGAATTCCCAAATAAAATTGATTGGAATTTCTTCAGAACATTATTGACAATGGTAGTAGACGAGCTCGGTGGTCTAGTGGCTACCGCTTCTGCCTTATAAGCAGGAGGTTGTGGGTTCAATTCCAGGCTCGTCCCTCTCCAACTTTGTATTTCTATCTCAGTTCTTTCTGTGTTTCACGTGCTACCAAATCGTTATAACCTACTGTTATAATCTCGCTACACAATCCCAAAACCTCCCGTGGCACCTATGAGAGGTCGTAGAGTTCTCTGCATCTTTCTTTAGTAGATGTCCAACTAACCATCCTTCCCCTTCCTCAGCAATCGCAAGGACGTGGCCAGGACAGATCTCGACTATTGGAGAGTGCATTGCTTCCATCTAAGATATAGTGATTAGCCCCAAATAAATATCTGCGGTAACGGATGAAAGTGATGCTACTCTCATACATAGTCTTGGCTTGTACTTGGCTATCCGAAATTATTGGATTTCTACGAGAAATTCTGTGTACAGTAGACGTTCGATAACTGAAAATCATTTAACTGCAATGCTTTTAACTGCATTTCGAAAGTTACATCAGTTTTGCAGTTATCTGAGCTGAGCTTCAAAACGATCAGTTCAATCAAAGGTAATTGCCTATTTCCGGGGATTAAACCACCCGACTTGGACGTTAATTTACAATGTTATGAAAACTCATATGTGAATATGTACGTTATGTGGAAGATATTGATTTGGAAAATGTATTGGAGGTAACCACTTTCCCTTCGATGGGACTCGAACCCATGACCCTACAGTACGCTAGACTGGTGCTTTAACCAACTAAGCTACGAAGGACCTCCGTCGGCCTTCGCAACCTAGCGGCTACTGAACGAGCTCGAGATTCCCAAATTGGACGCATAGTCAAATCACTCGCAATCCATTTCTCAAGCCAATACTTCCACATGTGTATTGTACACGTTAAGGTGATTATAGAATGAAGCCCGTGGTGAATTTCAAATTCACCACACGTTTATCTACATACATTTCCAAAAGCCCAAATCTAGCGTAATAGTTTTCGTACAGTGCCGAAACTCAAATCATGATTGTTCAACATAACTAAGCAAACGATCTACCATTATTTCAGCCGCATACGCGTTATGGTTCTTTCATCTCGTGCTCTTGAAAACAAATATTGGAAAAGCACGTGGTTTACAAAATGGCCGATTTCTGGCTTCATTCTATAATCACCTTAAAGCACCAGATATATATAGATATATAGATAGATAGATAGATTGGGGAAATCAACTTTGAAGCATTTTTTTACTAGTCACAAATTTCTGTGTGAATTTCAAAGAATACTCAACAAAGACTCAATAGGAACTTTCCGTGAATATTCCGAATATTTTCCCTTAGAAATTTGGAACAACTTCCCGTAAAAACTCTGAAGAGATTCTCATGTGAATCCCCAACAATTTTCCTTGGTAAATCCACCTCTTGGATTTCCAAAGAGCTCTCGAAACTTGAAAGTAGTTCACGTGGGAAATCTGAAAATAATTTTCAAATGAATACTCTGGGAAAACTTGAAGAATTTTTTGGAGAAGTTCATCTATTTTTGAAACGAAATTCAAAAGATTCTCCCGTTATTGTCGTGAAAATATCCTTAATGACCAATTCAGCCGAACGACACTTTCGGCCGAACGTCCATTTCGACCAAATTGCCCTTTCAGCCAAACGACTATTTCTGCCGAAGGACATATTGACGATTTTTTTCAGTCAAAGGCACTGTTTTAATATTAAATTTAGTAAAATTCCCAATTACTACTTCCGTCACAAGACATTCCCACTAGACGACATTTGATCAAGACGCCATTTTAACAAATTTTAAATTTGTTCGATAAGAATATTTACACTGAGGCGAATTCTATATATCGGAATTACTTGAGTAGTCTAAAATAATGAATTCAAATATACCACCACCTGGCGGCCAAGTTCTAAACTTATCAACGCCTCATGCCAAAGCACACGCCTTCCTGCATAACCTAAAAAGGTGCAGTTCAAAATGGTTAGGATTTTCGGATATTACTAAAATATTCATGAAAAGTCAATGTTTTTGTACCCTTGTTCACTAAAACCCCTCCCCGTGAAGTACCCGCCCACCAATAGTCAATATGGTAACGACCTGAAAGATGATTAAATTATCTTCCGAAACAGCCCTAAAAATCCAAAATCGGCCAAACATTAAAAAAGTTATAACAATTTCAATTTGGGGTCAATTTGACCCCAGAGCACAGACAACGTAAGTTTTTTGAGCACAGACAGAAGGTTAATAACAGAAAGCAAAGTCAAAACAAACTTATTTTATTATATATTTTTTTAAATCTACTAATATCATAAACTAAGAATATTTGTCTGAAATTTACAGGTGATTCGTTTTTACTTTTTACAGTCGGCGGTTCAAAAAATAACGACCTTAATGATCAATTTTCAAAAAAATAGTGACTTCAGTGATTTTTTAATGCTATTTACTTTTCATTATTTTATTGTTGATAGGATAAATAACATTACGGGAGCTGTAAGAAGAATAACCGGAACAGTATCTAACAAAAAATGCATTCATATTTGTTTCGTTTCAGCACAGGAATTTACATTGGTCAAGTAATGTCAACTCCTGTTGTGAAACGAAACAAACATGAATTCCATTAATACTTCATTATTCACTTCACGAATACAATTAGAGAGATTCCAGAATTAATCTATACTCCTATCTATGCTGTTGAGTTCTTTAAAAAAAACAAGTCTATAGCATCAACTTTATTTTTATATCGACATTTGGACGATGCTTCTATTACTGAAAACATCATAACTTTTTATTATTCTAAAATTTTTCATTATTACGCAACATTGAACCGAATTTTTTGCTTATGTTGGACTAATCAGCTTGTAATTAATAACATTTTAATTTCGATTAACAGCATGATTTTTGTTTCTAGGTTTAATCATCAATTTGGCCGTGTGCAATGCAAAAAGAATCTTAATTTCGTGGCACCATCCTATCTCAATTAGAGCGCCCGAAAGGTCAAGGGGCTGGCCCGATTGGCCCCAGTAAGGTGCGTCCTCCAGCTTCCCATGATACTGTTCACATGCGCCTACCTTTCCCATTTTTGTGCGCGCAACTCGTTCTAGGAGGACGCCTTACCAAATATCCGATCAGATAAGAGCTCATAAAGTTGTTCTGAGTCGTCGTCATCGAGCTCGTTGGCGGAGATTACCGCCTTTGGACCAGCAGATTATGGTCCCCTGCTTTGTGCCATTCCAGTGACGGTCGGTCCTCTGGCCCGGCTGAACTCTCACTGCAGTCAGTCATGTGGTTATGTTTTACGAAATCTGACAAAATCTGACCTCCCCGGACCTTTTTCGCAGCAGTTCACTCCCTTCATTCGTTGCTGTTGCAGGTTTTGGCTTAGGGTCGCTGTCGTCAGTCTCTTCCACGCTCTGCGTGTCTACATCCCTAACACAATTCTACACGTTGTCGCCTCCGATATATTCCGATGCGTTCCATTTCCCGTGCAAGCCATTTGGAATCCAGAAACAAGCCTTCACTGCGCGCCAGCCAGCCAGCAGAGGGCGGAACGTTTGGTACGGGTTTTACCGCCCGGCGCTTCATTGCTCGGTATTTCGTTCGCCTGGATGTGGATGGTTGTTTTTGTCCCGGCGAATTCGAATAACGCAAAGGGACGATGAGGAAAATTTATTGCGAGCTCGGTGGCGCCTAAATTATTGCATTTTAAACGCGTCGTCGCTTGTCTAATTTCCCAACTTGATTCTTTTCATTCATCTGCTTCGGTTAGGAGATGCGGTTATGAAATGTCGTCCGACTGCTCGTGGGAAAATCGCGGTCAACTTGTGATTGACAATAACCAATCATTCCTAAGCATGAATTAAAGGGGTTTTTAAAAGAACAGCTGTTCTAATCATAAAACAGTTAACAAATTTTCACACTCATTTATAAATATTCATATTCGCAAAATAGCTATTATCAGAGTTACCAGTATCACCAAGCTAACCACAATACCTTCTTTGTAGAAGATTTTACATCGAAGTGAATCATTCGCACAAAAACACATTTTAAAAAACACGTACCTAAATAAAGTATATAAAAAAAACAATACGAAAACACTTGAGAAATATCTAGTCTTCAAACTTTATTCCAGGGTCTCAGCTGTTTCTTGACGTGTAGCCGACCCTACTACATTAATGTACTCGAGTTTCAATTGATATCATGACATTTTTCGGTTTGTTACGGAACGTATATGACCTGATAGACTTATTGATCTGAACTCAGGAACAGTTTGGAGAACTTAGAACACCTGGCTTATGCATGATTGAATTGCAAGCTACACCCAAAGGACCCAAAGCACCCAAAGGCTCTATGCCATAGAGTCATAGAGCCTATGGAATGCGTGGGCTTGATGGGTTGACGTCGTAGTAGTTCAGACCGTAGTTGACCTGGCAGACCAATTAATCTCAACTGCAGAACGATTTAGAGAACCTGGAATTTCTGTAGGAATATTGTTTGTATTACGTTATTTATCTCCTCAGGCGTTATTTTTGAACACATTCATGAGAAAACCGGTTCAAGATCGTTTGAGAAATAGCTGAAATATAGTCATTTTGAACGCTGTTTTGTTTTGTTTTAGAAAACCCTTCCAAAGGCATCTAGGGATGTTCAAAAGTAGACCTTTGTCTATCGTGTAAATTCAAAAACGAATTCACAGTATATGTTCCGGGTCATCCAATGACCTTTTCTTAAAACATGTTTGCATTCCAAGTAGTTCTTGTTGCTGTCATTGATTCCAAGTAGTCTACAAACTCCATACAGGCAAGGTCTTCGGATCAATCTCCATAATGGAGGCAGTTAACGAAGAATAAACCAGTTGCCTGACCCCTTTTTGGTATATGTTTGTATTCAAAGTAGTTCTTGTTGTTGTCGTGGGCTCCAGGTAGTCTACGAACTCCATAGAGTCAAGATCTGTGGATCAACCTCAGTAACGGAGGCAGTTATTGAAGAATAAACAAGCTGTGTGACCCCTTCTTGATATATATCTGTTTTTCATGTAGTTCTTGTTGTTGTCGTGAGTTCAAGGTAGTCTACGAACTCCATACAGTCAAGGTCTTCGGATCAATCTCCGTGATGGAGGCAGTTATTGAAGAATAAACCAGTTGCGTGACCCCTTTTTGGTATATGTTTGTATTCAAAGTAGTTCTTGGTGTTGTCGTGGGCTCCAGGTAGTCTACGAACTCCATAGAGTCAAGATCTGTGGATCAACCTCAGCAACGGATGCAGTTATTGAAGAATAAACAAGTTGCGTGACTCCTTCTGGGTATTTGTTTTCTATTCCAAGTAATTCTTGTTGTTGTCATTGGTTCCAGGTAGTCTACAAACTCCATAAATTCAAGGTCTGTGGATCAACCTCCGTAATGGAGGCAGTTAATGAAGAATAAACAAGCTGTGTGACCCCTTCTTGATATATATATATCTGTTTTTCATGTAGTTCTTGTTGTTGTCGTGAGTTCCAGGTAGTCTATGAATTCCACACAGTAAAGGTCTTCGAATCAATCTCCGTAATGAGTTATCGAAGAATAAACAAGTTGTGTGACCCCTTCTTGGCATATGTTTGTATTCCAAGTAGTTCTGGTTGTTGTCGCGGGCTCTAGGTAATCTACGAACTTCATAGATTCAAGGTCGGTGGATCAACCTCCGTAATGGAGGTAGTTATTGAAGAATAAACATGTTTTGTGACCCCTTCTTGACAAATGTTTGTTTTTCATGCAGTTCTTGTTGTTGTCGTGAGTTCCGGATAGTCTACGAACTCCATACAGTCAAGGTCTTCGGAACAATCTCCGTAATGGAGGCAGTTATCGATGAATAAACAAGTTGTGACCCCTTCTTGGTATATGTGTGTATTCCAAGTAGTTCTTGTTGTTGTCGAAGACTCCAGGTAGTCTACGAACTCCATAGAGTCAAGGTCTGGGGATCGACCTCGGTAACGGAGGCAGCGTTTGAAGAATAAACAAGTTGTGTGACCCCTTCTTGATATATGTTTGTATTCCAAGTAGTTCTTGTTGTTGTCGTTGGCTCCAGGTAGTCTACGAACTCCATAGATTCAAGGTCGGTGGATCGATCTCCGTAATGGAGGCAGTTATTGAAAAATAAACAAGTTGTGTGACCCCTTCTTGGTATATGTTTGTTTTTAATGTAGTTCTTGTTGTTGTCGTGAGTTCCAGGTAGTCTACGAACTCCATACACTCAAGATCTTCGGATCTATCTCCGTAAGAGGCAGTTATCGAAGAATAAACAAGTTGCGTGACCTCTTCTTGATATATGTGTGTATTCCAAGTAGTTTTTGTTGTTGTCGAGGACTCCAGGTAGTCTACGAACTCCATAGAGTCAAGGTCGGTGGATCAACCTCCGTAACGGATGCAGTTATTGAAGAACAACTGGGAGGGTCGGAAGGTAGCGGTTTTCCTCCAATACCTTTTCCGAACTTAATCTATCACAACATGAGATGGCATATGCATTATCGATTTTCAGACATAGTAATAAATTTCCACTCCAGGTGGCCTAATGATCGAAAGATAGGCAATTATCTTTGAATGTACTGAACTCGAAGGCGATCTCTCTTCGCTTATGTGGTCGGGTTGGGATCCGACGACCAACTGGTACAATCTCACACAACCCTACTTCATCGAGCGCCGTTGGTGATGAAGCAAGTGTGTAGGAGCCAGATAATACTAAATACTCATCCTACTTGGTTGGCATTATACAAAAACATATATGAGAGAGTTAGTTCTGAGAATATATTACGAGAGCTCGGCTACATGCCCGGTGCTGTGAATTTGGTTTCATCAGTACCCGCTAAGATGCGGAGGACGACGAAGGTCCTTCGTAGCTTAGTAGGGAAAACACCTGTCTAGCGTACTGGTTTCGTGGGACCAAACCCCACCGAAGTTCTGTAGATCAATCTCTGTAATGGAGGCAGTTATCGAAGAATAAACAAGTTTTGTGACCCATCTTGGTATATGTTTGTATTCCAAGTAGTTCTTGTTGTTGTCTTGAGCTCCAGGTAGTCTATGGAATAGAGTCAAGGTCGATGGATCAACCTCCTTAATGGAGGCAGTTATTTGAAAATAAACAAGTTGTGAGACCCCTTCTTGGTATATGTTTGTATTTTAAGTAGTTATTTTCATTGTCGTGGGCTCCGTAATGAAGGCAAGGCAAAATACGTGAATGGAATCCGTATTTTTTTGTCGAAGAGACTTACAAACTTATTAACAGGTACTCATAAATGATTCATAATAAGCTACAGGCAGTGAAAGTTATTTCATGAAAATCTTTATTGTTTGCGGCAAATTGGGTCGAAAACGTGATAAAATCAGGTTAGGCAAAATCAGGGGTAGACAAAATCTGGGAGTGACAAAATGTTTACTTCAGTTATCGAATGCCGTTCGATAACTGCAACGCACTCTAGACGTCAAACGGTTGTCAATCGACGTCAAATGCAAGAGAAGTGCATCTAAATGTGCAGCGCAATGCAGCTGTCATTGAGTCTGTCATCGGTTTGAAGTTTAGCGGTTCGATAACTGTAAAACTGTTGCAACTATCGAATTGCAGTTAAATGACTTGCAGCTATCGAACGTCTGCTGTAGTTTTTGTTTTTGCCATGGTACTAGGTAGTCTATGAACTCCATATAGGAATGATCTGTAGATCAACCCACGACCGGAAGGCTATTGGTATATGTTTGCATTTCAAGTAGTACAAGTTGTTGTCATTAGCTCTGGGCAGTTATTGAACAATAAACAAGATGTGAAGCCTCATCTTGATATATTAGCATTCCTAGTAGTTATTGTTGTCTTGTTGTTGTTGGTTCCAAGTAGTATACAAACTTCATTGATAGCACTAATATGAAGTTGTCTATGCTTTGGAAATGCAAAATGTTAATACATTGGAACGATACAACTTCACGCCGAGAACGCGAGGGAAAAAACGGGATAATATCGCAAAGATCATGTACCATATTAAAATTAGATTAAGGACACTCCTCCACGGAATCAAGTTTCAAAGTGCTCGCGTTTTCAGGGCACACCAATCGATACGGAGGCGGCGCACAACTGTTTTTTTTTTGTTGATTTAGCTTTGCTGCGTCGCAGCATGCGTGAAATAATAAAAATGACAGTTGTGCGTTGCCCCCGAAAACGCGAGCACTTTGAAACTTGGATTCCGTAAGGAGTGACCTTAAAGACCCTCTAGATATTCGTGTAAGCCTAGAAGTCTTACTCCATAAATTTCTAGGATGACCATTAGCATATGCCATGAACGCATTTTATTCATGGGCCCCAAAGACATGTACCAAATTTAAGACAGGCTGATATATCTCTGGTGTAGATCCTAATGCCTTACTTCAGGGTTTTCTTTGATGACCATGAACATTTAAAATGGGTGCATTCTATTCTACGTACAATAAAAGGCATGTATAACTATTCAACCGGCCGAAAGAACTCTGGTTACGCGTGAAATTCTTGCTGATTGTTCAAGTGTTCTCTTGGATACCGATGAACATATGCAGCGAAAGCGGTATATTCTATGTACCACAAAGGGCATATGCCACTTTTGAAACAATCCGAAAGGTATCTGATTACGTGTGAAGATCCTGAGGCCTATTCTAGCATTTTCTTGGAAGACCATAAACATAGGCAATGAACGTATTCTATTATATGTACCACAAAGGGCATGTACCACTTTTGAAACAAGCCAAAAGATCTCTGGGTACCCATGTAGATTTAAAGGCCTATTCCAGGGTTTTCTTGGATGACCATGAAACTATGTAATGGACGCAATCTATTCTATGTACCACAAAGGGCATGTAACACTTTTGAAAAAATCTGAGAGATCTTTGGTTACGTGTGTAGATCTTAAGGCCTTTTCCAGGGTTTTCTTGGATGACCATGAACATATGCAATAAAGGCGTTCTATTCTATGTACCACAAAGGGCATGTACCAGTTTTGAAACAATCCAAAAGATCTCTGGTTACGCGTGTAGACCTTAAGGCCTTTTCCAGGATTTTCTTGGATGACCATCAACATATGCAATGAAAACGCTCTTTCTATGTACCACAAAGAGCATGCACCACTTTTGAAACAATCTAAAAGATCTCTGGTTACGCGTGAAGACCAGAAGGCCTTTTCCAGGGTTTTCTTGGATGACCATGAACATATGCAATGCAGGCGCCAGAGGACTTATCCGAGAGATTTCTTCGATAGCGCAGAACATATGTAATGATCATATTTGATTTCAAGATGCGCAAAGAGCATGTACCACTTTTGAGAGAAGTCCATAGACCCATGGTTACGAGTGTAGACCTTAAGGCCTTACTCCAGAGATTTCTTGGATGACTCGGAACATATATTGTGAACGCATTCTATGCTAAGTACCAGGAAGAGCATGTACCGTATTTGAATTTGCATTATAGGCCTTTGGTAACGCGAGTAGATCTTTAGGCTTTACTCTAGAGATATCTCGGAAGACTAAGACCTCATTTCAGGGATTTTTGCATTACCCGAAGCATATACTGTGAACACCTTCAATTCTAAGAAGCGCAAAGAGCTTGTAGCATATTTGAAACTGGTTGAATGGCCTTTGGTTACGCATGTAGACTCTTAAGCCTTACTTCAAAGATTTCTTGAATAACCATGGGCATAAGCTGTAAACATTGACAATTAGCAAAAAGTATATGAGTTTCTGTTTCCAAAACTGTCAAAATTATCCAAATCGGTTGAAAATTGTTGAAGTTATGAGAATATCAATTTAGTGGAACACGGGTACCCTGTCGGCCATCCACGTGTGTTTTTTTTGTTGGCCGCATAAGGGTTAAATCGGATAACGGGCTGCTGAGATATAGAGATTTGAATTTTAGGTTTCCTAAAAATCTGATCTCGGTATTCGTGGTGTTTTAATATCCGAAAGTTAGGCAATTAATTTGAGCAGCTTGAGGCAGCTTTTAATCACTGAGTGTTATCCCATAATTTTGCACCAAGCGTTTTGCCGTGTGCATGAGCTTGAATCGGACCTCGGTCAGTTTCTGCCAAATTCTTCCATAAATTGATTGATCATAATTTTATTGAAGTGTCGCTTCAATCAAATTCTACGATCTAACCTTACAAAAAATATCTGATTGAGGGTTTGGGTTCGACCAAAGATTCCCCGTTTGTGTTATTATCAAGAGGGTCATATAGTGTTTGAATATTGATTATATTATTATTACCTTGGTTGTAGTGAGTAAATCCGGTGTCAGTGTCCGCTATCCTTGTCACATGAACAACTAGGTCTAGCACACCAGAATCCGCCGTATTCGATATAATTTTCTCTGTTACTTCTTGAATTTCACAGATACGAGCTACATCAAACGTAATCAGACAACGAACAATCGCTGGATGATAGTTAACCATTGTCCCAGTTGTAGGGTGACCATATGAAAATTTTCCAAAGGAGGACAATTCCTTCAAATTGTGCCAGAAAGGAGTACATTTGGCTGAAAAAGGAGGACATGTGAAAAAAATTACCAAACCGAAAATTTCCTGTATTTGACAATAAATAGACTGATTTTTCGGGGCGTAGAGTCAAATACGACATACAAATTTATTAAAATAAAAATAAGAGAAAAACTGAAATATGACTTACCCATCGCATACATCGCAACGTTGAGCAATAGACAACTGATTGTATATTAAGTAATAACACCCAGAAGACCAGTGGAGATTATTCCTTGAATACCAACAAGTTCATGGCATGCGAATGCACCTAGACGGCGTACACTATGGCCACGATACTTGATTTAGAAGTTATGCGTGGTATTATTTTCAGATGAATCCAGGAAAGATTTCAATTACTTTTTCATTTACTGTAAATTTGGAACTTTATGTTTGATTAGAGAATATCGTTGGATAGGGAATATATTTTTGCACCCGTCTTTGCAATAGGGTCATAAGTTTGAGTCCCTTGTTTCCTCCAACACTTTTTTCAAGCTCTTTTAGTGGAATGTCTCCACCTGTTATGGGACAATGGTGCAGTGGAATTAAATGGAATAGTACTAAACACGACTTGTGACAGGTGACCATTTTAATATTTCTTTAGACTTATTTTGAGGAAACGTATCATGTGTTACGATCGAAAGATTCAATCATTCAATGTATGCTTTCTCGCAGTACTCCTTGAGAAGCATTTGAATCATGTTATTCGTTGCCCATTACTCACAATTTCGTGAAATTATCAAACTATTATTTCAAAACATTTTTTGACATCTTCTAATACACTCATCTAATGTTTGGTATTAACATTGATTTTAAACCGAAACTAGATGGAAAGGGTTCCAAACAGGAAAGTAATTAAACGCAAATGTATATTGAAAATTGTACTTTTTACTTGCGAATGGATCTTTGTTGTAATATTTTCTTCAGCGATAACAAGAAAAAAAATCTCTTCAGAAATTAATGTCTAGCATTGTTAATTGTTCCTCAAAATATACAAAAAGGAGGACATTTCAGCGCAAAAGGAGGACATCCAATTTTTATCGAAAAAGGAGGACATGTCCTCCTTTAGGATATGGTCACCCGTCCCAGTTGGGATGGATATTGATGGAATTATTGCGTTTCTGGACTCAATAATTTTTATGATTGCTGTATATTAAATCTCAGTTGGTGCACACTGAAAGAGACAATTGCTTCATGATTTTTTACTCAGCCCAAATATTGTTTTTAGAAGTAAATACGCTTATATGGAGAGCTTACTTTAGAAGAAATCGCGAAAATAGATTTTCCAAAGGATTTCTTTTAATCTGCAATCGTCTGCACTTTGAAATCGAAACCTTGATCAAAGTGTTTTGATTTGTGTCCACACTTTTGGGAATCATCACCACAATCGGGTCCTAAAATGAAGAATAGATATTCGATTTTTTTTTCAGGGAACGATGAAGTTAATCATCCTGAACGCGTCAGTTTTTCTTTTGACTCAAAAATCGAAAGAAACATTGATTAATTTGATATTTGAAAATAGATGAAAAATGCTTCTTCGACATTTTCGGTCTTGTTTGACGTACGGAATAATATGATTCAAACGCACTAGCAAAACACCGCAGGGAACTTGACTTAACCTTTGACAGTTAATATATGGGCCTGACGTTTTGGGAAGATGGTTGATTCGTTCTGAAATGTTGCACAGGCTAAAATTTTACTCAAAATGTATTAAACACAAAAATATTATTTTTACTGATTTAGACTTTTACCAGAATTTTTATAACATCCGTTCAAGTATTCAAGTATTTTGGGGGCAGCAGGGACTATGTCCAAGGGCTTGACGATCCCTCCCCAGGCCATCTGCGAGTTGTGGCGCCTGCCTAGGATGTGGTGGGGTTTGACAGTGGGCCCTATTAAACCTCTATTTAAAGCTGCATGTATCCGCAAGTAGGCTCCGCCAAAGCGACCGTGTGCCGCTCAAAGCGCACAAGCCCAAGTCCTGGTGTTAGGTGGGACGCTAAACAGCCCTGACACGATGGCCCTCCGACGAGACAGGAGGTTTGCGCAGGCCCAATAAGCCGCCTGGAAAACCAATAATTACGAACAATATAAGAGATAATGCGACTCGATATAATCGGCAAAGACCTAGGCGACGAATAAAGGATCACGATTGGAAGCTTGGAACATGAAACTGCAAGTCGCTAGGTTTCGCAGGTTGCGACAGGATGATCTACGATGAATTACATCCCCGCAACTTCGACGTCGTGGCGCTAAAGGAGATTTGCTGGACAGGACAGAAAGTGTGGAAAAGCGGGCATCGGGCGGCTACCTTCTACCAAAGCTGTGGCACCACCAACGAGCTGGGAACCGGCTTCATAGTGCTGGGTAAGATGCGCCAACTCGTGATTGGGTGGCAGCCAATCAACGCAAGGATGTGCAAGCTGAGGATTAAAGGCCGTTTCTTCATCTATAGCATCATCAACGTGCACTGCCCACACGAAGGGAGACCCGACGACGAGAAAGAAGCGTTCTACGCACAGCTGGAGCAGACATACGATGGATGCCCACTGCGGGACGTCAAAATCGTCATCGGTGACATGAACGCGCAGGTAGGAAGGGAGGAAATGTATAGACCGGTCATCGGACCGGATAGTCTGCACACCGTATCGAATGACAACGGCCAACGATGCATAAACTTCGCAGCCTCCCGCGGAATGTGGTCCGAAGCACCTTCTTCCCCCGCAAAAATATCCACAAGGCCACATGGAGATCACCGAACCAAGAAACGGAAAACCAAATCGACCACGTTCTTATCGACGGTAAATTCTTCTCCGACATCACGAACGTCCGCACTTACCGCAGTGCGAATATTGAATCCGACCACTACCTCGCTGCAGTATGCATGCGCTCAAAACACTCGACAGTGTACAACACGCGTCGAGGTCGGACGCCGCGGCTTAACATTGGGCGGCTACGAGACGATAGACTAGCTCAAGGATACGCGCAGCAGTTGGAAGTGCCACTCCCAACGGAAGAGCAGCTAGGCGCAGCGTCTCTTGAAGATGGCTGGAGAGATATTCGATCCGTCATTGGTAGCACCGCAACCGCTGCACTTGGCACGGTGCCCCGGATCAGAGAAACGACTGGTATGACGGCGAATGTGAGCAGTTAGTAGAAGAGAAGAATGCAGCATGGGCGAGATTGCTGCAACACCGCACGAGTGCGAACGAGGCACGATATAAACAGGCGCGGAACAGACAAAACTCGATTTTCCGGAGGAAAATGCGTCAGCAGGAAGATCGAGACCGTGAAGAGACGGAGCAACTGTACCGCGCTAATAACACACGAAAGTTCTAGGAGAAGTTGAACCGTTCACGTAAGGGCCACGTGCCACAGCCTGATATGTGTAAGGACATAAACGGGAACCTTCTTACGAACGAGCGTGAATTGATCGAAAGGTGTCGGCAGCACTACGAAGAGCACCTGAATGGCGATGTGGCAGACGAAGATGGCGGTATGGTGATGGACCTGGGGGAACGCGCGCAGGACATAATTTTACCGGCTCCGGATCTCTAAGAAATCCAGGATTAGATTGGCCGGCTGAAGAACACTGAAGGCCCTGGGGTTGACCAACTACCAGGAGAGCTATTTAAACACGGTGGTGAGGCACTGGCTAGAGCGCTGCACTGGGTCATTACCAAGATTTGGGAGGAGGAAGTTTTGCCGCAGGAGTGGATGGAAGGTGTCGTGTGTCCCATCTACAAAAAGGGCGATAAGCTGGATTGTAGCAACTACCGCGCAATCACATTGCTGAACGCCGCCTACAAGGTACTCTCCCAAATTTTATGCCGTCGACTAGCACCAATTGCAAGGGAGTTCGTGGGGCAGTACCAGGCGGGTTTAATGGACGAATGCTCCACCACGGACCAGGTGTTCGCCATTCGCCAAGTACTGCAGAAGTGCCGCGAATACAACGTGCCCACACATCATCTATTCATCGACTTCAAAGCCGCCTATGATACAATCGATCGGGACCAGCTATGGCAGCTAATGCACGAAAACGGATTTCCGGATAAACTGACACGGTTGATCAAAGCGACGATGGATCGGGTGATGTGCGTAGTTCGAGTTTCAGGGACATTCTCGAGTCCCTTCGAAACCCGCAGAGGGTTACGGCAAGGTGATGATCTTTCGTGTCTGCTATTCAATATCGCTTTGGAAGGGGTAATACGAAGAGCAAGGATTAACACGAGTGGTACAATTTTCAATAAGTTCATTTTCATTTATTTAGTTAACATCTAAACAGATAACACTGAATCAACAATTTGACGCCACAATACACGGTTCGAGGCCGCATCTCTCCATCCTCGGATACGCCCCACGCTCGCCAAGTCGTTCTGCACCTGGTCTGCCCATCTCGCTCGCTGCGCTCCACGCCGTCTCGTACCTGCCGGATCGGAAGCGAACACCATCTTTGCAGGGTTGCTGTCCGGCATTCTTGCAACATGTCCTGCCCATCGTACCCTTCCGGCTTTAGCTACCTTCTGGATACTGGGTTCGCCGTAGAGTTGGGCGAGCTCATGGTTCATTCTTCGCCGCCACACACCGTCTTCTTGCACACCGCCAAAGATGGTCCTAAGCACCCGTCTCTCGAATACTCCGAGTGCTTGCAAGTCCTCCTCGAGCATTGTCCATGTTTCATGTCCGTAGAGGACAACCGGTCTTATAAGCGTCTTGTACATGACACATTTGGTGCGGTGGCGAATCTTTTTCGACCGCAGTTTCTTCTGGAGCCCGTAGTAGGCCCGACTTCCACTGATGATGCGCCTTCGTATTTCACGGCTAACGTTGTTGTCAGCCGTTAGCAAGGATCCGAGGTAGACGAATTCCTCGACCACCTCGAAGGTATCCCCGTCTATCGTAACACTGCTTCCCAGGCGGGCCCTGTCGCGCTCGGTTCCGCCCACAAGCATGTACTTTGTCTTTGACGCATTCACCACCAGTCCAACTTTTGTTGCTTCACGTTTCAGGCGGGTGTACAGTTCTGCCACCTTTGCAAATGTTCGGCCGACAATGTCCATGTCATCCGCGAAGCAAATAAATTGACTTGATCTATTGAAAATCGTACCCCGGCTGTTACACCCGGCTCTCCGCATGACACCTTCTAGCGCAATGTTGAACAACAGGCACGAAAGTCCATCACCTTGTCTTAGTCCCCGGCGCGATTCGAACGAACTGGAGTGTTCGCCCGAAATCTTCACACAGTTTTGCACACCATCCACCGTTGCTTTGATCAGTCTGGTAAGCTTCGCAGGGAAGCTGTTCTCGTTCATAATTTTCCATAGCTCTACGCGGTCTATACTATCGTATGCCGCCTTGAAATCAACGAACAGATGGTGCGTTGGGACCTGGTATTCACGGCATTTTTGAAGGATTTGCCGTACAGTAAAGATCTGGTCCGTTGTCGAGCGGCCGTCAACGAAGCCGGCTTGATAACTTCCCACGAACTCGTTCACTAATGGTGACAGACGACGGAAGATGATCTGGGATATCACTTTGTAGGCGGCATTAAGGATGGTGATCGCTCGAAAGTTCTCACACTCCAGTTTGTCGCCTTTCTTGTAGATGGGGCATATAACCCCTTCCTTCCACTCCTCCGGTAGCTGTTCGGTTTCCCAGATTCTGACTATCAGTTTGTGCAGGCAAGTGGCCAGCTTTTCCGGGCCCATCTTGATGAGCTCAGCTCCGATACCATCCTTACCAGCTGCTTTATTGGTCTTTAGCTGTTGAATGGCATCCTTAACTTCCCTCAAGGTGGGGGCTGGTTGGCTTCCATCGTCCGCTGAACTGACGTTGTCATCTCCTCCGCTGCCTTGACTTTCACTGCCTGTACTCTCAGCGCCATTCAGATGTTCCTCGTAGTGCTGCTTCCACCTTTCGATCACCACACGTTCGTCCGTCAAGATGCTCCCATCCTTATCCCGGCACATTTCGGCTCGCGGCACGAAGCCTTTGCGAGATGCGTTGAGCTTCTGATAGAACTTGCGTGTATCTTGAGAACGGCACAGCTGTTCCATCTCCTCGCACTCCGCTTCTTCCAGGCGGCGTTTCTTCTCCTGAAAAAGGCGGGTCTGCTGTCTCCGCTTCCGTCTATAACGTTCCACGTTCTGCCGGGTACCTTGCTGCAGCGCGACCGCCCGCGCTGCGTCCTTCTCCTCCAGAATCTGTCTGCACTCTTCGTCGAACCAATCGTTCCGTCGACTTCGACCCATATACCCGACGTTGTTCTCCGCTGCGTCGTTAATGGCTGCTTTGACTGTATTCCAGCAGTCCTCAAGAGCCCCATCGAGCTCACCCTCTTCCGGCAACGCTGCCTCGAGATGCTGCGCGTATGCAGTGGCGACATCAGGTTGCTTCAGTCGCTCTAGGTCGTACCGCGGCGGTCGTCGGTACCGAACATTGTTGATGACGGATAGTTTTGGACGCAGTTTAACCATCACCAGATAGTGGTCAGAGTCGATGTTAGCGCCACGATATGTCCTGACGTCGATAATGTCGGAGAAGTGCCGTCCATCAATCAGAACGTGGTCGATTTGTGATTCTGTCTGCAGTGGTGATCTCCAGGTGTACCGATACGGGAGGCTGTGTTGGAAGTAGGTGCTGCGAATGGCCATATTCTTGGAGGCGGCGAAATCAATTAGTCGTAGGCCGTTTTCGTTCGTCAGCCGGTGAGCGCTGAACTTTCCAATAGTCGGTCTAAACTCCTCCTCTTGGCCAACCTGAGCGTTCAAGTCTCCTATGATGATTTTGACGTCGTGGCTTGGGCAGCTGTCGTACTCACGTTCCAGCTGCGCGTAGAATGCGTCCTTATCATCATCAGTGCTTCCGGAGTGTGGGCTATGGACGTTGATTATGCTGAAGTTGAAGAACCGGCCTTTGATCCTCAACTTGCACATTCTTTCATTGATCGGCCACCACCCGATCACGCGCCTTTGCATATCGCCCATCACTATGAAAGCTGTTCCCAGCTCGTGTGTGTTGCCGCAGCTCTGGTAGATGGTATGATTACCTCTAAACGTTCGCACCATTGATCCCTTCCAACAAACCTCCTGCAGCGCTACGATGCCGAATCCACGGTCCTTGAGCACATCGGCGAGTATGCGTGTGCTCCCGATGAAATTGAGAGATTTGCAGTTCCACGAACCGAGTTTCCAATCGCTAGTCCCTTTTCGTCGCAGTGGTCTTCGCCGATGGTTCCGGTCCGTACTCTCTTGTTGATTGTTCGTTGCTTAAGATTTTTTAAAGGCTGGCTTGCAGGGCCTGACACCAAACACCCTAAATTTCCGGAGGACCATTCCTCCTTATTTCCGGTGGACCATGGTGCACAGTTTCACTTAGAGTCCCTCGCTGGCACTCGGACGATGATCAGCCGCCCCTAACATGGAGAACAGACGCTGTTGTGAGCCGATCCTGACATGGAGAACAGACGCTCAATAAGATTTGCACCTCCGGAGAGGAACAAACCCCCCTTCCCTGTCAGCATACCACCCAAGTTCCCCCCGGGGGTGGTTACCCCATCTTCCCTAAGGTTGCTCGTATCCCGGCCAGCACCGCGGGGAGGTAGGGATAGGAGTTGCTGGGTAAGAGGCTAAGGACCGCGAGATGGGGTCTATTTTATTCCTTCAGGTACGCGAAGTACCAATGGTACGCTTTACCCAGCATTTGCCGTGCCGACATAGATATTATGGCACGTAACTTTGAGAAGATGGAGGAAGCCTACATCAGACTGAAGAGGGAAGCCAAGCGGATCGGGCTAGTCATCAACACGTCGAAGACGAAGTACATGATAGGAAGAGGTTCAAGAGAAGACTATGTGAGCCACCCACCGCGAGTTTGCATCGGTGGTGACGAAATCGAGGTGGTAGAAGAATTTGTGTACTTGGGCTCACTGGTGACTGCCGAAAATGATACCAGCAGAGAAATTCGGAGACGTATAGTGGCTGGAAATCGTACATACTTTGGACTCCGCAAGACGCTCCGATCGAATAGAGTTCGCCGCCGTACCAAACTGACTATCTACAAAACGCTTATAAGACCGGTAGTTCTCTACGGACACGAGACCTGGACGATGCTCGTGGAGGCCCAACGCGCACTGGGAGTTTTTGAAAGGAAAGTGTTGCGTACCATCTATGGTGGAGTGCAGATGGCGGACGGTACGTGAAGGAGGCGAATGAACCACGAGTTGCATCAGCTGTTGGGAGAACCATCCGTCGTTTACACCGTGAAAATCGAAAGACTGCGGTGGGCCGGGCACGTAGCCAGAATGTCGGACAGTAATCCGGTGAAAATGGTTTTCGACAACGATCCGACGGGAACAAAAAGGCGAGGTGCACAGCGGGCAAAGTGGATCGATCAGGTTAGGGACGATTTGCGGACCCTTCGTAGACTGCGTGGTTGGCGAAATGCAGCCATGGACCGAGCTGAATGGAGAAGACTTTTATGTGCAGCACAGGCCACTCCGGCCTTAGTCTGATAATAAATAAATAAATAAAATAATAAATAAATTACAAACACATCATACTTGTCGAATAACTTAACTTAGACAAGATTTGATTTGGTATTCAATATCTCTCGAATACCTATATACCGAATACCGAATACCTATAATATTATTATGATAGAATGTATCATTCATTGGTTTGCGTAGTACATATATTTTTGGGCCTTTGGCGAAAGTGGGAAACTCTATACAATATTTTATGGTAAAGAACATTGATTAACTTCCTGGTCATTATCAGAAATGGTTTAGAAGAAAATCGTTGGTCTAGGACGAACTGTACAAAACGACCATTCACGGACGTTCCAGATTTGAGGATAGGCCGTCTGGTAGCCACATGCGGTCGTTGCAGAGTAAGAACTGCGAATTAACACTAATACCACCATCAAAAATGTCTTAGGAAAAATTGCACTACTCTAGGACGGACCATCCAAAATGACTATTTTACGGTTGTTCTAAATTATTCCAGACCACCTGCACTCATACCTGAATAAGACTTTGAAATATCTCTAAGATCACCGTCAGAAATGGTTTAGAAAAAATTGCGCTGCTCTAGGAAAAACTTTCCAAAATCATTATTTCTACGGTCGTTCCGGATTATCCCAAAGGCCATCTGGTGGTCACCTGCGGTCATAGCAGAGTAATGACTGTGAATTTCCGCCAAAATCACCGTCAGAAATGGTTTAGAAAAATTACGCTTCTCTAGGACGAACTTCACAAAATGACAATTTTTACGGATGTTCCGGATTTTTCGGAAGGCGCCTGGTGGCCACTGCGGTCGTAGCAAAGTAGGAACTGTGTATTAACTCGAATATCACCGTCAGAAATGGTTAACAAAAAATTGCGCTGCTCTAGGATAAACTTTTCAAAATTACCATTTCTACGGTCGTTCCGGATTATCCGGAAAGCCGTTTGGTGGCCACCCACGGCCATAGGTGAGTGAGAACTACGAATTAACTCCAAGGTTATTGTCAGAAATGGTTTAGAAAAAAATGCGCTGCTCTAGGACAAACTTTCCAAAATGACAATTTTTTCGGACGTTCCGGATTATAAGGAAGGCCGTCTGGTGCCCACCTACGATTATAGCAGAGTAAGAACTGGGGAATATCTCCAAAATCACAATCAGAAATGGTTTAGAAAAAATTGCGCTGCTCTAGGACGAACTTCACAAAATGACCATTTTTACGGACGGTCCGGATTTTCCGGAAGGCCGCCTGGTGGCCACCTGCGGTCATAGCATTGTGAGGAATGTGTTTAAGCCCAAACATCCTCATCAGAAATGGTTTAGAAAAAATTGCGCTGCTCTCGGACGAACTTTCCAGAATGACCATTTTTACGGACATTCCAGATTATCCGGAAGGCCGCCTGGTGGCCACGGTCATAAATGAATAAGATCTGCGAATTATTATCAGAAACGATATAGAAAAAATCGCGTTACTTTAGGATGAATTGTTAATGAAATAAATAAATAATTCATTACTGGGCACTTTTCCCTGTGCACCTGAGCCTTTTATTTAGCTATAGTTACCCGAGCCTTCTATCGAATCACTTTTATTATCTTTTCAATTGATGAAGAACTATTTTTTTGAGGAATACATGGTGGTTCGGTGCAAAAGATATCTCATTTTTACTCAATGTGTTGTACTTTTTACAACGGTGCGAGTCCCGGAAGGTGTTCTGCAAAGTTCGAATCGATCGACATTGTCAGTTAATAAATGAGTTACATGAAATCGGCACCAACGTTTCAAAAGGGCGCAACTGCTTTTGTAAACAAGAGTTTCTCACGTCTGATGAGCTAATTTGTGCTAATCCGTGATTTTCGCTAAGTTACAATGAACTGTGTCTTACAATTTCACTAAACGCATGAACATATCTAGCATTTCACTTTCTGTACCTATTATTTAAAAAAGTGTTTTTTGTTGGTTGGCATGTGTTCCTATGTGTGAAACTTGCTTCTAACATTACCAAAGCACCCAACGTAAGAAAAGTCAAACGCTGTTTACGATACCAAGCCATACTACCCATAACCGCCTGCCGCAATATGAGTTGAATAAAAAAAATAATTGCTACTTGGGAAGGAATGTTTTTAACGCTTTCAAGATTACTGTTTTATCAGGAAATGACGCAAATAAATATTCAGACTGAGAAACGGGTAGCTCCCAACGCAACAGCAGCCCGAAAGAAAGCCCCATTATATGTTGGATTGGGTCCCAGCGCTGAAGAGTGACGATGACGACAACGGCGATATATTTCCAACCTTAATGGGACCCGCTGTCGGCTGCCGGTGTTTCTTCGGTTCCGGTCCCGATACATTCCACACTCGAAGCCGAACCACCCGCGCGATCAAAGGCGTGTAGCGCGGCCCAGTCTAATATCGATGGTCCAGATTCCAGCACCGTCAACTGGCGGCGAGGCCTGACACAGCAAACAAACGCGAGATATCATTAATCGACCGATTGTAGTAATTTGCTTGTTGCCATGGTAAGAGATTCTATTGTGGTCATCTAACAGTTGATGTGAATTGCTGAAATTGAGCATTAGATTTCATATGACAACATTTGAATCATTTGTTTGAGAAACTGCATCATTTTTCACAATTCCGAGAAAACAAAAAAAATGGTTTTTGAACAAATTGGCACCGAATCTTTTGATTACTTCGCTACAGACGAATAGTTTTGATAAGAAAATTATTTTGAGCTTTTTAGTGGAATGTTTTCACCTGTCATAAGACGAGTTTATACCATCCCATTGAATTCCACCACTTAATTGTATCTTGACAGATACGTATTTCGACCTCAAAGGTAAGGCCGTCTTCAGTGTCTCGTACTTGACTCGACTTACCTTTGAGGTCGAAATACGTATCTGTCAAGATACAATTAAGTGGTGGAATTCAATGGGATGGTATAAACTCGTCTTATGAATAGTTTTTGGCAAAACTCATCATTCTGGGGCACTTCCAGTTTGAAAACTGTAAGCAGTACTTCATAATTGCTCTTCAAAGTGCGTGTACATATGTAGTTTCTCAAACAAACGAAAAATTCTTCATACATTTCCAAACAATTTTTTTTTCGTTTTTTGCCAGAATACGTATTTTTGGTAAGGATTCAAAATATATGAAATCTCATTTTGGCCAAAATGTCACATATACAGTTTCTTAAACAAGCCGTTCATTTATGCTTTGAACTTATTACAAAATCGAACGATTTAACTTCACATACAATATTGAACGGGTCCCAAGCTAGTCGCATCATCATATTAAGAAGCAGATAACAATGTCTCCTCAAAGTGCGAGAGAAGCATCATCTTCTGGACTTGCTGCCGATATACTCCTGAGTAGCAGTGATACCAAACCGTTTCCTTTGTGACCGGTAGCCGACAACTCTTCGGATGACACACAGTAGCTGAACATTAAACTAGATCTAGAAAAAGTAAACTTAAAATGTATATGATTGAAAATATTTCGATCAATTTTTTTTTTGTTTTTGAGAAAAATCAAGAAATTGAAGCAGTGGTTTTATATCATTTTTAAAATTCGAATTTGTTACATATTATTTCACAATAATTTCCTGAACTTTGTTTTCTCATATTTATGTATCACATGTAAACACATACAAAAAACCCGAATTCCGGCCACTGTGCGGACCAGCAACTTTCTGAATATTGCGTTTTCTCATCCCGCCCGAACAGAAGTTTATCTATAAAGTAATACATTATTTCGGCTTTTTCCTCCTATAACAAATATATTATTTTTGAAAAGTTTTTAGATAACGTCGTAATCTAGCGCGTCTATTTCTTCAACAACGATGGTGTGAGGACGGAAGAATGGTACAAGTATAAGAACGCGCCGAAGGCCCAAGTACCTTCACTATCGGTCCATCCGAGAGGCGCAGCATCATTAAATCCGCCAGGAGCAGAAGCCGCGAGCAGCGCGCGGCAGACAGCGGAGACCCAAGATAGATAGGGTCAGCTTCTCGATTGCAACTCGTTTGGGTATGGATCGTCATGGCGGCGGCACGCCTTCAAAGAGCTTTTGGGAGGTTTTAAGTGTTATTTTATGACGACAAACGACGACTTCTGTTGAATCTCAATCCGATGACAGTGCGGAATGGAAGGTGGTTGTGGCTCTGAGTGTGAATGTGGATTGAAGCGAAACACAGCTCTCTTCTCTCAAGGGCGATAACAGATTGAATTAATTTTCAATTTATTCCGGATAAGAGTTTATGGATGTTTTTTCTCCGACTCATTAGGGAAATTTTGCCGAAAATGTTATGTTCCCATGGCGGTCGAAGATTACTGCTGATGGGGTCAACCTGCCGTGTACGGCATGGCACAAATATTTCTCACACGCACGTAATTTTTTTATAGTAAATTCAGAAAAAAATACTGCAAACTGCCTCAATCGAGGCTGCCCCTTAAGGTCACTCCTGACAGAATCCAAGTTCCAAAGTGCTCGCGTTTTCGGGGGCACACCACTCGATACGGAAGCAACGCACAACTGTCATTTCTATTTTTCACGCATGCTGCTACGCAGCAAAGCTGAATCAACAAAAATGACAGTTGTCCGCCGCCTCCGTATCGAGTGGTGTGCCCCCGAAAACGCGAGCACTTTGAAACTTGGATTCTGTCTGGAGTGACCTTAAATAAAAATGAATGGACTAATATCAGACTAAAGTTACCGTAATCCGGAGGAACATTGATCAGTTTCAGCATTTTCAAGAAATTTCCTGTTATCACAATTACTTATTGTGAGTTAGGTATCTTAATCTTGACCAATTTTTTTGCTGAATGACATAACCTTCGGACGAATTTTCATTTATTTTTCGCCAAAATTTAAGAAATAAAATCAACAGTAATTTATTAACTTGCGGAAAACGACGGTCGTAGAGAAAATATTTCGTGCTGTAGGTGCACCTGCACCGGCAATGACACTGTCCTTTCCTCTAGCAACTCAGCTGGGAATTCAAAAGAGGTTTGAGGAGTTAAAGGCGGCCAGAACCGCGACGGTTGACCGAGCCATCAAATATATTATATTAACAATATGGTTCACTTCGTGTTTTCCCATACAACGAAATGGCGAACAATTTGCCGGTGATAACAACATCATCTAGCGAGCAAAGAGGAATCTAAACATGTTTTTTCTAGCTTGTGCTGGAAAACCCTCCTGCCATCTTCCGGTGAGTAGTCATACAGTTGTTCGATGACATTTTACAGTGTGGGGATGTCCATACATTTTTCAATAAATCGATTACCGGAATATCGACTTTGTTAAATGCAAACACTACTGTAAATATTTCGATGAAGCAGTGCAAATCAGACAAGCTACACCTTTGCTTCAATCATTCAAACTGTGAAAGGCGTTCCGCAAACATTAAAATGATTGTTCCACTGTAAACATTTCTATCATTTTCTTCAGCAAGAAATTTGATTAATTCTTTCTGAATATTATCGATATTATTATATTATTATATTATGAAAATTGCAGATTCCGGCTTTAATAAAAAAAATTCAAATCGATTTCGATGTCACACATTTGTTTAATTGCTCAAAACATTTACAGTCGGGATTCGCTTAGGGATCCTATAATGAGAGATATGCGAAAGCGGCCATTGTAAGCCAATCGAGCATTGAGAACTGTCAAAACGTGAGCCAAATGAACATTGTTATTGTTGCAGATTGAGACGAGGTTGAGAGGTATTGAGATAGATTTTAAGAAAAATTTCATCGAATAAACAATTTGTTTTGCTTTCGCGAGTAGAAGTAATCTAGTTTATTTATCGTGTTTCGTCTATTTGTATTGCACTTTTATTTTAGTGATAATGCTTATTCAAACACTGTTAGTGGACAGACAAACATATTCCAAATTGTTATCAAATGCAAAGTCATATACAAGCTTCAACATTTTGCGCTGCGGCAAGTGCTGGAAGCGTTTGCTAACAAAAGTAACAGCGTTGCTAAATCGTCTGGAAAAGTATTTGCATATCTCTCATTATAGGATCCCTAGATTCGCTGGTTGGGATTTTAAAACTTGGGGAACTTTTTAGTTGGGTCTCCGTTGGTTGGGCCATGGCCCAACTAAAAAGTAATTGTACGTCAAAATTCAATGTAAACACGGAAAACGGGATTGGGCGTCACTGGACATCATTTGTGATGTTCAAGTCGAAATACACGTGTTCAAATGGCTGTCATTTGACCTAGAGCCCTATAAGAAGAGTAACGTCATGTGCCACGTTTGACAGGTCTCCTGCTCGTTTGGAACGCGCATTTGTATGGAACTGACAGACGATTCTGTTCCAATTCTGACACTTGACGACACTGTTATTATAGTCACTGTAATTTGACCCAACTAAAAAACCGAATTCGTTAGTTTGGCCGAGGTCGTGGCCTAACCAGCGAACCGCGACTGTACTTTCCATATCAATAATAAATTTAGATCCGACTATTTAGTTTGAAATCCATTGAAATAAAATAAAAGTAATAGATTTTCACGGTAGTTTAAAGCCATGATCAAGCAATAACATTAGTGTGGTGCCTTAAATGGTTTTGATTCCAAATATTTTTATGTCGGGTGAATTCGTTGATAGTTCTGCTTCATCTTCCTAGAACATTGTTACCATCAAAAACGTTCATCGATTCATCTGCAGTCATAGTACCCAGTTACCCCGTATTTTCACTTGCCCCGGGGTACCTTAGATCAATTGTTTTGTAGATTCAATCAAAAAGCAAATTCATTTTACTACAAATCATGTGGCTCTTTCAAACAGCAGGTTAGTTTTCACCATATTTTTATAACCAATATTAGAACGCCGGTTTTCTATGATAGAAAGAGAGAAATTTGGAGAAATAACCATTAGAAACTATTATTTTCACCAGAATTCATTGCCGATGGAACAATCAATGAACAAAAACCGCCGCTTTGGAATGAACAGATCGCGCCATCGTAGACATGTTCTGTCAAAAGCACACAAATAGAAATATGCATATACAGTGCCGCCGTTGTTTTGATGCGGTGAGTGCTAAATGAGTTACCTTGATTGATGCATTCAAAATTTAGTTCACTTTTCATTTTATAGTCGCATTATTGCAATCACTTTCAATAACATTCAATTATTAGGTCACGCCTGAGGCCAAGCCAAATACCACCAAAAGAAAACGCAATTACAAAATCTGGATGATTGAAACCAGGGTAGTTTTGTAAAAGAATTTCAAAAGTTTTGATTTTAAGTCAGAAAAAGGATGAATCTTATGAAAACAAAATTGTCCCACACTTCAGAATAGTGAACCCGAGAGTGAACCAATAAACGAAAATTATACTCCAAATATTTTTTTCTTCCAAACGACTCTTATTTGCATGATTCTTGGTACAACCGTCAGACTTTGAAGTGATCGACGAGCTTCACTTCCATTCATCTACCTAAAGGAAAAAACCTAGATGAACAATGATCAGAACTGTAATTTCAAAAAGCTTTACCAATGATTAAGCTCCGCTAATATTGGTAAAACTCAATAAAACAAATGTGTTCCTTACTTTCAAAACCAAAAAAAATCATCCCATCATTCCAAGTAAATATATAACCTAAAAATTTCCTACACAAACCCAGGGATACAACTCAGCCACCTCCATGACATGCTCATCTCACAAGTAGGTAAAATATTTTGATCATATCATCCTTGAAAATGTGATAAAAATCGTCAGGTTTTCAAAAATCCTTAAGTCTTGAATGTCGGAATTCCATCGTTTTTCGAGCTAAAACAATAATTTTGTAAACTCTTATGCATCTATATATCTATAAATCATAAATCTATAAATCTCTACAAATTTTGTTAATTTACATTTAAATTCAAAAAGTGTAACAAAACATAAGTAAATTGATCAGGGTTCCTTGCATGCTGTTAAAAAATACCAGTGAGTTTAACCATTGCTCAGCGGTAATGTTTGCCTAGGATAGGATGTGACAAGTAGTCAGTAAAAATCGTACCGATTTGCTGTCACAATCGTGGCGGTTGCTGATTGGTTGAAAATGACAATCGATTACTTCGATTGGTGGTGGCGCGTTTTCCGTAGGGCAGCATGTTGTTAGTTTAGCCGTGTTGCAGGTTTTTAAAGTTGCTTTGTTGAGTTGAGTTGGTTTGGTAAGAAATAAATTTATATTGAACTGCAAATGCCATATAAATTATTCTCAAGGGTTGTACAGGTTTAAAACTATTGATTTTAATCATTATCATTCACCTTTCTGTCATTTTCGATCTCAAAGTCATTTTTTCAGTAGCGAAAACTTCTCTCTGTTAGTCTTTCACTTCTCTTACATAAATAGTGGATGGAACGGGAAGAAAATCATCAAATTTAGATACATGATATTTGGAAGATTTTGTACCAAATTACTTTGGCTGCACTGGCGACCAGCTCGTCAGAGCAACCGACTAAAAAACAACAAGGCAGTCTCAATGGAGTTGTCACATCCTATCCTAGATGTTTGCTAACCAAATGTTGAATTCAATAAATTCGGCTCCGTAAGTGTGTGTGTGTGTGTGTGTTTAATGATCGTCATTTGTTGGGTAGTTTAATTATAACGTGTATCGAATTTTTTGGACGCGACTTGGCGCCACATGTTGGGTCGCCAGAATTTCGTGAGAGTGAATCATATTGTTAATATAAATAGTATATTTGATAAAAGTGTTGCAGACAAATGAGCCAACAGCAACATGGTGTGCGAAACAGAGAGCGAGTAGGTACAATGCGAGAAGAATGTAAACTTCCACAGCAACCTCGTGTAGCTCTCCAACTGCTTCAGCGTGCGTCAATTTCGATATGGTGCACCGGCATGGTACCGCCGGATACAGTTCAACGAGCTATATCAAATTGATTATACATTTCCACAAAAATATGCCTACCACACTTCTGCTACAACATTTGATTTTCCGTTTGCATTCGATTAAACATAATCGATTAAGTTTGCAAAAAAAAACATCAAGCATCCCTATTTTTTTTCATGATGACATTTCGAAGTGTGTGTAAAACGATCGTCATATTTTGGGTAGTTCGATTTACGTGTGTATCGATCCTTTTGGACGCGAGTTGGCGCCACATGTGGTGTCGCCAAAATTTCGTGAGAGTGAATCATATTGTTAATATAGTATATTTGGAGCCATGCTGGACCGTACCACCAAAATGTGTTTTCTTGAAGCTGTGCTGGATACATGCCACGTGAAATAATATCCGCGGGATTTTCTGCACCTGGAACAGTGGAACATGCGCCCATATGCCGCTGGTTGTGAGATGTTGCACTTCCGAAATTCGATTTGCAATGAATGTTTTCCATCGCGAAGGAGTCGAGCGAAGTCAATGAAGTGTGATCATGGAATCTGTCCAAAATATTGCCTTGACCTTCAACGCTGTGCTTGTTTGAACTTTGCTATACAGATGCGGCTTAACAGAAGTGCTGACGAGAGCTCCAACCGTGATAAACAGATGCGCATTTGCCTCTTGGAATCGCCGAGAGGGGCCACCTTTGATTTAGCGGCCAGCAAACGTACTGCAATCGATCCGTCAGATGATATTGTTCGCACTTCTGTGGAAATTAGACCGGAACTAGGCATCGCCCATCTTGGTATACTGATCGATAACAACTCGTTCAAGCTGCTACGAAATTCCAACCAATACTGCTGCTCGGATTGTCTTAGTGGGTCGTCCCAATTTTTAGCGGTCCTTCAGAGGGTCTAGACAAAAACCTTGGCAAGCACGACAACCGGTCCGATCAGCAGTATCCGACAGAACAATTCGACGAGATATCAGTACATCATGAGGCCATTTCGGAACAGAATAACGAAATACGTCATCCAACGGCTGCCATTGCAACCCTAACGTCTTAATTGGAGCAGATGGACAATCTAACGATAGGGAGGTTCGTTCGTCGCGGAGCTCTGTTGGAACTCGAGAGATGATTGTAGACGAGTTCGACCATTTGACCCAGGGCTGGTAGCGACCCATGCAGGTCAAAATAGTGACTTTAGTGACCAAAGCTGACGAAAAAGGGACCAAATAGTGACTTTCAGATGCAGAAAAAGTGACCAAATAGTGACTTTCAGTTTTAGTTGTAAGTTCGATGAGACGAAATCAAGCGTTTTTGAGTCGAATGAGAATTTTTTTTTGTAATTTTTGGCGGAAAACATCTTTCACTCAACTCTTTTTTCTTAAGCAGACCCCAGACGAGAGATATATTGAAAATACTTTTCTCATCAAACTTTTCTTCAATATTTTCACTGATTAGCCGGCAAATCAGTGGCACTCACATCATCAATCTTTTTCTTCAATAATCAAGAGTTTGTCAAACATTTTCCGTCGTATGGGGTGCTTTAGAACGAACTCAGAAGAGAAACGAAAATCGTACACGCTAACTTTTATCTACTCAGTGACTAAGTAAAATTTTATTACCCTCTCTTTTATTCCCAAGGAAATTTTACTAAATATCAATCTAAATCAGGACTACTCAAAGAGTAGTCTTGCGAGTAGATCAAATTTTCACGCAACTGGAGATGAGCGAAATATGGTTATTACTTATAAGACCTGTTTTTCTTTTCCGAAAAATGATTTCTAGGCAAAAATCTGCGTGAATGAGCATTTTCTTCTTGTGAGAATGAATGAAAACTACGCTCATTGGATTAGCTGAACACCTACTTAAGAAAGATGCAGAGAACTTTACAATTTGTCATATGTGCTACGGAAGTTATTGGAATTTTATGTGCAAAAATAACAACAGTACGGATCGCTTTGGTAGAAAACGAAACAAAAATTATGAAGATTCAGGTACAACGAGCCTGGCATTGAACGCACGACCTGCTCTGGATCATGCTCTCTGAACTTTTTAATATTTTTCCTCCAAAATACGCAGATTTTCAAACTTGCTGTGCGTATTCATGAACGGAATGGAATTCGATAGCGCATGCAATCTTCAAAATTGGGAAGCTTTGATTCTCTCTCTTTGATACCTAATCAAAACATATTTTTTTAGAAGGTTAAAAAATTTCAAACTTCCATTTACTTCCACTATAATCACTAATGTATCATCAGATACGTATTTCGTTTTCTACTTGAAAACTTCTTCAGTGTTTTGTTATCGAGTCGACAAATCAAAATCCAGTTATCCGGAAAATGTGGTGGTATGTTGGCATTTTTATCAGTGAAGATCATTTAGCATATTTACGGCTTTGTGCTATAAAAAAAATTATAGCATTTTGTCATTATTAGGAGAAGTTGTTAAAATTTAGCGTGGCCACTTAAAAACAGTAAATAATCGAGTAAATAAGGTTGTCAATCAAAAAATAGCTCGCCACATAACGATCATTTGTCTAGAGGATCTATAATACGCTATAACAATACTAAACCAAGCAAAGATGGGACAGATATGAAATTCACGGCAATATAGCTCTCGGTAAAATAGTGGAGAATTAAGTCTCCCAAGGAATCAAGTCTTCCCACCTTTCCCCTACTGTATAAAGTTTAAGCTTTAAAACAAAATTGGAATCGGCAGGTCTCCTGCTTGCATGACAGTATACCAATTTATAAATTGTGACATAAAACACATTTAGTTGGCTACTGGTGAAATGCCAATAAAAGCAGCGAGTTAAATGACTATCGAAGTTTCTGAGCGATCATTTTTCCAAGATCCGTAATTTCATTTCCGCCATGATCAAAGCATCATCCGACGGATACATAAAGCTTTATTTAATTTTTTTTAAATAAATAGTTTCAAAATAGTTGAAAATAGTGACTTTTTTCGAGAAAAAGTGACTTTAGTGACTTGAGGTCGAAAAAAGAGACTTTTTAGTGACTTGCCCGAAAAAAGTGACCAAGTCACTAAAAAGTGACCCGCTACCAGGCCTGCCATTTGCATAACTTCATTCCGGCTGACTGCATTAACTGAAGAAGCTGATGGAAGAGATCTTCACCTTCGTCCTCATCGTCGACACCGGTCAACATGTCGTCCATGTAAAAATTGTTCGCTAAAGTTAGTGCAGCAAGCGGAAATTCATTTGAATCGTCCTTTGCCTGCTGCTGTAGACACTTGGTTGCCAAATAAGGAGCAGATGCGGTGCCATAAGTAACGGTAGTAAGCTCGAAAGCTCGTAGGGGTTAGGATGGCAAGCTGCGCCAGAGGATCCGCTGCAGAAGGTAGTCCGAAGGGTGTACTCGAATTTGTCGAAACATTTTTTCGATATCCGCGATAATGACGAACCGATTAATTCGAAAACGAAGAATTATTGCCAGGAGATCATCTTGGATGACCGGGCCTACCATCAGCGCTTGATTCAAGGAAATTCCACTATCTGTAGGGCAAGAGGCATCAAACACTACACGAAGTTTCGTCGTAGTGCTGTCAGCTTTCTCTACCCCGTGATGTGGTAGATAGTAGGAAACACTACCTGCAGGGGTTTCTTCATTGGTGACTTCTCGCATGTGGTTCAGGGTAGCATATTCTTCGACGAAAGCCGACTATGCTTCCATTAGTTTAGTATTGGCCTGCAGGCGACGTTTGAGAGCGAGGAATCTTCGACTGGCAATGTCGTTTGGATTGGGATCTATGATCGATTGGCGTTTGGGGAGTGTTACTACGCAGCGACCAGACTTATCGCGAAAGACAGAGGCAGCGAAGTGTTCTTCACAAGCGGTTTCTTCCACTGAATGGGTGCTGTTGGTCCAACAGGATTCGATTTCCCAAAATCAAGATAGTTGTTCGTCGAGGGACTCTGCAGTAGTAATATGAGCGAACTTTGTTGTATCGTCTGGTGTGTGATTGTCTCCAACCTTTCTGGAATAGAGATGTCGCAAATTAATCGATTACTTCGATTAATCGTTGTGATAATCGATTAATTTTGAATCGATTACTTCCAAACGATTAATCGATTCAATAATCGACAAAAATCGATAGTTATCGAGTTACTAATCGATTATTCGGGATTTTATTATGTCGATTACTTCGAATAATCCATTCATCGTTGTGATAATCGATTATTTTGAATCGATTACTACCCAACGATGAATTGATTCAATAATCGTCAAGAATCGAGAGTAATCGATTAGTTACTAATCGATTAATCGAGATTTTACGACATCTCTATTCCGGAAGCCACCCAACCAAAGACGGTGTTCTGCAGAACCGGTTTTTCAGGACTCAGTTTTATAAAACCTTCGAGCAGCCAATCATAACACATTTCCATCCCAATGATGATGTCGATGGGTCCGGGTTCATGGAACTGAGGATCGGCTAAGGTGAGACACGGAGGGAAGTTCCATGACGAAGTATCGATGGATCTGACTGGTAGCTCCCGGGTAATCTTTTTCAATACGTGGCATTGTGTATTAGCGACAAAACTCGAGCAGCAAGAACCCATGCGAAGGAGGACAGCATGGTACGAAACGACGCCTCCGGTCTCTTGGCGATCAGAATAGCGGCGTAACTGGAGTTTTCGGACGAAATTTACCGTAACAAGGCTTAGCTGAGAATTAGGATCCAGTAGAGCTCGCGCATAATGTGGGTGTCCATGACAGTCGAAGATGTGAATTACTGCTGTTTGAAGCAGCACTATTGTTGGAGCATTCTGGCAACTTCCGACGAGGGTGGTATTGGCTGAAGGCAATTGGGAATCTGTTGACGGCGGGTTTCGAGAATGTGAGGGTTTGATCAATAAGCAGGTTTGATCGCTCTGGAGCGATACCGAAGATGGCGAGCTGACAGCAGCCGTTGGAGGTTTCGATTGGGAAGACAGCCATGCTTGCGATATATGGTGAAGCATTGTGTGATGCTTCTGCCTGCACACTCTGCATGCGCTAGATGAGCAATTCCTAGGTAGGTGGGAGGAGGAGTAACAGTTGATTCAGAGGTTCTTCTTATTCACCTCCTCAAAACGTTGACTTACCGACAGCTTCTAGAATGCGCCACACCTGGAAGGGGAGTGATGCAGTTTTGGGGAAAATGGGCATGAGCCAGGCGAGGCGATGTAGTAGTTGTTGGCAATGTGTGGACTGTATTTATTATTATAGTTTGGATTTCTGTGACCGGAACGATTCCGGTTTGGTTGGATCGAGGGAGCGTGATTTTGACGAGGTCAGCGACTGCAGAACCGTGAGATGATTACGAAGAAACTGGATGATGTCTTCGTATTTGGGAACCTCTAGCACCTTAGAACCCTTAGCAGCAGTATGCTCGACGGATTTAATCGCCTTCCTGACATCATTAGAGAGGGAAACAACGAGATACAATAGTTTGTCGATAGGCGATAAATGGGGGTTGGAGTCTATCAGGGATTTGAACGTATCGCGAAACGTTATCCAGAGAATGTTGGTAATTTCACTTCTGGGAGCTTCATTCGCGAATATGGGTGACACACTGCATTCCCACATTCGATTGTGGCGGTAGGGATAATAGCTTGGGGTGGCATGGACTTGCAAAGTTGCCTAGTAAGAAACCCATGAACCCGCACGAAATCGTTTTCAAACTCCTGTCGAATTAGGCGGTTAGCTTCTTCCGATGCCATTGCTGCTTCATCATCTAAATCAATCTTTTCGGTTTCATCACCGAGAAGTTCGATCTTCAGGCGATTGGCCTGAAAATCAATATACAGAGCTTCTGCTCTTTGCTTCCCTATCTAATGATGCCAGGAAGGCGATTGAATCCGTCGAGCATTGCTTCGTTTGCTTTCATCCCGGTGAGGTGCTTCGCCTTTCGAATTGGTTGTTGGTGAATTTTGAGCATATCATAGGTGAGGAGTCGAGTGAATTATTGCTTCGACGACCACAGTCGAAAATGTCGCCGTGTATAAGGACACTTGCCCGCCAAGAGCGGTTTTATTTGGATAGCATGGCTAACTTGAGGCAGTTTGTAATTAATTTCAATGTGGAGGAACATGTGGCACAACTCGAGGGATGAAAGCAAACGAAGCAATTCTGTATTCAATTCATTCGTAATGAAATCGGTTTCTACCGCAGGTACAAAGTTACCCACTTGAACTATACCTTTCTATTCAATGCCTCTGACCATTTTTCTATTGTCCGCACAATGTAGACGAACCCAAGCCAAGCCAGCGCGCGTATCCAAACCAAGTCGGAGACCTGTTGAATCTACGATCGAAGTCACTCGTTCCGACACAATCGGAATTGATATTATTATCGTTTAAACTGTGCGCACTTTTCTTATGCCACTCTGAGCCGTTATTGTTCACAATATCACTTGCAATTCGTCGCGACTATTCAGTCTATGTCCCACACTACAGTTAACTATTCGATCGTACGCAGAACCGCGAATCGAATAGTCTTGTGCTACACCGTTTTTTACACTAAACGGTTGATCCGGCTCGAAGGACCAAAAATGTAACCGCGGCGAAGGTGGGAAGAACGAATTTAGTGGTAGAGTTCTTTCACTGCACTGAATAAAAACTGCACGTAACTTACAAGGACTACGAAACGATAGATTTATTCGCGATAGGAACTGAAGTACAGAGCGACGTGTACTGTTCAACGATTTATTACAATGGGTTGCTTATAGTGATATATGGAAATTACAGTATTGAGAGATCAAAAAAGGCCAATCCGAATATAGATCGGATTGGTTTCTCTCACACTAGCAGATGGTTAGTGCCAAAGAGAAGTTCTGATATTGCGAGATTAGATTTACATAATACCTGCATGAGAGTAGTTGATATAGAGGTCATGTTTAGGGTGGCTCCAACACCCCTAAAAGTAGGCAATTACCAAGGATTGGAACGCGCTGCATAGGGGATGCATGTAGAACTAATATTTTTAATAGTGTAGCGTTTATACTTCAATACTACTGGCAAATTGGTGGAGAGTTTGCGAATCGATTGATATGTGAATCTTTAAAATCCATTGAAAGATAAAGGACCTATTAATATTACAAATCTTACATGATTTAGTGACGGTCCCCAATTTTGAAATTTTCATTTTACACCCTGTATCCGAGTCTTCCCCTTAGACGTAGTTTACGTTATGAGTTATGTACACTCTAACTCTGATACATTCACTTCCATATCCAAGTTCAGCTACTTTGCAGGAGGGTGAAACGCCTGTCATCCGCGGTACAATGGCACTCTACCCAACATTGTTTTTGGTACTGCTGTTTTTGGTACCCAGATTCTGGGTGGTATACCCGAATTCAGCTGCTCATTTTGGGTGATTGGTTCGTACGCAGCTAGTGCTAATTATCGGCAATATAGATCGGAATGACTACACATCCGTGGGTTCCGGATCCGGGTAGTTTATAATAATGCATACTTTCAGGCTATCCTAAGACTACTGTGTAAATAAACGTTGTGGGCGCCTAAACATAGGCCTTTTTATACATAACAGCAAAATAAACGCGACCAAAAAAGTACTTTCTCTTCATCGATCATGTTTCTCCGCTTTCGAGTGGGAATCAATACACTTCTCTTTGCTGGTAAGATCTCTACACATTTTAAGACCACCCCTGTTCACTAATGGAACTAAGCCATAATAATTATGTATTAGCACCCTCGGACTTAGATCAAGTTCTTTCAGTATCTATTTGGTCTATTTTACCATTCTCAGATGGTGTTGCCTTGATCGGTTAACAAATTAAGCATGCGACCCTTCATTTCAGTAGTTAGCTTCGCCCTAATCAATTCTGCCGCCTTGGAGTATAGCCCCGTAAGAATTTTCCGGTTTATATAAATGCTCTCCATATGGCAGCACCAGGTTTTCGAATGGAATCCATTCTGGAAAGCTGCAGGGCAGAGAATTTACCATTCCCATCTGAAGTGTTCCCGTTTGCGACCCGTTTCTACCGCAACTTTCGGAGTTTGCTTAAGATTTTTAAAGTGGGTTCCGTCCAGGGAATATTCTCGAGGTTTTGTCGTTGTTTGAATCGTTGAATGAGATTGCCGCAGAAGTCTTGTTAAAGAAGGTATAACGGGTGGGGAAGGGAAAGGGTGGTGTCTTGTATCGTCCAGGAATCGAATCAAATAAATTCTATCAAGGTTTCACGAAACAATTAGATGGCGAGGTTATAGTCATGGATTTCTCACGCCTTCGTCGCCGACGTAGTGCTGGGCGAGCTCGTGGTTCATTCTTCGCCACACACCGTCTTCTTGCACACCGCCAAAAATGGTCCCTCCTCGAGCATTGTCCATGTTTCATGTCCGTAGCAAGCATGTACTTTGACGTCGATGCTTTCACCACCAGTCCAACTTTTGTTGCTTCACGTTTCTGGCGGGTGTACAATTCTGTCACCTTTGCAAACGTTTTGCCGATAATGTGCATGTCATCCACGAAACAAATAAATTGACTGGATCTGTTGAAAAACGTACCCTGGCTGTTAAACCCGGCTCTCCGCATGACACCTTCTAGCGCAATGTTGAACAACAGACACAAAAGTCCATCACCTTGTTTCAGTCCCCGGCGCGATTCGAACGAACTGGAGTGTTCGTCCGAAATCTTCACACAGTTTTGCACACCATTCGCCGTTGCTTTGATCAGTCTAGTAAGCTTCGCAGGGAAGCTGTTCTCGTCCATAATTTTCCATAACTCTACGCGGTCTATACTGTCGTAAGCCGCCTTGAAATCAATGAACAGATGGTGCGTTGGGACCTGATATTCACGGCATTTTTGAAGGATTTGTCGTACAGTAAAGATCTGGTCCGTTGTCGAGCGGCCGTCAACGAAGCCGGCTTGATAACTTCCCACGAACTCATTCACTAATGGTGACAAACGTTGGAAGATGATCTGGGATATCACTTTCGGAGACGAGCCAGCCTCGGGCTGAAAGTCTCCTTAATAAAGACACAAAAAAAAAAAAAAAAAAGATGTCACTTTATAGGGGGCATTAAGGATGGTGATCGCTCGAAAGTTCACACACTCCGACTTGTCACCTTTCTTGTAGATGGGGCATATAACCCCTTCCTTCCACTCTTCCGGAAGCTGTTCAGTTTCCCAGATTCTGACTATCAGTTTGTGCAGGCAAGCGGCCAGCTTTTCCGGGCCCATCTTGATGAGCTCAGCTCCGATACCATCCTTACCAGTTGCTTCATTGGTATTAAGCTGTTGGATAACATCCTTAATTTCCCTCAAGGTGGGGGCTGGTTGGCTTCCATCGTCCGCTGAACTGACGTAGTCATTTCCTCCGCTGACTTGACTTTCACTGTCTGTACTTTTAGCACCATTTAAATGTTCCTTGTAGTGTTGCTTCCACCTTTCGATCACCACACGTTCGTCCGTCAAGATGCTCCCATCCTTATCCCTGCACATTTCGGCTCGCGGCACGAATCCTTTGCGGGATGCGTGGAGCTTCTGATAGAACTTGCGTGTTTCTTGAGAACTGCACAGCTGTTCCATCTCTTAGCACTCCGCTTTGTCGTAACTGGACCAGCCGAATGCAGCTGCAGTTACAGGCCAAAAGTGCCGAGCAATTTTCCCGCAAATTTTAAACGCGTCCGATGCGCTTCACTATATCCGACTAACTGACTGACTGATCTCGCTTTTCTTCTCTCGCTCGCATTCCAGTTCAATTCCACTCACTTCCATTATTCTCTTTCCTCCCTTTCCAAACAAGAGAGTGACAGTTCGTTTTCCCAAAGGAATTTTCGGAACGCGTTCACGGTATTGTTTACCGAGATGATACTACTGCAGGTTCACATCTTAGCACGGTGGGAAACGTCCTACGCATTTTGCAACTATAATTATCTCCTCAGCACTACCACAATCCCTCTCACCTCTACTCTGCAATGAACCACAAATCAGCAACCAATAATGAATTATCGAAAGTAAACTAGTAAATACTATAAAGCACAATTTCATATTTACTACGAAAAACGTCACCAAACCTAAGCATTAAGATAAAAATCCAAATCCTTCTATCATATTTTACGTATACTACTGTCATGGGTTGAGGTTTCCAGGCTCAAGAACATAAAACAAGAATCAAGATCAAATACATATTTACAAATTCTATCTCTGCATGGGAGCGACTACTGACCTTGGCTTTGCCGTCATGGGTTGAGGCTTCCAGGCTCAAGAACATCAATCAAGCATCAAGATCAATAAATATCAAAAAGTATTCAATAAATATCAAAAAGTATTCAATAAATATTTACAAATTCTATCTCTGCATGGAAGCGACTACTGACCTTGGCTTTGCTGTCATTGGTCGAGGTTTCAAATCTCAAGAACATTAAACAAGAATCAAGATCAAATAAATATTTACAAATTCTATCTCTGCATGGGAGCGACTACTGACCTTGGCTTTGCTGTCATGGGTTGAGGTTTCCAGGCTCAAGAACATCAATCAAGCATCAAGATCAAAAAGTATTCAATAATTCCTTCTACCATTATTAATTTACAAATTCTATCTTTGCATGGGAGAGACTACTGACCTTGGCTTTGCTGTCATGGGTTGAGGTTTCCAGGCTCAAGAACATAAAACAAGAATCAAGATCAAATACATATTTACAAATTCTATCTCTGCATGGGAGCGACTACTGACCTTGCCGTCATGGGTTGAGGCTTCCAGACTCAAGAACATCAATCAAGCATCAAGATCAAAAAGTATTCAATAATTCCTTCTATCATTATTAAATTACAAATTCTATCTCTGCATGGGAGCGACTACTGACCTTCACTTTGCTGTCATGGGTTGAGGTTTCTAGACTCAAGAACATCAATCAAGCATCAAGATCAAAAAGTATTCAATAAATATCAAAAAGTATTCAATAAATATTTCAATAAATATTTACAATTTCTATCTCTGCATGGGAGCGACTACTGACCTTGGCTTTGCTGTCATGGGTTGAGGTTTCCAGGCTCAAGAACATAAAACAAGAATCAAGATCAAATACATATTTACAAATTCTATCTCTGCATGGGAGCGACTACTGACCTTGGCTTTGCCGTCATGGGTTGAGGCTTCCAGGCTCAAGAACATCAATCAAGCATCAAGATCAAAAAGTATTCAATAATTCCTTCTATCATTATTAAATTACAAATTCTATCTCTGCATGGGAGCGATCACTGACCTTGACTTTGCTGTCATGCGTTGAGGTTTCTAGGCTCAAGAACATCAATCAAGCATCAAGATCAAAAAGTATTCAATAAATATCAAAAAGTATTCAATAAATATTTCAATAAATATTTACAAATTCTATCTCTGCATGGGAGCGACTACTGACCTTGGCTTTGCTGTCATGAGTTGAGGTTTCCAGGCTCAAGAACATAAAACAAGAATCAAGATCAAATACATATTTACAAATTCTATCTCTGCATGGGAGCGACTACTGACCTTGCCGTCATGGGTTGAGGCTTCCAGACTCAAGAACATCAATCAAGCATCAAGATCAAAAAGTATTCAATAATTCCTTCTATCATTATTAAATTACAAATTCTATCTCTGCATGGGAGCGACCACTGACCTTGACTTTGCTGTCATGCGTTGAGGTTTCTAGGCTCAAGAACATCAATCAAGCATCAAGATCAAAAAGTATTCAATAAATATCAAAAAGTATTCAATAAATATTTCAATAAATATTTACAAATTCTATCTCTGCATGGGAGCGACTACTGACCTTGGCTTTGCTGTCATGAGTTGAGGTTTCCAGGCTCAAGAACATAAAACAAGAATCAAGATCAAATACATATTTACAAATTCTATCTCTGCATGGGAGCGACTACTGACCTTGCCGTCATGGGTTGAGGCTTCCAGACTCAAGAACATCAATCAAGCATCAAGATCAAAAAGTATTCAATAATTTCTTCTATCATTATTAATTTACAAATTCTATCTCTGCATGGGAGCGACTACTGACCTTCACTTTGCTGTCATGGGTTGAGGTTTCTAGACTCAAGAACATCAATCAAGCATCAAGATCAAAAAGTATTCAATAAATATCAAAAAGTATTCAATAAATATTTCAATAAATATTTACAATTTCTATCTCTGCATGGGAGCGACTACTGACCTTGGCTTTGCTGTCATGGGTTGAGGTTTCCAGGCTCAAGAACATAAAACAAGAATCAAGATCAAATAAATATTTACAAATTCTATCTCTGCATGGGAGCGACTACTGACCTTGACTTTGCCGTCATGGGTTGAGGCTTCCAGGCTCAAGAACATCAATCAAGCATCAAGATCAAAAAGTATTCAATAATTCCTTCTATCATTATTAAATTACAAATTCTATCTCTGCATGGGAGCGATCACTGACCTTGACTTTGCTGTCATGCGTTGAGGTTTCTAGGCTCAAGAACATCAATCAAGCATCAAGATCAAAAAGTATTCAATAAATATCAAAAAGTATTCAATAAATATTTCAATAAATATTTACAAATTCTATCTCTGCATGGGAGCGACTACTGACCTTGGCTTTGCTGTCATGAGTTGAGGTTTCCAGGCTCAAGAACATAAAACAAGAATCAAGATCAAATACATATTTACAAATTCTATCTCTGCATGGGAGCGACTACTGACCTTGCCTTGCTGTCATGGGTTGAGGCTTCCAGACTCAAGAACATCAATCAAGCATCAAGATCAAAAGTATTCAATAATTCCTTCTATCATTATTAAATTACAAATTCTATCTCTGCATGGGAGCGACCACTGACCTTGACTTTGCTGTCATGCGTTGAGGTTTCTAGGCTCAAGAACATCAATCAAGCATCAAGATCAAAAAAGTATTCAATAAATATCAAAAAGTATTCAATAAATATTTCAATAAATATTTACAAATTCTATCTCTGCATGGGAGCGACTACTGACCTTGGCTTTGCTGTCATGAGTTGAGGTTTCCAGGCTCAAGAACATAAAACAAGAATCAAGATCAAATACATATTTACAAATTCTATCTCTGCATGGGAGCGACTACTGACCTTGCCGTCATGGGTTGAGGCTTCCAGACTCAAGAACATCAATCAAGCATCAAGATCAAAAAGTATTCAATAATTTCTTCTATCATTATTAATTTACAAATTCTATCTCTGCATGGGAGCGACTACTGACCTTCACTTTGCTGTCATGGGTTGAGGTTTCTAGACTCAAGAACATCAATCAAGCATCAAGATCAAAAGTATTCAATAAATATCAAAAGTATTCAATAAATATTTCAATAAATATTTACAATTTCTATCTCTGCATGGGAGCGACTACTGACCTTGGCTTTGCTGTCATGGGTTGAGGTTTCCAGGCTCAAGAACATAAAACAAGAATCAAGATCAAATAAATATTTACAAATTCTATCTCTGCATGGGAGCGACTACTGACCTTGACTTTGCCGTCATGGGTTGAGGCTTCCAGGCTCAAGAACATCAATCAAGCATCAAGATCAAAAAGTATTCAATAATTCCTTCTATCATTATTAAATTACAAATTCTATCTCTGCATGGGAGCGACTACTGACCTTGACTTTGCTGTCATGCGTTGAGGTTTCAAGGCTCAAGAACATCAATCAAGCATCAAGATCAAAAAGTATTCAATAAATATCAAAAAGTATTCAATAAATATTTCAATAAATATTTACAAATTCTATCTCTGCATGGGAGCGACTACTGACCTTGGCTTTGCCGTCATGGGTTGAGGCTTCCAGACTCAAGAACATCAATCAAGCATCAAGATCAAAAAGTATTCAATAATTTCTTCTATCATTATTAATTTACAAATTATATCTCTGCATGAGAGCGACTACTGACCTTCACTTTGCTGTCATGGGTTGAGGTTTCTAGACTCAAGAACATCAATCAAGCATCAAGATCAAAAAGTATTCAATAAATATCAAAAAGTATTCAATAAATATTTCAATAAATATTTACAATTTCTATCTCTGCATGGGAGCGACTACTGACCTTGGTTTTGCTGTCATGGGTTGAGGTTTCCAGGCTCAAGAACATAAAACAAGAATCAAGATCAAATAAATATTTACAAATTCTATCTCTGCATGGGAGCGACTACTGACCTTCACTTTGCTGTCATGGGTTGAGGTTTCTAGACTCAAGAACATCAATCAAGCATCAAGATCAAAAGTATTCAATAAATATCAAAAGTATTCAATAAATATTTTAATAAATATTTACAATTTCTATCTCTGCATGGGAGCGACTACTGACCTTGGTTTTGCTGTCATGGGTTGAGGCTTCCAGGCTCAAGAACATCAATCAAGCATCAAGATCAAAAAGTATTCAATAATTCCTTCTATCATTATTAATTCACAAATTCTATCTCTGCATAGGAGCGACTACTGACCTTGACTTTGCTGTCATGGGTTGAGGCTTCCAGGCTCAAGAACATCAATCAAGCATCAAGATCAAAAAGTATTCAATAATTCCTTCTATCATTATTAAATTACAAATTCTATCTCTGCATGGGAGCGACTACTGACCTTGACTTTGCTGTCATGGGTTGAGGTTTCTAGACTCAAGAACATCAATCAAGCATCAAGATCAAAAAGTATTCAATAAATATCAAAAGTATTCAATAAATATTTCAATAAATATTTACAAATTCTATCTCTGCATGGGAGCGACTACTGACCTTGGCTTTGCTGTCATGGGTTGAGGCTTCCAGACTCAAGAACATCAATCAAGCATCAAGATCAAAAAGTATTCAATAATTTCTTCTATCATTATTAATTTACAAATTATATCTCTGCATGAGAGCGACTACTGACCTTCACTTTGCTGTCATGGGTTGAGGTTTCTAGACTCAAGAACATCAATCAAGCATCAAGATCAAAAAGTATTCAATAAATATCAAAAAGTATTCAATAAATATTTCAATAAATATTTACAATTTCTATCTCTGCATGGGAGCGACTACTGACCTTGGTTTTGCTGTCATGGGTTGAGGTTTCCAGGCTCAAGAACATAAAACAAGAATCAAGATCAAATAAATATTTACAAATTCTATCTCTGCATGGGAGCGACTACTGACCTTCACTTTGCTGTCATGGGTTGAGGTTTCTAGACTCAAGAACATCAATCAAGCATCAAGATCAAAAAGTATTCAATAAATATCAAAAAGTATTCAATAAATATTTTAATAAATATTTACAATTTCTATCTCTGCATGGGAGCGACTACTGACCTTGGTTTTGCCGTCATGGGTTGAGGCTTCCAGGCTCAAGAACATCAATCAAGCATCAAGATCAAAAAGTATTCAATAATTCCTTCTATCATTATTAATTCACAAATTCTATCTCTGCATAGGAGCGACTACTGACCTTGACTTTGCTGTCATGGGTTGAGGTTTCTAGGCTCAAGAACATAAAACAAGAATCAAGATCAAATAAATATTTACAAATTCTATCTCTGCATGGGAGCGACTACTGACCTTCACTTTGCTGTCATGGGTTGAGGTTTCTAGACTCAAGAACATCAATCAAGCATCAAGATCAAAAAGTATTCAATAAATATCAAAAAGTATTCAATAAATATTTCAATAAATATTTACAAATTCTATCTCTGCATGGGAGCGACTACTGACCTTGGCTTTGCCGTCATGGGTTGAGGCTTCCAGACTCAAGAACATCAATCAAGCATCAAGATCAAAAAGTATTCAATAATTTCTTCTATCATTATTAATTTACAAATTATATCTCTGCATGGGAGCGACTACTGACCTTCACTTTGCTGTCATGGGTTGAGGTTTCTAGACTCAAGAACATCAATCAAGCATCAAGATCAAAAAGTATTCAATAAATATCAAAAAGTATTCAATAAATATTTCAATAAATATTTACCATTTCTATCTCTGCATGGGAGCGACTACTGACCTTGGTTTTGCTGTCATGGGTTGAGGTTTCCAGGCTCAAGAACATAAAACAAGAATCAAGATCAAATAAATATTTACAAATTCTATCTCTGCATGGGAGCGACTACTGACCTTCACTTTGCTGTCATGGGTTGAGGTTTCTAGACTCAAGAACATCAATCAAGCATCAAGATCAAAAAGTATTCAATAAATATCAAAAAGTATTCAATAAATATTTCAATAAATATTTACAATTTCTATCTCTGCATGGGAGCGACTACTGACCTTGGTTTTGCTGTCATGGGTTAATGTTTCCAGGATCTAGCACATAATACAAGAATCAAGATCAAATAAATATTTTCAATTTCTATCTCTGCATGGGAGCGACTACTGACCTTCACTTTGCTGTCATGGGTTGAGGTTTCTAGACTCAAGAACATCAATCAAGCATCAAGATCAAAAAGTATTCAATAAATATCAAAAAGTATTCAATAAATATTTTAATAAATATTTACAATTTCTATCTCTGCATGGGAGCGACTACTGACCTTGGTTTTGCCGTCATGGGTTGAGGCTTCCAGGCTCAAGAACATCAATCAAGCATCAAGATCAAAAAGTATTCAATAATTCCTTCTATCATTATTAATTCACAAATTCTATCTCTGCATAGGAGCGACTACTGACCTTGACTTTGCTGTCATGGGTTGAGGTTTCTAGGCTCAAGAACATCAATCAAGCATCAAGATCAAAAAGTATTCAATAAATATCAAAAAGTATTCAATAAATATTTACAAATTCTATCTCTGCATGGAAGCGACTACTGACCTTGGCTTTGCTGTCATTTGTTGAGGTTTCCAAGCTCAAGAACATTAAACAAGAATCAAGAATCTTGTTTAATGTTCTTCCATGCGGTGTTTCTTCTCCTGAAAAAGGGGGTCTGCTGTCTCCCCTTCCGTCTATAGCGTTCCACGTTCTGCCGGGTCCCTTGCTGTAGCGCGACTGCCCGCGCTTCGTCCGTCTGCTCCAGAATCTGTCTGCACTCTTCGTCGAACCAATCGTTCCGTCGACTTTGTCCCTTAAATGTACAAGTTTCAGATTTTCAAATTTTGGTTTGATCTGGAATCTTTGAAACCTGGGAGTGTGTTTTTTTATAATCTCTCTTCTTTATCGATACCTACCAATTTTAATAAACACATTTTCGTCGGATATGTCTACTGTTTTTAATACATTGTAGTATACAACTGATATATCAGCATACTACTTTTATTGCTGACAACTCATTTGTTAGTGGAAAAATATGCAATTGACGAGATATTTATTTTCTTCGATCTAATGCAGTTACGTCTTAAAAAGGGCGTAACTCCAAAACGGGCCCTACGATTTTTTTCAAATTTCTTCCAGTATAGCCCCAGAATTCAGCTCCAGGTATTAGTTTTGAAGGAGAATTTTATTTGTTAATATAACGAAGGAGTCAGGGGAGCACCGTGACAGGTGATGATGACTGATTTTCATTTATTTAGTTAACATCTAAACAGATAACACTGAATCAACAATTTGACGCCACAATGCACGGTTCGAGGCCGCATCTCTCCATCCTCGGATACGCCCCACGCTCGCCAAGTCGTTTTGCACCTGATCTGCCCATCTCGTTCGCTGCGCTCCACGCCGTCTCGTACCTGCCGGATCGGAAGCGAACACCATCTTTGCAGGGTTGCTGTCCGGCATTCTTGCAACATGTCCTGCCCATCGTACCCTTCCGGCTTTAGCTACCTTCTGGATACTGGGTTCGCCGTAGAGTTGGGCGAGCTCATGGTTCATTCTTCGCCGCCACACACCGTCTTCTTGCACACCGCCAAAGATGGTCCTAAGCACCCGTCTCTCGAATACTCCGAGTGCTTGCAAGTTCTCCTCGAGCATTGTCCATGTTTCATGTCCGTAGAGGACAACCGGTCTTATTAACGTCTTGTACATGACACATTTGGTGCGGTGGCGAATCTTTTTCGACCGCAGTTTCTTCTGGAGCCCGTAGTAGGCCCGACTTCCACAGATGATGCGCCTTCGTATTTCACGACTAACGTTGTTGTCAGCCGTTAGCAAGGATCCGAGGTAGACGAATTCCTCGACCACCTCGAAGGTATCCCCGTCTATCGTAACACTGCTTCCCAGGCGGGCCCTGTCGCGCTCGGTTCCGCCCACAAGCATGTACTTTGTTTTTGACGCATTCACCACCAGTCCAACTTTTGTTGCTTCACGTTTCAGGCGGGTGTACAGTTCTGCCACCTTTGCAAATGTTCGGCCGACAATGTCCATTAGAGTGGAGCGTCATGGTCATTTTTTCAAATCAATGGTTTTTCGAAGCCATTCTGGGTCCTGAACAACTGTGCAGAATTTGGGAGCGATTGGTTGCTTCCTCGCTTTCCGCATCGCGTTTTATGTTTGTATGGAAATTAGTATGGGAGAACGTATATGTTTGCATTTCTACTACTACAGGTTTCAGTTCATCGTAAACCAAGTGGCACATTGCGTTAAAGTATAACCCAAAAGATGCCGAAAAACTTTACTGAAGAAGGCACGTTGCTGGAACGTCCACGAAAAAAGTTATAACGCTTCGAAGATTGAGTGTTCAAACCGTATGCAAAAAATCGTGTATTCTGCCAGCACTGCCGAACTACGTAGACTAATAACTTAACTGAGTGTTAAAATAATTGATCTTATAGGGCTTTAGAGCTAATGGGAGCTATCCGGAATCATTTCACAAAGAAAAAAATCCGACAAGAAGGAAGATGGGTTTTGTCCTTCGATAACCATAGGTCGTCCGGTAGTGCTGGCAGAAACATTGATTTCTTGCATATGGTTTGAACAATCAATTTTCGAAACGTAATAACATTTTTTGTAGACCTTCCAGCTACGTACCTTCTTTGGCAAAGTTTTGTGGCATCTTCCAGACTATATGCTAACGTATTGAGTCACATGATTGATGATAAATTGAAGCCACTAATAGCAAACATGTAAAAAAGTACGTTCTCCCATACTAATCTCCATGCAAATTTAAAACGCGATGCGGCATGCGAGGTCGCAACCAATCGAGCCCATATTTTGCACAGTTGATTGGGGTCCCAAAACGATTCAGAAAAACCTTGATCTTACTTGATCGGACGAAGTTTGCGTTTTTCCATACAACTGCGCCCCACTCTAATGTCCATGTCATCCGCGAAGCAAATAAATTGACTGGATCTGTTGAAAATCGTACCCCGGCTGTTACACCCGGCTCTTCGCATGACACCTTCTAGCGCAATGTTGAACAACAGGCACGAAAGTCCATCACCTTGTCTTAGTCCCCGGCGCGATTCGAACGAACTGGAGTGTTCGCCCGAAATCTTCACACAGTTTTGCACACCATCCACCGTTGCTTTGATCAGCCTGGTAAGCTTCCCAGGGAAGCTGTTCTCGTCCATAATTTTCCATAGCTCTACGCGGTCTATACTGTCGTATGCCGCCTTGAAATCAACGAACAGATGGTGCGTTGGGACCTGGTATTCACGGCATTTTTGAAGGATTTGCCGTACAGTAAAGATCTGGTCCGTTGTCGAGCGGCCGTCAACGAAGCCGGCTTGATAACTTCCCACGAACTCGTTCACTAATGGTGACAGACGACGGAAGATGATCTGGGATATCACTTTGTAGGCGGCATTAAGGATGGTGATCGCTCGAAAGTTCTCACACTCCAGTTTGTCGCCTTTCTTGTAGATGGGGCATATAACCCCTTCCTTCCACTCCTCCGGTAGCTGTTCGGTTTCCCAGATTCTGACTATCAGTATGTGCAGGCAAGTGGCCAGCTTTTCCGGGCCCATCTTGATGAGCTCAGCTCCGATACCATCCTTACCGCTGCTTTATTGGTCTTTAGCTGTTGAATGGCATCCTTAACTTCCCTCAAGGTGGGGGCTGGTTGGCTTCCATCGTCCGCTGAACTGACGCTGAACTGCCGCTGAACTTGACTTTCACTGCCTGTACTCTCAGCGCCATTCAGATGTTCCTCGTAGTGCTGCTTCCACCTTCCGATCACCACACGTTCGTCCGCCAAGATGCTCCCATCCTTATCCCTGCACATTTCGAATCGCGGCACGAAGCCTTTGCGGGATACGTTGAGCTTCTAGAAGAACTTGCGTGTTTCTTGTGAACGGCACAGCTGTTCCATCTTTTCGAACTCCACTTCTTCCAGGCGACGTTGCATCTCCTGAAAAGGCTGGTCTGCTGTCTCCGCTTCCGTCTATAACGTTCCACGTTCTGCCGGGTACCGGCACGACCACCCGCGCTGCGTCCTTCTCCTCCAGAACCTGTCTGATCTGTCTGCACTCTTTGTCGAACCAATCGTTCCGTCGACTTCGACCCATATACCCGACGTTGTTCTCCGCTGCGTCGTTAATGGCTGCTTTGACTGTACTCCAGCAGTCCTCAAGAGGGGCCCCATCGAGCTCACCTCTTCCGGCAACGCTGCCTCGAGATGCTGCGCGTATGCAGTGGCGACATCAGGTTGCTTCAGTCGCTCTAGGTCGTACCGCGGCGGTCGTCGGTACCGAACATTGTTGATGACGGATAGTTTTGGGCGCAGTTTAACCATCACCAGATAGTGGTCCGAGTCGATGTTAGCGCCACGATATGTCCTGACGTCGATAATGTCGGATGACTGATATTTAGGTGAAAAATACTTTAACCAGAATTCATCGAGGACATAACAAAGTTCTGTTTGATTGTCGGCAAATGTAGTATATTGCAATTTTAATTCGTACAGACTCAGAGTAAATCAGAAGCCACATAAATCCCAAAATCCATGTAAAAAAGATATGGATTCTTTCATTTACGCCGCCGCCGCTAATGACATATGACCTATTCACTCAATTTTTCCATTTTTTTTGTTGCCTCACGTAATTAATAAACTTTCTCAGATATGTTTTCCCAATCGTTGAGCTAATTCGATTTGTATACACAATAGAGTGGAGCGCAGTTGTATGGAAAAACGCAAACTTCGTCCGATCAAGTGAGATCAAGGTTTTTCTGAATCATCTAAAGCCCTATAAGATCAATTATTTTGAAATAACACTCAATTAAATTATTGGTCTACGTAGTACGGCAGTGCTGGCAGATTAAACGATTTTTTGCATATGGTTTGAACATTCAATCTTCGAAGCGTTATAACTTTTTGGTGGACGTTCCAGCAACGTGCCTTCTTCAGCAAAGTTTTTCGGCATCCTTTGGGTTATACTTTAACGCAATGTGCCACTTGGTCTACGATGAACTGAAACTAGTAGTAGAAATGCAAAAATATACGTTCTCCCATACTAATTTCCATACAAACTTCAAACGCGATGCGGAAAGCGAGGAAGCAACCAATCGGTCCCAAATTCTGCACAGTTGTTCAGGACCCAGAATGGCTTCGAAAAACCATTGATTTGAAAAAATGACCATGACGCCCCACTCTAATACACAACTATGGATTTCCACGCTTTTATCAAATTAATTTGAATGACACAAAACGTGCAAAGCTAATAAAGATTTGCTAACCTCATTGAAACCATTGCCAGTTGTTTGTCAATTCGAGTGATAGTCCATCTCTACGGAACTATTATTAAATCGTGGTCAGTCAATGCCCGGTGGAAATGATTTAATTGCATTGAAAGCATCTTTACCGTCAAGCTGAGAATCTTGCCGTGTATCTCCGTACACTAATTACAGGTTACAGTGCTGAAATAAACGACACGGCGCCGTTTGGAATGGTTTTCCAATTTCCAGCAGCCCGAAATAAAAATCAACACTCATCGTCGTTGTTGTTGATCGGTTTGTTCCCGGCATCTTACAAACAACCTTTCCAACCGCGCCGCGCACGACCAATCGGTGTGCGGCGAATTTTACAAGATGATGTATTTAGGTGGCATCCGCCGCACACGGGGTGGCCTACAATTACGCAATCATCGTCGTCGATTGGGCCTCCCTGATGACTAGGCCGCGCGCGGCCATTAGCCACCCATTAGACGAGCATTTACCTTTCTCCCAATCACAAGCCTGCTCTGCTGGAGCGGACAAATGATGGCAATCACGACGATGGCAAGATGGCTTCGCCGCAGATTCCGATTCGTCATGTTTATGGTACATAAGGTGGATCCATGGTTTTCGTATAGACAATCGATTGTTTGAAGCTATCAGTACACTATTTGTCATAATTGTCATATTACATATTTGTCATGTCTGGATGATATTCGTGTTGGTAACCAGTCTGCTAGATGTTTGGTTGAACTTGGAAATATCTATTTGTCATCATGACAAAACGTGTACTACGGACTTAACTGTAACCCTCTAGGGATGGATTATCATAGAAGGAGAAGCGTAACTGTGCTTCTCCTTCTATGATAATCCATCCCTAGAGGGTCCTTATTTGTGAAATTGTCGAAGGGACTCTTCAAACGCGCTTGGCTTTAAAGATCATTATAAACAAACGAATCCAATAAACACTGGCTCGCAGCTCGATCCACTTGACTTTATGAATGGTGTTCGTGTCATGGTGGTAATGGGGTCCGCTATGAGCCTAGAGGGTCCCTCGGCTATTAAAAGCTGTTAAAAGAAACGGAACATCCTCGTAAAAGAAAGAAGTGTAGTCGCTCATCAGGGAATACCCCGCCTCGTCCGTACGGACCGAGCCAAACGTTATCAACTACGGGGAGCCAGCCAGCCTCGATGCCTCGAAAGCAGATCGCACAAAGCCGCAAGAAGAGAGAAAGATCGCGATCATATCGCGACTCGTTAAATGATGAGCGAGACCATCCCGGTCTCAACCTCTTCGGACGGAACGATCGTCATCGTTTGGAACGAGGAAGATTGGTTTATTTTTTTCCCGTAATTTATAAACCACCAAATGACTTGTTAACACATTCGTATAATTCAACTTCGGTGTGGTCTTCCATTTTACACAGGGCACCAGGTACTGACCCCTCCTGGGGTACAACTCACAGACACACGTGCTTAACACAGTCTGGGCTCCTAATAATTCTACTCATCGGGGGTTGGTTGGTGTTCAGTATGTAGATCGTGCATGCCGATGTTGATGTAAAAGACGCTGCCATGTATCGTGGGCAACAGGTCGTCGAGTGAAAAGAACGCATTGTCATCAGTATCGCCATCGATTAGAATATTTTGAAGGAAATTTATTTAAGGAGTAGCGGGAAATGGCTCAATATGCACCTTCAATTAGGTCCTTCATAACGAAATACGGGAAGCACGGAAGCATCAAATCATTATTATTTCTACCGCAATATGTATCTTTTTCCTATAACAGATCTTCTTCTTCTTATTGGCATTACATCCGATGCTGGGTCATTGCCGCCTCAATCAGCTGCTTAAGCGAAAACCGTACTCTTGAAGGAACTTTTGACTACTTGGGCTTAAGAAAATTATTTTGAGCTTTTTAGTGGAATGTCTTCACTTGTCATAAGACGAGTTTATACAATCTCATTTTATTCAACCACCTAATTGTATCTTGACGGCCTTACTGTTGAGGTCGAAATATGTATCTGTGAAGGTACAATTAAGTGGTGGAATTAAATGGGATTGTACAAACTCGTCTTATGACAAGTTACTTGGGTACAGAGGTTTCAGTGATGAGCTTAATAATAATTTGAAATCACTTTAATAAAGTTAAACAAAAATGTTGGGTATAAACTGTCAAGTCGTAAATCAAAATTTAGCGCCCTATTCTCGCCAGCAAAAGAGGTTCCGGACAGCGACGCCAACGACAATCTTTATCTTGTAACTAATTTATCGTTTATGCACACCTTATTTACTTCATTGCTGAGAATATTCGGCACATCATGTGCAGTAGACCTTCACAAACCCCAAATCAGAAATTATCTCACAGGCAAGTTGGTGTCCATTACAGTTTGCGCGGAAAATTAGATTGTAAATTTTCTGAATTTTTCAACATTATTTTTCAACACATAATAGGGGGAATGACGGCTTTGGCAGGTTTTGTTCTATTATTGGCAGGGGGTTTTTTATGACTGACTAGGCTCAAATTTGGTCGACAAAAACCCCCCTGCCAATAATAGAACAAAACCTGCCAAAGCCGTCTTTCCCCCTAATTCATTCAATAGCATAACTTAGGAAATTGATTGCCAAAGGCCGTTTGTTTGAGAAATCGCGTAGGGGACATTTTTGACCAAAATAATGGTTCAAGATATTCTTAAACTATGCCGACAAAAGCGTATACTGAGGCACAATCACCATGCATTATAGCTCATATAAATAAGCTCTGGTCCTCACAAGTTCCAATACTCATGCTTCCACGGGTCCTTCGATGACAATTGACCGCCAGCTAAGGATCGTGTACTTAGCTAGCAGTGTAGCCTGGGCACTGATGTCCTTCTGACATCAGCTAGAGTGAGAGGGTGCGTCCTGTGGGGTCTGTCTAGGATGTGGTGGGGCTCGACAGTGGGCTCTGTTGAACTTTATAAAAAGCTGCATTTGTCCGCAAGCAGGCCCTATGAAAGCGACCGTGTGCCGCTCAAAGCGCACTAGTTTAGTCCTTGTGTTGGGTTGGGTGGGACAATTTAGACCCGACTGATCGAGCGTCTGTTCACCAAGGAGGTGTGGCGTGGCTCCAACAGCGTCTGGTCTGGCATCCAGCGGCTGATTATGAAATGCTATTCCCCGGAAGCTATATCTAAGATGGCAGCCCCATCCGGGTGGATAGGGAACCTTGGACCAACAAGCTACTGTTCCCGAAACATCAATTTGTTCGAGAATCCGATAATGAAAGAATACGGACTGATTTTACGACAACGACTCTTAGCGCGAAACAACGGACACGAATAGGAACATGGAACGTTTTAACCCTAGCCCAGCAGGGTAAATTGGCACAACTTGCCAATGGAGTACGCCGCTTGAGATTCTGGGACTGAGTGAAGTCCGTTGGCCATCTGGCCATGCTGCCGATCTGCAAGACAAAGAGAACTTCTACAGCCAACTCAATGCCGTCGTAGATAAATTTCCGATGGGTGATATCAAGATCTGTATGGGCGACTTCAATGCGAAGATCGGATCCGACAACTCGAACCATGAGCACATTATGGGACGCCATGGTCTCGGAGAAATGAGCGAAAACGGAGAGCTGTTCGCAGAATTCTGTGGTAATAATGACATGGGGATCGGGGGATCACTCTTCCCTCATCGACCGGTTCACAAGGTCACGTGGGTCTCCCGTGACGGCTTTACAGAAAATCGAATCAACCTCATCTGCATTAGTCGAGAATGAAAACGGAGCCTTCTTGATGTACGGAATAAAAGTAGTGTCGATATCGCGTCTGATCATCACCTCCTCATCGGCTAAATACGCTTGCGCGTTGCGCGGATTTGTCAGCAGGAGGAAAGAGTTGGACGACAGTTCATCACACGCCGCCTGGAAGATGCCACGGTGAAACGGTCCTTCGTTGAAGAACTGGAGACGCGTGCTGCAGATATTCCGGAAGGTGGCAGCGTGGAAGACCAATTGACCGCAATCAAGAATGCCTTCATCGCTACCAGCGAGAATAATCTTGGCGAGCTGTGCACCCAGAGAAAACAATGGATCACCGATGAAGCCTGGAGGAAGATAGAGGAGCGAAGAGAAGCCAATGCTGCGATAGAGCGATCAAAAACCAGGGGAGCCAAAGTCTTAGCCCGTCAACGATACTCGGCTCTTGAGAAGAAAGTAAAACGCTCATGTCGACGGGACAAGCGAGCGTGGGCAGACTCTCTGGCCGACGACCGGGGACATTCGCCTCCTCTACGATATCTCACGACGCTTAAGCGGGGCGAAGATGAATGCATTGATGCCTGTGAAAGACACGCGTCAATACCGAAGCTCCATCACTGCTAGAGATTCAAACAGCCATCTAAAGCATGAAATCGAATACAGCCCCAGGGGTCGATCGCATATCAGCCAAGATGCTCAAAGCTGACCCCATGACATCCGCTCAACTACTGCATCGTTTATTTCGTAATATCTGGGACAGCGCAACTTTCCCGGTGGAGTGGATGCAAGGTATCTTAGTGAAGGTGCCCAAAAAGGGTGACCTGACTGTATGCGATAACTGGCGAGGCATTATGTTGCTGTGTACCGTTCTCAAAGTTCTATGCAGAGTTATCCTAGCCCGGATTCAGGAAAAGATCAATGCGACTCCGTGCCGGAATGTCCTGTGTGGACCATATTGTCACGCTCCGTATTATTCTGGAGCAGGTCAACGAATTTCAAGAGTCCCTTTACTTGGTATTCATTGACTACGAAAAAGCTTTCGACCGTCTCAATCAAGAGAATGTTTGGGGCGCCCTAAGACGCAAGGGGGTTCCTGAGAAAATCATCGGCCTCATCGAAGCACAGTACGAGGCCTTCTCGTGTAGACTGCAACACAATGGGGTCTTGTCTGACCCTGTCCGGGTCATAGCTGGTGTGAGGCAAGGATGTATTCTATCACCGTTACTGTTCCTCATCTTAATCGACGAGATTCTGATAGGTGCGATTGACCGTGAACCAAACCGCGTGCTGTTATGGTAGCCTATAACCATGGAGCACCTAAACGATTTCGAATTGGCTGATGACGTTGCACTCCTCGCTCAACGGCGCTCTGATGTACAGAGTAAGCTCAACGACCTTGCCGAGCGCTCCTCTTCGGCAGGTTTAGTTATCAACGTCAAAAAAAAAACAAATCGTTGGATGTAAACTCAGTGACCCCTTCCAGTTTCATAGGCTCTGTCTCATTTGGAGAATTAAACTTAAAAGTGACAGTTCGAAACTTAGCAAATAACCCAGTCATAAGAATGGCTGGTGCTACCCAGCAATTCCAATAAGACATCGATGCAAAATGATTCGATATCTGTCAAAAGTAATCTTGCTCTGCGAGCAGGGTTATTTGATAATTATTGAAATGTCACTTTTAAGTTTAATTTCAGTTTAATTCTCCAAATGAGACAGACCCATAGTAGCCGGGCAATCAGTGGAGAATGTTGGAAGCTTCCATTATCTTGGTAGCCAAATGGCGTCAGACGGTGGTACCAAGATCGGCATAGGCGCACGGATCAAGAAAGCAAGGGCTGCCATGGCGAGTTTAAGAAATATCGTACCCCAGTACCCCAAATTAGTCATAATTGCGAGTTTATACTTCATTTTAATGAAATAAAGTATAGATGTTACTCAATAAAGTTCATTCATAATTCATATGAATGAACACTAATTCTCGCTTAACTTTTCAAAAGGACCTAAGTAACATTTTTTTCATGAATTAATTTGAATATCGCAATCAACAGAACAACATGAAAGCTATTGATTTCTGTATTCAAATTAATTCATGAAAAAAATGTTACTTAGGACCTTTTGAAAAGTTAAGCGAGAATTGGAACTGAAACTGTTTCAATGCAGTATAGTATTCTTACTCCGTAAGATCCCGTTCCACTTCGTATAGCACTCTTCAAGAGTCCTGATGGCTAGGGGGAGATTATGCAGCACGTTTTCAGGCACAATGAAGAGAGTTTGAGGCAATTGCGGTCCACGTCAGCATGGCTACAAGGGCAACATTGTTGAAGTTCTTCCTTGGTCGCTGTAGTAAAAGCAACAGATTCTGGATGAAGCGTGATCGAAATCTCAGAATCGACGAGTGGGTGAATGGGTGAGTAAGAATGAGTGAGTGAGTAAGTGAGTGAGTAAGAGTGAGTGAGTGATTAAACCCCCAAACTCAATACAACGGAACGGCGACGGAAACGGAAAATTTGACTGTTAGCCCATATATTTTCTGTCAAATTTGCCGTTTCCGTCGCTGTTCCGTTGTATTGCGTTTGGGGCTTAAGAGTGAGTGAGTGAGCGACAAACAGTAAATGAGTAAGAGTGAGTGAGTAAGAGTGAGTGAGAAAGAGAGAGCGAATGATTGAGAGTAAATGAGTGAGTGAAAGTGGATGAGTGAGTAAGAGTGTTTAAATGAGTAAGAGTGGGTGAATGAATGAGAGTGGGTGAGTGAGTAATAATTAGTGAGGCAGAGGAAATGAGTGAGTAAGGGGGTGTGTGTATGAGAGTGAGAAAGAGAAGGAGATCTTGTTTGTCTTCGGGTAGTTGCGATGACTTAAAGAAGGCATCATCTCGGTTCGCCTTCTATCGGGCAGACGCGTTACTTTGAAAAAGGCATTATTTCCTCTGTGTGCCTTACAGGGTTGAAATATGTCAAATTCAATGCATTGAAAAACATGGATCTCAGCATATTCTCCGGTCAATCTCATCGCCACCGTCGTGAGTGCGACTGTAGGGCAGCCAAAAAATCATTCCAGCACCAAACATTCAATTTACCATTCATCCCAACACAAGTCGCTCTGACAAACTGCTCAGTTCGTGCGTCACCGCATTGATATAAGTGACCCATTTAAACGCGTGGTGATTTTTTGTCATTTGCTGGGTGAATGTGTACATTTTACTGTGGTGCATTTCTTATTCGTGGTGCACTGGGTGATTTGAGTTCTGGTGTTTTCTCCTCTCCCTCTTCGGGAATGTGAGATCGATCTCGAGGAAGGAAGAATAAAATATTTAATAAAAAACATCACTTTCATCCACTGCTGCCGAATTTTCTCCTCTTGCGGTCCTTACTGATATTATGCTTCGCATAATTATGCATCGCCTTTGCGGTTCATCGCTCCCACAAGCCATGGGCCGTCCATAACCTCTACCGGCGTAGCCGAGGAGAAGGTTAAGTGACCCACGCTGGCACTGCGCACCGAGCTTCCGACTATTGCCTCTGGCCCCCTAGGCGGATACCTGAACAATCCACCTCTTGCGAAGGGGTTGTCGCCTACACTACTACCACTAATTGAAGAGTTGACTTGGTTTTCCATTTTGGTCCCACGGATTGCTCGGGATAAAAGGTCCACCACGCCAGAGCCCAGCATGACGCGGTAAGGGAAAATTACTGTGGAGGGTGCCCAGGTACCCCACAGGCTCCGTTAAAGGTCTTTTTTTTATTTTTACAAGGGAGAATGCATTTACACACTAACCCAGTACACGTGCATTGTAGTTGCCAAACTACCACACGGAAGTGTACTGGAGTGTCGGACTCGACCATACCGGTAATACCGACTAAACTCCCTTGGGCTCCACCATCGTTTCCCCCTCGCAGTACTACTTCTGGGGGGATGGCAGTACTAAGCGTACTCGCTCATTATCGCTCACACAGGCACTCGTCCCACGCGAGACTGACTTGGGTGCTCGCACACCATTTACTCCATTTGAGTCTTACTTGGATGCTCTCCCGGGCGCTCCGCTGCCATGCCTCGAGGTGTCAATAGCGGTAACTGCCTGGGCCTACAGATATTACGCTACGACACTCCTGCCTCAGCACGAGCAGATCAATCACACCGCTGCCGAAGCAGACCACACGCTACCCTGCCGAAGCAGGGACACTCCCCATGCACCACATGTGCACAACTGTAGGTGTGTGGGTACAACCCACTGCTACCCTGCCGCCGAAGCAGCTTCTCCAAAGACCATTCGCTCCATGTGACCCTTTTCGGGTGCTCACTCTAACACTCCACTGCAATGCCTCGAGGTGTCGATGGGTACCTCGACTCCTACCTCAGCATGTGCAGTCCATACTCAGACTTCTGCTGCGCTTCGAGGTGACAATAGCGGTGACACGCTATGACACTCCTGCCTCAGCACAACCAGAAGACCCGCTGCCCGCCGAGGCGGGTCACGGGCTACCCTACCGAGGTCGGGGCACCCCCCAACTCACTCACTCCACTGCCATGCCTCGAGGTGTCGATAGCGGTATGTAGGGACAAATCAACCATACTACGCTACGACACTCCTACCTTAGCATGTGCAGTCCATACTCAGACTTCTGCTGCGCTTCGAGGTGACAATAGCGGTGACGCGCTATGACACTCCTGCCTCAGCACAAACAGATCACTCACTCCCTGCCGAAGCAGCTCACGCGCTACCCTACCGAAGTAGGGACACTCCCCATGCCAATTGGCACTCCCTGGGCTTGTGCTTTTGAAGCGGCACATAGTCGCTTTGATAGAGTCTGATTACGGGCACTTGTGGTTTTTTGGGAGGGATTTTAGCAGAGCCCACTGCTAAATCCCACCACGCCCTAGGCAGTTCTCCCTGACTCGCAGACAGCTGGGGAGGGGTCGTCAAGCCCTTGGACATGGTCCATGCTGTCCCTGCTGCCCAAAAGGCCGTTAAAGGTCTAGCAATGTCAATGTGTGTATGTGTGTGTGTGTCTTTGCGCACCCACGTACCAAAACGTAGCAACAGTGTCACTCATTTCTTGTGCACTTATCCTCAATCGATTTGCTCACAACACAACATTTAACGCAGAATCGTGTCCCATTATTTCCTATTGAAAATTGGCATGATCGGACTATGGGATCGGAAGTTATGGCCAAAATACTTTTTTTACAAAATAATCGTGTAAAGAAGTGTCACTCATTTTTCGGAGACTTATCCTCAACCGATTTGCTTGCAACAAGTTGCATTCGACGCAGAATCGTGTCCTATTGAAAATTGGCATGATCGGACTATGGACTCAAAAGAAAGGCACCATCACCGCTAGGTGGATTAATCTGGGTTTTTTTTTCTGGAATTTCTCCAGAAACTCTTTTTGGAATTCCTTCGAGAATTCCTCCTGGTCTTTGTTGAGATTTCGTTGCCACGATCCCCTAGATCTGCCTCTGCTCCGATCTCTTACCGGATTCCAGTCTAATGCTTGCTTGCAGATTTCATCTTCGCTCTTTCGTAATGTATGGCTGATTTAGAAAAGTTTATTACTGATGAACCGCTGTGAGCATGCTCAATGCAAATAATTGATTATCGCCCCAAATAAATCAAAATCAAATCAAATCAAATCATCAGTTATGATCAAAAAGTGTTACCAGAAAATGATTATATTAAAATAAAAAGCTCTTGCATGCATAAACCTGACATTCAGGGTTGCCACATATACAGATTATTCTGTATTTTACAGATTTTTTGGGTAGAGCGGTGACCAAGAATCTGTATATACAAATATACAGATTTTTTAGCAAAATTACAGATTTCTTGAAGTGTACAGTAATGAAAATTATAATAAAATTATTGTATTTTTCACGAATGATTAGATTCGCTCGACGAAATTCAAGAGTTGTCAATTTTGTATTTGAAGGCATTTTCGACAACCTTTTTATAGATTACCTTGATCGTCGAGCACGTGGTCGGTTGAGAACAATGAACGATTGCATCATGACGTCACATGGCAATTTTTTTTACCCGTGTTCAAATAACGAGTGAAGTTTCATGAGGGCAATGTTTACATTTTTTTTATATGGAGTTTTTGGCTCGTGCAATCGTCTATTGGACTGAATGTATACATCGACGCACCAGCTGATATTGTTGTGTAAACATGATCAGCTGGAGAGCTGAGAACAATGAAAAAATATGTAAACATGAGGGGGCTTGCGGCAGCTGTCACGATCTTCAAGTGAAATGCGCACGGTAGCCAGCAGCGAAATCGAAAGCGAAATCTGAGTAAGACGAAATTTTTATCATAAGAGTCTAAATGGTGAAAAAAATCGCAATATATAAATAATTGCTATTAGTAAATACTAGCCACCCTATAACCAGAGACCGGCGGAGTGAAAAACTGTCGAAATGGCAACGTATGAAAATGCATGACATGGGGAAAATAATACTGGCATCACTTGAACTTTTTGCTTGCTTCTTATGGATGCAAAAAGTAAACAAGTCGAATTAGAACCGCTTTTGACGGTTCGATTGGAAACAAGACGGCGTCTTCGCCGATCTCTTATTGTAGTATTTCTAGTAAACAAAATATGTTCCCACCAGTTTCTCCATATATGGATGACGTCTCCACTACAAGAAAGAGCTTTTTGGGGTGTGAAATAAGGTGCAAGAATGATGTTTTGGATTGTGCTTTCGCTAATTTCTATACAATTGGACGTGTGAGCATTTGTTTTGGTACTTCGACAAATTTGCACGGTAGTCTATTCTTCGGTGAGAAAAACAATATTAAATTAAATTCTCCACCAAACTGATCATATTGAAGGCTATTCTTAGGGTCTGTCTCATTTGGAGAATTAAACTTAAAAGTGACAGTTCGAAAATTAAAAAATCACCCCGTTATAAGAATGGCTGGTGCTACCCAGCAATTCCAATAGGACATCGATGGAAAATGATTCGATATCTGTCAAAAGTAATCTTGCTCTGCGAGCAGGGTTATTTGATAATTATTGAAATGTCACTTTTAAGTTTAATTTCAGTTTAATTATCCAATTGAGACAGACCCTTAAACTAGCAAAATCTTAATTTAAAAAGACAGAACATGTTAGCTCTGGTTTTACTTTTTATTAACAGTTTTTGCGAATCAACAATTTTGGAACCAGATTATGCTCCGTAAATATGTTCAGAACATATTTGAATATGTACAGGGGTCTCAGAAAAAGCTCAAGCAATTATAAAAGATAATCAGATTTAGCCTTTTTTTTACATATTTAGAAACAAGTAATCAGTAGTTCTGTTTAGTGGGTTTAGTGTGACTGAGCAATGTGGTTGGTCCACTAAAGTTGTTGCGTATTTGGCTACTATAGTTAAAGACGCACTTACGACATATTTCATTCACACACACTTACCTCATTTCACCGTATTCGGTAAATTTTACCGAAATCTCAACAGCTGAACTGTTCGGTAATTTATTTTACAGATTTTTTGTAATTTTCTCCATTGCTCAACTGTCAAAATCACCGAAAATCAGTTAAATTATTTACCGACCAGTTCTGCTGTTGAGATTTCGGTAAAATTTTACCGAATTCGGCGATTTATTTTAAGTGTGATATTATTGAATTTACATCTTTTTCAAAACAAAGTTTGTTCAAAAATCATTTTGATTGGGTTTAGATGGATACAGATTTTCAATACAGTTTTTCTTGGCTTGAGATACAGTTATGAAGATTTCCTGGAGAAAATATACAGATTTAAATGTGGCAACCCTGCTGACATTATCAAAATACTAGAGGCCTGAGGGTCTGTCTCATTTGGAGAATTAAAATTAAAAGTGACAGTTCGAAAATTAGCAAATAACCCGGTCATAAGAATGGCTGGTGCTACCCAGCAATTCCAATAAGACATCGATGCAAAATGATTCGATATCTGTCAAAAGTAATCTTGCTCTGTGAGCAGGGTTATTCGATAATTATTGAACCGTCACTTTTAAGTTTAATTTGAGTTTAATCATCCTGACAGACCCTGAATAAGAGAAACGCGGATAGAAAATATGACTCTGCCAACACTGCATTCAATCTTCTTCATCAAAGAACAACACATGAAAAGGAAGAAATGGTTTATGTAGATAAAATCTCACAATGCGCTATTTAATGTGTCCACATCACATAACAATAGAATCCATCAAACAATGCAGTTTCATTTCATAATCTGTAAATGACTTGCATATATTATTGCAAACTAATGTAGAATGCATTCAAATTTGTTTATTTAAAAAATAGCATAAAATCAAATTTAGCCGTTTTCAGTATTTGACCCAACATTTTGGCTGCTTGAGGGTGATAAAATCGGGATATTACTATACAGCGAAGCATCGCACACTACCTGATGTTCCAACAGTCCGGATAAGCGGGGGGTTACTGTACATATTCACATCTGAGTTTTCAGAACATTGTAAATGAATAAGCCAGTTTTTTAGCCGATCAAATTTCTAACCCGAAAAATCGAACTATTCTCGGGTACAGTGCGTTTTAACGTTTTAATAAGCATTTTAAAATTGACATCGTGTATGCCTTGCCGGGTGAAATAAAAAAGCATCACCCAGCCCCCATTTTGTTTTCGCGCTTGCCGTCATGGCCAACATTATTCCTTTTTTAGGTAAACGCACTCGAGCGTGTATCTTGCATGCAAGTACTCGTGCAGCAGAATCCATCTCTGCATGACAGCAGAAAGAAAAAAGAAAAAACAAATCAGCTGCGGCTAGAGTCAGACAAAAAGTGAAAAATCGTCGTGAAAATTTGTTTAATCGGAGAAAAAATCGTTTTGTTCCTGAAAAAATCTCTTTATTGTTCAAAAAGCATGTGTAATAGGAAGCCCTCTGGCTAGGGCACATTTTGCGATAGTTTTCATTAGCCGCGAGTCGAAATCCTACGCGAAAAACGCCAAAATAGTTGGGGGTGCGTCATCATTAAAAAAGGCTGGTGAGATTTTTCCTACTTTTCGTCGCCCCACTCCGAGCGGAAAGCGGTTTTGTAGGTGGAAGGGCGGACTTTTATTTTGATAGTGTCCCTTTGATTCGCGACTTTGTTGTGGGTGTCTGTGCCGAATCAAAACAAAAACAGACCTCATATGCGGCGCCGAGATTTCGTTTGTTTGAGTTTTGTGTTCGAGGAGAATCACGATGGTTTGCTAATTCGTTGCTGCTAGTCTTCTGAGCGAGCAAACGATGGCTTCCAATTAGATCCAATTTGTTTCAATTATCTCGGTGGAGGCAAACTGGGCCATATGAAAAACTGGAGGAAATAAATTTTGAATAATCGATACCACGGAGGCCGGAAAATGTTTGGACGGACAGAAACCAAAAAGGATAGCTTTTTGGAGCATACCAAAGCCGCCCGTGAAGAACGTGCCAATGAGCGGGCTCTAGAGGAAAAGCGAGATAAATCGATAATGCTGTTGCAGAAAAATATCCGCGGTTGGCTGGCAAGGACAAAGTTTCGGAAGTTGATATTGTGAGTATTTGCGTAAGAATGAAGATAAGAACGTTATTTTGAGCTTTTAGTGGAATGTCTTCACTTGTCATAAGACGTGTTCGTACTAGAATAAAATGGGATAGTACGAAGTCGTCTTAAAATGAATTCTAATCATATCATTCCGTTATTTATAAATTATGTTTTCCTTTCAGGGAGGAATTTGACACTCTTCTACCACCTGTTACGAATCCTGCAAAAGACATTGAGTTGAAGCCCTGCCTGCAAGTGTATCATGCCGCTTCACATTTTATCCTCCAGTGGAAGACTGATTCGCCAGAGAAATCGACCAATTTTGAACGCCTGGAGCGTCTCTGTCGCTATTTGACTGCTAGTCTTGAGTCGGATTCCCCCAAAACCAGTTACATTGGCGTAGCGCTGAACAAAGATTACAGTCTGGCCTGGATAAGACACATCAAAAAGCTTTTGTATCGCTGCTGCATGGCCATAGAGCAGCTTCGACCGGAAGCCCACAGCGACAGCATATCATTAGCTTTATATCTTCACACTTTGGTGGCGTTTACTTCGACCAACAGCTGGGTTCTACTGCGGAACAAATCTTTAGCCGGACTTAAACCAGGAATGCTGCAACTCTGCAGTAACATTATGGGTGATTTAGTACAAAAAGGCTTCTATCTGAACCTGCGGACTGTTTTGGTAAAAGGAACCTGTCGAACAGTTATTACGCTAAAACCGATTTCATTAACAGCCATAATGACCCTGGCCATTCGACCTCTGATATCTAGCAACTTCAGTGAGAATCTCATGTCCCAGTTCTTGGTGCAGATTCTCTCCGTACCTGGCATCACGTTTCAGCTGGAACAATTCACACAAGAATGTCTTACCAACTTGCAATCGCATCATATCCTAGAGAAATCGTTGGATCTCCTTAGCACCGCAGCCACTATGAAGTACGTGATAAACACTCTGCAAAACTCGTACCTCCTCTCGTTGCTATCCAACATAGTCCATCTCTATTATCTGGAACCCCCCGAGAATGCCTCCAAACTAGCTTACCCAACGTTCACCTTCGTCGTAACGCAACTACTCAGCGGAATCCTGCAGAGTGTCGGACAATCAGCTGGGACGTTTACCCAGTGGCACGAGCTGCTCGGGTGGTTCACCCCCGGCAAGGAACGACTCCAAAACGAAAATCTCCCGCTTATCAAAAAGCAAATCCACCTACTGTGGAACCATCGGATTGTCAAATTGCTCCTTGGAGAAAACCTCAAAGAGCTAGCCATCGGTTTTGAAACGATCGAGTACGCGATCCCGAGTGGTAACAGCACTGGAAATTTGCTGAAACGGGCGTTGACCTTCGAGAGGAGCTCTGTCAAGACAAGCGGTCCAGGGGAGAAGAAGACTAGCAAGGCGTTCCGCAAGATGGGCTCGGCGGAGATGTCCCGTGTGGCGCTAACTTGCGCAATGTATCATGCGGCACTGAATGCACTTTCGCAGCTGAGGTTGGACATTTTGTCTGGTAAGTGGTTTGTGTTTTAGTAAACACCGATTTTAAATTACAAAACCAATGAAAACAAATCCTCTTTCAGGTTTATGTTATAACGACACAGTACTCCACGACCTGTGGTTACTACTTGGATCACTGGGTCCAACATGTGGTATGAAAGGATTCGTCGAACTTTTACAAATCAACCAAATCAGTTATGAACCGCCTCTTCTTTTATTATCGTTGTTTTGTGACTGCATGACCCACTATGTAACGTAAGTAAATAAACACATCCACATGTTTACACATATGATCCAGCAATCTTCTTATCTTCAGAATTTTAGACGATCTGGAAATGTACGAACAGCAGAATCCTTTCACGTTGAACGACTACATCGCCCTGTCACACTTTCTCAACACATTTCTGTACCGAACGATCCAGGATCAAATATTCGACATCAAAACCGTAACCAGTGCTCCGCTTTTTGTGTCTACCCACACCCTACTGCTGTGTCTGTACCGACGCGATTGCCGTCGTTCGTTTGCACCCCAAAACCACTGGCTCATTCGTGATATTCGACCGTCGCACTTCCTTACCGATTTGGAGAAGGGCAAGAAGCACACCCAGATTCTGCTGCAGAAAATGCCGCATATCATACCCCACGAGGATCGCGTGCAGCTGTTCCGGAAGTTCGTACAGAACGAGAAAGCTGTTCTCGGCTTGACTGAGTCGGCTTGTGCGTCGCCGAGCTCCGCTTTGGTGACGGTCCATCGCGATCGAATAGTGGAGGATGGCTACAGACAGTTGGCTGCACTTCCACCCCACGCTTTGAAAGGCGTTATTAGGGTGAGGTTCGTTAACCAGCAGGGACTGGACGAGGCCGGTATCGATCAAGATGGAGTGTTTAAGGAATTTCTAGAGGAGACCATCAAGCGAGTATTCGATCCGTCATTGAACCTGTTCAAAACGACCACAGAGCAGAGGTTGTATCCATCGCCGACTTCGCATATGCAGGAAAACCATCTGCAGTTGTTCGAGTTTGTTGGAAGAATGCTGGGAAAGGCGGTGTATGAGGGCATTGTGGTGGACGTTCCGTTTGCTTCTTTCTTCCTGTCACAGGTACTTGGCCAAACCCACCAAGCATTGTACAGTTGCATGGACGAACTGCCGTCACTGGATAAGGAACTTTATAGGAGCTTAACGTTTATCAAACATTATCAAGGCGATGTGGCTGACTTGGACCTGACGTTCAGCGTGGATGAGGATGTAATGGGAAAGATTGTAACACATGAGCTGTATCCGGGTGGGAAAGCGCGAGCCGTCAACAACGATAACAAGTTTGTTGAATGATTTTCCAATCTTAAGATTGAATAACATATTATTTTATATACAACAGGATCAACTACATCCACTACATGGCTTACTTTCGCATGCATACGCAAATACGTGACCAGACGGCTGCTTTTATTCGGGGCTTCCGTAGCATAGTTAATCCCGATTGGTTGGCTTTGTTCTCAACTCCGGAGGTAAGCGCTGTCAAATTTCTACAATTCGCGATTTCATATAACCTTTCCGCCATTTTTCCATTTGCCCTAGTTGCAACGACTGATTTCGGGTGATACGGCTCCTCTAGATCTCAAGGACCTGCGGAAACACACCCAATACTACGGTGGGTTCCACGATGGACACCGCGTTGTTGGGTGGCTGTGGGATATTCTTGCCAAAGATTTTAGCGAAGATGAAAAGAAGCTGTTTCTGAAGGTGAGTTCAACCGTACAAATGTTGATTTGGGTTATCGTTCAAATCTTCTTATATCTTCTTAGCAAATTTGTTAACGGTTTGGAGACACTTTGAACTGTATATCGTTGTTGCTCCTTCTTCTTCTTCTTCTTCTTCTTCTTCTTCTTCTTCTTCTTCTTCTTCTTCTTCTTCTTCTTCTTCTTCTTCTTCTTCTTCTTCTTCTTCTTCTTCTTCTTCTTCTTCTTCTTCTTCTTCTTCTTCTTCTTCTTCTTATTGGCATTGCATCGCTCACTGGAACATTTCCGCCTTACTGCTTAGTATTCAGCACTTCCACAGTTATGAACCGCGAGGTTTCTAAGCCATGATACCATTTTTGCATTCGTATATCATGAGGCTAACACGATGATACTTTTATGCCCTGGGAAGTCGAGACAATTTCCAAACCGTAAATTGTCTAGACCGGCACCGGGAATCAAACCCAGCCACCCTCAGCATGGTCTTGCTTTATAGCCGCTCATATTACCGCTAGGCTAAGGAGAGCCCCCCGTTGTGCTTCATAAATGTGGATCATTTTTGCATTGCATTGGCATTGCAGGCATGATAGCCGGTCACTTTCTAGTGGCTTGTGTGGTGGTAACAGCTGGTATTGAAATGAAAGTAGTTGGAGTTTGCGAATAAAAGTATGAATTGGCCGGGGTTCTGCCAAATCGCACTGAGCGCCAACAAAAAAATACCCATTTTTCTACTCAGATTTTCAGTTGGCAGATTCAATTGATCACAAATCGTATCGGATATCCCTCAACCTCATAAATGTGGATATCCTACAACTATTGTACGTATAAATTGATATGGAATGATGTCCATTTCATTTTTGCAAACAAAATACCACAAGTCAGTCAAAAAGCCGATTGGTGCGATTTGGCTGAACCCCGACCAATTCTTTGAATGCATTAAAATTTGATCAAAGCAATCGACTTTTAAGTGCATAGGTGCCATCAGGCTATTGACAATGTCATCCTATTGTTTAGCTCATCGCCAGATCGTAGCCAGGATGTCCCGGGCTATAATTTTTTTTTCATAGGGGAAGTGCACCGGTTTTGGCCACCTTAGTGCCTATTTTGGCCAACCCTGAAAAATGCATATTTTCCAAAAACTATCGATCAGTTTCCACAGCGAGAAGGCATAAGGGATATATCTCCTGCTACAGCTAATAAAATCCTCGGAAATTGGTTTATTTTTGGAGCTATGCGAGAAACTTGCCAAATTAGGTTTTATTTATTTATCATCAGACTAAGGCCGGAGTGGCCTGTGCTGCACATAAAAGACTTCTCCATTCAGCTCGGTTCAAGGCTGCACTTCGCCAACCACGCAGTCTGCGGAGGGTCCGCAAGTCGTCCTCCACCTGATCGATCCACCTTGCCCGCTGTGCACCTCGCCTTCTTGTTCCCGTCGGATCGTTGTCGAGAACCATTTTCACCGGATTACTGTCCGACATTCTGGCTACGTGCCCGGCCCACCGCAGTCTTCCGATTTTTGCGGTGTGAACGATGGATGGTTCTCCCAACAGCTGATGCAACTCGTGGTTCATTCGCCTCCTCCACGTACCGTCCGCCATCTGCACCCCACCATAGATGGTACGCAACACTTTCCTTTCGAAAACTCCCAGTGCGCGTTGGTCCTCCACGAGCATCGTCCAGGTCTCGTGTCCGTAGAGAACTACCGGTCTTATAAGCGTTTTGTAGATAGTCAGTTTGGTACGGCGGCGAACTCTATTCGACCGGAGCGTCTTGCGGAGTCCAAAGTACGTACGATTTCCAGCCACTATGCGTCTCCGAATTTCTCTGCTGGTATCGTTATCGGCGGTCACCAGTGAGCCCAAGTACACGAATTCTTCAACCACCTCGATTTCGTCACCACCGATAGAAACTCGTGGTGGGTGGCTCACATTGACCTCTCTTGAGCCTCTTCCTATCATGTACTTCGTCTTCGACGTGTTGATGACTAGTCCAATCCGTTTAGCTTCGCTTTTCAGTCTGATGTAGGCTTCCTCCATCCTCTCAAAGTTACGTGCCATGATATCAATGTCGTCGGCGAAGCCAAATAACTGGACGGACTTCGTGAAAATCGTACCACTCGTGTCAATCCCTGCCCTTCGTATTACTCCCTCCAAAGCGATGTTGAATAGCAGACACGAAAGACCATCACCTTGCCGTAACCCTCTACGGGTTTCGAAGGTCCCTGGAACTCGAACTACGCACATCACCCGATCCATCGTCGCCTTAATCAACCGTATCAGTTTATCCGGAAATCCGTTTTCGTGCATTAGCTGCCATAGCTGGTCCCGATCGATTGTATCATATGCGGCTTTGAAGTCGATAAATAGATGATGTGTGGGCACGTTGTATTCGCGGCATTTCTGCAATACCTGACGTATGGCGAACACCTGGTCTGTGGTAGAGCGTTCACCCATAAATCCCGCCTGGTACTGCCCCACGAACTCTCTTGCAATTGGTGTTAGTCGACGGCATAAAATTTGGGAGAGTACCTTGTAGGCGGCGTTCAGCAATGTGATTGCGCGGTAGTTGCTACAATCCAGCTTATCGCCCTTTTTGTAGATGGGACACACGACACCTTCCATCCACTCCTGCGGCAGAACCTCATCCTCCCAAACCTTGGTAGTCACCCAATGCAGCGCTCTAGCCAGTGCTTCACCACCGTGTTTAAACAGCTCTCCTGGTAGTTGGTCAACTCCAGGGGCTTTGTTGTTTTTCAGCCGGCCGATCTCCTCCTGGATTTCCTGGAGATTCGGAGCCGGAAGTCGCATGTCCTGCGCGCGTGCTCCTAGGTTCATTACCATACCGCCACCGTTGTCTGCCATATCGCCATTCAGGTGCTCTTCGTAGTGCTGCCGCCACCTTTGGATCACCTCACGCTCGTTCGTAAGAAGGTTCCTGTTTATGTCCTTACACATATCGGGCTGTGGCACGTGGCCCTTACGTGAACGGTTCAACTTCTCATAAAACTTTCGTGCGTTATTAGCGCGGTACAGTTCCTCCGTCTCTTCACGGTCTCGATCTTCCTGCTGGCGCTTTTCCTCCGGAAAATCGAGTTTTGTCTGTTCCGCGCCCGTTTGTATCGTGCCTCGTTCGCCCTCGTGCGGTGTTGCAGCAATCTCGCCCATGCTGCATTCTTCTCCTCAACTAACTGCTCACATTCGCCGTCATACCAGTCGTTTCTCTGATCCGGAGCCACCGTGCCTAGTGCAGCGGTTGCGGTGCTTCCAATGGCGGATCGAATATCTCTCCAGCCATCTTCAAGAGATGCTGCGCCTAGCTGCTCTTCCGTTGGGAGTGCCACTTCCAGCTGCTGCGCGTAGTCTTGGGCTAGTCTACCGTCTTGTAGCCGCCCAATGTTTAGCCGCGGCGGACGACTCCGACGCGTGTTGATCACCGTCGAGAGTTTTGAGCGCAGACATACTGCGACGAGGTAATGGTCGGATTCAATATTCGCACTGCGGTAAGTGCGTACGTTCGTGATGTCGGAGAAGAATTTACCGTCGATTAGAACGTGGTCGATTTGGTTTTCCGTTACTTGATTAGGTGATTTCCATGTGGCCTTGTGGATATTCTTACGGGGAAGAAAGTGCTTCGGACTACCATTCCGCGGGAGGCTGCAAAGTTTATGCATCGTTGGCCGTTGTCGTTCGATACGGTATGCAGACTATCCGGTCCGATGACCGGTCTATACATTTCCTCCCTTCCTACCTGAGCGTTCATGTCACCGATGACGATTTTGACGTCCCGCAGTGGGCATCCATCGTATGTCTGCTCCAGCTGCGCATAGAACGCTTCTTTCTCGTCGTCGGATCTCACTTCGTGTGGGCAGTGCACGTTGATGATGCTATAGTTGAAGAAACGGCCTTTTATCCTCAGCTTGCACATCCTTGCGTTGATTGGCTGCCACCCAATCACGCGTTGGCGCATCTTTCCCAGCACTACGAAGCCGGTTCCCAGCTCGTTGGTGGTGCCACAGCTTTGGTAGAAGGTAGCCGCTCGATGCCCGCTTTTCCACACTTTCTGTCCTGTCCAGCAGATTTCCTGCAGCGCTACGACATCGAAGTTGCGGGGATGTAATTCATCGTAGATTATCCTATCGCAACCTGCGAAGCCTAGCGACTTGCAGTTCCATGTTCCAAGCTTCCAATCGTGATCCTTTATTCGTCGCCTAGGTCTTTGCCGATTGTATCGAGTCGTATTATCTTCTATGTTGTTCGTAATGGTTGTTTTTAAAGGCGGCTTATTGGGCCTGCGCAAACCTCCTGTCTCGTCGGAGGGCCATCGTGTCAGGGCTGTTTAGCGTCCCACCTAACACCAGGACTTGGGCTTGTGCGCTTTGAGCGGCACACGGTCGCTTTGGCGGAGCCTACTTGCGGATACATGCAGCTTTTATAGAGGTTTAACAGGGCCCACTGTCAAACCCCACCACATCCTAGGCAGGCGCCACAACTCGCAGATGGCCTGGGGAGGGATCGTCAAGCCCTTGGACATAGTCCCTGCTGCACTGCAAAGGTAAGGTAACAAATGACGTCGATATCTCATTCGCAACTTTTACACTTGATTTCGATCCGTCCAACGTTATACGAATCATCCTTATCAGTTTCGCCGGAAAACCATTTTCAAGCATAATTTGCCATAATTCATTCCGTTTCACTGAATCGTACGCCGCTTTGAAATCAATAAACAGATGATGTGTCTGCAAGTTGTACTCCCGGAATTTATCAAAGATTTGTCTCGGGGTGAACATTTGATCCGCCGTTGATCGGCCCTCACGAAAACCTGCTTGGTATTCGCCAACAAAGGACTCTTCAAGCGGTCTCAATCTGTTGAACAGAATGCGGGACATAATTTTGTACGCCGAATTAAGGAGGGCTATTCCTCGGTAATTGGCGCACTCCAGTCTGTGCCCTTTCTTAAAGAGAGGACAAATGAGGCCGTCCAACCAGTTAGCAGGCATTTCCTCGTTTTCCCATATTTTCGACATAACATGGTGCAGAACTTCATAAAGCTGCTCACTGCCATGTTTGAGAAGTGCAGCCGGGAGCTGGTCCTTCCCCGCAGCCTTATTGTTTTCAGCTCTTTAACAGCTTTTTTAACCTCATCTAGTGTAGGCGACTCCACAGCTCGAAATTTCGAGCCTGGCAGCCACTTCGGTTTTATCTGTCCCTTAAAATTCCCTTTTTGGTTGTTGCACATGACGGGAGATGGCGCTGTCTTTCTCCGCACGCCATTGACAGACTCATAGAACCTCCGCATATCGTTCTGCTCAATTTTTTCCTGCGCCCCGCTAATCACTTGTTCTTCATATTCTTTCTTCTTCCTGCGGTGGGTTCGTTTTCGGCTGCTCTTGCTTCCTTGTACCGATCTCTATTCGATCGGGTACCCAACACCAACATCCTGCTTCTGGCAACGTTCTGCTCGTCTGTCACTCTCTAACACTCCACATCGAACCAACCCGTTCTGGGTCGCCTCTGTGCAGTGCCTACCACTTCTCGTGCTGTTGTGCTCACCGCTCCATGGATCGACTCCCACACCCAAAAAACAAATCTGACAATTATTGTATAAAATCTGGGCATATACAATTCTGTAAGCTTTTTATACAAATATTGTATTAAAATAATACAAATCTGTATTGTTTTAATACAATATTTGTATATAAAGCTTACAGAATTGTATATGCCCAATTATTATACAGTTTCTGTAAGGTTCTTATGCAGAACTGTATTAAAATCTGCCATCCCCTGGTTGGGTGCATAGATCGTTGATGTTGATGTTGATGAGCTTCTGGCGGTACTCAGCCGATACTCCTTCCGCCGATATTCGCTGGATATTGTAATGAATCGTTCGTTGTGATCTTTCGTTCGATACAGTTGACAACCGTGATCCAATTTTACTGACAACGAGCTAGTGATCAGAGTCAATGTTCGGACCTCTGAATGTCCGCACATCGATAACATCCGAGAAATGGCGCCCATCCACCAAAACATGGTCTATCTGGTTGCAAGTTTTACCATTTGGGTGTCTTCAGGTGTGCTTTCGGATATTCTTTCGGACAAAGTAGGTGCTACTGATGAGCATCCCTTTGGCAGCAGCGAAATTTACTAGCCGTAGGCCGTTGTCATTGGTAGTGGAGTGAAGGCTACCGACCCGAGCGTTAGCGTCTCCGATAACAATTTTCACGTCATGCTTTGGGCACTCTCCATAGGCTTTATCAAGACATTCAGAAAAGACAATTCACCTTAGGTATAGCGGACGCGATACAGCATTTCGTTGATCAGCCGCTGTCAGTAGGACAACAGTGCCCAGGCTGCACTACCAGCTAAATACACAACCCTTAGCTGGCGGTCTTTTGTCATCGGACGACCCGTGGAAGCGTGAGATAGGAACTTGTGAGGACCAGAGGTCTGTCCGGCGCTCCTTCCTTGATGTCAACCCACCATTTTGCAGCCCAAGAACGGTATGGTAACATAATGCCTCGCCAGTTATCGCATACAGTCAGGTCACCCTTTTTGGGCACCTGCACTAAGATACCTTGCATCCAGTCGACCGGGAAAGTTACGGCGTCCCATATATCACGAAATAAACGATGCAGTAGTTGAGCGGATGCCATGGGGTCGGCTTTGAGCATCTCGGCTGATATGCGATCGACCCCTGGGGCTTTATTCGATGTCATGCTTTGTATGGCTGTTTGAATCTCTAACAGTGATGGAGCTTCGGTATTGACGCGTGTTATACGTCGGATCCTAGGCAGATCATGCCGAGGTGGTGATGGCCTGGCTGGCACTTGAAAAAGTTGTTCGAAGTGCTCGAAGCAGGCATCGTTGCATTCAACTTCGCCCCGCTCAAGCGTCGTGAGATATCGTAGAGGAGGCGAATGTCGCCGGTTGCGACGGCTCTCTCTCCTTCGTCGGCCAGAGAGTCTGCCCACGGTAGCTTGTCCCGTTGACATGAACGTTTTACTTCCTTCTCAAGAGCCGAATATCAAGACTTTGGCTCCTTTGGTTTTTGAACGCTCTATCGCGGCTTTAGCTTCTCTTCGATCCTCTATCTTCCTCCAGGTCTCATCGGTGATCCATTGTTTTCTCTGGGTGCGCAGTTCGCCCAGATTATTCTCGCTGGTAACGATAAAGGCATTCTTGATGGCGGTCCATTGGTCTTCCACGCTGCCACCTTCCGGAATATCTGCATCAGCACGCGTCTCCAGTTATTCAACGAAGGACCGTTTCACCGTGGCATCTTCCAGTCGGCGTGTGTTGAACCATCGTCCAACTCTCTCCTTCTGCAGACGAATCCGCGCAAAGCGCAGGCGTATTTCGCCGATAAGGAAGTGAAGATCAAACGCGATATCGGTACTACGTTTACTTATTCCGTACATCAAGAAGGCTCCGTTTCCATTTTCGGCTGATGCAGATGTGGTCGATTTGATTTTCTGTGAAGCCGTCACGGGTGACCCACGTGACCTTGTGAACCGGTCGATGAGGAAAGAGCGATCCCCCGATCACCATGTCATTACTACCACAAAATTCTGCTCTCCGTTTTCGCTCATTTCTCCGAGACCATGGCGTCCCATAATGCGCTCATGGTTCGAGTTGTCGGATCCGATCTTCGCATTGAAGTCGCCCAAACAGATCTTGATATCACCCTTCAGAATTATATCTACGACACGACGGCATTGAGTTGACTGTAGAAGTTCTCTTTGTCTTGCAGATCGGCAGCATCGGTTATAGCATAACATTGGATTATAATAAGGTTTCTTTCCCGTGTTCTAAATCTGGCAACGATTATCCTTTCACTTATAAATTCCCACTTCATAAGCGCAGAGTGTGCCTGAGCGCTTAGTAGGAAGCCAACTCCGCGATGCCGGGGAGCCTGTTCACCTCGTAAACCAGAGTATAGCAGAACTTGTCCCGACGGCGTTCTGTGTTCTCCAAAGTTTGGCCAACGGACTTCACTCAGTCCCAGGATCTCAAGCTTCATGCGGCGTGGATCATTGGCAAGTTGTGCCAATTTACCCTGCTGGGCTAGGGTTAAAACGTTCCGTGTTCCTATTCGTGTCCGTTGTTTCGCGCTAAGAGTCGTCGCCTTAAAATCAGTCCGTATTCTTTCATTATCGGATTCTCGAACAAATTGATGTTTCGGGAACAGTAGGTTGTTGGCCCAAGGTTCCCTATCCACCGGGATGAGGCTGCCATCTTAGGTATACTTTCCGGGGAATAGCATTTCATACTCAGCCGCTGGATGCCAGAACAGCCGCTGTTGGAGCCGCACCTCCTTGGTGAACAGACGCTCAAGTGTACAATAAGGCGATCATTATATCCCAACTAACCGATGGTTCCTTAGTTGAAGTGATTTCACTGCCCACATTGAATGCAGTGCAAGGCATAGTGTACGAACCAGACTCTACAGATGTTGATGATACAGCACTTTTGGAATACCTCCAGTCTCAAGGTGTGAAGTCTGTCCGCAGAAAGACTAAGGGCGAAGCCAGAGTAAACGCGACGTGCGATGCGACGCGACGCGACAGTGCAATTTGACAGCTTGTTGATAATGATTGTTATTCTTTTACGTGAGTCGCGTCGCGTCGCATCGCACGTCGCGTCTACTCTGGCGGGCACCTAAGCGTGTTGACACAGACATTTGAAATACTTCACTAATAGTATTACCTTTCCATGGCACTGTTCTGCGAGATTTCGTATTTTTCGGAAGTCTTCGAGTTTCCGTTCGTGCGTATTATCCTGCACCAATGATTTGATTTATTTGCGGAACTTTTGGCCATCCCGCTAATTCTGTAGACAAGCAAGCTGTTGTCAAAAATGTTCACAAACGCATGACAATACCGAAGAAGAGCAATGTGATAACGATTTTTTTTTCTGTAAAAACTGCAAGGGATCTCATTATTTTACCTCACAATCTTGTGCACGATTCGTTTGAGAATCGATCGCAAAGTTTCAAGCGCTGAGGCACGGCGGATTTATTCAGAAGAGAACAAAAAGAATACTATGGCAAGCAAGGTTCAAAAACGTTTAAATCAGTCAGAATTAGCAAAAGACAAAATTATTGCTGAACTGCGTTCCGAAGTGGAATCCCTATGATCAAAACTATCATCTATCACAAACGAATTTCGTAAATGGACCCGACGTGACTCACTAAAGGATAAGCAACATGATTCGCTAACAGAACCAGCGACATCTGTAGCAAGTTCTGCTAAATACAGCCAGCTCCCGTAACGGCAATCGAGAAAAGATCAAACTCCGAAATCGCCTTCATCAACACGAAGCAGTATGAAAAGAAACGAGAATGTATCGTTCAGTGATTACGACAAAGCGGATGCGAAGCAAGAGCAGAAAACACGCAATGGAAATATTCCCGATCGAAGCTAGGCACGATCACTTCAAACGACCATCCTTGCCCCCTGACACCAGCGAAAATAATATAGACATAGACGAGTAATCACAGTATCCACCCTCCAGTAATATTGACCCTGTAATGCAAACTGACAAAATAATGGACATTCAACGGAACCTCAAACACGCCATGCCAAAAGAAATCCAGCTAAGGAATATTGACCAAAAAACGACGAGGTGAAAAAGCTAATCAACAGGCTCAACTGCGACATGATGAATCACTCGACACAGTCGCCAATCCAAGGACATCTCTACCAATTTCCACTCTAACCGATTCAACTATTTATGATCAAATGAAATCTACAAGTGCTACAAGGTACATCGTCAAACAGCATGTTCATTAGGCTGCCAATGGAATGTATGGGAAAAAATTTGTCATCGAAAAACGACATTGCTCACAAGTTTCATTACCCCAAAATATGATACCATGCAAAATTTGAGCTACATCGGACATCATTTAGGGGTGCCTGAAATTCATCAAAGTTTTGAAATTTTTACCCATGAAAATTTTCACAAGGAAAAGTCGAAAACCGATTTTTTGTTTCCGATGCCTAATGACTGAAAAATGCATGAGACGTTGAGATCTGACGTAATTTAAAAAAAAAATCAAGAGAATCGATTTTTTCTCATTTTTGGAACTTGCATAATTTTCCATAGCACTACGCAATCTATACTGTCGTATGCCGCCTTGAAATCAATGAACAGATTGTGTGTTGGGACCTGGTATTCACGGCATTTTTGAAGGATTTGCTGTACAGTAAAGATGTGGTCCGCTGTCGAGCGGCCGTCAACGATGCCGGCTTGATAACTTCCTACGAACTCATTCACTAATGGTAACAGACGTCGGTAGATGATCTGGGATATCACTTTATAGGCGGAATTACGGATGATGATCGCTCGAAAGCTCTCACACTCCAGCTTGTCGTCTTTCTTATAGATGGGGCATATAATCCCTTCCTTCCACTCCTCCGGTAGCTGTTCAGTTTCCCAGATTCTGACTATCAGTTTGTGCAGGCAAGTGGCTATCCGGGCCCATCTTGATGACTCAGCTCCGATACCATCCAAACCAGCTACTTTATTGGTCTTTAGCTGTTGAATGGCATCCTTAACATCCCTCAAGGTGGGGGCTGGTTGGCTTCTATCGTCCGTTAAACTGACGTAGTCATCTCCGCTGCCTTGACTTTCACTGCCTGTACTCTCAGCGCCATTCAAATGTTCCTTGCCCCATCCTACCTTATATAAAAAAAAACAACTTAATTCACCGACTGGTAATACTGCCTTTCTCGAATTTAGCCAAGACACCAACCTTATATGGCGCTTATATAGTTCGATTCCATTTTCTTAATAACTTTTAAACGCAATGGTCGATCGTTATCAAATTTAATAGTGATCAACAAGGCTTTGTCCCCTGTCGAATGCAACTTGTTGCGAGAAAATCGGTTAAGAATTACTATATGAAAAAGTGGCTAATGTTTTTCGGTTTTCGTGTGCACACACACACATACACACGGACAGACAGACATTTGTTCAGTTCGACGAGCTGAGTCGATTGATATATAACATCATGGGTCTCCGAGACTTCTATAAAAAGTTCGATTTTGGAGTGAAATGATAGCCTTTCGGTACAACTTTGTTGTACGAGAAAGGCAAAAACCTGCCGAAATCTACACAGCCGTTAAAAAAAACTGGTATCCCGGCAAAAATTACGTTTGTTAGCTAATTTTCGGCAAGTTATTTGCTGGTTTTCGGCTTTGACAGAAATCTCAGCAAAAAACATGTTTGCTTGGGCTCGGTTGTGCAAATCTCGGTAAAAGCTTAACAAATTGCTGAGATCCTTCGTTGATAGAAAAAAAATAAGTGTTTAGATTCATAATGTAAACCACATTTAATTGGAGGAAAGCTGATAAAATCTCATTATCTTTCCAGTTTGTAACCAGCTGTTCCAAGCCTCCACTGTTGGGCTTTGCCCACCTCGAGCCGCCATTCTCAATCCGTTGCGTGGAGGTCGGCGATGACGAGGATATCGGCGATACTGTGGGCTCAGTAATTCGCGGTTTCTTTACCATACGGAAGAAGGACCCCCTCAACCGACTGCCGACCTCGTCCACGTGCTTCAACCTGCTGAAACTGCCCAACTATCAGAAGAAAAGCATGCTCCGGGACAAACTGCGCTACGCCATTTCCAGTAATACGGGCTTCGAGCTGTCGTAAGTCTGTCACTTTGAGTTTATTTAGGAAAAGCTAAATCTTTGTAATCGAAACCGTACTAGTTTTGGAATTTTTGTTGATAAAAGTATTTTTAAGGAACAAAGAAGTTATTTTTATATACCTAACATAAACGTACTGGAAACAGACAGCTAACGGGCATTGCAGCTGATGGCAGTTTTTTGTACAGTCTACACGTAGTCAGTTCAAATCGATGTCCTTCATCCTTACATATTCTTGTAAACAAGGTACATATATTTTTCTATTCAGTGCTGCAATATATTATGAGATTATGGAACAAATCGCAGGAACTTATCATATAGGATAACCTTCAAAAAACCAAATGGAATAACACTGAAAGAGTAAAAGATGATGTATTAACTGTGATAGCAAAACATTAGTGTAAGCGATGGACCGATCGAAAATTTAAAAAAAATCTTAGGAAATATTCTTCCAAATTTAATGAAATTGAAACATTGAAACCTTTGTTGAGTCAGAAAAGAGCGTCTGATTGATTTGTACATTCGATTCTACATGAGTAGATGTTTTAAATACAAAAACAACATCCCATAGGTATCTAAATAATGGAGAATTTTTTAGCCAAACCTTTTACAGGTAGGAATTCTTTGAATAGAAATTGCCTCCGACAAACCATAGTTCAATGTGACAAATAAATTTCATGGTAGCACATAGATAAACACCCAGAAACTTTACAATTTTTTTCGGATCTCTTAAAAACAATTTCTAAATAAAATTACCTATATAATATAATTTCATTGAAGAATCACATAGTTTTATTGCATCTACCAGTTTTCCAAAAAAATACTATTCCACAACCAGATTCAAAGCCAAACTCCCATTTACATCAACTCATGTAGGGTCCACTGTAATTTGAGTACTAGGTCAATGCCCATTCATCCGAAATTTGTCCTTTTTAAGAATCTTATCGCATGCTCGGATTGAATCAGGCCAGGGAGAAATTTTAAGTTGAACGTTTATCAGTTTGTAAGTGGCGATATAAGATGGTGCTTGAACTTCTTGGTGCGCCTGTGTACCCACATCTATCGGTCGATATTTCAGTGTCAATGTTGTGTAGAGCTAGTAAGAACCCGTAGTAAAGTAAAAAAAAATGTTTAAAGCAAGCAGCGAAATCATTGTCAGTGATTACATACAAGCATAAGATAATAAAAAGCAAAATTATTATACATTCAAGTTTTCCATATAAAAAAATTGTGAAATTCCTGTACAGCAGCGGTTCTTGGTGAGAGTCTGTTAAGGATTGCTGTATGAAAAGTTGGCAAGTATTTTGTTGCACACAAACACACACACGGCGGTCGGGACGGCCAAGTGCATACCTGTGAAATCCGTAGAGTCTACTGAGGCTCAAGTATTCGCGGGCACGTCGGAGGTGACTGCTCCAACGGAGCAGACACAAAAACGGGGGAGACAGTCTTCAGGGGATGAGCTTCCTGGGGGCCGCTCCAAAAACGCGGAGGGTTACTACCCCGAACAAGGGTAGTGGGGCTGGGAAGCTGAACTCCGGCCAGGTACTTCCAAAACCAGGGAAGGAAGGACCTGGAAAGGCCCATCCACCCAGGAAAGACGGTCGTATGGGGTACGGCAGGCTGAGAGCTCGCAGCCGCCAAGGGCCGAAAAAAAGGCCCAGGCGAATGAGGGTAGCAAGAAGTCTAGGGCGCCAATCGCTCCAGGGGCGATGCCCTAGTCATCAAGACGAACGAGGCTAAGTGCTCGGACGTCTAGAAGGCGATGAGGAGTGACGTCAAGCTCGGTGAACTCGGCGCGTCGAATAAGACGTACCCGGATGGGCGAGATGGTCCTCGAGCTGAAGCGGGGCGTCTCGCAAAAGGGCGCCGCATACAAGAAGTTGGCGGAGGAAGTCCTAGGCGAGACGGTCAAGGTGAGACCTGGACGAGATCACCGAAATCGAAGAGCTCGTCACGGCACTGCGGCGACAGTGTGAAGTGAAGACGCCCACCGCAGCCGTCCGGCTACGGAAAGGTCCGGCAGGGACGCAGGTAGCATTGGTTCGCTGTAGCGGACGCCTCAAAGGTAGTCAAGTTAGGGAGCGCCAAAGTGGGATGTTCGGTGTGCGCTGTGAGCATATACGAGCAACCCGAAGTTTGCTTCAAGTGCCTGGAACCTGGACACAAGCAATGGGACTGCAAAGGCCCTGACAGAAGCAAGCTCTAATGAAGCAATGCTGCACGAACCCTTCCAATTGTTTGATTTGTTCCAACCAAGTTGTGAATAGCAAGCACCCCATGGGGGGTTCGAAGTGCCCGGCGTTTAAGCGTGCCGCAAAATCAAAGTGCAGGTACCGCAGCTAAACCTGAACCACTGTGATGCAGCCCAGCAAATGCTGTGTCAGACAGTAGCTGAATGGTGGACGGATATCGCCATCATAGCGGATCCTTTCCGGGTACCCGCCAGGAACGGTAATTGGGTCACCGATGGGTCTAAAATGGCGGCGATATGGACAACGGGGAAATATCCAGTCCAAGAGTTGGTGTCTTCGACACACGAGGGTTTCGTCATTGCCAAAGTCAACGGGGTCTTCTGATATGCGCCTCCTCAATGGTCGATCGAGCAGTTCGGTCGTATGCTGGATTGTTTGACGGCTAACTTGATGGGGCGTAGACCGGTGGTGATTGCGGGGGACTTCAACGCTTGGGCGGTGGAATAGGAAAGCCGTCGAACTCTTGGAGGTAATGATCGACGATAAGCTCACCTTTGATAGCCACGTCAATCACACCTGCAAGCGTCCCTCCACAGCTATAGTGACATTGTCCCGGATGATATCCAATAGCTCTGCGGCTTATGCCAGCAAGCGCAAGCTTCTGGCTAGTGTCGCTCTGTCCATACTGAGGTATGAGGGGCCAGCTTGGGACACGGCCCTGCGTATTAATTGCTACAGAACGAAGTTAGAAAGTGCGTATAGGCTCATGTGCCTAAGAGTTGCGAGCGTGTCGTGTCGCACGATGCACTTTGCGTCATCACCGGTATGATGCGCATTGACATCGTTATCGGTGAAGACATAGAGTGCTTCGAAATGCGCGGCACGAGAGGCATCCGTAGGACTGTCAGGTTGGCCTCAATGGTCAAATGGCAACGTGCGTGGGACAGTTCCACAAAGGGTAGATGGACAGATAGGTTGATACCGGAGATAGGTACATGGGTCAAGAGGCGCCATGGGGAAATCACTTTTCACCTGACCCAGGTCCTTACAGGCCATGGTTGCTTCAGACAGTATCTACACCGGTTCGGACACTCGGCCTTGCCCGAGTGTCCGGTGTGCGCAGGTTTAGAGGAAACGGCGGAACACGTGTTGTTCGTGTGCCCACGTTTTCGCACAATGCGTGACCACATGCTTGCCACATGTGGTCTGGACACTACCCCGGACAACCTAGTCCGGAGGATGTGTAAAGATGAAGTTGGCTGGAACGCCGTTTCATCGGCTATCGTCCAAATCGTCTCGGAGCTACACAGAAGGTGGCACGTGGACTCGAAAAATGGCTAGTTCAGGCGCAAATAAGGGTTCGGAGTCGGCTTCATGGGTCATACCGGTGCCCTAAGGTCGAACTCGATCCTTTTATCGAACAAGTGGCCGGAGTTCCAGCGGGAGGAGATGCGATCAAGACGAAACGTAATAGAGGATATCGAGTGCTATCAACGGAGAGGAACCTGTAATGTGGCTCTATGGCAAAGTGGCAGCAGGATTGGGACAATGCGGAGAATGGAAGGTAGACTCACTGACTCATTCCCAATGTGTCGACGTGGGTGAAAAGGTAGCATGGAAAGGTGAACATTTACCTCACACAGTTTCTGTCCGGACACGACTGTTTTCCGGCTGCCCGGCGTGTGTCAATATGAAGATGAGACTCCAGAAACGTGATATTCGATTGAGCCAGGATTGCGGAATTACGTAGAGGAATGCGTGTTCCAAGGGCGGACAACATCGCGGAGCAAATGTGTTACGAAGAAGGCACGTATAATGCGGTCAGGAGAGTCATGACGCAAATACTGTCGGAGCTGCAGCGTAGATGGAGGAGGGGCCTGCAAATAAGGGTCTTCTCGGGGGAATATCCAGCTCAATGAGCAGTGTTTGGCCTTTGGTCGATGGGGCGCCGGTGACCCGGAAGTCTTCTGCCAATCGGCATCGTCGGATCGACCATGACACTCGAACGGCTAACCTGCTGAAGAAAGAAGAAGGAAAGCGTTTCGAGTATGTATGTATGTATGTAATGCATCGCCAGTGCGGATGTCATTCACCAATGCGCGAAAACGTCCCCTGCAATAGCCGCCGGTAGTCGGGGCACCACCAGTGCGGAAGTTTCGTTCATCGGGACTGGTGGACCACACTTGATGACAACGGGAGTCAGGAGGATTCGAATGAGGAAGTTCGTTGTACGACCGCCGAGGAGGGATCGAGATAACGAGTGTTAAGATGGCAATCACGACTGACTTGTACGTAACAAAACAAAGGAAATACACGTTTTTTATATTTTGCTCGTTATTAAACCGCGAGTATTTTATTATTCCTGCCTCTGGTTAATCCGAAAACCTCTTCAACGAGCAATGGATCAGCCAGCTAGTCGGTGAACTAATCTCAGCTAGGAGCCGGAATTACAGAAGAAGTACATGAGCACAGCCACTTCCGCCCGAAGTAGTTGCAACTTGCGACATCCCGTGTTCCCGGGGGGATCGTGGCAAGGAAGTTAAGGGACCCGGCTAACACCTGTGTTTCTAGGAGGCACATTTTTAGCAGGTCAGGCAGAAGGAGGCCAACCTTGTTCAGTTGTCTGTCGCACAGATTGTTGATGGCCTTAAAGTTTAAGGCTTAAACCCTTGCCAAAACACACAAATACGGATGAACATGTCGAGCCAATTAGATTGGTATATTATACTATGGGTCTCTGAGCCTTCTATCGAGAGTTCGATTTGGGAATGAAATGGTATACACAAGGGTATAAGGCATTTTATGAGACAGATCGAAACAGCTGTTTTTCTCGTGTATCTACTTTGACATTCAGTGGGAGCCCGTTTGTTTGGTAATTTCGCGCTGAACATTCCGATGGGTCCCATCATCAATTCTGCCTGTTTTACTTTTTGTCTACCAGGGCTTTAGAACAAAGTTTTTCATATGATTCTTAAAACGTGTCGTTCGATTATTCATACCATTGCATTCTAAGCATGAAATGCTGAAGAAAACACCAATGAAAAGTAAAACGTTACAAACATTTTTTGTGTTCGGACCTAACGGAATGTTGACGCAGAATCATACCAAAACAAAACATTAGAAGCAAATAATCGGGCCACTGCGAAACGTCTCATAAAATGCCTTATACAACTTTGTTGTACGAGAAAGGCAAAAAAATAGCTGCCAGCACTGTGTCGGCCCACTGCAAAATAACGAACATATACCTCTACACGTATTTTCCGGTGTGAGTGCGCTACCTCACAAAGCCAACCCACACACACACAGTGGAACGCAGCATGAAACAAACGGCACTCTCGCGGGGCTCGCGGGCCGTAAGGAAATCCCATCAGCATATAGAACATAGAATTTTCCCCTTGTTTTTTATGCTGCCTGCCTGTTTCCGCGTGTGTGTTTGTGTTTTCAGCAGCACCCCAAGCGCAAGTTTCGATAAGGGTCACTCTTCCGCTCAAATGGTATACTTATGTTTGTTTGAGTTCTAGTGAGAAGACAAGGAAGCATAACCGTCGATTCGCGAACTCGACCGAATCTTCTGAGATCAGTCTCCGAGTAAATTTGGTTGAGTTTGGATGCGTTCGTGCGGTTCTGCGTTGCCCGTTCGTCAAGTCAAGAGTGCTGCTGCTGCTGTGATTTGGTTTTGACTCCCTTTGCTTTCTCGAAAGCATTCTGTTTATGCCTGAAGGATTATGACAAATCGAGTGAAAAGTGATTGGAAGTGTTTTAGTTATTTGTGATTAAAAGTATACAAGAGCTGAATAAAAAAAATTCTGTCGAAGTGAAGAAGAACAAAACAGTGGTTATGTTTGCCCTTTATTCTAAGAAAACTAGCAAAGGATTAACAGTCGCCGTTTATCATCTTTAAGAAAAATCGCACGGAAAACTTGTGAGAAGATTAAAAGAAGCATCGTGTGAGGAAACTATAAAATTATAAGTGTTTAGACTTCCATTTTTCTTCGCCGCACATCGCTGCTGTGTGGTTTTCTTTTTCCATTTCATCAGTGCGTTCTCAATGTTCTCACTCCAACATTGAGTTCCTTCTGGGCTGAGGTGAGTTCCCTAACACTAGTTCGCATTATTTTCGAAACCAATCATTAAAACATCACTGTTTTTGGAAAAACGATCCTGATTCTATGGCTTTGGTCCGATTCGCGAATTGAAATCAAATTTTGTGACTGCATACACTCGGTATACAACAAAGCAAGACAGAGGAGGGAAGGGGTCTAAACATCTCTAAGAGCAATGGACGTATTTAATATTTAAATATTCATATCATAAATCATATTTAAAGCAGCCCTTATGTTAAAATTTAAACATGTTGTTGACGAGTGGAAGTGAGCGATTTAGTTAATGTATTGATTTAATAAAAGCTCGTACATTGAGAATGGATAGCTGAATACTCCAAGCTCTATTTAATGGGTTGTTTTGCTGAATTACCCGAGGTTCTGCTAAATATGGCCATTACTCGCTATTTCACCAATATTTTCGTGTTGCAAGTCCAATTGATCATAAATCATACCAAACATCCAGTCCAAAAATGGACGATTACTATACAACAAGTGTACATGAATTGGTATGAATTTATTTTCTTTTTCCTTCTACAAAAGAAAAAAAAACTCCGACCATATTCATTAAAGATGTCTTCATCCATGTAGATTCATGTAGGTTTACTTTTACATATAGGTATATAATTTTTGCGTTTACAAAGTAATAATGTTCAGTGGTCAATGGTGAAGTTGCTGTAGCAGTAAACTGCTTTCAATTTATTCTGAAGAAATGTCAATTATTCACAAATAAATAGAATTAAAAAATTAATTAAATTTTTGAGCTTCGCTGTTCGACAACTTATCTGTTCGACGGTTATCTGTAAGCTGTCAAAATCAAATAATCATATTTCGAAAGATATAAGGTATAATGTCCAATAGTGGACCCTCCAGCCATATTTGCATTATAACAGCATAATATACATTTTTTCTATGAAATTCCATCGGGAAAATCTACATTACATTTTCAATGATTTGATTATATGCATTGGAAATGTTATAAAAAGTTAAAATAGATGATTTTTTACAATTTTATAAAAAATAAACACGTGAGAGAGCGTCCATTATAATAGCAATATTTTCGGGGGTTCATAATAGGGAAGAAGAACATCCCGAAACGGAACAAGAAAATCAAATCAAGTTTTGACTATAGGGAAGTAATTTCCTATTATGGATCCCTAGGGGTTCTTCTATGTATCGTGAAGAAGAGATGCAAAATCTGATATTAGATATCACGTAAAATTATTATGTTGACAATGTCCACTCCTTATGGTAGGAAGAGCAAAACTCCACATGGTCGCGAAAGGCTTTTATAAATGCAATAACATCAAACCAAATTTGCCATCTAAGTCATCTAAGTCACCTAAGCATTTGTTTCATATGTGCCTTCTATTTTGTTAATCTTATGATTGCTCTGGAATCAGCAGCATCTTAAGAACAATGAAAATAGAAGACCATGTTTTTTGTTAATTTAAAAGCCAGTGTACCTACTCAACTTCGGCGCATCGTTTGCTAGTAGGAGTGAGTGACAACGGCAGCTGCAAGGTGAAGCCGAAAAGCCATTCATGCCATTATCGCAACTGAGAAGAAGCGAACGGACGTAAACGACGTAAACCGACTAATGCGCTGCTGGTGTGTGTGTAATCTAGCCCCAAGCATAAACGGGGTGTAAACAACCAGCGAGCTGTCAAACCGAGCTGGCTGTCTGTCGAAGAGCTCGCCCCCTCGCAGCTCGAAGCAAAGCAAGTGGTGCGTGTGTTGTAAGAAGATAGAACGTGTGAATATTCCGTGCGATTCAGTGTCGTTGCTTTGTTTGGAGATCGTTCGTCGGGTTTTCCGGGTTTTGAGCGTGGATTCCGGGATAGACGAGTGCGGACTTTGCTGCAGTATTCAATTGCACGCCCTGTTCCGGTGGTGGACTCTCGTTGGCACTGCAGGACAGCTCGCGAAATCGATTTGAAATTTGGCCACAGCTGCTTCGTCCGAGTGGCAAGGTCGCTGGGCTGTGAAGCAGAAGTTTTACAGCTTGTGTTCGGTAGTTGCAAGTTGTGGATGTGAGGTTTTAGTTTCGTTATAAAAGGAATAGATTAGCCGCAAGTTTCGGTAAGTTTGCTGCTATTTTCTGTTGCTGGTCAGTTGCTCCGTAGGCTATCAGGAGTTGCTTTAATTTGATCGGCCTTGTCCTTTTGTCATGCAGGAAGTTCAAAGCAATACTCTATGATTCATCTTTTGATGTTGTGCCAGAAAAGTGAACAAGTTGGATATTTGGCATTAATAATCCTACCTTGAACATAGTTCTCGATTTTTAGGCAGCTTTTTGTAATTCATTAAATAATCTAACTAGGTATATGATTCACAAGTTTTCTTAACGAACTTTTGTAAAGTGCTGTAAATATGAATAAGAATAATTATCGAATAATGAAAAAAATCTACAACGGGTTTCAACTCCGATTTCTTAAATTATTATAAAATAAAATGAAATTTGTTAGTATGGGGTCAAATACTAAAAAGCATTTCCATTAGTTAAAAGATACTTCTAGACTGCGTCTCATCTCCCAAATTGAATTTAAATTACACTTAAAACTGGATGTTCAATAATTACCGAATTATCTTACACGCATAGCAAAATTACTTTTGACAGCCATCGAATCGTTTTTGATACCTAGATGTCTTATTTGTCTTATAGGAAATCACAACGTTTCTCATAACCGGGTAATTTTTAATATTCATATCAACAAAAATAGAATTATTTACCTATACTACCCATAACCGTAAAGTTCTCCCATTGGAATAGGAAACAAGCATAGATGAGACTGATATTGGATGATTCATTCCCGAAGAAATTTAAAATGGATGCATAGTCACTTTTAGCACGTTCAAATAGCTTAATAATAAGTCATTCTACTATTTTGTAAGACATATTAAATTTTGTTTTTTAGCTGTTGGTCCAAATATTCATCAATAAATTTAAAAATTTAATAGATAGAGTCATAGCGTGGGCTCCCAGCACCCTTGGTGAAGTTTTTATTGGGTGCCTCTGTTTTATTAAAAAAAAATGAAATGTGCAATGTTTTAGAATAATAGAATTATTCGAATCTTACCTAAAAAAAGTAAAATTAGAGATACTTCAAAGAACAGTCAGTAATCAGCGCTATACACGATTCTGGTATCTAAAAATCTATGTGGATTGCAAAAAATGAGATATTTTGCTATTATGTAATATTTTTTTTGGGTTAGGGACAAAAGGTCGAAAGACAAAAGGTCGAAAGGACAAAAGGTCGAAAGACAAAACGTCGAAAGACAAAAGGTCGAAGGGACAAATGGTCGAAAAGGACAAAAGGTCGAATGGGACAAAAGGCCGAAAGAAATAAAAGATCAATAAGATCAAAAGGCACAAAAGGTCGAAATAGACAAGAAACTGAAACGGGGAGAATCAATCCCGCACCAGAGTTGCCTTACACAATTTGCAAAACTCTGCTTTTTTTATTTTTTAACAATTTTTAATAATTAAATAAAACTCATTCAATGAGTACAGATGGATGTTTGAGTTTTCAAAATGTAACTTCGTTCTCTCACAATGGCGCACGCCGCACATTAAATACACCGGCATGTATTGCGCATAAGCCCCAAAATTTTATTCCCACCTTTGGGTTTCCGCGCCGAGCACTCAGCGCCAGACTCGGCGACAAGGAGATAGTGGTCAAGTTGGTACTCCTGATTTTTTGACAACTGATGTCGATTGGTTGTGTGAGTGCACCGGTGTAAAAAAATAGAGCTTTTAGCTGAAAATTTAATTGTCAAATGCACTTTTTGACAGCAATATAGATGTATGAGTGAATAAAATGTGCAAATGCTCTATCGCGGAAGCAGTCGCTGAAGACAAGTGTCAATGGTTTCAGTGACGAAACGAAAAGTTTCAATGCAAAAAGCAATATTAAGGTTCCCCCAAACTCACGCGACGAGACAATCTTGACGCGATTCTATTGCCTGGCGACTGCGATTCTGTCGCCGTTGGTATGGAAGCGTAAATGGTGCATTGCGAGCATCCACCCAACGAAAGAATCGTGGCATCAAGCTATCGCTGTCCCGGCAATAAAATTGCTTAGGCCTGGGGGTGCCTTATTTTTAATGCGCGCACTTGCGTGGCTGCGGCGTGCACTATTTAGACAGATTGAAGTGACATTTAGAAAATCTAGATCTTCATCTATTATTTGCACTCATTCAATGATTTTATGTGTTATTGTTAAAAATAGTGGAAAATAAAAAAGCAATTTTTTTTGCCAACTGTATAGGATAATTCTGTCTCGTGCAATACAAGTTTTATTCATTTCTTAAATTAGCTATCTTTTTCATCTCTAACAGAACCATCTAGATATTAATAATGTTGGTTTATAGTAATTACTCCTTCTTTGAAAATTGCTCATTCTTCAGCTTTGATTGATAAGATGAGTGTGTTATTTCTGCTTGAAAATAAATGCATTTAACAAATTCCTATAGAAAACACCCAACTTGTTCTTTATCGACCTTTTGTACCTTTAGACATTTTGTTCTTTTCGACCTTTTGTCCCTTTCGACCTTTTGTCCTTTTCGACCTTTTGTACCTTTCGACCTTTTGTCCTTTCGACCTTCTGTCCCTTTCGACGTTTTATCTTTTCGACCTTTTGTCCTTTCGACCTTTTGTCCTTTCGACGTTTTATCTTTTCGACCTTTTGTCCTTTCGACCTTTTGTCTTTCGACCTTTTGTCATAGATTCATTTTTTTTATGTATTCGCAAAATATGACAGGAACCTTGAAGAGCCGGGCAGGAAATTCATGAAAAATTTTGGAATTTCATTACAGCTGTCTATAAAGTGGGAGAGATGAAGGGGGTTCATGTACAAATTTCAGATGTTTAAAATTTTGCGATATGCACTTAATAAATACGAAAGTATTTGTACGCTCGTCTATCCAATGCTTGGATATGAGTTAAGCAGTAAGGATTGTGAGGAAAAACCTTTTTTTTTTCGAAGTTTCAATGAATTTCAGCTCTGAAGTGGATTGATCGAAGAGCGGAAGTGCTGTCGGACCTATTTAGATCAAGAAAATTTAACTCTGTCGTAGATCTGTCGTTGGTTTTGAACCACTTTTTGACCTATTTGGACTAAGAAAATAATAAAATGGTCGATGGCCTCACGCTTGCCAAGTCGTTTTGTACCTGGTCTGTCCAACTCGCTCGCTGCGCTCCACGCCGTCTCGTACCTGCCGGATCGGAAGCGAACACCATCTTTGCAGGGTTGCTGTCCGGCATTCTTGCGACACGCCCTGCCCATTGTACCCTTCCGACTTTAGCTACCTTCTGGATACTGGGTTCTCCGTTGAGCTGGTAAAGCTCATTCTTCGCCGCCACACACTGTTTTCTTTTTTTACCGCAGTTTCTTCTTTAACCCGTAGTAGGTCCGACTTCCACAGATGATACGCCTTCGTATTTCACGACTAACAATGTTATCAGTCGTTAGCAAGGATCCAAGGTGAACAAATTCCTAGACCACCTCGAAGGTATCCCCGTCTATAGTAACACTGATTTCCAGGCGGGCCCTGTCGCGCTCGGTTCCACACAAGCATGTACTTTGTCACCACCAGTCTAACTTTTGTTGCTTCACGTTTCAGGCGGGTGTACAGTTGTGCCACTCCTTCTAGCGCAATGTTGAACAACAGGCACGAAAGTCCATCACCTTGTCTTAGTCCCCGGCGCGATTCGAACGAACTGGAGTGTTCGAACGAGATCTTCACACAGTTTTGCACACCATTCATCGTTGCTTAGTAAGTCTAGTAAGCCTCACAGGGAAGCTGTTCTCGTCCATAATTTTGCATAGCTTCACGAACTATTCGTTCGAACTATTCGGGTTTGAAAAAAAAACGACTCTATAGTCAGTACAGTATGTCGATGATTTCAAGGTACTTCTGAACATAGTTGGGTCAATAAAATTGACGTTCAAGTGACTTAATTGATTATTACCTACCTGGATACCTGGTTGGCTACAGCGTCGATACACCTATGCCTGGCGTATTGTAGAGCTCCAAAATCGTCGGTGATTGATTATTGCCGTCGTCGAAAATGACAATGGCTCAAATGGGGGTAAGAATCGGTCATTGTTTTAACTACTTTAAATGCTTGTATAATAAATTTAATGTATCTGAGCTCATTAAAATAAATTATAAAATAGCCTTTGAACGATTGTGTTATCCAAGCTCCACTATCCTGCCCATGATTTCATAGTTGACGTAACAACCAACACCATCGATGTTGGGAAAACGCATTTTTATAAATTTTACCCGAATCATCATATCAATCAACAAAATACATGAACTAATCTGGCCAAAAGGACAATATTAGTAGTTATTTTAAGGCCGCGGGGAATTAATTATTATTCCTTTGATTGAAGTGGTCAAAATATGCATACGACAGTTTATGCGATCAAACAAACGTTTTGTGAAATGTTTGTTCCCATAACATGGCGTAAAAACCAGGCTACTATGTGTGGTTATATAGCGCTAAAGAATTAGAATTAGTTCCAACGATTTATTGATTGAAGAAGGGAAATCTTTTGAAAAGTTCGAGTTTCCGGGAAAGGTTTTTCGGATAGCTCTTTTCGTGAAAATTAAAATTATGTGGTAAAGATAAAATTATGTGTGGAAGAGTTGGTGTTGCAAATCAGTACCGTACGGGGTTTTTTGCACTATTACAGCATTAGAATGGTTCTGTAACAAGTGTGCAAGCAGTTACCCTTTTTCATGTATTGGCCAAAGCCCTCGTTCCAACCAAATTTAAAGCAAACGTGGTTCCAATCCATATTTTAAGAAACCCGAGTAGATGAGGATTAGAAGTAAATCAATCGTGATTAGATTGCAAAATGAGATATGGTCCTGATTTATATGTAGGATATAAAAGCACAAAATATCAGACGACAATATTCAAATTTGCTATGAAATATCATGAGGTTATTAGCTAATGGTATTTGGTATTTGAAAGAAGTGATTAATATCTCGAGCCCATAGTTTGTTTTTATCCAAAACACATTTTGATATTCAAATAACACGGTGCATTTTTTGTTGATATGTTTGCCTGGTTTTTTGAATCCTACATCAAAGTCCATATCATGTTTTATAATTCAGTTTTGTCCGGGTAAGGTAATGAAAATATTAATAAGAATTGCATTGCAATTGTAAAAACTAAAATAACATCAATAACATAGGGGCAGCAGGGACTATGTCCAAGGGCTTGACGATCCCTCCCCAGGCCATCTGCGAGTTGTGGGGCTTGCCTAGGATGTGGTGGGGTTTGACAGTGGGCCCTGTTAAACCTCTATAAAAAGCTGCATGTATCCGCAAGTAGGCTCCACCAAAGCGACCGTGTGCCGCTCAAAGCGCACAAGCCCAAGTCCTGGTGTTAGGTTAGGAAGGGAGGAAATGTATAGACCGGTCATCGGACCGGATAGTCTGCACACCGTATCGAATGACAACGGCCAACGATGCATAAACTTCGCAGCCTCCCGCGGAATGGTAGTCCGAAGCACCTTCTTTCCCCGCAAAAATATCCACAAGGCCACATGGAGATCACCTAACCAAGAAACGGAAAACCAAATCGACCACGTTCTAATCGACGGTAAATTCTTCTCCGACATCACGAACGTCCGCACTTACCGCAGTGCGAATATTGAATCCGACCACTACCTCGTTGCAGTATGCCTGTGCTCAAAACTCTCGACGGTGTACAACACGCGTCGAAGTCGGACGCCGCGGCTTAACATTGGGCGGCTACAAGACGGTAGACTAGCCCAAGAACACGCGCAGCAGCTGGAAGTGGCACTTCCAACGGAAGAGCAGCTAGGCGCAGCATCTCTTGAAGATGGCTGGAGAGATATTCGATCCGCCATTGGTAGCACCGCAACCGCTGCACTTGGCAAGGTCCGGATCAGAGAAACGACTGGTATGACGGCGAATTTGAGCAGTTAGTGGAAGAGAAGAATGCAGCATGGGCGAGATTGCTGCAAACCGTACGAGGGCAAACGAGGCACGATATAAACAGGCGCGGAACAGACAAAACTCGATTTTCCGGAGGAAAATGCGCCAGCAGGAAGATCGAGAGCGTGAAGAGACGGAGCAATTGTACCGCGCTAATAACACACGAAAGTTTTATTAGAAGTTAAACCGTTCACATAAGGGCCACGTGCCACAGCCCGATATGTGTAGGGACATAAACGGGAACCTTCTTACGAACGAGCGTGAGGTGATCCAAAGGTGGCGGCAGCACTACGAAGAACACCTGAATGGCGATGTGGCAGACGAAGATGGCGGTATGGTGATGGACCCGGGAGAACGCGCGCAGGACATAATTCTACCGGCTCCGGATCTCCAGGAAATCCAGGAGGAGATTGGCCGGCTCAAGAACAACAAAGCCCCTGGGGTTGACCAACTACCAGGAGAGCTATTTAAACACGGTGGTGAGGCACTGGCTAGAGCGCTGCACTGGGTCATTACCAAGATTTGGGAGGAGGAAGTTTTGCCGCAGGAGTGGATGGAAGGTGTCGTGTGTCCCATCTACAAAAGGGCGATAAGCTGGATTGTAGCAACTACCGCGCAATCACATTGCTGAACGCCGCCTACAAGGTACTCTCCCAAATTTTATGCCGTCGACTAGCACCAACTGCAAGGGAGTTCGTGGGGCAGTACCAGGCGGGTTTTATGGGCGAACGCTCCACCACGGACCAGGTGTTCGCCATTCGCCAAGTACTGCAGAAATGCCGCAAATACAACGTGCCCACACATCATCTATTCATCGACTTCAAAGCCGCATATGATACAATCGATCGGGACCAGCTATGGCAGCTAATGCACGAACACGGTTTTCCGGATAAACTGACACGGTTGATCAAAGCGACGATGGATCGGGTGATGTGCGTAGTTCGAGTTTCAGGGGCATTCTCGAGTCCCTTCGAAACCCGCAGAGGGTTACGGCAAGGTGATGGTCTTTCGTGTTTGCTATTCAACATCGCTTTGGAAGGTGTAATACGAAGAGCAGGGATTAACACGAGTGGTACAATTTTCAATAAGTCCGTCCAGCTATTTGGTTTCGCCGACGACATAGATATTATGGCACGTAACTTTGAGAAGATGGAGGAAGCCTACATCAGACTGAAGAGGGAAGCTAAGCGGATCGGACTAGTCATCAACACGTCGAAGACGAAGTACATGATAGGAAGAGGTCCAAGAGAAGACAATGTGAGCCACCCACCGCGAGTTTGCATCGGTGGTGACGAAATCGAGGTGGTAGAAGAATTTGTGTACTTGGGCTCACTGGTGACTGCCGAAAATGACACCAGCAGAGAAATTCGGAGACGCATAGTGGCTGGAAATCGTACGTACTTTGGACTCCGCAAGACGCTCCGATCGAATAGAGTTCGCCGCCGTACCAAACTGACAATCTACAAAACGCTAATTAGACCGGTAGTCCTCTACGGACACGAGACCTGGACGATGCTCGTGGAGGACCAACGCGCACTTGGAGTTTTCGAAAGAAAAGTGCTGCGTACCATCTATGGTGGGGTGCAGATGGCGGACGGTACGTGGAGGAGGCGAATGAACCACGAATTGCATCAGCTGTTGGGAGAACCATCCATCGTTCACACCGCGAAAATCGGACGACTGCGATGGGCCGGGCACGTAGCCAGAATGTCGGACAGTAACCCGGTGAAAATGGTTCTCGACAACGATCCGACGGGCACAAGAAGGCGAGGTGCGCAGCGGGCAAGGTGGATCGATCAGGTGGAAGATGACTTGCGGACCCTCCGTAGACTGCGTGGTTGGCGACGTGTAGCCATGGACCGAGCCGAATGGAGAAGACTCTTATATACCGCACAGGCCACTTCGGCCTTAGTCTGAATAAATAATAATAAAATAACATCCATGGAATATATATTAAATAAACATACCAATATTATCAAGCTGAGGTACAAATAAAAAGCCATTTAACACGCACTAATTCTTATGTGTTAAGTCCTCAGTGGCAGACCTCTCCTGCCACGCAAAAAATGAAGCTAGATTTTGGTTCTGATATGCACTTTTAGAAAATACACTTTAGAGGAGGAATGGGGATTTAGATAAGTGTGATTTCCCATACACAATTTTGATATGCTTCTAAAAAAAGTGTGACACAAATGTGACAAATGGCATTGTGTTACATACATAATTAATGGATTTTCATTCTTCTTTTTTGTCTTATTGATTGTCTTAAATCAAAACTTTTGGCGACATTATTTAGCAAACAAACATTATATATATCCAGAGCTACACCTCGATGGATGAAAAATTATTTTGTCGGATTATACCGTGGATTTCACAAGAAATGCTTGCTTTAGTAGGAACTTGCATATTAATGTTTGATAACAAAATCAGTTACGCCCAAATCATAAAGTAGTCCTGAAATACGACAAAGTAAAACGAAAACCTCTGTTGTGCTTAATTAGTGGATTGTGAATATCGAAAAAATATGAGACAGGTTGTTGCTCTATATTGCAGCAGGTAATGGAGCTCCGTCAACTTATGCGATCAAATGACCATTTTTTCAAAAACAATTATCGCCATAACTCGAATGTTTCAGAACAAAACATGAATATTTTTTCATGGAGCATATGTATAATCGTACGAAGAATCCATATCCGCAAAAAAGTGTGTTTTGGTCATTTTGGCTTATACGTCAACTATGTGATCATCGATTAGAGCGATAACCGATGACGATCTTTTAAGAAAAGAAAAATCCGTAATAAACACTAAATAGTCATCGTTTAGTTGACGAAATCTCGCGATTCAGATGCTCCTATTTTAAATAGGATAAATAAATAATTTATCAAAACCGTCAGATGGCTAATGTGGTTTCAAATACGTACCCTCGATTTTAGCATTTTATCTCCAGTGCTGAGCTCCAGTGATAGAGGTATTTTTTTAGTTCGTTTTGAAGAGAATTTTGGAGGTTTCCAGATACATACTCATGCAATCTCGGGCATAGAAAAACTTTCAATTAATAACTGAGAAAATACTAATCGAATACTAGGTTGAAAAGCAGGCCAAGTTCCAGTTGGAATGTAGACCCATTTTAGAAGAGGAAGAGAATTTCAGCTCGATGCAGGTTCATTATCATTGTTTATCGAATATTTAACGACTTCGTTTTGTTTTATCACATTTGCGCTCGTACAAGTTTCTGGCATGCTGGAAACAAAATTGTCGCTTGGTTTTATCCTGCAAACAGGATCTGTTTTCAGACCAAAAAGAGCTTTTTAAATGGGCAGCAGGGACTATGTCCAAGGGCTTGACGATCCCTCCCCAGGCCATCTGCGAGTTGTGGGGCTTGCCTAGGATGTGGTAGGGTTTGACAGTGGGCTCTGTTATATTCCTATAAAAAGCTGCATGTATCCGCAAGTAGACCCCACCAAAGCGACCGTATGCTGCTCAAAGCGCACAAGCTCAAGTCCTGGTGTTAGGTGGGACGCTAAACAGCCCTGACACGACGGCCCTCCGACGAGACAGGCGCAGGCCCAATAAGCCGCATGAAAAACCAATAATTACGAACAATATAAGAGATAATGTGACTCGATACAATCGGCAAAGACCTAGGCGACGAATAAAGGATCACGATTGGAAGCTTGGAACATGGAACTGCAAGTCGCTAGGTTTCGCAGGTTGCGACAGGATGATCTACAATGAATTACATCCCCGCAACTTCGACGTCGTTGCGCTGCAGGAGATTTGCTGGACAGGACAGAAAGTGTGGAAAAGCGGGCATCGAGCGGCTACCTTCTACCAAAGCTGTGGCACCACCAACGAGCTGGGAACCGGCTTCATAGTGCTGGGTAAGATGCGCCATCGTGTGATTGGGTGGCAGCCAATCAACGCAAGGATGTGCAAGCTGAGGATTAAAGGCCGTTGCTTCAACTATAGCATCATCAACGTGCACTGCCCACACGAAGGGAGACCCGACGACGAGAAAGAAGCGTTCTACGCACAGCTGGAGCAGACATACGATGGATGCCCACTGCGGGACGTCAAAATCGTCATCGGTGACATGAACGCACAGGTAGGAAGGGCGGGAATGTATAGACCGGTCATCGGACCGGATAGTCTGCACACTGTATCGAATGACAACGGCCAACGATGCATAAACTTCGCAGCCTCCCGCGGAATGGTAGTCCGAAGCACCTTCTTTCCCCGCAAAAATATCCACAAGGCCACATGGAGATCACCTAACCAAGAAACGGAAAACCAAATCGACCACGTTCTAATCGACGGTAAATTCTTCTCCGACATCACGAACGTTCGCACATACCGCAGTGCGAATATTGAATTCGACCACTACCTCGTTGCAGTATGACTGCGCTCAAAACTCTCGACGGTGTACAACACGCGTCGAAGTCGGGCTTAACATTGGGCGGCTACAAGACGGTAGACTAGCCCAAGAATACGCGCAGCAGCTGGAAGTGGCACTCCCAACGGAAGAGCAGCTAGGCGCAGCGTCTCTTGAAGATGGCTGGAGAGATATTCGATCCGCCATTGGCAGCACCGCAACCGCTGCACTTGGCACGGTGCCCCGGATCAGAGAAACGACTGGTATGACGGCGAATGTGAGCAGTAGAAGACAAGAATGCAGCATGGGCGAGATTGCTGCAACACCGCACGAGGGCGAATGAGGCACGATATAAACGGGCGCGGAACAGACAAAACTCGATTTTCCGGAGGAAAAAGCGCCAGCAGGAAGATCGAGACCGTAAAGAGACGGAGCAACTGTACCGCGCTAATAACACACGAAAGTTCTATGAGAAGTTAAACCGTTCACGTAAGGGTCACGCGCCACAGCCTAATATGTGTAAGGATATAAACGGGAACCTTCTTACGAACGAGCGTGAGGTGATCCAAAGGTGGCGGCAGCATTACGAAGAGCACCTGAATGGTGATGTGGCAGACGAAGATGGCGGTATGGTGGTGAACCTGGGAGAACGCGCGCAGGACATAATTCTACCGGCTCCGGATCTCCAGAAAATCCAGGAGGAGATTGGCCGGCTGAAGAACAACAAAGCCCCTGGGGTTGACCAACTACCAGGAGAGCTATTCAAACACGGTGGTGAGGCACTGGCTAGAGCGCTGCACTGGGTCATTACCAAGATTTGAGAGGAGGAAGTTTTGCCGCAGGAGTGGATGGAAGGTGTCGTGTGTCCCATCTACAAAAAGGGCAATAAGCTGGATTGTAGCAACTACCACCCAATCGTCGTCGTCGACTAGCACCAATTGCAAGGGAGTTCGTGGGACAGTAGCAGGCGGGTTTTATGGGCGAACGCTCCACCACGGACCAGGTTTTCGCTATTCGCCAAGTACTGCAGAAATGCCGCGAATACAACGTGCCCACACATCATCTATTCATCGACTTCAAAGCCGCATATGATACAATCGATCGGGACCAGACTATGGCAGCTAATGCACGAACACGGATTTCCGGATAAACTGACACTGTTGATCAAAGCGACGATGGATCGGGTGATGTGCGTAGTTCGAGTTTACGGCAAGGTGCTACTGGTCTTTCGTGTCTGCTATTCAACATCGCTTTGGAAGGGGTAATACGAAGAGCAGGGATTAACAGGAGTGGTACAATTATCAATAAGTCCGTCCAGCTATTTGGCTTCGCCGACGACATAGGTATTATGGCACGTAACTTTGAGAAGATGGAGGAAGCCTACATCAGACTGAAGAGGGAAGCCAAGCGGATAGGACTAGTCATCAACACGTCGAAGACGAAGTACATGATAGGAAGAGGTTCAAGAGAAGACAATGTGAGCCACCCACTACGAGTTTGCATCGGTGGTGACGAAATCAAGGTGGTAGAATAATTTATGTACTTACTGGTGACTGCCGAAAATGATACCAGCAGAGAAATTCGGAGACGCATAGTGGCTGGAAATCGTACGTACTTTGGACTCGCAAGACGCTCCGATCGAATAGAATTCGCCGCCGTACCAAACTGACAATCTACAAAACGCTCACAAATTAATCCGGACATTGCTCCAGGAATTCCTCCGGATATTCTCAATGGAATTCCTCTGGATCGTAATCCAGAAGTTCCACATGATATTCTCCCAGGAATTGCTTTGATTTTTCCTCCAGAAATTTCTCTGGATATTCCTCCAGGAATTCTTGCAGATATTCCTCTGAATATTCTTCCAGATATTCCTTCGGATATGCCTCCAGGAAGTCTTTCAACTAATTCTTCAGGAATTCCTCCGGATAGTCTTCCAGGAATTCCTCCAGAAAGTACGCTGGATATTCCTCCAGGATTTCGTCCGGTTATTTCTCCAGCAGTACTTCCGGATATTCCTCCAGATATTCCTCTAAGAGTCCTTCTGGATATTCCTCCAGGAATTTCTCCGAATATTCTCCAGGAGTTCGTCTGGATATTCCTACAGGGATTCCTCATAATATTCCTCCAAATGTTCTCACGGAAATTCTCTTCGTGTATTCCTCCGGACATTCCTCCAGAAATTCGTCAAGATATTCATCCAGGAAATTCTCCGAATATTTCTCCAAATTTTTCGTCGATTATTTCTCCAGGAATTCTTTTAGACAGTCCTCTAGGAATTCCTGCAGAAACTCCTCTAGAAAGTCCACTTGATATTCCTCCGAGAGTTCTTCCTCATATTCATTCAGGTATTCCTCCGGACAGTCCTCCAGGAGTTCTTCCGGAAATTCCTCTAGAAAGTCTCCTGGATATTCCTCCAGAAATTCGTAAGGATATTCCTCCAGTAGCACCACCGGATATTCCTCCAAGAGATACGCGCTTGATACAAAATTGATCGCTCTCATCGCCCCTTTCTTGCCGTGCGCAACGAGAAAATATGCTGTTGGCTGTTTTCCCAAAATGGTTATTTTTGTATGGAATTTGGAAAACTTGGTTAAAGTATTGTAGATGCGATATGCCCATTCCACACCACAGCTTATTGTGAGCCCAAACTTATTGACCATCGAGGTGAATTAGCCAAGTAACCAAAACTTCCTTTAAGAGTACGTTTTTCGCTTAAGCAGCTCAGTGAAGCTTAAAGGAACTTTTGGTTACTTGGGTAGATGCTTTTGTTGCATAATTTGACTTCAGTAGGAGGAATTGTATCACTCCCAGTTTTGCTAAAGTAAAGATGATGTCTTTTATGAACAAGAGTAGAGACCAGGCTTGTAAAATGTCATCTGCATGTCATTTGACTAATTTGTTCATAACTTTCTTCGGAGGCCAAATTTACTTCAAAATTTTAGATGCACGCATAACGCTTGAGTAGTGCTATATTTTAGTCCAAATGTACATTACTCTAAATATAACATTTGAGGCTAGAGAATGAAATCTCTCCAAAATGTCACGTGTCATTTGACATAATGTCATTTGAATGACATTTTGCCTCCCACGCCCCAGATTACATATTTACAGCAATTTCTTGTTAGACAAAGTTGTAGCCACATTCAAGCGCTATAAGTTCGCCATACTTGATAGTTGATAGCTAACTACCGAAAAAAGTTCTGGGAAAATAATGAAAAAGAATGCAAATGACATTTTACAACACTGGTAGAGACAATTTGCAATGGCCTATTGCTCGCTATTAGGAGAACGATTTTTTATTTTATTGGCGGCAAAATTTATCTGTTAACATCTATATTCTGAAATAGACCTAATATAGCAATTGCGTCAATATCGCGGTATAGAAATTCTAACTCTTTCAATTATTCCGTCATCAGAGATTAGAAATAAGTATCTATTTATTCTTATTTTCTGCATTCTCTTTCCAGAATCTATTCTATCCACGAACTATCGATCCCGGATCAACCCCCGACATGAACGACATCCACAATCGAAATCTATCTCACCTGCACAATACTACACGGGTATTGTAAACATCCATCCCATCATCGTGTGAAGCAGCTACCCGCAAGCAATACTCACAGAACCCGAGTATAAACGCTTGTATAAACCATCGTTACACATAATCATAACACCGGAAATAACCGTCGAAGAAGAATTAGTGGAATCAAGGAAACACTGTTCCTCCCTCATTACCTATCCACCTACTATAATACTAAATAGTAGTTTGTCGTGCAAGTGATGAGTTAACCGCGCGAGCTGCAGCAGCAAATTAAAGCTCGAGTGCGTACGTGCGTGTGTTTGTGTTCGCGTTTGTATGATCTGACATCCGACCTTCCCGCGCTATCCCAACAACCAACCTCGAGTCTCGGGCTCTGAGCCGGGCACCCTACACAACGACGTCGCCGCTCTACTCGCGGCGCTCGTTTGCTTGTAATTATTTAATTGTTTCAATTGTGTAATGTGCATCCACCGTCGCGGACGTGGATTGTGGTAGATCATTGTTGTCCTTCAAAGTGACACAACACAAGTGTTGGGCGAGAAGAAGAAGTATAGTGTCTCATAAGTGAGGAGAAGTGTTTGCAAGTCTGTTTAAGTGCATTTTTGTTTTGTTTGCTCCGTGTCATCCGTGTCATTGTGAATTGTTGTGTGATTTGTTTGGGGCCCGAGTTCGAAATTGAATCCAATCCCCCGTCGACGCTCATGTCCAGCTGCTAAGATAATACGAGTGTCGGGCTAGTGTGCATTGTGAATGGCGGCAGTCGGTGGCCCGACCAGGCAATCGCGTGGTGTTTCCATGAGCGTCTCGATGTCGCTGGTACAGGGTGGAGCAGCTGGTGCGGCCGGACCACAGGGAGCAATCCTGGCGGCGGCCGCACCCTACTATCAACAGCCAGCCGTCCCACAGGACGTGCAGCCCGATCGCCCGATCGGTTACGGAGCCTTCGGAGTCGTATGGTAAGTACTCTTTGAACTGTGTCCAATCACGATCGAAAACCGTAAATCGTTAGGGTAGATCATAGCTTGTAATAAAGCACGTAAACGTTGACATTACGGGAATACATATGCAGAGATCATCTCATTCACATACTGTAAGTACGTGCCTTCCATAGCTCAGTGGTACGTACCATGGGTAGCCACAAAGAAAGTCCGAGTTCCAGTTCGATATGTATTTGAAAACAATATGTTGTTCCGGCTACAAGATACACAAATGGACAAATGATTCAATTCAAATATCATCCATTTAATTATTGTCAAATCGCTTAATACTAAGCTGCAAGGCAGCCAATGCCCCAAATGGTTGATGCAATCTGAGCAAAAAGAGAGATAAGTTCTCATCATCGGGTCGAGATAGAATGTATATTTTGCTTCCGCGCTTCCACCATAACTGATAACCGCAGTCAAGGGTCCACGTGTTGTGAAGATGTGCAACAACATCAAAACAGCGGTGCACGCGGTTGCCTGGCTCGTGATGCGATTTTAATTTACAAGATGTTCTTTGTTCTGTTACCGTTTGCGTTTGGCACAATTTTACGGACACATGCAATTGGGAGCGTGCCCAATTCGGACGACGTCGTTTTCTTACTCGACTTCAATATGTGGGTCACAATCGTTTGTTTACAGTACTGTCGCACACCTCTCTTCCCTGCCCAGATGATTTTGCTAATGTCTGGGAAGCGGTTACCGTGGCAGAAATTGCTCGAAAATCGACAATGACGACACCCTCCTATACAGTCTCGCCAAACTGCCAGCGCGGAAGGACCAGTTGGGTGGATGTGGAAGCGGTGCTGGAGAATGCAGAAAACGCGCACATGGGTTGACGAACGACACTGACTCGTGCATGTACCGCGAATTTGTTGTTATTATTGTTTGTTTGTTGTGGATTTCTTTTTTCAGTCTAAACGTTCTGCTGTTCAGTTCTACATTGTAAGTTGGGGTAGTTGATAAGAACCCGAGGTCGTAAGAAATTGGTGCTGTTATTGGTGATGACGCCGCTTTTTCATCGCCGTGAGCGTCATGCGGCTGTTCTTCCGTAATCAGACCAGCAGCGGCGCAACATGTATGCACGTCTGTATTTGACATTGGCGGCGTTGCAACGAAGCTGATGACCATTCATCATGTAATTGTTTGCACGAGGAAGTGCCTTTTGCTGTCTCTTTGTTGGGTGAAATGGGGCGCGCTTTGTGGAGCTCATCGTGCGAATGTATGATAATCGCATGGGTTAGCTTTCGACGAGATCTTTTGATGCAAGGCTGCTTTGCGAATGGGAGACAGTTCATCGATGACTCAGTTGTATGAGTAAGAGGTTTCTACAAGATTTCTGATTAAAGTGTCTATAGCAGTATATATGATACGGCACGTGGAGGAAATGGCAGCGTTGGCATGTTTAGCTTTTATATTGTAAGGTTTTTATTGATTTTTGCCTTTCTCGTACAACGAAGTTGTACCGAAAGGCTATCATTTAACTCCAAAAACGAACTTTTTATAGAAGCCTCTGAGACCCATAGTGTTATATACCAATCGACTCAGCTCGACAAACTGAGCGCATGTCTGTCTGTCCGTGTATATGTATGTGTGTGTGTATGTGTGTGCACAAAAGCTATAAAAAACATTAGACAACTTTTCGTATAGTAATCCTTTACCGATTTTCTCGCAACAAGTTTTATTCGACAGGGGACAAAGCCTTGTCGATCACTATTGAATTTGATAACGATCGGTCATTGCGTTTGAAAGTCATGAAGTAAATGGTACATCGGACCATATAAACCCATATAAGGTTGGTGTCTTCACTAAATGCGAGAAAGGCACCACCAACGCTAGGTGGATTAATCTGTTTTTTTTTTAATTCGACCAGAAGTCAGTTCAGTACTCAAAACGCTTTGCTTAGCTATTTCCTGGGCTCAAATCTCATCCGTACATTAGTGCATGTCACCGAGAGTCTAATGTTATTAAACTAGAAATTCCTAATGTACAAAAACCATTCAACCATCAATCGAATCAATTCCTCATCCTCGTTCAATATGAGAGGTCTTGACCAACGGCAAAGTGCAATCGATGTTTATGGTTCTCTCTCGCTTTGTTTAGCCATTTTCGACCGAAAACCCAGACAAAGCTTGCCCTTCTCAAACCGCTCGATCTCCGTTCCCGAAAGTGATGTTTTTTGCGTATAGTCTCTTGTTTGTCGGACACCTCCGAACCAGACAGCACGACACAAGACGCAAGACCGGGGACAGCAAATCGACACAAATTTTGGCTCTGATGGTTCCGATCCAACGCATCCGTGTGTGGGTCAAAAATGGATCTGGTCTGTTCGACTCACCAACCACCCATCACACGAAGCGATGATCCTGCCCGGGCCACACTCTCCGGGTAGGGATGCATGAAGAAAGGGTTCTTTATTGGCATTTCGTACGTCGAGGGTCTTTTTTGTTCACTCGTTCTATCGTCAGAGCAGCCACTCGCTTTGCGTCCCTGATGCCCATCCGTTGTCATCGTCGCCGCCCGTATGGCATTCTTGCATTCTCGGTTGGTTTGGAAAGCACCGAGACGATGTACCCATGCTACGTACGTACCATCGGCATCACCATCATCAGGATAGAATCGGAAAACCGGTCCGGACACAAAGAACAACGCTTCACGTCGTCATCGGCTGCGGTCGTCGACGACGGAACGCATCCACGTTGATGATGGAAATGCTTTTGTTGGCTTTGTTGCCCAATCTCCAGTGCTGAGGAGGGTTCGTCGAGATTGTGTCTGGTGATGGCTGTCCGGATCTGGATTGGAGCTGCCAGCAGTGGTCGGTTTAATGCGTTTTGTAACACTAATTTTGAATCAAATTGTAAACCGCGATGCTAGTTTTCATACATATATAGAATCGTCCAGAAGTCTAGATGTTTGCAACATAGAGTGATAGAAAAATCTAATTTCGGATGCATATTTTCTAAATGGTATACATCCGTTTCTGTTTTAACATGATTTTTTTTTCATGAGCATGTTAAAAAATCTATAAAAATTGCCGAAGCAGCTCCATTTTGCTTAATTTGGCATAGCTCACTTAATTCAGCATAATAATTATAAATTTGTTTATCCACACTTCATCATTCTTCCAACAGATTTAAATCCCACACCAATAATTAATGAAGCACTGCTTCACTATGGTTTGATTTAATTGGTATTAATTTGGATATGTTTTCAAATCGTTCGCGAAGCATTGTTGCTTATCATATTTTCAACAACGCGTTTAATCCAATTAAAGACCACTGTGGAAAGGATGGATAAACAGATGAGGGCCAAGGTTCATTTTCGTACACCTGCAGACACTGCTGCAGAAGCGTGTGGTGCGATCAAACGAGTAACGGTGTGGTATTCCAATTCAGTTGCTGCTCGCCTCTGTGATATTAGACGAAGCGTAAACGTGCACCAATGTGTTCATCATGTCCCTGCAAGTGACGTTTGGGTCTTTAGATTAGATTATGCACCGAGCCGAGTGCACCCGGTTCGAGGATTCTGTAAAGTGAGCAAGCATCCACTGCATACGATGCGTACGACGACCGTGGTTGAGGCGCGTAATTCCGAGCGGTATCCTGTTCTCCACGCCCAACGATTGCTTCCAGGATTGATAATTGATAATTGCATGTGCTTTGGTCTAAAAGAGTTTTATTGGAACGCTGCATGATTTGAACATTCGCGTTCATTTAGGGTGTACTTAAAGACTACATTTTTGAATAGAGAACGATTGTTTTACATGAATATCTATAGCATTATATTCTTAGGAATTCTGTTTGTATATTTAATGCTTTTATCTTTTTCGTCTACGTGAAGGCTATAGAATGATTTCAAAACCATACACTAATCGATTCAAAATTTAGATGAGTTCTGTATGAGATGCAAGACACACTTGGACCATATGGACGCAATCTAGTGGTGAAGACTTTCTTTTTATCTCTTCTTATCGAAACTCAAAACGAAAGCCAAGTGACGTTCTTTTTCGAAAGAATTTCCGAAAGGATTTCCGCATTAATTCTCGAAGAAATTTGTGCAACAATTTCTGAAGTGATTTCTACAGCAATTCCCTAAGAATTTAGAAAGAATTCTCGGACAAATTTGTGAAGGAATTCTCGTAAGGAAGGATTTCGGAGGAATTTCGAAGGAACTCCCTCAGAAATTTCCGAAAGAATTGCCACAGGAATTTCCGAAGAAATTCCCCCAAGAATTTTCGTAGTAATTTCCTTAAAAAAATCCGGAACAAATTTCCGCATGAACTTCCGAATGTCAGCAAGAATTCTCGCACGATTTGTTGATATTTGCTGCTAATATCTATTGATATTTACTAAGCGATTTCCGCATCAATTTCCGCTTCAATTTCCGAGGTAATTCCTCTGCAATCCCGGAACAAGAAATTTCCAACGGAATTTTCACTGGAGTTCCAAATGTATATTCACAGTAATTTCCGAAAGAATTTTTGCAGCAATTATCAAAAGAATACTCGGATAAATTTTCGAAGGAATTCTCGGACAAATTTTTGAAGGAATCTTCAGACGAATTTCTGAAAGAATTTTCGGAAGGAGTTCGGAGGAATTTTGATGGACTATTTTTGAGGAATTCAAATAGTAATTTCCGAAAAACAAATTCCAAAGGAATTTACGAAAGAATTCCCACAGGAATTTTCAAAGAAAATCTCAAAGAAATTTACGAAGGCATGCCCAAAAGAATTTCCAAAGGCATTCTTCAATGTACTCCCAAGGGAATTTCTAAAAGAGTTCCCATAGAAGGATTTTTTGCAAGGATTTCCGAAAGCATTCCCGCAGGAGTTTCCAAAGAGTTACACAAAAAAAACTATGTCAAAAACTCTGTGTTTAATTTTTTTAAATCTCTCCTTCCGATGCAATTTCGGTGTTTACGTCAACAATGCTTTTTCTGCATATTCAAAAAATATTCTTTCCTTTTTTAATTAGTCTAAAATATTCACTACCTTAAAGTATAAGACTGACACTAATCTTTTACAAAGGAGTGTGACTATTTCAGTGAAAAATATTGGAATATTTTGATTATCATTTTTGGGTGGCGTATACTGCATATTTTGGAATAAAATCGTTTTCTTGTAATATTGTTGATTTTTCTTAAAAATTGTTGGACCGTATAATGACTGATATGCCAGATTATTGATAACACTTAGAAATTACACTATTTAGGATGAAATCACCAATAAATTAAAAGATTTGCTTAGAGGATGTATATTGGCCATCCTTCCCTTATGCCTTATACCGTAAGCTCTCGAACCAACTCTTACCTGTAACCTGTAACTAAACAAGCTAATGATACTTGCTTTTTTTGTATTTTTTACTAGCACACCCGACGAACTTCGTTTCGCCTAAAATTGATTAGTTCTCGAGTTATGCAGAAATTTCGGTTAAATTTGTATGGGAGCCCCCCTTTCCAAAGGAAGAAGGGGTCTCGAACCATCTTAAGAACCTTCCCCGACCCCAAAAACCTCAGCATGTAAATTTTCACGCCGATCGGTTCAGTAGTTTCCGAGTCTATAAGGGTCAGACAGACAGAAATTCATTTTTATGTATATAGAAGAAGAAGATTCGAGATAATTGCATTCCGAGAATTGGGTTTTGGATAATTGTCTTGGGTGCATTTAATCTTCTTTTGCCTAACGTTTTTACTTTTACGAGAATTCCCGGATGATTGTTAGATTTTCTAACAATTCTGTATAAGAACCTACCAAAACCTGTATAAGAACTGGGCATATGCGAAAATGCTAGATTCTTATACAAATATTGTATGAGACCTTACAATTTTGCAAGCTTTTCTTACAATATTTGTTTGTGAGCTTACATTTTTTGTATAAGAATCTAACAATTTCGCATATGCCCAGTTCTTATACAGGTTTTGGTAGGTTCTTATACAGAATTGTTAGAAAATCTAACAGTCGCTGGTTGGGTGTAGTGGTATAAAAATAGTATGAGTATTAAAATTTCTCCGTCCGTACGACATGATCAAAATAAAAATGAAGTCCAGTACCTACTGCTTTTATTTTGTCGGAGTCAACAATGTGGAGCAAATAGTTCTCAGTGCACAAAAAAAAACAAAGTTAAATATTTGCCCTTGAATCCTTCAGTTTTGGAATGGGCAATTTTTTATGGAGTTTTTAAGAAGCCAGGCGTAATAGAGTTTGCTACTTCTTCAAGTAGCCGCTTTAAGGTGTTCACGGGATTGGTAGTCATATGGCTACCACTTCTGCCTCATACGCAAGAGGTCGTGCGTGGATTCAATCCCTGGTACGTTCCATTCAACCTACTTTGTATCTTTCCATATATTTCTCATGTTCTATCAATAGCTAAAACTAGAAATGGGCTTTCAAACCGTTTCCATCTTCTATATATTAAACCTACAATTTGACTAGTTTTAATTTAAATTTGAAGTGAGCGGAAAAGCTCGTTTCGGCATCCAGTTTAGAATATCCCACCTATCACATTGGCAACCCGTTAACCCAGACGAACCTCTGCCATAGAACCCAACCCCCAGATTCCAATAAAATTCCTCATGAACTCGTGGCGAGTGTAGAGGTGTTCTCGGCTTGCATTGGGAGAGTGACTGCATCATCAATTCCTTTCCATCCCCGATGACAGTGAGGACGTGACCGGCGCCGTTATCAGCCGTTTAAGGCTCTATAAACCGTAATCAATCCGATGATGACGATGATTTTCTTCGAATCCCCACTAATACCAATAAAGTTTTGAACTAAATTCAATATTTTGGGGCTATTTGCCGACTTACCTCAATCATTGCATATTCATTACATTTTCATATTAATTTTTCACTTATCCAAACTAACAATTACTGAGGAATTCCTGGAAAAACGCTGAAAATTGCTTTTTTCCTAGACCTACATTCGCATTTTTATCGAACGCATCCTAACTCCGAACGTTCGGAGCAAACACATACACACGCACTTGATTTTTAACTTGATCTTTTCCCACTGTTTCCTTGATTTAATAACTCCTAAAACAAATTCACTAACTGAGTTTCACCTTTTTCTTCAATCTTGACTACTAATTGATTCACTTTACGTCCAAAAACTGTCGAAAACTGCTTTCCAGAAATCGAAGTGAGAGACAAATTTGACGACCGTATTGTAAATGCAATAAAATGCGGAAGACTCAAATTCACTAGCGCAATAAGTGAAATGGTGAGAACAAAATCCGAACAATACAACGTATACGCCAGCCACGTCCACGCCAACACGCAAACAAAGGTGTGCATACACAAGAAAATAATCATCTCTTCACCGTTGCCAGATTTATTTATTGAACAAATAAACCAGAAATAAATATTTAAACATGTTATGTAAGCTTCTGTTACATTCCAAGTGGTGTATACAAAAATTTTAACCGGTAAATACCCACATATTTGATACACCGTGTACATGTGTACTGATATAAAATAAACATTTCGTCAAGTCTGGCAACATTATGCATCAGCTGGCATATTTTTAACACCCCATTAGTGATAAAATAGGGTATGTGGCAAAATCGGATTTTTTAAAACACATTTTACAAATATGAACTAGTTTATGGCTTGGAAAGGCAAAATGCGTGAACGAAACCCGTTATTTCTTGTCGAAAATTGTTACAGAATCCTTTATAGGTACAAATATGCGACTAGAATTTTCAAAATGTTTTGTGGTGGGTCAAAAACGTGATAAAATTGGGTCGAAAACGTGATAAAATCGAAGGTAAACAAAATAGGGGAGTGACAAAATCTGGTCAACACTGTAGTGGCACGCTGTGAATCTTCCAGGCAGAGCATCCGTAAAACAAAAGGTGATTTGATTGATTAACTAATATTGAGCGTCTTAGGGGAAAATGTTACAGATTAAAATACTATTTCATTTACTTCCGCTATATTCAATTTGTATCAACAGATACGTATTTCGTTTGCTACCTGCAAACTTCTTCAGTTTTTTCTTAATAACAAAACTTTTGTTATCGACTATTTTTAATAATTTCATTCTTATAAATCGACCCGTCACAATAGATTTTCACAAACGAATTCGATTGAATCTTATAGATGCTCAAAATGGCTACTGGTTTATTACTGCGATCTCAATCAGCATAACACTTTCGAATGAAATACATTGTTCATGACGAAGAAATGTCAACGAGTATTTGATTGGCAAACCAAAAACGAAACAATCGAAAGTCTTTTGCACATCAATAGTCACTACAAAAATCCAGTAGGGAAAAATAAAGTTTTCTTCACTTAGAATGAAAGAAGAACATAATCGATATGAAAGTGCAACTTGAAGTTGTATGTTAAACTGTTGAATCGCTTGGAATAAATGGGACAAAATATTTAAATCATTGAGAAAGGCATTTAGATTATTTTCCATGTACTTCGTCTTCGACGTGTTGATGACTAGTCCGATCCACTTGGCTTCCCTCTGCAGTCTGATGTAGGCTTCCTCCATCTTCTCAAAGTTACGTGCCATAATATCTATGTCGTCGGCAAAGCCAAATAGCTGGACGGACTTATTGAAAATTGTACCACTCGTGTTAATCCCTGCTCTTCGTATTACCCCTTCCAAAGCGATGTTGAATAGCAGACACGAAAGACCATCACCTTGCCGTAACCCTCTGCGGGTTTCGAAGGGACTCGAGAATGCCCCTAAAACTCGAACTACGCACATCACCCGATCCATCGTCGCTTTGATCAACCGTGTCAGTTTATCCGGAAATCCGTGTTCGTGCATTAGCTGCCATAGCTGGTCCCGATCGATTGTATCATATGCGGCTTTGAAGTCGATGAATAGATGATGTGTGGGCACGTTGTATTCGCGGCATTTCTGCAGTACTTGGCGAATGCCACCTGGTCCGTGGTGGAGCGTTCGCCCATAAAACCCGCCTGGTATTGCCCCACGAACTCCCTTGCAATTGGTGCTAGTCGACGGCATAAAATTTGGGAGAGTACCTTATAGGCGGCGTTCAGCAATGTGATTGCGCGGTAGTTGCTACAATCCAGCTTATCGCCCTTTTTGTAGATGGGACAAACGACACCTTCCATCCACTCCTGCGGCAAAACTAGGATGGTGTTGATATGTCAAGCGAAAGGTTTCTCTTCCTGCTCCTTAGAACAAATGTGGAAACCGCATTAAAATTCGTGATAGTCCCCAAAATTGTGTAATCCCTAATAGGAACACATGTACCAGTTGTGGCACTATGCCTGATTTTTATTCCTATTATGGCAAATCCCATTGTTTTCTTATGGGATTGCTCATAATGGCACAATCTATTTTTACAATTATGTTTTGTTGTTTTTGGAGGAGATTAAAAGTGTTATCGTGTTAAGAAAATTATTTTGAGCTTTTTAGTGGAATGTCTTCACTTGTCATAAGACGAGTTTGTACAATCCCATTTAATTTCACCACTTAATTGTACTGTACTGACCTTACTGTTGAGGTCGAAATACGTATCTGTCAAGGTACAATTAAGTGATGGAATTAAATGGGATTGTACAAACTCGTCTTATGACAAGTGAGTGTTATCGTGTCATATGAATATGGTTCACTATTCAGAACATGTTTTGTGGTGATATGATGTGCCACTTAGTGTATAATGCACTAGTGCGACAACTGGTGCTATAACCACGACTGGTACATCTACTTTAGCGAATGTTTTATGACAAAATTACTAAATTCAGATAGGGTGGTTCCGAAAAAAATAGTTTTTAGCTTCCACTTTCTTCAATTCAAATTATTTTCAAAAACTGTCTTAGCGCATCGCTTCTCGGTGTTTTCATACGAAAATTAATATGATTATCAAACAAAAGTGTTGTCCACTGGACGGATAAAATATCATGGATTTGAAGGGCCTGAATGTATACACAGATAGAAAAATTCACTGAAATTTAAACTAAAAATCATGCACATAAATGGAACATCATTATTAGTGTAATTCCACGCGTGATATAGTTTTAATGTATACAATATTCAACGTGAATCATCAATATTGCTTGCAAGTTGTACGCAAACTTGTTAGGAAGAGAACCGTTTCAGCGTAGAATAGCGTCGATTTCCGCATCTCAAGTTTTACGCGCTGTTTACTGTTCACATTTTTTTTCTGTGATAGTTTCAGAATACGATTGAAATTTTTGCTAATATTATTTGCTACTAGCTGCAGTAGAATGCTCGAAAATTACATTACTGCATGACAAAACAACCATCTTATGTTACCAAAAGATGCGCTATCCAAAGACCTTGAAGCGATGCTAAAATAGTTTTTGAAAATAATTTGAATTGATGAAAGTGGAAGCTAAAAACTATTTTTTCGGGGCCCTATCTAAATTTAGTAACTTTACCTATATAAGATAAAATATTTTTTATTAAGTCACAAAAGAGACACTTTAATGGCAACTTACACCAAAAATAGATCTTTTGTTGTAGATCATTTCTTCTGAAGATGTCAAAACTCATGTGCTGATGGCTTTCGAGTTACCGAATTATGTCGTGAAATTTGACGAATAACACAGTGGGGTTTTTAATCGTGGCTCGAAGCTTCGAAATTATTAGCTTCATAAGTTATGAACTATAGTTATACTGCCCATGATCGCATATTTGTAATATTTGAATTTTGGTTGATTTTGTAAATCGTTTGTCCTCCCCACAAACTCAATCAATGCCAGCTTACCACAGATAAGCAAGAGAGTAAAGCCTATTTTACTGTGGTGGGATTCGATGCAGTAAATTGAGCTTTCTGAACGATTCACAGGATTTCTACAAAATGAAGAAAAATGCAAGTGTTCCAAATATGCGATCATGGGCAGTATATTACATTGGGAAGATGGAATACGGCTGTGTTATTTCTAATCGAATGCATATTACAGTTTCATTATATTAGTGGCGTTTACAAGGAAAAGAAATAATTAATTCATTTCATAATTTATAATTGACAGGAGCAGATTTGAAAGTTTAAAACTCAGTCAAGCATCTTGGAATTCTACTTGACAGTAAGCTGAATTGAATCTTAAATCCTGGAGAAGCACTTAGCAAAGCTACAAACACTTCATGGATAAATAAGGTGACGTTTAGTAAAAAGTGGGAATTAAAGCCAAGTCTGACAGACAAGCAACGTTGAAACCTTTGAAATCAGCATCTTCCACGTCTAAACTCTTTTGGGAATGTGTTCAATTACTCCAGACCTTGGGTTGTAGTAACAAAGTGAACCCGTATTGGGTTCCTTCTGGTCGTTGTGGCATTAAAGAAGATTACGAACAAGCTGATTCGATGGCGAGGTTTGGTTCATCTTCACTATTCTTAGGTTCCGAACCATTTTGTGGTGTATCTCCGTGTTCTATTAGAATACATTGGTAACATTGAAAAAACAAAGTACATTCGGAGATCCGGACTAAGTTTGAGATGAAATCGAAAACTTATTTTGATGTCATGAAATTGTCGATTTTGATCTTTTTTTGGTAGTTTCAACATATCTAACAAATGGTGATTGAAATATCCAGCAAAGAAAAAAGATGCACCAATCCCAAAGTGTTGTTAGTCGTAGGTACATTTTGTTTGTGAAGATCTGCTTGTTTGATGTTCTATCCAACTGCAGAATTATAATAATTTTGCAGCCAAAGTTGATCTTTCATTCAAGTCCAATACGTGAAGCATCATCATTTTAATTAGATGACATCATCCATCGCGTTGCAAGCAACGGTTGACATCAGGCACAAAGCATATACTGAGTACAGCATCGGCACTGTTGAATCGACAAGTTGGTTCGGTTCATTACATATCAGTTGAACAAATAAAAGCGATTTAAATAGCAGTTCAGTCGCAGTGTTTCGTTCAGAATAATTGCTATTGTACTACAGCTTTGAAAGGTTGTCTCAGGTGCCATATTATTCTTAAGTTATTTTGTTTTGTTTCAAGAATAGAATCTTGTTTGTTTTAGTACGTTTTTAAGTGTTGTTGGCCTAATTTGATTTTCGGGAAAGCAGCAGTTTTTGTTCCTTCCTTCTCCCATCTTTTCAACACATCCAAAATCATGCATCTCCGGTATACTTTTCACATCCAGTAGAAGATTTAGAACACGACTTGTTCGTTCCAGTAGGTATACAAGCGCAGGAAAGGTCAGTTCGGCGTCTCGTTCTGAGTTCTAAAAATAGTGCGACTGCATTTTCTCTCATCTTGGCTCACGATGACTATTACACATTTGCCTACTATAGAGCACGTTACGTCTATGCATAAGTGAACGAAAAACCGGAACATTTGATGGCAGAGGGGTTCAATGGTGAAGCAGGTAGAATCGCTTCTTCGAATCAGAAGATATAGCGCCGTGACGAATACCGCAAATCGATTAGAGGAGTTAAATGGATTGCTCTTGAATCAATTTAAATTTATCACCTTTGGATGGATGGTTTGATTTGATTACTACTATGTATTATTTTTTCGACTGGTATTCAGAAATTTATTAAAATTTTACATTGATGCTCGCAGCAAAAAAAAAACGAGAAAGATGTGTTTATATTATAGTTAAGTAAAATATTTCAGCTATCTCTTACTGATGTTTGTATGTGATATAACTTCCTATTGTTTCATATCTTACCGCTGAGTTGTGGCCATGCATGACCCAGAAAAATAGTACTAGTCTGATAACGAGTTTACATTCCAGCTTCATTTAATACGATTCTATCGATTGAGCTGTCACAATTGCTCCATAATATCCAGATTGGCAGACACAAAAATTGAAAACGTGCGAAAATGAGTGAGCTCCAACCGGTACGGCGCGGTGGTCAACCAGTTCAGTCAGCTGTATTGTGGTACCAGCCAGCCAGCATTAAGTAGCGGAGCAAAAGTGGCACTTGATTGTGCCATTGAAATTGAGCTTCCTTATTGAGAAATACTACACCAGTCACTAGTCAGTCAGTACTTAGTACAGTGAGCCGTAAGCTCGGCAGGTAGCGAGCGCCGTTTGGCCACTGTACATACTCTGACGCGCTCCTCTTGGTGGAGAACCGCGCCCGCGGTGTGGCGTGGAAGAGAAATGAATAGCCGAACCGGCAAATTGCTGTCTATCTTCATTTTATTGGTTGGAGCTTGGAGGAGCTTTTTTCCGCTGCTGCTGGAAGTGCGGCTGTTGTGGAGGTGTTACATCGCGGCGCGGTTCGTGTTAGTGTCGATGTCTTATTTAGCGGGCAAAGCATACACGCGCCCGGGCTTGTCTACTAGTTTATCTGTGGGAAGGTGTGGATTACTGTTTCTTTTTGTTTGTATTATCTGTTACAAGTGGCTACCGAACATCGATTTTGGCTGTGGGAAGTGGGACGATCAGCTGATCGTGTAGGTTTAGTTACTTGTGAGATGGAACTGGTTTGAACTTGGACGTGATTTCATTTTTAGTTCAGTGTAGACTGTAGTCTCATTGAAATATGCAGAAGTGGTTTATTGCATTTTGATTTTTTTTTGCATCAGGTTTGGCTTCCGAACTCGCCCACCAGCTGTTATTTTCGGGAAAATTTCATTTTTGAGTAAATGTTATTTTTGTAGAAATGGTATTTTCGAGGAAATGTCATTTTCGAGGAATTGATATTTTTGAGAAAATACCAGTTTTGGGAAAATTATCCCATTTATTATGATTTACGTTGAGACTATTTTAACATATTTCCGCAACTCTCTAATTTTACAGCATAGCTTATTCAAAATTCTTTCCAGCATAGAAGAAGAAATGCACGCTTCACATCGATCAAGCCTAGCTGCCATTCAGATTGTGTCAAATTATCGTCTGATGCAACTCACAACAAAACATTCTATATCAACTTTCAAACCGAGTACATGGTACGAAAAGATCAAACATTAGCGACAGGCATTACCAACGCATTGTTGTAACCAAAAGCAACCGCAACTTCTGTCGAGTCTGTGATGCTGGTGGTTTGGTGTTTCCACCGAATCAGCCATTTTCACGACTCACTCCTCCTAGCTGTTACTTGCAATGTCCAATTTATTGGAATTTTGTCCTCGAGTTCAACAGTCGGGCCCATCTCAGTGTGGTGGAAAGTGAACGGATAATTCCTACATTCGAAATGCCGGAAACCGGAGGTTGTTCGATGAATGATGATTATGCACGGCATCACAGTTTTCGTCTCGTGTCCCGGCATATTTCGAACATGCAAAGAATTTCCTTGGAGCAAAGAGCTCCGTCTGGACGTTTCTACAGGGCATCCACACAAACGAACGAACGAACGAACGAAGCTGATTATTTGGGAAGCGCAACGCTATTTAGGAAATTGCTTTCCAAATATGGAGAGGGCGACAACTTGTCGTTCAAGTTGGTTCGTGAAGTGTGAGTTGAAATGCAAGAGGCTGAATAATATTGTTGGGTATGTGTTTTTTGCACTATGAGGAATGATGCTAATGGGCAGACGAGATGGCAAAAATAGTCTGCCGATTCTGGGACTATTGAAAGCAGTATGATTTGTCAAATGTTTCGAAATGTTTCGTTGGAATGTAGTTCGATGTACGGAACATTAACAATCATGTAGTGTAGTCTGTAAGGAATATAATTTTCTTTTCAAGAATGTCAAGTTATAGTAATTCAATGCTATATCCTGAACAGGCGATCATAGATTATTTTACAAACGAGTGAGCTACATGATAATTTTGTTGTCAGGGTCCCATGGATTAGTAAACAATGTTTTTTGCCTTTCTCGTATACTAAATATACGTAAAGGCTATATGATCACTCCAGAACCAAACTTTTGATAGAAGGCTCGGAGACCCATAGTGTTATATGTAAACCAATCGACTCAGCTCGACGAATTGAGGTGATGTCTGTTTGTGTGTATGTATGTATGTGTGTGTGTGTGTGTGTGTGTGTGTGTGTGTGTGTGTGTGTGTGTGTGTGTGTGTGTGTGTTTTTTTTTTTTTTTTTTTTGCAAGGGTTAAAGGCCATCAAAAATCTGCGCAACAGACACCTCGAGCATCCACACTATGCTCGAAGGCGAACAGGGATGGGCTCCTCCCGACCTGCTAAAAATGTGCCTCCCGGATAAACCGGGTCCCTTATCCTCCTTGCCTCGATCCCCCCGGGACCACTGGATGCTGCGACTACTTCGGGGGGGGCTGTGCTCATGCACTTCTTCTAAAATTCCGGCCCCTAGCTTAGGCTAGTTCGCCGACTGGCTTGCTGAGATCCACTGCTACGTCTCGATCCCTCGGCGGTTGTGCCGCAAACTTCCTCACTCGAATCCTCCTGCCTCCCCCCGGCGTCGAGGGTGGTCCACCAGTTCCGGTGAAGGAAACTCCCGCACTGATGGTGCCCCGACTACCGGCGGCTATCGCAGGGGACGCTTTCGCGCATTGCGCCGACTTCGTCTTCGGGTTGCAGAGGTGGTCCGACAGTTCCGGTGGTGGATAACGTCCGCACTGGCGGTGCCCTACATACCCGAAGCACTTCCTTCTTCTTTCTTCTTTCTTCAGCAGGTTGACGGTTCGAGTGCCGAGGTCGGTCCGACGATTCCGGTTGGCAGAAGACTTCCGGTTCGCTGGCGCCCCGACGACTCGAGACCCAACACTGCTCACTGTGCTGGATTTTGCTCCAAACCGACGCTTACTTGCTGGTCCCTTCTCCATCGACGCTGCAGCTCTGACATTATTTGTGTCACGACTCTGGTTACCGCATGCCACGTACCTTCATCGCGACACATTCGCTCTGCGATGTTGTCCGCCCTTATGGCAGGCATTCTCCTACGTGCCTCCGCAAACCTCGGGCAGTCGAATATCACGTGCTCTGGAGTCTCCTCTACGTCGATACACGCCGGGCAGAATGGCGATGACGCATGGCCACACCGGTGCAAATATTGGCGGAAACAACCGTGTCCGGACAGGAACTGTGTGAGGTTCACCTCACCATGCTCCCTGTTCACCCACGTCGACACATTGGGGATGAGCCGATGGGTCCACCTTCCATTATCCGCATTGTCCCACTCCTGCTGCCACTTCACCATAGAGTCCAGTCTCACCGCCTTCCTCACATTTCTGGTATCCCTCCGTTGGTAGCACTCGATGTCCTCTGCTAGGGTTATGCAGACTGGAATCATCCCTGCGATAACGCAAACTGCCTCCGACGAAATAGTTCGGTACGCACTCGCGACTCGAATGGCCATTAGACGAAACACGCTATTCAGCTTCCTCCGGTTACGTTTCGTCTTGAGCGCAGCTCCCAAGGCTGGAACTCCGTACCTTAGTATCGAGGATGATACTGACGCAAGAAGACGCCTACTGCTGCCTTTCGGACCGCCGACGTTCGGCATGATCCTTGCTAACGCATTGATCATTTGAGCCGCCTTTTCACAGGAATAGTCCACGTGGGTGTTGAAGTTCAACCGGTCATCAATCATCACACCTAGATGTCTCAGAGTCCGCACCGACGGGATGTCGTGCCCTCCAATGGTAATCTGCATCCGCTGGATTACTTTGCAGTTGCTGACCAGCATCACTTCCGTTTTGTGATGAGCCAGCTGCAGCTTGACTCCATTCATCCAGGTTTCTACTGCGTCGGTCGCTTCCGCCACCAGCATTTCCACCTCCTCATCATCCGCGAATCCGTAAATCTTTACACCTTTGGGCAACTTCAGCATCAGCACCCCGTTGTACATCACATTCCATAACGTCGGGCCTAGTATGGACCCTTGTGGAACGCCCGCCGTAACCCTGATCGACTTCTGCCCCGAGTTCGTGTCGTAAACCAGAATCCGGTTCAGGAAGTAGCTCCTAGGGATGTTACACAGGAATTCGCATTCTATGCAGCGCTGCGGCAATGGCCTCCCAGCTGGCACTATTGAACGCGTTTTTGACGTCAATCGTCACTACCGCGCAGAACCGATTGCCGCTCCTCTTCTTCTTGGACGCCCTCTCTGCATCTTCAATGACTGTCCTGATTGCATCCACAGTCGATCTGCCTTTGCGGAATCCGAACTGTTTTTCCGATAAGCCAGTCTCACCCTCCGTGAACTGTGTAAGCCTATTAAGGATAACCCTTTCCAGAAGATTCCCCAGTGTATCCAGCAGACATATGGGCCTATACGATTTGGCAGCAGCACCAGTTTCTGGATCTTCCATGTGTCCGGAAAATTACCGTCTACTAAACACTTCTGCAGCACCATCCTGAAAAGATCCGGGAACGCAAAAATCGCGGATTTTAGAGCCACATTTGGAATTCCATCCGGACCCGGAGCTTTTTTCATGTTCAAACCTTTCGCCACTGATAATAGCTCGTCATTGGTGACTTGCACACCTGCAGCGGTTACTAGGTCTTCATCTTCGTACGGCGTACGCGGCCACGTCGTAGAACCATGCTGCGGGAAAAGACCGTCCACGATGATCTTCAGCTTGTCTGGACACATTTCGGCTGGCGTCGCTGGACCCCTGATCTTCTTTGTCACAACTCGATAAGCGTTACCCCAAGGATCAGCGTCAGCTTCCTGGCACAACTCCTGGAAGCAGTTAGACTTGCTGATTTGGATCGCCCGTTTGAATGCCGCTCTAGCTTCACGGAAAACTATCTTTCGCTCCTCTCTGACCATTTCAGACCGTGCCCTCTGAACGTGTCTCCTAGCTCTGAGACAGGCAGCGCGAAGGTTAGCAAGATTTTCGTTCCACCAGTAACTTGGCCGTCGGCTATTCGTTGGCTCCAATTTCCTCGGCATCGTCGCATCGCAAGCCCTCGCTAGCGTTTCCGTCAGTTGGTCTGCGTCAAGGTTTGTAGCGTCGCTGTTCACTCGAAGTGCTTCGATAAAAGATCCTTATCGAAGTCCTTCGTCTTCCATCTTCGCCAACTAGACCTTGTCTCCCGTCGTACCGTCGGCGTTCGCGTTCCAACACTATATCGGATCGCCTGGTGATCGCTATGGGTATATTCTTCACAAACTCTCCAGTTCATGTTCCTCGCCATCGACGGACTGCAGAACGTGACATCGATGATGGACTTCCTGCCATCTCTGCGGAATGTACTAACGGTACCTTCGTTGCACAATCTTACTTCCAGCTTAGCCAGCGCCTCCAGCAAACTGTAACCTCTGGCGTTAGTCAGTCTGCTTCCCCAATCCACTGCCCAAGCATTGAAATCGCCTCCAATGATCACTGGATTTCGGCCGATCAGCTTCTCCGTGAGTGAGTCCAGCATCCGGTTATACTGCTCCAAAGTCCACCTTGGGGGTGCGTAACAGCTACACACAAAGATCCCGTTAATTTTGGCGATTACGAAACCCTCGCTTGAACTGTCTACCACCTCTTGGATAGGAAATCTGCCCATCACTTGGATAGCCGCAATCCCCGTAGCATCCGCCACCCAGTTGCCGTTGTCAGAAGGAATCCGGTACGGCTCAGCAATAATTGCCACGTCGCACATTGCTTCTGTTGTCGACTGCCACAACAGCTGCTGTGCGGTGTCGCAATGGTTGAGATTCAACTGGATGATCTCCATTTATCTCGGCCCGCCATCGCCTTCTTGTAGGCAGGGCGTTGAAAGCCACCCGTCATGTGGTCGTTACCATCCTCCGGTTTGCAGAGCAGGCATCTTGGTTGCTTCGTGCAGTCCCTAGCAACGTGTCCTTCTCCACCACATTTCCTACAAAGACCGGATCTGTCTGGGCCACTGCAGTTTCGCGCCTGGTGTCCAAATGCCATACATTTGAAGCATCGCTCCATCTGTTTGGTGATTCGAGGGGTGAGTCTCAACGGACACATAGACCATCCGACCTTCACCTTGGCCACCTCCACCATTTTGTTGGCGGCATCTACCGGTAGTCGTATCGCTGCTATTTGTGTACCACCGTACGCTTTCCTCAACCGAATGGTCATCTGAACTTCGCCCAGCATGCATTGTGAGATCAGTGCATCCCTCAGTTCGTCTATCGTGGTGATCTCGTCCAGGTCTCTGCATTCGACCACGGCCTCCTGCTTTAACGCTCTTACGTTTCCTTCACTACCTAAGGAATTGGCAATGAGCTCCCGGAAAGCCAAGCTCTTGACCGTGGGATCCTTCTTCAGCTCGAACATCAATTCCCTCTTCTGAGTACGTCTAGTCCTCACCACTTTTACACCCAAGTCCTTGAGCACCGGGTCTTCTCTCACCTTCCGTAATATCGCTGCGTATGTCGTCTTGTCGCTCACTTCGACTATCAAGGCGTCCCCCTTGACCCGCTCACGAGAAGAGCGATGTTTTTCTTTCTTCTTCTGCTCCTTCTTCTTTTCCACGTACTCCTTCTGCTTCTTTCTCTTCTCTCGCTGACTTTCCACGGTTTGCCAATCACCGTTCTTGACGCCTTCCTTCAGTACGCTAGCACTATCTTGCACGTTCCGCTGCTTCTTCGGGATTTCCTGCTCTCCTGGAGAGTCCCTGCTTCGCTTCTCCGTGCGAGTATTTCGGGGCTCTTTGGTGTTTGCAGTGCCTCGACTGTTGTATGCTCCGCTGCATCTTTCAGTGCTTTTTCAGCTGCTTCCGCTCTTCTTTTGAGCGCGTTCTGTTCGTGCTCAGCAGATTTAACGGCGGACTTGATGCTCGTCACTAGAAGCTTGATCTTCGTGTGAACATTGTGCTTGTCCTTCACGAAGTCATAGAGCTCGTTGACTCGCTTCCGCACCTCCATCAGGTTGGACCTCCCAAATTGTAGATCCTCCTGAATAGCACTACTTTCCGATTTTGGGGTGGACACCCTATTTCCGGATCCTAGCTCCTGTTGGCCTGCCTGGTTCTCAGCAGCCTTGGCCATACTGCTGGTACTTGCTACTGCTGCCTGCGCCATCACTGGCGATCGCTGCAGCCTCCCACTCTTTGCGAAAACATTCGCACCGCCTGCTCCTTCGTTGATTGTAGAATTTGTTTCCATGTAAAAGGGTCCTTCTCCGGGCCGTTATCTCTTCCTGTTGTAGATAGTCGCCTCTTGTGATCCCATGGGTGCCTTTGTAACAGTGAGGTCCATGCAAGGGTTGACTCCGGTGCCTTATAACACCGTGTTCAGAGCCGGATCGGCGTAAATCAGGAATGGTGCATCTGAACCTACTACCCACCGGTATAGGTGACAAGTGTTGAGCGTTACCGGAGGCCTGCCAGGTTGTTTACCGGGACGGAGGCAGACGAACCATTAGCCTGCTTGCCATTTCAAAAGATGTCACTCTTTTTTCCTGAGGAACCAGAGTAGCTCGACTGTCAGCCCATATACGCCTAATCCTATCCAAAAACCGAGAATCGTCCAATGTCGTTTGCCGTGACCAGTATACCATAATCAGGATCTTACTGGCATCAATCCTGATGTGCCGGTTGGCACACCTGTTGGGCTTTTGTGCTTTGAGCGGCGCACGGTCGCTGTGATAGGGCCTGCTTGCAAACACATGCAGCTTTTTATAGAGGTTCAACAGAGCCCACTGTCAAACCCCACCACGTTCTAGACAGGCCCCCTAACTCGCAGTGGCCATGGGGAGGGGTCGTCAAGCCCTTGGACAAAGTCCCTGCTGTGTGTGTGTGTGTGTGTGTGTGTTTTTTTTTTCTTCCTAAGCAATGGAGGGGGAATCTGCTCAACAGACATCCTGGGTTGACCAGGAAGTGCTGGGTTAGGGGCCACCTCCAATGAGGGAGGCAGGACTGCATCCCCGACCAGCTAAACCGTTTCCATTGCCGCCAAGCCCATCGTCCCTTCGGTACAACCAGAAAGTAATGCTTCAAAGGGGGGCCAGTGCATAACGCACCCTCGAGGTTAGCTGCGTGTCCTTGCAGCATTGAACATCGTGACTCGCTATTTTAGAAGAACACCATGGTATCGTGCCAGCGCATTGCCGGCTTTCCAGGTGGCCTTACCACGCCCTATGTCCTCGGAAGGTGGGCAGGGTCGACTTCGCGCCTGCTTCCCTCTGCACGACTGGTATCAAGAATGATGATGCCGTGTGCACCCCAAATTGACCTTTCTGCGATAGGGCCTATTCGCCAGCACACAGAGGGACTTGCCGACGCGGTGCCTACGGCTGCCCCAGCCTTGACGAGGACCCCTTTCCGTCCTCGGGCTCGGAACCCGCCCGGTTGACCGACGCCGCGAAAGCGACGATACCATGTTGTTTTTCACGCGGCCACTTGTTCGATAAAAGGATCGAGTTCGACCATAGGGCACCGGTATGACCCTTGAAGCCAACTCCGAACCCTTGGACCACCTCTTATTTGCACCTGAACTAGTCATCCTTGAGTCCACGCGCCTTCTGTGTAGCTCCGAGACAATTTGGACGATAGCCGATAAAACGGCGTTCCAGCCAACTTCATCTTTACACATCCTCCGAACTAGGTTGTCCGGGGTAGTGTCCAGACCACATGTGGCAAGCATGTGGTCACGCATTGTGCGAAAACGCGGGCACACGAACAACACGTGTTCCGCCGTTTCCTCTAAACCAACGCACACCGGACACTCAGGCGAGGCCGAGTGTCCGAACCGGTGTAGGTACTGTCTGAAGCAACCATGGCCTGTAAGGACCTGGGTCAGGTGGAAAGTGATTTCCCCATGGCGCCTCTTGACCCACGTACCTATCTCCGGTATCAACCTATGTGTCCATCTACCCTTAGTGGAACTGTCCCACGCACGCTGCCATTTGACCATTGAGGCCAACCTGACAGTCCTGCGGATGCCTCTCGTGCCGCGCATTTCAAAGCACTCTATGTCTTCACCGATAACGATGTCAATAGGCATCATACCGGTGATGACGCAGAGTGCATCGTGCGACACGGTACGGTACGCGCTCGCAACTCTTAGGCACATGAGCCTATACGTACTTTCTAACTTCGTTCTGTAGCAGTTAATACGCAGGGCCGTGCCCCAAGCTGGCCCCCATACCTCAGTATGGACAGAGCAACGCTAGCCAGAAGCTTGCGCTTGCTGGCATAAACCGCAGAGCTATTGGACATCATCCGGGACAATGCCACTATAGCTGTGGAGGCACGCTTGCAGGCGTAATTGACGTGGCTACCAAAGGTGAGCTTATCGTCGATTATTACCCCAAGAGTTTGATTGAGCGTTCAGAGGTGATCGTGCAGTTGCCTGCCCTTATCACCGCTTGCTGCTCCGACTTTCGGTTGTTAACAACAACCACCTCAGTCTTGTGGTGAGCCAGTTCTAACTTCCTGGAACTCATCCACTCCTCCACAATTGCGATCGAGTGGGCTGCAGTCAACTCCACCTCTTCGATCGATTCGCCGTAGACCTCCAGCGTAATATCGTCAGCGAAGCCAACGATTACCACGCCCACCGGGAACTTCAACCTCAAGACACCGTCGTACATGACGTTCCATAACACCGGACCCAGTATGGAACCTTGCGGAACCCCTGAGGTTATGTCAACACACTTCCGACCCGCCTCCGTGTCGTATACCAGTACTCGATTCTGGAAGTAGCTTCCGAGAATCTTGTACAAGTACTCGGGAATTCCAAGACGCAGGAGCGCATCTGCAATAGCTGCCCAACTGGCACTATTGAAAGCATTCCTCACGTCGAGAGTCACTACTGCACAATAGCGAACTCTCCTCCTCTTACGCTGGATAGCTATCTCCGCGGATTTGGTAACCGACAAGATAGCGTCTACGGTCGACTTACCCTTTCGGAAGCCAAACTGGTTACTTGGTAGACCATCCGCACCCTCCGTGCGTATCAACAACCTGTTGAGGATGATCTTCTCGAGCACCTTCCTCGCCGTATCAAGCAGGCATATTGGTCTATATGCCGACGGATCCTCCGGTGGTTTTCCCGCCTTTGGCAATAGGACCAAGCTCTGCCTTTTCCATGCTTCAGGGAAACCCTTGTCCAGGCATCTCTACCTGACGGATCTGAACATCTCGGGAGCCTCGGCAATGGCCGCTTTAATGGCCAGGTTCGGAATACCATCCGGTCCTGGCGCCTTACCTACACTAAGGGACTGTGCAATCCCCGCAAGTTCCGCCACAGTTACTCTTCCCTCGTCGGCCACCCTGGCTCCTGGCAGCTCCACGAAGGAGGCCAGGGGCTTGGGTCGTGACGTTGGAAGAGCCCCGCGATGATCCTCTCCAGCATCTCTGGAGACCGCTCTGTAGGGGCCATCGCCCCACGTGTCTTGGCCATTACGACCCTATAGGCGTCACCCCATGGATTCGCGTTGGCACTTTGACACAGGCCCTCGAAGCAGGCTTTTTGCATGATCTAATCTCAGTCTTCAGAGCGGCCACGAACGCCACCCGTCGTTCAACACGCTCCTCTTCTGTGCGTGCTCGCTGCATCCTTGCCTGTAGGCAAGCAATTGCTTGAGTCCACCAGTTAGCCGATGGTCTCCCATTCCTAGGGTGGACTTTCCTAGGCATGGTGGCATCGCATGCACGCGAGAGTACTGTTACCAGCTGCTCGCCGCTCAGACCGAGAGTATTGTGCTCGCGGCGGAGCGCTTCCTTAAACACCTCGTCGTCGAAGTATGATGTCTTCCACATACGAGGACTAGGCCTCGCCCCTTCTTCCGTCCGCTGAATGCTGGTCGTATAGTCGATACTGTAGCGAACCGCCAGGTGGTCGCTGTAAGTGTAGCCATCATCTACCCTCCAGTTCGAACTACTCGTTTGGCCAGGGCTCCAGAACGTAACGTCGATAATCGACTCGGCCCCGTTCCAGCTGTAGGTACTTTTGGTACCGACATTAGCCAAGTCCACATCCAACATGGCCAGTGATTCCAGCAGGATCTGTCCCCGTTGATTCGTGGATCGGCTTCCCCATTCCACGGCCCAAGCGTTGAAGTCCCCCGCTATCACCACCGGCCTACGCCCCATCAAGTTAGCCGTCAAACAATCTAGCATTCGACCGAACTGCTCGATCGACCATCGAGGAGGCGCATAGCAGCTGCAGAAGAAGACCCTGTTGATTTTGGCAATGACGAAGCCCTCGTGTGTCGAAGACACCAACTCTTGAACTGGGTATTTCCCCGTTGTCCATATCGCTGCCATTTGAGACCCATCGGTGACCCAATTACCGTTCCTGGCGGGTACCCGGTAAGGATCTGCTATGATGGCGATATCCGTCCCCCATTCAGCAACTGTCTGACACAGCAGTTGCTGGGCTGCATCACAGTGGTTCAAGTTTAGCTGCGTTACCTGCACTGTGATTTTGCAACACGCTTAAACGCCGGGCACTTCGAACCCCCTGCTTGCTGTTCGCAGCTTTGCTGGAACAGATCAAACAGTTGGGAGGGTTCGTGCAGCATTGTGCCTTATGTCCCTCCAATCCGCAGCGTCGACAGAGCTTGCTTCTGTCAGGGCCTTTGCAGTCCCATTGCTTGTGCCCCGGTTCCAGGCACTTGAAGCAAACTTCGGGTTGCTCGTATATGCCCACAGGGCATACCGACCACCCCACCTTGACGCTCCCTAACTTGACTACCTTGAGGCGTCAGCTGCAGGTAGCCGAACCAATGCTACCTGTGTCCCTGCCGGACCTTTCCGTAGCCGAATGGCTGCGGTGGACGCCTCCACTTCACACTGTCGCCGCAGTGCCGTGACGAGCTCTTCGACTTCGGTGATCTCGTCCAGGTCTTTAACCCTTAGATTCACCTCCGTCGTGAGTGCCCTCACCTTGACCGTTTCGCCTAGGACTTCCTCCGCCAACTTCTTGTAGGCGGCGCCCTTTTGCGAGACGCCCCGCTTTAGCTCGAGGATCATCTCGCCCGTCCGGGTACGTCTTATTCGACGTACGTCGGCGCCGACTTCACCGAGCTTGACGTCACTCCTCATCGCCTTCAAGACGTCCGAGTACTTAGCCTCGTCCGTTTTGATGTCAAGGGCATCGCCCTGGAGCGATTGGCGCCTACCCTAGACTTTCTGCTACCCTCATTCGCCTGGGCCTTCATTTCGGCCCTTGACGTCTTCGGTTTCCTCTTGTTCTTGACCAGGGTCCAGGAGGCGTCATCCCCTCTCTATTTCCCTGGTCTGGGGCGGCTGAGCGCTCTCAGTCTGCCGTAACCCCTTACCACCCTCTTTTCTGGGTGGACGGACCTTCCCAAGCCCTTCCTCCCCGGTTTTGAGGTACCTGGCCGGGGTTCGGCTTCCCAGCCCCACTACCCTTGTTCGGGGTAGTAACCCTCCGCGTTTTGGGGCGGCCCCCAGGAGCTCATCCCTGGAGACTGTCTCCTCCGTTTTTGTGTCTGCTTCGTTGGAGCAGTTACCCCCGACGTGCCCGCGAATACTTGAGCCTCGGTCTGGGCAGACTTTGGCACCACCGTCTTCGCTGGAGACGTCCTCGGTCGATTCGACCTTGCCCAAATCCGCGAATTCTTGGGCCTCAGTCTGGGTAGAACCTTGACTCCATGGATTTCACGGGTTCGCACTTGGCCGTCCTGACCGCCTTTTCCAGCTTGGCGTCCAACATCGACTTTCGAAGCTTCTGCAAGCTCCTCTTGAGGTCCTTACTGATATTATGCTTCGATGACGCAAAGTCGATGATGGCGTCTAGCTGTTCCGTCGCCACATCGAAGGCCGAAAGCCCATCGCGTTTGCGGTTCATCGCCTCCACAAGCCATGGGCCGTCAATAACCTCTACCGGCGTTTTTTTTAGCCGAGAGGAAGGTTAAGTGACCCACGCCGGCGCTGCGCACTGAGCTGCCGACTATTGCCTCTGGCCTCCTAGGCGGAGACCTGAACAACCCACCTCTTGCGAAGGGGTTGTCGCCTACACTACTACCACTAGTTGAAGAATTGCCTTGGTTTTCCATTTTGGTCCCACGAGTTGCTCGGGAAATAGGTCCACCACGCCAGAGCCCAGCATGACGCGGTAAGGGACAATTACTGTGGAGGGTGCCCGGGTACCCCACAGGCTCCGTTCAAGGCCTAGCTTATTATTTCACCCCCCTGGCCATGCATCCCCTCGGCACGGGTCGCTTGACGCCTTGGGATTAGTGTGTGTGTGTGTGTGTGTGTGTGTGTGTGTGTGTGTGTGTGTGTGTGTGTGTGTGTGTGTGTGTGTGTGTGTGTGGGTGTGTGTGTGTGTGTGTGTGTGTGTGTGTGTGTGTGTGTGTGTGTGTGTGTGTGTGTGTGTGTGTGTGTGTGTGTGTGTGTGTGTGTGTGTGTGTGTGTGTGTGTGTGTGTGTGTGTGTGTGTGTGTGTGTGTGTGTGTGTGTGTGTGTGTGTGTGTGTGTGTGTGTGTGTGTGTGTGTGTGTGTGTGTGTGTGTGTGTGTGTGTGTGTGTGTAGCATTGTCCGAATAACTCGCAACAAATTCTATTCGACTGAAAATCCTGTCCCATTTTTTGCTATTGAGAATTGGCCAAATTGGACTATGGGATAAAAAGTTATGGCCAAAATACTATTTTCTATGCGTAAAACACGCTAAAAAACACTCACTCATATTTTTACATTCATTGAGGTACCCCCTATTTTTTTCACTGTGAATGCAAATAATCATAACTTATGAGATGTATAAAAAACGAAACTGAAAACTAACGAGATATATGCTGCCTATGATCGCATATAAGTCCCATCTTTGCTGGATTTCCAATTCGTATGGGATTTTGGGTAGTATGGCTCTCCATAAAGCCTCTTGAAAGGAGGCTTTCAAGCTCATTGAAAGGAGAATTCCAAGCTTCTTGAAATCAGGCTTCTGAGCTTCTTAAAGAGGGCTTCTGAGCCTCTTGATAGGAAGATTTCGAGCCTCTTGAAAAACGGCTTTCTAGCCTATTAAAAGGAAGCTTCTGAGCTTTTCTTGATAGGAAGCTTCTGAGCTTTTCTTGATAGGAAGCTTCTGAGCTTTTCTTGATAGGAAGCTTCTGAGCTTTTCTTGATAGGAAGCTTCTGAGCTTTTCTTGATAGGAAGCTTCTGAGCTTTTCTTGATAGGAAGCTTCTGAGCTTTCCTTGATAGGAAGCTTCCAAGCCTCTTGAAAGAAGGCTTCCAAGCCTCTTGTAAGGATGCTTCCGAGCTTCTTTAAAGGAGGCTTCCGAGCCTCTTGAAAGGAGGCTTCCGAGCCTCTTGAAAGGAGGCTTCCGAGCCTCTTGAAAGGAGGCTTCCGAGCCTCTTGAAAGGAGGCTTCCGAGCCTCTTGAAAGGAGGCTTCTGAGCCTCTTGAAAGGAGGCTTCTGAGCCTCTTGAAAGGAGGCTTCTGAGCCTCTTGAAAGGAGGCTTCTGAGCCTCTTGAAAGGAGGCTTCCGAGCCTCTTGAAAGGAGGCTTCCGAGCCTCTTGAAAGAAGGCTTCCAAGCTTTTTGTAAGAAGACTTCCGAGCCTGTGGGAAGGAGGCTTCCGAGCCTTTTGAAAGGAGGCTTCTAAGCCTCTTGAAAGGAGGCTTCCGAGCCTCTTGAAAGGAGGCTTCCGAGCCTCTTGAAAGGAGGCTTCCGAGCCTTTTGAAAGGAGGCTTCATGCCTCTCTTGAAGGAGGCTTCTGAGCCTCTTGAAAGGAGGCTTCCGAGCCTCTTGAAAGGAAGCATCTGAGCCTTTTGAATGGAGGCTTCAGAGCCTCTTAAAAGGAGGCTTCTGAGCCTCTTGAAAGTAGGCTTCCTGAGCCTCTTGAAAGGAGGCTTCCTGAGCCTCTTGAAAGGAGGCTCTGAGTCTCTTGAAAGGAGGCTTCCTGAGCCTCTTGAAAGGAGGCTTCTGAGCCTCTTGAAAGGAGGCTTCTGAGCCTCTTGAAAGGAGGCTCTGAGCCTCTTGAAAGGAGGCTTCTGAGCCTCTTGAAAGGAGGCCTGAGCCTCTTGAAAGGAGGCTTCTGAGCCTCTTGAAAGGAGGCTTCCGAGCCTCTTGAAAGGAGGCTTCTGAGCCTCTTGAAAGGAGGCTTCCGAGCCTCTTGAAAGGAGGCTTCTGAGCCTCTTGAAAGGAGGCTTGAGCCTCTTGAAAGGAGGCTTCCGAGCTCTCTTGAAAGGAGGCTTCTGAGCCTCTTGAAAGGAGGCTTCCTGAGCCTCTTGAAAGGAGGCTTCTGAGCCTCTTGAAAGGAGGCTTCTGAGCCTCTTGAAAGGAGGCTTCCTGAGCCTCTTGAAAGGAGGCTTCTGAGCCTCTTGAAAGGAGGCTTCCTGAGCCTCTTGAAAGGAGGCTTCCTGAGCCTCTTGAAATGCGGCTTCTGAGACTCTTGAAAGGAGGCTTCCGAGACTCTTGAAAGGAGGCTTCTAAGACTCTTGAAAGGAGGCTTCCGAGCCTCTTGAAAGGAGACTTCCGAGCCTCTTGAAAGGAGACTTCCGAGCCTCTTGAAAGGAGGTTTCCGAGCCTCTTGAAAGGAGGCTTCCGAGCCTCTTGAAAGGAGGCTTCCGAGCCTCTTGAAAGGAGGCTTCCGAGCCTCTAGAAAGGAGGCTTCCGTGCCTCTTGAAAGGAGGCTTACGAGCTGCTCGGAAGAAGGCTTCTGAAAGGCTTCTATGAAGGCTTTTGCAACGAAGCTACTGAGCTTTTTATTGGCTTTGATAAACTGATCGCATCGACATGCATATTATGTATAATACAAAGTTTTGGAATCAAACATAAAACAATTATCAAAACTAATAATAAGTTTTAAGGCTCCAGACAATCTGAGCGATGAGAAGAGCTATTTGAATGGTTTACCACCGGCGATATCTTGCCTGTCTCTTTCCGTCCTTCGAAAAAATGTAATTGTGATAGTGAAACACCGAAAAATACCACAAACACTCATTCAAAAAATACGGATTCATGTAGTGGTTTGTTGCCAATCTTTGTTCCCCCTTTAATTGGAATGGTAATATATCCGCCATTAAGCATTTTTGTCCGAGGTACCCCCAGGGGTACATGTACCCCAGGTTGAGAACCGCTGTTCTAGAGTGATGAAGTTTACTCGACGCAAAATGTAATCTACCTTCATTAAATAAATTAATACTAATCTATTGCTGCGTTAAAAAAGTATATGAGACACACAGTTTGTAAACACAAGCCTAGTGATTTCAGTAGAAACGGCATTTGTTGGCTAATTGTCAACAAAAAATTTGCTGAATTTTAGTACCAAAAAGAGACACAAAATCAACACATTTTACATTTTTCATCGCCAGGAACTGATCAATTTTGCAGTTTTACAAGCGAATCTTGGCAAAATTGTCAAAATTGCTGAGCTCCTAGCAATAAAAACGATTGTGGTTTCTTGACTAATCTCAATCAAGACTATCAGTCTCGGATTATTGTTCGAAAATACTTTCGAAGCATAATCAATTGCCAAATATCACTGTACGTAAGTAAACCGACTGATTTATCGATAGATACTTAATAACAAAAATCTTCATCTCCTCCGAAGCAGATAATGGGATCACCTCAAAAACGTTCAAATTGAGACACATCTTGGGATCTGAAATCTGATCCCAAATTTCTAGTGAACGAGCATAAATCCCAACAATAACAAGAACGAGAAAACCCCCCGTCGGATCAAAAGGTAACGATATAAATAGCAACACGAAGAGGGAAGCAACGATAAATTTCTATTTGTCCGGTTGGTACTTTGGACGATATAGAGATATGGAATAAAAAAAGAGGAACTTTTGCTCCCGGGCTTACGCTCCAATGGACGGAAAGAGGTGGACCCGTGCCCGAGAAGCACCGGCTTGCCATAAACTTCAAGTCTGAAATGAAATATTAAAATCGCCTTTCTTTCCCGCAAGCCGGCAGGGCGGCCGCCGCCGTGTAGGTGGGGCATTTTTTCCCGGACGATGCCTAACTGAACTGGCAGGGAAAGCCAGCCCGAGAAAAATGGATGCCAAGGTCTGTTGTTGATGTTGTCGTTCTGCCTGTCCAACTCTGTCAGTTGATAGTCATTGTGTAAAAGTTCGGAACCAAATATAACATTGTATTATATCCAGTTGTATTTTACGTAGATCTTTTAGCTGCTTACCGCCTAAGCAGTTATTCGTTATATGGGATACAGTAGTAAAACGGAATGATGTCATTATAAGCCGAGCTTAAGGCAGTTCAGACCTTGATGTATTAGAGGCCTAATTGTTTGGAGCAGTAAGAGGACGACAAGTGGGAATTAAGGGGTTATAAACCATTGAAGATGTTAGATACCCTTTTTGTGTATGTCACAAAAACTGCATTGCAACTGTGCGGTTCAAACTCCAAGACGAAAGATTTAGCGATTTATCAAAGACATATATTTTCAATTAATCTGCATGTTCGTTTGTGATGAACAGCAAGGCAATGCTTAATTTTCCTGAGAATCACAGTACATTAAATAATTCAAAAAAGCATTTACTATCACGTCTTCGTAGAAGAAAACATAATTGGTTAAACGAGACGTTGTACAGTAAATAGGTTTATCAATTATCTTCATAAAAAGTCTCCTTAACCACAGGGAATGTGTATATCACGATTATTGGATTACTATGAACGAATCAGTCTCTGCATTAACATTCCCATCTGTATCCGGACTCCACCGGCGTAGCCAGGAGATATAAGTGTAGAACAGTTGCCGTCCTCCAAAGCTTTTTTTTTATTCCAATTCGAACTGCAACAAACTCATGATCTGCCGTTGTCTACTATCTACTTTAAGATCGGTGACACTCTGTGGAAACTATCGTTCACACTTCCGTTGGGCTCTTCTCCGCACCGCTTACAGCTGCGTCGACCCGTAGTATCAGCATGATGAAGTGAGAAGCAAAAAATAATTGAATTTCACTCTGTATCTAATTTATCACATTGCCACTGTCGTTGCGCCGTGCTGCTGCTGCTGTGCACGTGTATAACAACGGAAAATGTCGCTTCCCAGTCTGAACTAGCTCGAGTACGAACTAATTTCCATTTCTAATGCCGGCTTTCCAGGAGAATTTGTGTTGGCTGTGTGATAGACAGGACACAGATTGAATATTGTAATTGTCTTACTTTTGCCTATTCCGAGTTGTATGTTACGAAAATGTGTTTTTTATCAGCCGATGTATTGGAGCTTGTACTTTGCAAGTAATTAAAAATACCCATAGGTATCCCACTAGCGGTGATGGTGCCTATATAAGATTGGTCAAAATAGCACTTTAGGGAGATAGATCACATTGTTTCGATAAATTGCAATTTTTTTGCACTCATTGCTATACATTTCTGCTCTGAAAAAAAAAATCGTTTTGAATTTTTTTTCCAAGTCGAGACTTTGTGGGGGTAAGACAGAGATTTGGAAATAACCGATCGGTCTGACCAATTTTTAATTAGAAACAGTGGGATCGGATTATACGTAAAATGCAACTTGTTGCGAGCAAATTAGTCAACAAAAAGTATCTAAAAATGAGTTTTTTGCGCAGATACAAACACACCCACGCACACAAACCTAAAAAAGTTTTGAACAGGAAAAAAATTGTATCCGTCTGCAGGTTGCGGAACCTAAGCTGTTTACGTAAGCGTAGAAAACCGTATTCGCGGTATAAAACGTCGTCTCACTTCATTCTCCATATGACCTGAGCCCCTTTAGGAGTACTTAGGGCCAAGGTTAATTGAATTGAAAAATTCTCCGGTAGCTCCTCCAAAAAATCCTCCGAGAGTTTCTCCAAGATTTTCTCCAGAAGTTCCGCCAGGCATTCCCCCTGATTCTCTTCCTGTAATTCCTTCGAAATTTTCCCAGGAATTCCTCCGGATGTTTCTCTCGGAATAACTCCGGGAGTTCCTTCACGAATTTCTTCATGAATACCTCCAAAGGTTCCTCCAGGAATTCATTCGGATGATGCTCCAGGAATTCCTCCGGATTTTTCTCCGAGAATTCCGTCGGAAGTTCCTCTAGGAGTTCGTTCAATAATTCCTCCGAATGTTCCACCAAGAGTTCTTCCGGGAATTCCTCCGTAAGTTCCTCCGAAAATCCCTCTGGCAGTTTCTCCGATAATTTCTTCGGAAGTTCCTTCACGAATTCCTCCGGCAGTTCCTCCATCAATTCCTCCGGAAGTTCCTCCTGGCCTTGCCTCGAAAGTGCTTCCAGAAATTCCTCCGGAAGTATTCCCAAAAATTCCACCGAAAGTTTTATCAGGAATTCCTCCAGAAATTCCGCCGTAAATTCGTGAAAAAAATTCTCCGACATTCCTCCGAAAATACATCCAGAAATTCCTCCTGGAATTATCCAGAAGCTCATCCAGGAATTCTTCCGCAAGTTCCTCCATGTATTCCTGTGATGTATTCCTCCGGAGGTTCTTCCAGGAGTTCCTCCGGAAGTTCCTCCAAGAATTCCTCCAAAAGTTCCTTCAGGAATCCCTCCGAAAATTCATCCAGTTCCTCCAGGATTTTTTTTTCCAGAAGTTCCTCGGAGAAATTCTCCGAAAATTCCTCCAGGAATTCCTCCGAAAGTTTCTCCAGGAGTTCCCCCGGAAAATCCTCCGAATGTAATTAATAATCCTCCAGTAATTCCTCCATGAATTTCTCCATTAATCTCCATATTCCTCCGAGAATTCTTACGGTAATCTCCGAGAATTTTTTCGGAAATGCCTCCGAAAATTCCTCCGGATAATCGATAATATCGTCACCTAAGTAACGCCAGTATCGCTCTTTTTACAAGCGAGAATATATTTACGCATCCTCCTGGAGTTGCCCCAGGAATTGCTCCAGAAATTCCTCCAGGAATTACTCGGAAGTTCCTCCAGCAATTTCTCCGGAAATTTATCCAGAAGTTCCTCCAGCAATTTATCCAGAAGCTCATCCAGGAATTCTTCCGCAAGTTCAGCATTTCTCCGGAGGTTCTTCCAGGAGTTCCTTCGGAAGTTCTTCCCAGAATTCCTCCAAAAGATCCTTCAGGAATCCCTCCGAAAATTCAGCCAGTTCCTCCAGGATTTTTTCCGGAAGTTCCCCCACGAATTTCTCCGAAAAATCCTCCAGGAATTCCTCCGAAAGTTCATCCAGGAATTCCCCCGGAAGATCCTCCGAAAGTTCCTCCAAAAGTCCCACCTGAAGTTCCTCCAGTAATTCCTCCATGAATTTCTATGGAGATTCCTCCGAGAATTCTTTCGGTAATCTTCGAGATTTTTTTCGGAAATTCCTCCAAGAGGTCCTCCGGATAATCGATAATATCGTCACCTAAGTAACGCCAGTTATGCATTCCTAGCGCTTTTTACAAGCGAGAATATATTTACGCATAACCTAGCACACGTACTTATGAGTTGCCAAACTACCACACGGGAGTGTGCTAGGGCGAAGGACTCCTCCAGTCGGGTGACTGGCCATATCCACTAAACTTTCCTTGAGCTCCAGCCATCATTTCCCTTCTGGTACTGCTTTCCAGCATTACTTCTAGGTGATTGGCTGTGCTTAATATACTCACTTCCACAGGCCCTCACACAATGTGAGACCTACTTGAATGCTCACTCTTACACTCCACCGCCATGCCTCGAGGTGTCAGTAGCGGTAACTGTTGGACCATCAGATACTACGCTACAATGCTTCTTTCTTCAGCATGCGCAGCCTATACTCAAACTTTTGCCATGCCTCGAGGTGACAATAGCGATTACCCGCTACGACACTCATCCCTCAGCACAAGCAGATCACTAATTCTTCTGCCGAAGCAGACCACGCGTGATCCTAGAAATTCTTCAAGAACTTTTCGTGAATTTCTTCGAGCATTCTTCGGCAATTCGGGCACATTCCCTCCGAAATTTGGAATTCCTCTAAACCCCCAGGGGAGATCTTCTGAAAATTGCTCCAGGAGTTTTTCCAGAAGTGAATGAAAATTCAATTGCGAAATCGACCAGAAAATCTGACGCTCATTACTCCAGATATTGTTCCAGGAAAATAAACCCTCCAGATATTCCTTCCTGTGGCTTTCGTGGAGACTCAGAGGAAAACACGGTTTCCTAGCAAGAACTGGCCACTAATATTCCTTCCATCTTCCTAACCTATAGTCCTTGGCTGACGCTTTTATCGATCATTCGATATTTGTATCATTAAAGTCAGCACACTGAGTATGCTTGAACAATCCAGTAATACATTCAGGCGATTCTTTGTGCAATAACTTTGTGCAGATATGACAAATATGATATCTGTTTACGAGTCCACTCACCCCCTTCTAGCCCTTGATAAAGAGGCAAGTATGCAAATATACAAACGATAATATAACCTGGATCAAATCTTGCCAGTGCTATTGGCAAGTGATGATAGCATCATCATAACCATTATACTTTTGCAACTAACATTGAAACTTTCGGGTGTTAAACAAGCATTGCTGATTGAGATATTCTCTGTCAATGATTTCTAAAGCTTCAGTTTCCAGCATGTTTGTTCTAAACGCGTCAATGTTCATTTCTATAAGAATAGTTATAATGTTTAAAATTAGATTGCAGTATAATTAAATTTTAATTCTAATGATTGTTCTGTTTTTCTCCTTACAGGTAAGCTTTTTCATCTGTAATCAAATTACAAGGGTAATCTCCGTGTCTACATTTGCTGGACAATTATGGGTCATAGGATAGTTAATCCCCAGATGGTAAGTTCGATTCGCTATCCGTCCAAAAAGACATACTCGACCACCTGTACATATTGGATTCATTGCACACAAGATCATGGATAAAAAAAAAGAACTTTTAAATTTGAAACTAGCGAAACACCAAGTTGTACAATAGGTTAAATGACAGTGGAAACGTAGATCCATCGAAGAAAAAGAAGAAGAAGAATGTAAATAATTTTTCTGGAATTGTACAGTAATTATTGGTAAAGTGAACGTTTCGGGATTATTTTTTCAATAATTTTAAATTAATTCTTTGAAATCAAATGTAATGATCCAACGACTAAATTCTTCATCGATGCATACACATGAATAAGCGGAAGGAAAAGTTCGTCGTTATTTGGTGTAATAGAAACTTATACACATAATTAAAAATCCTGAATTCGAACAGCCTGGAATTAACTTCACACCAACTGCCATCCTGGCGTCGTCGTCGTTGGGTGAAAGCAGAGAACGAACACAAAACTCGATTCCGATATCCGAAAGTTACGAGAGAACGCTCAGTGCAGCAGCTACTTCAGAACACAGAATTAAAACCAGCAGAACAAAGGGAAAACAGAAACAGAAAAATATTAGGGGTCTAGGTTTTTTATTCCCTTGCTCTTCTAAACACGATACGCCAACTGTGCTGTGCTCAGCCAGCCAGCCAGCGCCCTTCCCCGTCATGCAGTGCGGACGGGCGAACGGGCCGGGGCTAGAAGCTAGAACATCATCAATTGCCGGGTTTCTCGTTTGCCACCGAGGTCGGGCCCGAATCGCTTCCCGTGGCCCATCCAACGTGCGCAGTGAACCACTGCACACTCGACAAACGAAAATCTCGGGTTCAATAGACTCTGTCCGCTGCTGGTTTGGTTTGGTTCTCTAAGACTTGGTGAGTTTGTGTCTGTGTGTGTGTGGGCCACGTTCCGGAATGAGTGCCTGGATTGTGATGTTTTGTTCAATCATCATCATCATCAGAGCCTACCGTCATCAGTTCGGGGCTATTCTCGACCGGCAGGGCCTATGTTTTGGCTCAACTGGCGGCTAAGTCTACCGTGACCATCACCATCCTCACTGACCGAACCGCAATAGAAGACCTTTTCAGTAACGGACGGACGGACGGAACGTGTTGTCAGTGCTGTTGGGCTGGTGCTTTTGCGGAAGGATATTTTGTTTTCACAGTTAAATTTCGAACCACGCTATAAATAACCGAATAAAATGCCGCTTATCTATTTCATAATTCATAATAACAGGACTGGTTGAAGCCAATAAAGTGTTTAACTCAAGAAATACACTTCCACCGAACCGGAAATCCATCCTACCGTTGCGGCAATGCTATCTGAATATCTTGTTTCGAAGTATTCCCGTCCTAAATTACACTGAGGACGAATCCGTACGATTTTGGCTACGACTGTGACCCGTCATACAGCTCCCGTCCTCGATTCGGGTGCGTGTACGTTGATGTGTTTGTATCAGCGAGAGTCAACACGCGTCCTTGTACTCAGTGTCTCCTTTCCTTGTCTCGCAGAAAAGGATGTGAATTTAAATTAGTTGCATGAAAAATAGATGTCGATGGGACACTAGTGTATGGTAGCGCATGACAATGTCTGAGAGCAGTTGGGAGAAAGGTGTAGAGTCCACTCTTGGTAGGCCTAAGCTCTGTTTGTTTTCCTTACCAGATGTATCACGAGAGGGTGTCGATAGTCATGTAGTGTTTGCATGTGACGCAAAAGTAAAACATTGACTTTTGGAGATTTTTTCTGCTAGTGATGTTTAGCCTTTTAATGGACTAATTTAAATATTTTCCTCTAGTAAATACATACACTAGTAGACAATATACAGTCGATCCTCTATATTTGGATATTCCATATCTCACAAACTCGCTCTAGTCCCTATGGCGATGGTTTTCGCGGTCCCTTAAATTTATGTACATTTTTGCTTTCTACATCTCGATAAACTCCTTAAATTCTTTTGAATTTCCTCGAAAACATTTCGGAACTCCTCCAGAAAATTCTTCGTAATTTTGTATGGATTTTTTTTCGAATTTTTCTCTGGAAAATTCTTTGAAATTTACCTGGAAAAATTCTTTGGTATTTTCTCTGAAAGTTCTTGAAATTTTCTATGAATTATGAAATTTTTCGAGAAATTCTTCGGAATTCACTCAATAAATTCTTAGGAAGTCGAGAAATTCCTCGTAAATTTGTTCAGAATTTCCTCTGTAAATTCTTCGAAAATTTCAGTAAAAGTTTCTGTTACTTTTCATTTAATCTTCCTGAATCTTTCCTGATTTTTTCGTGAAATTTATCTTAATTTTGTCGGAAAATACTTCGGAATTTCTTCGGGAAGTTTTCTGTGATTTCTTTTTATTTAACTGTATTTTGAAACTGATAAGCTCTTGACTTTGTAATTTCCTCGAGAATTTGAACTTCCTCTGGAAATTCTTTGAATTGTTCTCAAAATATTCTTTAGAATTTATCAGGCAAAATTATTTGCAAAGCTCTCGGCAATTTTTCGTTTTTTTTTTCAAGTTAATTTTTTTTTAATTTTGTATGAATTACTTAAGAATTTTCTGAGAAACTCTTCGGAATTTCCATGGGAAATTCTTAGAAAGTTATTAAATTACTCAGAAAATTCTTCGTAAATTCGTCAGATTTTTTTTCGGTATTTCCTCGCGAAATTCTTCGGAACTTTTTTGGGATTTTTTTTCGGAATTTTCTTTGGAAATTCTTTCGATTTTTCTTCAATGTGTAATTCATTAGATTTTCCTTCAATAATTCTTTGGATTTTCGCAATTATCTTTGATTTTTTTTAATTTTGTCGGGAAATGCTCTTGAATTTTCTCGGGAACATATTTCGGAATATTTTTTTGTGAATTGTATGGAATTTTTCAGTAAAATTCTTTGGATTTTTTTTTTGGAACATTATTCTCCAACAAAAGGTTTGGAATATTCGCCGGAAAATTATTTGAAAAATGTTTTTCTGAGTTTTCTCGGAAAAGTTCTACGGATTTTTCCCGTATTTTTTTTCGGGGAAATTGTATGAATTTTCTGTGAAATACCTTAAAAATTTCTCGAGAAATTCTTCCTTGGGAAATTATTAGAAAATTAGGAAATTCCTCGGAAACATCCGGCCCAAAAAAGCCCGCCTTTATCCCATTGTAGCACAGGAATGATTTTCAATCCATATAATATTTTCTAAATTTTCTCGGAAAAGTTCTTCGGAATGTTCCCGGATAATTTTCGGAGTTTCCTCGAAAAAATCTTCAGGTTTTTGTTTCGGATAGTCTTCAAAGCTTCCTTTGAAAATTCTTCGAAATATTCGTTGGAATTTTCTATAGTTTTTTTTTTTAAATTTTTCCCGTAAAAATCTTTTGAATTTCCTCGAATCTTTTCGAAGGTCCCCTAGAAAATTCTTCGTAATTTTGTGGGGAAATTTTTTTTGAACTAACTTGAGAAAATTCTTTGGATTTATTTTTCGAAAATTCGTAGGAATTTTCTCCGAAATATTTTAGATTTTTTTTCGAGAAATTCTTCGAAATTATCTCAGGAAATTCTTTGGATGTTAAGACATTCTTCGCCATTTTCCTAGGAATTTCCTCGTGAAATTCTACGTAATTTCATCTAGGAATTCTTCAGAACTTTCACTGGAACTTTTTTGATTTTTTAAGGGAATTCTTTAGACTTTACTTTGGAAATTTTTGGATTTTGCTCGGAAAATTCTTTGGAAATACTTCGCTATTTCCTCGAAAACAAATTTAAGTTTTACCCTTCTCGTACAACAAAGTTGTTCCGAAAGGCTATCATTTCACTCTAAAAACGAACTTTTTACAGGAACATCTAATAGCAGGGTGGCCACTGAACCGGGAAAACCGGAATCAGGGGCGTCTCGTGGACTTTTGCTACACCTGTTCTACCATGCTGATAAAAAAATATTCATCAAGCTGAGTGGTTTCGAATGAAAGTTGTGCATTTAATCTAATATTACAACCTTTTCTTGTACAACTATATGCACAATATTAGAAAAAAAAAACAATTTAAATAGAAAGGATTTACAAAACAATAAATAGTTTATTAATCTCTTTTGTTACAAAAATGTTTTAAATTTAGATGCACTTGAAATTCTAGACTCTCGCAAATCGTCTGAAATCTAACTTGATAACAGTTGGCAATAACTGGATATTGCTCAGAATAGAGATCTTTCAAATCGGCTCATTCCACCATTCGGGGTACACGGGTCCCATCGCCGCTAATATTTAAACTCTCACATATTTTGTTGCTATGAAAGAAATGTTATTAACCATTATTAGTATAATAATAATAGTATATAATTATACAATTATTCAGTTCAATAAAAGTTAATTGCCTATTTCCGGGGATTAAACCACCCGACTTGGACATTAATTTACAATGTTGTGAAAAATCATATGTGAATAGCCTAGCGTACTGAACGTACATATTCACATATGAGTTTTCACAACATTGTAAATTATACAATTATTGTTTGATGCGACCCCAGATTGTGACGACCATTCACGACCAGTGAGTCACATTTAGAAGTTGAAATATGTTCCAGTTATTTAATTCTTCAAATTTAGTGAAAACTATACCTTTTTCTCTATGTTGATTGATTTTGAGTATTCGTAAAAAAGCATTATTTAATGTCTCTTTTGAAAACGCAAACATTAGTTTAATATTGTTCTTGATGCATTGCATATTCATCAGGAGAATGCATGCGCGGTGCGCCTTTCGGCAAAGCACAGCCCGACACTACGATCGAGTCTAACCGAAGGTGCATCGCGTCGTTGATTGTTCTCGCAGCGCGTCGAACAGGTTTGACTCCTGCTGCGCGCATAGCAGAACTTGCATCTAAACGTGCTTGCTTCGCATGCGAAAGAGGATGATATGAGGAAACGGAGAAAGCTGGCAACGCTCACGCTGGTTCTCTGCGCGCGGAGAACGAGTGAGCATACCAAGAAGGAAATTATTTCAAATCATTTGTCATGGCGCAAAACTTTAAATTTGACTTCTGGCAGCGCTGCTGTTGGTTCTTCATTATGGATCGTACGACTGGCAAAAGCTTTCTATGTGATGGGGTGTGGTGTGTCGGGGAAACACACATTTAGCTGCAATTTGACTGTACGCCAAGCATGTGGCGTTAACTTGATCTGCCTACGAAATATTTTGTTTCTTTAGATGTTTAGATGTTAAAATCATTGGAAATATTACGCGAAACTTTGTTTTAAAAATTACTGAGTAAATTATTTGCCCTAATAATTAATTGCCAAGACATTAATTTCCTACTTCTGACCTAAAAATCGTTACCTGTTCCATGAACAGGTAGAACGTATGGACGAGTCGCCCCTGACCGGAATTAACTGGGGAATCGTTAGAACCGGCAAAACCGTAGCGTATGCTGAAAATTAAAAAAAAAAATGATTCAGCCATATGCAGCAGAGATTGCAAATTACGGATACCTGATTATAACAAAACAAATGCTGTATAGGATAATTCTTTTATATATTTTCTTTTATATATTCTAGCCAGTATTATGCAGTTGATATTCATCAATGGAAAGTTAAAGACCTTAGCTAACTTCTCTCCGAAGTAACTATCAGTCTAAGCTAAGCTAAGCTTAGCTATCTTCACTCCGAAGTAACTAAATTGTTTTACCCAAACGTAAAAAAATGCAGCTACCGCCATCGGGGGTGACAATGGGTCTGGGGGGTGAGAATGGGTCATCGTTCTCACCGGCAGTCTGGAGGTCATAGAGCAAAATCGTTCAAAAAGGTCTCTTATATTTTAGTCTTCTTGTCTTCAGATACATTCAATCTATTCTATAATCATTCTAAGTAAGTAAGTAAGTTGAAACAGTGACCCATTGTCACCCCCGACGACGGTACTTATATTAATGTCAAGTGTTCATTTTTAACCAAACAAAATTTTGTACCTAGTTGTTGACCACTTATCCAAGCCCTTGAGTTGACAGTGACAGTATTATTAAAAAAATATGGAAAAATGAAAAAAATGTTCTTGCTAATGCAAATGCACCGGACGATCACAACTACTATCAGCCTAGCCGCTCCTGGATAGATGTTAGGCGGAATAGCATTTCAATTTCTTGAAAAAGATCTTGAAAAGACGCCTCTGAGCCTCTTTAAAGTAGGCTTCTAAGCCTCTTGAAAGAATAATTCCGAGCCCTTTGATGGGAGGTTTCCGAGCCTCTTGAAAGTTGGCTTCCGCGCCTTTTGGTAAAAGGCCTCTGAGCCTTCTAAAGAGAGGCTTCCAAGCCTCTTTAATGGCGGCTTTTGAGCCACTTAGAAGGAAGCTTCCTAGAAAGGACACTTCTGAGACACTTGAAAGTACGCTTCCAAGCTTCTTGAAAGAAGAATTCCGAGGTTCTTAAAGAGAGGCTTCCCAGCCTCTTGAAAGAAGGCTTCCGTGTATCGTGAAAGGAGACTCTTGCAAGGAGTCTTCTGGGCCTTTTAAAAGAAATCTCCTGACTCTCTTTAAAGATGGCTTCCGAGCTCTTTAAAGGCGGCTTCCAAGCCTCTTGAAAGGAGGCGCCTGGCTCTTGAAATAAGGCCTCGGGCGTCTTAAAAAAAGCTTCCGGGCCTCTTGAAAAAAGGTTTCCCGGCCGCTCGAAATGAGGCTATCGGGCATCTTGAAAGGAGGCTTCCGTGCCTCTGGAAAGGAGGCTTCCGGGCCTCTAGAAAGGAGGCTTCCGGGCCTCTTGAAAGGAGGCTTCCGGGCCTCTTGAAAGGAGGCTTCCGGGCCTCTTGAAAGGAGGCTTCCGGGCCTCTTGAAAGGAGGCTTCCAGGTCCCTTGAAAGGAGGCTTCCGGGCCTCTTGAAAGGAGGCTTCCGGGCCTCTTGAAAGGAGGCTTCCGGGCCTCTTGAAAGGAGGCTTCCGGGCCTCTTGAAAGGAGGCTTCCGAGCCTCTTGAAAGGAGGCTTCCGGCCTCTTGAAAGGAGGCTTCCGGGCCTCTTGAAAGGAGGCTTCCGGGCCTCTTGAAAGGAGGCTTCTGGCCTCTTGAAAGGAGGCTTCCGGGCCTCTTGAAAGGAGGCTTCCGGGCCTCTTGAAAAGAGGCTTCTGGGCCTCTTGAAAGGAGGCTTCCGTGCCTCTTGAAAATGAGGCTTCCGTGCCTCTTGAATGGAGGCTTCCGGGCCTCTTAAAAGGAGGCTACCGTACCTCTTGAAAGGAGGCTTCCGGGCCTCTTGAAAGGAGGCTTCCGGGCCTCTTAAAAGGAGGCTTCCGGGCCTCTTGAAAGGAGGCTTCCGGGCCTCTTAAAAGGAGGCTTCCGGGCCTCTTAAAAGGAGGCTTCCAAGCCTCTTGAAAGGAGGCTTCCAAGCCTCTTGAAAGGAGGCTCCTGGCTCTTGAAAGGAGGCTTCCGGGCCTCTTGAAAAGAGGCGTCCGGACCTCTTGCAAGGAGGCTTACGGGCCTCTTGAAAGGAGGCCTCCGGGCCTCTTGAAAGGAGGCTTCCGGGCCTCTTGAAAGGAGGCTTCCGGGCCTCTTGAAAGGAGGCTTCCGGGCCTCTTGAAAGGAGGCTTCTCTTGAAAGGAGGCTTCCGGGCCTCTTGAAAGGAGGCTTCCGGGCCTCTTGAAAGGAGGCTTCCGGGCCTCTTGAAAGGAGGCTTCCGGGCCTCTTGAAAGGAGGCTTCCGGGCCTCTTGAAAGGAGGCTTCCGGGCCTCTTGAAAGGAGGCTTCCGGGCCTCTTGAAAGGAGGCTTCCAGGCCTCTTGAAAGGAGGCTTCCGGGCCTCTTAAAAGGAGGCTTCCGGGCCTCTTGAAAGGAGGCTTCCGGGCCTCTTGAAAGGAGGCTTCCGGGCCTCTTGAAAGGAGACTTCCGGGCCTCTTGAAAGGAGACTTCCGGGTCTCTTGAAAGGAGGCTTCCGGGCCTCTTGAAAGGAGTACATGAGAACCGCTGATCTAGAACAAAGAGCTTTGTCATTTACAAGGCACTATTAGAATGTTGTATATGCGCTATCATGTAAACAGGGTGGCCACCGAACCGGGAAAAACGGGAAAAAAGGGAAAAGCGGGAAAAAGACGGGAAATTGAAGTCACCGGGAAAAAGCGGGAAAAACCAGGAATTCAGGACATGTACCGGGAAAAAAAGTATTCGTAAAGTTACATTCAAAATTCTTCAAAGTTATGATGCAGTTGATATAAGGAAAAGATTTACTCTTTAATTTTTATTATTCAGTCGCATTATAACTGAATTATTTGATTTGTACATGGTGTGTGAGGTATAAAAATCAAATAGTTTTTTTTTCAAATCCAATTTGTGTTGTAACTAGATCATTTTGATATCAATTTCAAATATTGTGTTATGAGGCAAGTATGGAATCGAATATCGAAATAGTCATTCTTTCGAAAGAATGTATTCAACTTTAAGTTACTCTTCTACTGTTCAAGTTTGCTTTTAGATGATGTACCTCTATAATATTTTATCATTTTTTCGAAAAAAAAAATGAATATGGTGATAAAAATATATTTTAGCAAACAAAATAGTTATTTCCGATCAACAACGATTTGGGTAAAATCTGTCAATTATGTGTTCAAATTAGTTGTTTTATAATTTTGTGATTTTTTTTAGAAAAGCAATACCAATAACTATGTCGTAGTTATACATTGCTTTACTTACTTCATTGCTAAGTTCTCTAAGTTAAAAACACCGATTTGTGTCTTTCCTTACATAATTTTGCGATAATTGAAAAACTTCATCCGGTAGATATAAGGTATTCTTTGAAATATTTGAAATAATATTAAACTTAGAGCTGAGAGTTAAAACTATGTCGGCTATACTATGAGATACTATACGTTCTTACTGCTTTCTGTGAACATTATGCTCTAAGAAGGAAGAACCACACTAGACTTCCATGCAATGTCCATTAGCTCTATCAGAAACTTACGAAAGTTTTGCAGCCAAGAAAAAAAAGTTGCGAAAGAAAAGAATCATGACACTAACTACATGACCACGAAGCGCACAATTTCAGTGTGCCTGTTGATTAAAGTATTTAGTGCATAACATCATAACACGTTGATTGTATCTATTTCAAAGGTTCGTTACAAAATATCAGTTGCTTCGATTTAAAACTTACCTCTGATTTGGTCAGCAAATAAAACACCTAGAGTAATTCGCCAAAGGTTGAACGGCTAACTTAACTAAACTCGCCTATTTTTGAACACACGTGCATATCTTATGGGCGTTTAACAATAAGCCCTCCCCTAGTTAAAGATCAAAAACTCTTACCATGATTTTTTTCAAGTTAAATAAAAACCGGGAAAAATTGACAAAAATTATCGGGAAAAGCGGGAAAAAAACGGGAATTTGAAAATCGAAATTCAGTGGCCACCCTGTGTAAATATTGAGATAGATATTTCATGGCAGATTTTTTCACAGTGATAGATTTGTTGAATAAATCCTAACATGTACCATTCGAGGATCATTTCCTATATCGATACACCTCAGTCGGGAAAATTTCAAAACTTGAATCGGGAAAACCGGGAATTCGAAAAGGAAAATTGAGTGGCCATCCTGTAATAGTAAAGTTGCTGATACCAACCGAATCGATGATGCTAATGATCTGTTCTAGACTTTTCTTTATTTTCTCGGGAAATTCTTTGAAATCCATTGGTTTTTTTCTTGATTTTTCTCTAAAAAAATCGAGTTTTCCCGAAAATTTCTTCAGAGTTTTCTCGAGAAATTTTTTTTTGAATCTAATTAGGAAAATTCTTTGGAAGGTTCTCAGAAAATTATTGAAATTCCTTCGGGAAATTTTCGAAATTTTCAACTTAGATAATTTTCTGGCATTTCTTCAAAAATATGAATATTGGGAATTTCTTGGAAGAATCTTTTGAAGGGGTGCGTAGTAGCCTTGTGTCACTGCTTCTGCCTTATAAGCAGGAGATAATGGGTTTGATCCTGTGTGGTGTGGTGTTAGAATCCAATAGAATTCATTTTAATGCTTTCTCATTGCTCTAATATTTCTAATTCTCATTCATGTGTTCTTTTCCCATAGATCGCATCACTTACCGAAGTGAATCCAGATAATATATCCCTTCATACTGACACAATATCCTATCCGTGGTGGACGATCGTAGTGATGCAGAGGTATACTCGTTCTATAGTAACAACGAGAGTTGAACTAATAATCCTTCCTTTCCTTGATGACCGTAAGGAAGGATGTGACCGGCGCCGTGATTGACTTAGTAAATTAAATGAATTTTCGAAAGTTGCTCATTGAGCATGATAACTAAAACACAAGCTAAATTCAATTGGTTCCCTGTGTAATTTAGCAAGTTCTAGTCAATCACGGAGTAGCAACTACGAATTGTACGGTCATCATGTTCTGCTCTTTTCTCGGGAAAATCTTTTGAATTTTCTCGGAAAATTCTTTGAAACTTTCTCGGAACCTTCTTCCTAATATACGCCAGAAAATTCTTCGGAATTTTATTCAGAAAATTCTCGGGAAAGATCTTTGAAATTTTCTCGAGTAAATTATTCGGATTTAATTTGGCAAATTGGGTGATTCTTTGAAATTCAAACATCACAAGGAATTCATATAGACTGCTCAGTGAATAAGATTACCAACTATAAAAACGTTGTTTTTACATGTGCAGTGCATTAGTTGAGGGGGTCAAACGCAAAGGGGTGTAAGGGACAAAAACTTAGTTTTGAGAAAAATGTGTGCAAAGTTTTTCAATATTTTTTCGTTCCATATATTGTATGAAGATTCAAAAAATTACTAATATTCTGTAAATTTTCATATTTATTATAAACATCGTACAAACTATATCAGCATATTGCCGCAAAGCTCTAGGACCATAGAGTTTTTTGCTATAGTCAACTTAATTTTGACAAAAATTGTCACTTACACTCTTACACCCCTCTGCTTCATACCCTTCAGTTTATTTCTTTAATTCTTTATTGCTTTATTTCTTGTGTTCTTCTCTATGTTATTGTGTTATTATAGTAATAAAAACTAACTGGAACGTGCTCACCAAATTCATTTTTCCATTTTGGAGTCATACATAATACAACTAAACCAGATACGTGCTAATTTGGTAAAAACAATTACTTCAGTCCACAGTAAGAATAATTCTTTAGCTTAGCTTGATTGACTGTACACATCGTAGTTGCTAGTCATGATTGGCCGAGAAACAACAAATTTGCACAGCTCACCAAATGATTTCCTGGGATTAGAAAACCATTCTCACTGTACATGATTTGGATAATTTTTCCATAATGCAAGACCAATAACGATGCCGTCCACGTCCTCACAATCAATTTAGGATAAGGGGAGGAAAATTAGTGCAACACTCATTGCTACAAGAGACCGAGGAATCCTCTGCATCTCCGTGAGTGCCACGGGAAAGGGATATTTGATTAGATGATAAGGTAATCTATAGGAAATCGCCTTGATAAGCGACTATTTATTTATTTATTCCGAACGATTTGTTTATTCCGAACTCGCGCGATCATTCTGCTGTTCGTAACATGAAAAAACGCGCACTGATTAACTTTATTACCGACCGCACTATGCAGAACACAATATTTCGGGAGATCGCGCGATCATCCTGCTGTTTGTAACATGAAAAGACGCGCACTCCAGTCCACAGTAAGAATAATTCTCGCTAATAATTTATCGTGCACAAGAAGGCGAGTTGCGCATAGACCAAGGTGGATCAGGTGGAGAATGATTTACGGACCCTTTGTAGACTGCGTTATATCACCATTATATATCATTATAATAAAGTAAACGAAACATTTATAATTCTTCAGAGACAATTAATTACACTCATTGGATTATATCCATTTCATTGGTCTCCATTGTGCTGGTTACCCTATTCAGTGACCCTTATCAACCTTAAAACACCCCAAATAGAATCTATTTTCGTACAAGGTTTTCTCCGAAATTAGTTCACTGCGTTAGCGCCCGTTGGTGATTAATTTCCCATGAGCCAGCTGACACCAGTCTATTTTTATTCCTCATTTAACCAATCAATCTAATACCGACTCTCCTTTCGCTTTCCATGTGATGTAAAGCCAATCCAAATTGATTACATTTTGATGACTTTATTTATAAAATATCTAAATGAAACGGAAACAATGCGAAAAGAGCCGGTACTGCAAGGATATAAAAACCTAAAGTTTTAACTAGATTGTTATTTTTTTCTGTTCTTTCAGTTTAATTTACTTGCACTTTCAAAATCAGCTAATTGTTATCATATTGATACATTTTCATTACTAATTTATTCTTATTCATCTTGCTTCACGTTGATGTAGTTCAATGTAGAATTGTATTGAGTACTTGTAAAATGGGGTTTACGATATTCTCTTCAAATTATTTTATATAATGCGTAATAAACGGGTGAATACAAACAATGAGATATTTGCAATAAAGCATGATTTGACAACTAATCACTCATCGCTGCTATAATATCTTTCCTATCTTTGATTGTAAATTTAGTCCAGAGTCAATACGCTTCAGAAATGTCTACCTGCTCAGATGGTGACTATTAAAAACGGCTGATCGATTTGTGTGGGAAACTTCCGGCCCAAAAAAAAGCCCGCCTTTGTCCCATTCATTGTAGCACAGAAAATGTTTCCAATATAAGACCGTCCCGAAAACATTGGAACGAAATCGAATCGTTAAAGCCTTCCATTCAAATTCAAATTGTTTTCGATCGTCCATCGGGTCCGCGTTTGATGGAAACGATGGAAATTACTTCGAAGATACGCCACCACACCACACAAGTCTTTGCGCTCCGCAAAGGACGTGAGAATGAGTTCGGAGGCCATTCAACTCCCCAACACACGACGCGTGGTGCTTACTGGAGAGCTGGAATCATCCTCTCTGTCGAGACGCGCTCAGCGTGCTTGGTTTTTAAAGCCCATCAATCAATTCTAGGAACGTTGATGGGTGATTAAGCTGCGTCTCAGGAACCGGTACGTTGCGGTTGCTGCTGCTGCTGCTGCTGCTGTGGTACAAATGCATTTACCGCGGTTACTGTTGGTACGTTGCGTATAGTGAACCGAACCCTGGGCCATGTGACTAAATGGCTCTGGAATGTGGTTAGCCGTTGCGCATCCGAATACGGTGCTGAAGACTGGCGAGTAGGTGCTAATTAAGTAGCTTCCTCGCATTCTCATAGGCGAGACAAGCCTTTCTTTGCATCATCGATTTTTGTTTACAGCGGGATGGAAACTAAATTTGTGTGCACAGCTTTTGAATTTGTTTCTCGAGTGTTTTATAGCCGTAACCTTTGTTTCGTTTCTGATGCATGAGTATTTAATGAAAAATTTCTGTATCGATGCAATTTCTGTGATAGAAATTGATGAAAATTTCAACAAATCTCAAATATTCTCAAATACCTTTTTTGAAAATTACGAAGATGTCAACTCGTCGACTTTTGATCTGATGTTTGTATTCTAATGATATATATTAGGTAAAAGTCATTAAAATTTCATACAGATATGAATTTGGTTTCTAAATTGATTAGGCCCTATATAGCTGTTTGAAGGTTCAGCATAATTTTTCCGAAGTAATCATCATTTGATTAAAATAGATTTAACGTAGGTCAGATCGAAACATCCGAAACACTTCCAATTTAAGTTCCGATTTCATAAATTCAGTAATTAACTGTTTCGAATCATCTCATAGAATGCACCGTCAAAGTCGCTTCCTAAATCTTTTGCTTTGTGTGGGACGTTGCAATGCAGTGCAACTAATGGGAATTTTTTTTTTGACGTTCTCGTCGAATCTACTTTTCTGCTCTGCCGGCTCAGTTGCCGCAACATGACAAGCATATAACGTCTCTTCACGTCTCTACCACTGCGGCCGGCGATGATACGATGATTGGTGTTTGCGTCTTACTGCTCGCTGCAAAACGACGATAACAGCTGCTGCTGTCTTCTGGCGGCGTTACCACTGGTTGTGCAGTGTAAATATTAACATCGTCATCAACGGATGAAACTGGGTGTTCACGACGGCAGTGGATTCATGCATTGAAACAGAAGATGCGCGACGGCGACGACGATGATGTTAAAACGCTTGCGTTGATGAGTCAACAAAAAATAACAACAACAACAACAGCATATGTTACTTACTATATGACGGGTGGTATCATCTCTGTGCTTCGACTTGTTCCAAGCGTGACGAAGTTCCCCCTCCGGAATAAAAACGGACACACCGGAAAGGGACCACAGAACTAGACACAAGACTCAACTTGAAGTAAATTTATATTCATAACTGAAAAGGGAACCGGTGAAAAGTTATAAATAGTAACGTTCGGTTTTGCTCTACCCATCCGTTTCTAATCAAGAATCGGCAGGACTGACTTGGTACGTGGTCTACTTTTACCGAAAGCTTCCTGCTCTCATTCGAGAATTCTCGTCCTTACTAAGCGTGTAAGTTATGTCGTTTTCAATATAGGTACATCCAAGTGAAGAAAAAACGTTACGCCCGCTTCATTTATAATCTTCTTCGATGTCAGAAAACTAAAGTCTGGGTACTGTGCCACCAACGGAGTGTAGCTTAGTGCGATAATTAAACAGGATTGGTATGGTGACAGCTACAAAAACATTGTCAAACCATGTGTAGCTCAGTTCATAACTTAAGTGATGATAGTGCTGAAGATATAACGCTGATTTCATTCCTTTTAGTATAGAAAATCTGAAGCATTATGATAGTGGGGTTCAATCAAGATAAAAAACACTGAATTATCCACCTTGCAATGTGTCTTTCTCATGCAGTAGAAAATGTAAAAATCATAAAAGAAAAATCAAGACTGTTGGCTTCCAAGTTGTAGGGTTCAAATGATAAAAAGGCAAAATCAAGTTGAAATACAGACCCAGTTTCAGTAGGAACGTTGAGTGATGAATAAAGAAGAGTAACATTACTAGATACTTACCAGATCGTTACCTCTTCTCATCGAATATTATGTGACATCAATATCTAACGCTATATCTCACACGGTAACTACATCGGCATTCCCATAAGGCAAGCATGATGACCAACGTAAACAAGCTGTCATCCGTTTCATGCTGATTAAATTTCGGCGGAGCCGCACAGGTAGTTTCCTACATACACCCATAAAAATTTGTCGATCCATAAAAGCTGACATGCCCAAGCACCTTTTTTTCGTACGTGACTGAATGCTGCTTCCTCCCCTTTCGTTGTTGGGACTACTGACTGGTCGATGCTGGCCTTTTACGGTTAGACCGAAATGCTATCATATCAATATAAGCTAGTTTTGCTGTACTGCATCAATATTTTCAAGTTTCTTTATTCGAAAAACCTCAAGATGTACATTTCGAAAGTTTCTTTTCGTAACAATCGATATTCTGTACCTCACAATACGCTCTTGGCAACATCTCCAAACTAATAGTTCATTGTCACGCAGCAAGGTGTGGTGTATTACTGAAACGGAGTGACGATGAGAAAAGCACCTGCCTGTGCGAACGGTTCTAAGTTGATCATCATTATTCATTAAATCACTTTTCTCCATCTTTTTCGGTATCATTTTCACACGATTCCCTACACATAAGGGAGAGACCAACGATTATGGGTTGTATGCGCCTAACAGTCCAGAAGTAAAATGAGGCTATGCGTGTGTAGAGAGAAGCGTGATCCGCATCGCAGCATACACTCGTTAAATAAAATTAGATTTTATAGAATACAAAGTGTTGTTGGCATAAAATTATACGTCTATTCTTCTAAATCATTTTCACGACGTCATAAAATCTGGCATCGTACACTTCGAACGAATAGCACAGTTAATTGAACCCAACAACATTCACTGGAACCCTTGAGAAATGTGTAAAAAAAATCGGCCCCGAAAATTGCTTCCAACATAGGGCAAATTACATTCGGAATAATTAATCGTCCACCGTAAATATGCCCAAGAGCGCCGCCGGGCCCACTGCTCTTGTGAGAGGCGAACAGAGAATAGAAAAACAAATCTCACATCGTGAACTGCTTTTCATTTGGGTGTTTGTTTCAGTCAGGGGCATTGCTTATCGATATCTCAACTAGTATTTCAGTCTTCCTTCGAATTGTATGAAAATGTGAGTCTGTTTGGGATTTGAACCAAAACGGGTTAAAGGTCTTAAATAATAGGACAAACCTACCAAAACCGTCACTGCCCTTGCCTAAATATCTGCATTCTAGAAATCTAGCTAAAATTGGAAGCTCTGCACAAATTCGTGAGTCCAATCCTCGCTATCCCCTTCTTAAAAGGAACAAAAGTCTCTTCCACGGCACGGCGATCAATCCCAAAAATATCGATATCGTCCGCAAATCCCAGAAGCATACGTGATCGTGTGATAATGGTACCGCTTCTTTGCACACCAGCTCTCCTAATCGGTCCCTCGGGCACTATATTGAACAGTAGATTCGAGAGTGCATCACCCTGCTTTAATCCATCTGAGGTAACAAATGACGTCGATATTTCATCCGCAACAATTACACTTTATTTCGATTCGTCCAACGTTATACGAATCAGCCGTAACCGTTTCGCCGGAATACCATGTTCAAGCATAATTTGCCATAATTCATTCCGTTTCACTGAATCGTACGCCGCCTTGAAATCAATAAACAGATGATGTGTCTGCAAGTTATACTCCCGGAATTTAGCAAGGATTTGTCTCAGGGTAAACATTTGATCCGTCGTTGATCAGCCCTCACAAAAACCTGATTGGTGTTCGCCGACGAAGGACTCTTCAAGCGATCTCAATCTGTTGAATAGAATACAGAACATAATTTTGTATGCCTAGGGTTATTCTCGGTAATTGGCGCACTCCAGTCCACTATGTGCCCTTCCTTAAAGAGAGGGCAAATGAGGCCGTCCAATCGGCTATCAGGCATTTCTTTGTCTTTCCATATTTTCGACTGGGAGATACTAATCTGCATTTTTGAAGACAAAATCATTAGAGCGTGATAAATTTGCTGGCCCTTGGATTACGATGCTGTACTCAAAGTTGTATTAGACATGTGCGCCGATTGATAATTTATAGGCGGCGGCGTAATAGATTATTTTCAGCCAGCGCCGGCGGCGTGGCGGCATCACGCCGTTGGAAATCGGCGACAGCGGCGTGGCGACGTGGGAATTCCTCCGGAAGCTCCTCTATGATTTTTTTCAGGAATGCCTCCGGAAGTTCTTCCAGGAATTCCTCCGAAAGTTTCTCCAGGAATTCCTCCGAAAGTTCCGCCAGAAATTTCTCCGAAAGTTCCTCCAGGAATTGCTACGAAAGTTACTCTAGGAATTGCTACGGAAGTTCCTCGAGGAATGCCTCCGGAAATTCCTCCAAAAATTCGTCCGTAAGTTTCTCCAAGAATTTCTTCGAAAGTTCCTCCAGGAATTCCTCCGAAATTTTTTTCAGGGAATTCCTCAGAAAGTTTTTCCAGAAACTCCTCCAGAGATTCCTCCAAGAATTCTCCCGAAAGTGCATGCAGGAGTTCTCACGAAAGTTCTTCCAGGAAATCCTCCGGAAGTTCTTCAAGAGTTCCTCCGGAGGTTCTCCACGAGTTCCTCCGGAAGTTTCTCCAGGAAATCTACCGAAAGTTCCTTTAGGAATCCATCCGGAAGCTCCTCCAGGCATTCCTCCGGAAGCTCCTCGAGCAATTCATCCGGAAACTCCTCCAAAAATTCCTCCGGAAGTTCCTCCAGGAATTCCTCCTGAAGTTCCTCCAAGAATTTTTCCAGAAATACCTACGAAAGTTCTTTCAGGAATTCCTCCGAAAGTTTCTCCTGGAATTTCTCTGGATGTCCTCCAAGAATTTTCACGGAAAGTCCTCCGGGAATTCCTCCAGAAGTTCCTCCAAGAATTACTCCGGAAGTTCCTCCAGTAATTCCTCCAGCAATATCTCTGGGAGTCCCTCAAGGAATTTCTTCGAGATTTCCTCGTGGAATTCGTTCGGAATTTCCTCCAGGAATTCGTTCGAAAGTTCCTCCAAGAAATCCTCCAGAAGCTCCACCAGGAGTTCTTCCAGCGATTTCTCCTGAAGTGCCTCTAGGATTTCTTCCGGTAGTTCCTTCAGAAAAACTTCAGGAATTCCTCCGGAAGTGCCTATATGAATGCTTCAGAATGTTTGCTCAGAAAATCCCCGAGAAGTCCTGTAACTTTTTAAAAAATAATTCATAGAATTTCTTCTGAAATTCTTTCTGGAGTTCCTCTAAAAAACTCTACCACGAGGACTCTTCCACCTCCCGGAAATTCTTCCGGAATTCTGTCCAGGAATTCTTGAAGAACTCCCTATGGGAATTGAATTGCGAAATTTCGATCTAGAAAATCCCGTCCCCTCGGATATGTGATCTTGATGCGATGGGTGAACTTACGCCATTAGCACTGAGATGGCAATCAAAGACAAATCCTGTCGTGGTGGTATCACATGTTGACTATTTTTGTTTGGTGCCGCGTCACATATCTGGCATTGACGCACTAATTTAACACATGTGCATATGATCAAACGGACATCGTGCGTAGTGCAATCATCATGATAATTATGTGAGCTCTCTCCTTTTCAGCAATACTTTTCGGATGCGTTCCCTATGACAATGAGTCGTGGCCACGCTTATGTTTAACTAGCTAGGCATTTATTGATAAACAATGTATTCAAAACATTCGTAGGGACTGCTGGATTCACTGAATAGAAGTTTTTTTTTAACTAGGAACGTGATGCCAGTCTTATTTTGTTATGTTTCACTTTGAAAAGCCATAATAGAAATTACCACGCATTATAATGATGGTATATGAACAATCTTATGACGGCTTCCTTCTCGATATTTTTACTAATAGATAGGGAATCGGCGTGATGAAGCTTTACTTTGCCACCGAAAAGTGAATCCTATAGCTGACTCATAACTAATCATTAGTACATTATTGATAATAACAGTTAGTTTAGACATGAATAAGCTACTAGTTAGAACATAATAAAAGTTATATACTACCTTGACCAATCCGGAGATGGCGAATTCGATTCTCGGTTCGGTCTAGGATGTTTTCGGATTGGAAACATTCTCGACACCCTGGGCAGAGTATGTACCTTGTGTGGCAAGTACAATGGGTACACTATGCCCAGGGTGTCAAGAAAGTTTCCAACCCGAAAACATCCTAGACCGGACCGAGAATCGAACTCGGCATCTCCGGATGTTCTGCTCAAAGCACACTAGCCTAGCTCTAGTGTCTGTTCCCCAAGGAGGTACGGCTAGATGGCGCTGGTTTTACATACAAAATGGTCATATTTGAGGTTCAATATCTCGATTTCAAGCGATTAGATTAAGGTCTGAGGGAAGCTCTCTCGCGGTAGAGCGCTATTTTCGTACTAAAATGTCTATAACTCGGAATTGGGAACGAGTTTCGCTTATCCCAACTGACAATCTCTTTGAAATTTATCAAGGAATGTTCCTACAAATTTTCATGGACCTACTATTTCCCAAATTTGAATTAAGCTCTAAATACTGAACTATTGTACAACTGAATTTTTCGCTTCTCAGTACCTCTCTCCGATGATTTGAGGCACAAAGGAACCGAATTTCGCAAAACCCAACTGGCAAAAGTTTTTAATTTTTCCAACGATCATTTTGATGTAATAAAAAGTATATGTCACCGCAATAAATTTTGGAGGAAGCTCTTTTTACTTCAACCAAGTTTTTTAAATTCCATACAAAAGTTACCATTTCGGGAGAGCAGCCAACAGCATATTTTCTTGTGGCGCACGGCAGGAAAGGAGCGATGAGAGCGGTAGCAAGTCCGTCAACTTTGTATCTAGCGTGACACTAGAAAAAAGCGTATGTATTCCTATTTGGGAACACGAGGATACCAAATATATAAATATATATTGAAATCAAATATGGGAATGAGATGAGATAAACAATTGAAAATAAATAAGACAAATTAGACAAATAAAACAAATAAGCAAAATAAAGCAAGTAAGACAAATAGGACAAATTAGACAAACAAGACAAATTCCTACGGAAGTCCCTCCAGGTATTCCTCCAGAAGTTCATCCAGAAATTCCTCCGGGAATTCCTCCAGAAGTTCCTACGGGAATTCCTCCGGAAGTTCCTCCGGGAATTCCTCCGAGAGTTCTTTCCTCAATTCCTCCAGAAGTTTCTTCGGAAATTCCTCCGGAAGTTCCATCAGGAATTCCGCCGGCAGTTCCTTCGTGAATTCTTCCGGAAGTTCCTTAGGGAATTCCTCCGGAAGCTCCTTCGGGAAGTCCTCCGGAAGTTCCTCCGGGAATTCCTCCGGAAGTTCCTCCGGGAAATCCTCCGGAAGTTCCTCCGGGAATTCCTCCGGAAGTTCCTCCGGGAATTCCTCCGGAAGTTCCTCCGGGAATTCCTCCGGAAGTTCCTCCGGGAATTCCTCCGGAAGTTCCTCCGGGAATTTCTCCGAAAGTTCCTCCGGGAATTGCTCCGAAAGTTCCTCCGGGAATTCCTCCGGAAGTTCCTTCGGGAATTCCTCCGGAAGTTCCTTCGAGAATTCCTCCGTAAGTTCCTTCGAGAATTCCTCCGGAAATTCCTTCGGGAATTCATTCGGAAGTTCCTTATTTGTCTTATTTGTCTTATTTGTCTTATTTGTCTAATTTGTCTTATTTGTCTAATTTGTCTTATTTGTCTTATTTGTCTAATTTGTCTTATTTGTCTTATTTGTCTTATTTGTCTTATTTGTCTTATTTGTCTTATTTGTCCTATTTGTCTTATTTGTCTTATTTGTCTTATTTGTCTTATTTGTCTTATTTGTCTTATTTGTCTTATTTGTCTTATTTGTCTTACTTACACCAGCACCACTGTTATCACCCAAATACTTTTCAAAGCTTGTCTGGAAACCTTGTACAGAAAATAAGTCCTCTCACGATGTTTTCTAATGTTGTTCTAGAAACGGCTCATGTTTTCATTTTCCAAAACCAGCTGGAGTTGGTTTATTTTGATTTTCTCATTGCGTGATTGGTCGGCGCTTCTGCTGTTCTCTCGCCGAACCACTGCATGAGTGATAAATTTCTTCTCCGTTGTTGCCAATTCCTTTTTTTCTCCGTTTACAGCAAATTCTCAAGCAATTGTAAAATGCATAATGATGAAATAATTTTGGCGACACTGACAGCGTCATTCTGGCGGGCTGAATTTTGCAATTTTCTCTCTCAGAGAGTGCTACCACGTGCTTTTTTAACGGAAAACCCTTCCCTCAGACCTTAAGGACATATTTTGCATCCCAGCCTAAAAGGACCTGAATGTTTAATCAATGATTGTTATTTGCATGCATGTTTGCACCACTTTTATATGGGGCTCCTTACAAGTGTAGTGGCTTTATAATTATTTCAAACTAAAACATGCCTTTTTCAGTAAACATGCAAACAAATGCCAAGATTTAACTGAAGATTCCGGTTATTTTTATTTTGGCTGGAATACAAAATATTTCCTTAATCTAATCGCTAGGAATCGAGATACTGATCCTCAAACATGTATGTAAAACCAGCGGTGGTGTTATAATTATTTCCATGGGTGTATATAGCCGACTTTAATTTTAATTTTATTTAAACGATTTTTCAATTCATATTCACACATGTCTATGGATTTATTTTAAATGAGCGGTATTGATTTTGTGCTCGAATATTCGATTGGCGTTTGATGATTAAAGATCAAAATCAATATCGCATAAAAAAATAAATCCATAGAATAATTGTGTTAATTATATATATTTAGCTATTCTTTTGATTAATTATTTTATGACGTATTGGAAGGAATTTTTACGAAAGCGATCGTTTTATTCTTTTTCTTTCCTATGTGTTCTAATTTTGAATTTATGTCAATTTTTTTAGCAAGTGATGATTGTTCTTATGTTGTATTTTGTATTTTGTATACACATATCTGATGTGATATGGAATTTTATTCACGTTTAGTTTTTATGAAAATTGGTGTTCTGATTCAGATAATTAATGTTCAAGTCGACCTCACCTGCATTGTTGTTTTTTTAAATAATGAAGTTTAAATAAATTAGTTACATGTTAATATTTTTGTGACATTTATTCACTTCTAGTTTATTTTACTTCATTTATGTGAACTTAAACATTAAAAGGTCATACTTTATTTATCAAACTATTCTCCAGTTTGATTTATGATTTTTTATTATTATTGTTTTGTTTATGTTGTTCCAAGAACCATTATTTTATTGCGGCTTTTGAGATTTGTTTTTAGTGTTTTTGTTTTGTGAATTCTTAGTCGTTATAATTATCGAACAAATGAAACAAAGCTTTGTGATTCTGCGTTCATCATTTCTTTTATTTCATCGATCAAGCGCAACGCATTTGCGGTTGCGCACACCGTCGGAACAATTTGTCCTTGCTTACACGATAATCAAATTCAGTTCACCTGACTGCCAGTTAAAATCTCACGCGCTCGCACTAATTGTCGTTCTGTTACCAATCTAAATTAACTGTCAGTCGATTCGCCTAATGCTAACACTTGAAATCTTACCTAGGGTGGTTCAACGTTAGTTTTGTGTGTGTGTTGTGTGTATGTCTTCTGTTTGTATGTATGTATTGTATAAGTCTTCGTATGTGATTTATCACTGTCTGATTTCCTGTCACTAATTTTTGGCTTCAATGCTGTGTTTTTTCTCGTTTGAGTAAATTTACAATGCCTACTATAGGTCCTGACTTGACCGGCGCGTGATCATCACTGAATAGATGATCGATCGCAACGGAAACAGTTTTCAAGGCAGGGCGGGCTTGCTAATTGTGGCCACTTTCGAGTTTTGGTCGCTTCAGTAACGTAACAAATAATAATCAATAGGCACTTAGCACTAGTTTAACAACGCTGGTGGTAATAAGTTAAAAATAAATATTAATTTACAAATGGACTCGTTTTGTTTCTCTTTTCTGCGTTTCGGCGATCGGTTCCGTTTTTTAGCGGACTTCTGTTGATCGAGGTTTACATGGTGCCGTACTGCTGTGGCTGCTGCTGTTGCTGTTGCTGCTCGTAATAGTACCGGTAAGGGTCGACGCTGGCGGCCATCTTGGCTGGGTTGCGGACTACGTAGGCAGTTCGTCTGTAGGGGTTAGGGGGAAGATGATGGATTAGTTTTGAGTGACGGATGGGTTATTCACTGGGAGATGTCACCTGTTATCATGTCCAGCGTGCACCTGGAAGCTGGTTTCCTCATGGCGATCGTGGGCGAAGATCTTCTTCAGGGCCAGGATACCAGCAATGGTGAGGGCAACCTTGGAGATGACCAGAGCCTTACCGGCGACGGCAGCGAGAACCTTGAGACCGATGGGTCCTGCAATACCCATGGCAGTCAGGACGGCAGCGATGATGTAGCGGTGGTGCTTGTTGCCCTTGTTTCCACGGGCAGCAGCTCCGGCTGGCTGTTGCATGTCAACGCGCAGGGAGTGCGTCTGGAAGAACTTGTTCAGCTTGGCCAGGATCGAGAGGTCCAGCTCTCCGAGACCGAAGCTGCTCATAGCACGGGCATCGGACAGCAGCGGGATGCTGACGTTTTCGGGTGTTTTCTGCTTGACCAGCGCAACTCCATCCATCAGTGGAACCGATTCCTGAATTAGATAATTTGATTGTATTTCAGACGCATAATCTGGTACGATAGTTCTGCATCTCTATAGTTTCATAAATATTATGCGAAATTCACCCAAGTTAGTTCTAGGATTAGTATGATTTACTTATAGAAAAGAACTTAATTGTAATTTCTGTTCAAATTAAAAAATACAGAAGAGATTTTTATCAATAGTTGGATTTCTAACATCAACAAGGATTTGCCATAATTATGTATGTATGATGATAATGTTGTCAAAGTAGCATCTCCAGGAGCGAATTTCATTTCTATCTTAGCTCTACTGTTTGAAAGCTCTAGACATACTGCTGGAATTTGTAGTTGCCTTAACTGGACTTTATACTGGACGATTGTTCAACATAATGGAGAAATGATCGCGTATAAAAAATTAGCAGCAATATACATTGATTCCTAGATTGTAGTTTAAAACTTTCTTGACCATGCTGTTAACACGCTCATATGGTTGCACACAAGCACAAGATTATAATTCACCATAATAAGATCAATAGGATTAACCATAGTTATTTCGATGAGAAGAACAAAATAATGTTTCCAGCTGATATCCTTGTCTCGCATATTTGCTCAATTTGTTTCACAATGTTTGTTAAATATGAACACTTTTCGCTTTTCTTCTTTTGTCATTTAACAAATCTTCTTCATTTCTGTTTGGCACTTCTATTCATTCAGGAACTTTCATTCTACATTATACAATCCTCACTCACCATATCAACAGCGCGAGAAATGGCGGTCAGGGCTTTGCCCTTAAGGCAACCGGTGAAATCTTGCTTATCCTGGCAGTCATCGTAGACCTTCTGCAGCACGCTCAGCTCACCAGTGAACCAGCTGTTCTCGTTCTTCTGCCCGGCGACGCGGGTCTGGCCGCGGGTAGCGGCACACAGTGCGGAGGTGATGAATGAGGCAAGCAATAGATATTCCAACACGGTACTTTTGCGTGACATTTTGTCTGCGTGCACTTCACGGTTCTTCTTGTTTTTTGAGTCCCTTTTTAATTTCGATAATTACACTTGCACCCGATTCTCGTTGATGAACACTTCCCAAGCACTGCTGCTGCCTTTTTTTCTAATGATGGGCACTTAAAACTGTGCTGCTGCTACTGCTACTGCACTTAATCGATTGCAATCCGTACTGATACTGACTTAGACAATTGATATGCATCCGCTTTTAAAGTACACTGAATGCTCTGTTTAATCCTGGGCTTGCGACTCCCCCATATGCGCGCCTGTCGTGGGGTTGGTTAGTGTGTGGCATATGCTGCATCTTATGTTCCAGCCCTCGCGATACAACATATTTTCACATTTTTCATTTTCGACGCGATCGACGCGCAATTTTCTTTTCTTTTCCCTTTTTTCCATTTCACTTGGGCCCGGTGCGTTACCTGGCCGTACAATTTTCCGATAGGGTTTTTTTTTCTTCGCCTGTCAGAAAACCGCCGATCGACCACCCATCCACCCACGCTGCTCGTCACAGCGGCTACCGTTCAGTTCCCTTGAACAGTGGTCTCGAATAATAATAATATTGACAATCGATGAACAAATATGTTAACGCTCCGATCATGCTTGTTCTAATAGTGATTACCAGGTCTGTCAAGTTTGTGTACGGAGGTTTAAGGATAAAGATGAAAATGGTTATAGTAAGAGACCGGATACAATTGTGTTCAAAACAGAATCCGATGGTAATCGAAATTTTTATCCTCCGATCTAATATAACACGATCTAATTTTCGTTGGAAATAAGGACATCTAAGCAATATAAGTAATATAGAATTGGCATCCGATCCTTTGAATTTCAAATTGATCTTTCTAAGAAAACAACATAAATATAAAAAGCACAATAGCTGTAAATACCAAAACATAAATATTTGGAATTCAATCAAGCTTATTTATTTTTTTCTCCTTTAGGTTAACATTCTTTACCTCACTTGTCATAAGACGAGTTTGTACAATCCCATTGAATTCCACCACTTAATTGTATCTTGACAGATACGTATTTCGACCTCAACAGTAAGGCCGTCTGTTGAGGTCGAAATACGTATCTGTCAAGATACAATTAAGTGGTGGAATTCAATGGGATTGTACAAACTCGTCTTATGACAAGTGAAGACATTCCACTAAAAAGCTCAAAATAATTTTCTTCTGCATATTAACATTCTTTACCTGCATATTACATCTTCCCGAAAATTTAACGCAATACTTTACACTACTCATTTTTCACTACTGTACAGTGAAAAGCGAGATTTCTGATTCTTACTGCTCACAGTAAAAACTGAGGAGCAAGACGATTCACTTCTCTTCTTTATATTGAATTCGTTTACCAATTCTATATAGACGAATCCTAGTAAAAATAAGAAGAAAACAGGTCAGTGTTTACTTTGACAGATCCTACAGCACAGCATAAGAAGATAATATTAAATTGCCTATATTAAATTCTAGGCAAAATGTAATTAAAATCTCATAGATGTATGATACAGAAAAAGTTCCGAACAGTATGATAAACACATTTTTGGAAAAAAATACAAAAAATTGAGATAAGCTTCCAAATATGTAATTCAGAACTTTTTCCGTATCGTACATCAATTAGATTTTAATTACAATTTGTCTCGAATTTATTATAAGCATTTATAATAATCTTCCTATGCCGTACGGTAGGATCTGTCAAAGTTAACACCGTCGTATGTCTTGTTCTTATTTTTATTTGGATTCGTCTACAAGGGACGAGGCTCACGTAGTAGTTTTTCAACGCCACGTGCCCGCCGCGATAAAATAAGGCAGGTATGCATCGGTGCGGCGACGCTGCGTTAGGGGTGATTCAAATATGACGTCCACTACTTTTTTAGGTTTCTAGACCCTCCTCCCCATTTGTCACGCTTTTTTGTATACCTAGTAGTCTGCCGCTAACCGCAAGTCGAGCACATCTGTATATTACTTACTTATGGATCCTGTACACCTCCGGTGGTGCAAAGGGCCTCCATATACAGATGTGCTCGACTTGCGGTTAGCGGCAGTATACAGTTGTATGTACTGTCACAAAATCTTAGACCCCCTCCTAAAACCTGTTACATCATTATTGAACAGCCTCTTACCGCGTTTTCCTGGTGCACACCTGCGTCTTTTCAACGCCACGTGCACGCAGTGTTGAAAATACGCTACGTGGCGATCGAGCTTAATGCGCTTATCGCTCTCCGCTTACCGATGAAAGGCATCTGCTTAATTAGTTCGGTTATTTTTATTTTTATAACTTTCTAGAGGTTGGTTTTATAATCACTGCCTGTAACTTGAAAAATCGACAAAAAATGTAAATTATCACATTTAGATTTTCAAAAACTAGCAAAAGTTTTTCTACGCATAAATCAAGTAAACTACCACTGTGCACGATAGTGGTTGATTGCTGGTCCGGTGGTCGCTTCCGATTTGTTGGGCGAAAATTGTTGGCAAATTAGTAGCGAGCAGACATGGACGGACAGTGCTGCCTGTGGTTTGCATTTTTTTTTGCTCTTCTCGTTATCGCTGTTCGCTTCTTGGTCGATGCCGACAACCTTACGAGGAGGACGGGCCCGAATGGTGATGGTGATAGTACAAAAGTTGAATGAATTGAATGTTTTTTTTTTCTTTTTTGAAAGTTACACAACCGCTATGGTATTTGAATAAATGTTACGGTTTTTTATTGTAAGGACATCCGGCAGCAGGAATAATGGAGTTGTATTGTAAACAATTTTAAATGTGTTTTCCTTCTTGTAAAATTACAGTTGTTAAAATACTATATGTACGTTAAATCTAATTTTTTTTATTTTTCAACATAACTATTAAATAAAACTTAGACATTCAACTATGTATCGGTGAAGAACAACTTAACCCTCCAAATTTGGGCTTTCGTTCATTTCTCATGAAAGTACTAATATTTTTATCAAAAGAATTGAAAGAGGAAAACCCCTTTGAGTGAATTCTTTGTGAATTACTTCTCAAGGAAGTATGAAACATCTTCATCGTGTTTTTTGACACGATGAAGAGGTATTATCACAAAATAAAACCTGAAACTAAAGGCTCATGCGGCGTTAATCCATTGAGGAGCCAGGCACTTCAAACGAGGATATCATGATGTTTCTTCAATCTTCACCTCCAAACGAAAAGAAAGGAAAACAAAAATGGGGCAGAATCAAACAAAATAAGAAATATTATTTGATAACCGAAAAAGTATCTTCAATAGAAAGATTATTTCTTCCTTAAATCTAATTGTCAAATCAAGATGTCCTAAGCCGATGTAATTCGGGTATGATTCAATTTTGAGTTTTGTTGTTGGGAGTTACCAGTAGATTGGCAGTTTTAATTATCTATATGGTCAGTCAAATTTATATTCCAAGTTCACCCAAGTTCATTAAAAATCGTATTTGATATGCACCGTATCGATCCTTTTATCGTATTTGGATTTCATCGCATCATTTTATTTTGTTGCTGCAAAATTTATTAATTCAACCCACAAAGCATAAAAAATCTAGCGGAGCTCAATGTATTATTTACGCATGCAAGAATGTATGAGAAGAACATCATTTCGCTGTTTTGACAGACAGAAATTTCTTCTGTTTTTAACAACGAAACAAAAACAGAAAAAATAAATCGCATTGATCGAATGATTCTAGTGAGATGATTTCGGCGTGTTTCAAATCTGGCTTGATTTGAATCGTTCATGAGTTTTGAGATTTTAAGTTATTCCCTACACTGCCGGTGATATCAAATCAATTTTTAATAGAAGAACAACTATATTCGTAAAACAATCCGCACTTATACAAGTTTTAACAAGCTCAATAAACATAGCATTCAACCAAAGCTACAATATTGAGCCAGGTACCCAGGTGTGTACCGTTTCACACGACTGCACCAACGAACGCAAGACAGAAACCAAAAAAGCCATCCATCTGTGAACAAAAGTATTAATTTAATGATAACTTTAAGCAGACCGGACGGACTAGAGTAGCACGTGCCCATGTGGCCGGAGTCACTGCAACGCCAAGTATAAGTCCGATCCATTGATTTCTCTCTCGTTCAGTTGGTGAGCAACCGTACCATCCAAACTCCCCGTTCGCGAGTGCGTGTGTTTGGACGAAAGGAAAATTCTTACCTTTTCCTCCATTTGAAGCATCCTCAATCCTCATCCATCGCCACAATTGCAGCAAGCGATGGGTATCTTCTTCAAGATAATTTTTATGTATGTTGCACAAATTTCACGGTCGCATCCATTCGTCTGGCAGTGCTAAACTCGAGCGGAAAGTCATTTATTTCGCTCTCGTTTAACGACACGCAATGTGCGGATTATGTTTTATATATAGTCGTTTTTTTTTCATCCACATTATATTCTTGGGACCACACAATTTATTTTACAATGGTTAACTGTTTTTGAAATGTGGTCTAAAAATATTCATAATCGAAAATGTCTGTAACTCGAATTATTTAGAATCTTGCAAATGTTTTCATTGTTGCGCAAATTTTAATTAAAAATTGGACATGCAATTTATGTTCATATGAAAAGTTTTGGTCTTGGGAACCGTCCGAACAGTAAAGCTGCAAAGTTATGTGTTTGCGATCTTCACATCGATAAGTCGATACGTTAAACCCCTCTGAAGCTTTCGGTTGAGAGATTTACAACAGCATAAGGTGGCGCATCAATCGGGCGGGGGAGTTGTTTATGCAGCCGCTTGTTAATTTGGTATGATAAATTTGCAGTTTTTTCTCTCTCTCTCTAGTTGCTTCTGCTTGTTTTGCTGAGTTTTTCCATTCAATTCACTTGCTTTTTCGCGGTCAGTGAGCAATGAAAATCGAAAACAACACAGATGTCGATGCACCGTGTAGTAATTTACTATACAAATTACAGCGGCCAATGTAAATAAATACGTTGCTGGTGTAAGATACTATCAAATCGAAGATGATTGACAACTTTCGCTTTGGTGGAGACGTTTCCGATCACTGGAGCTGTCAAAACTTTGATGAGTAGATTATATGGTCGATTAATGGCTATTTCGAACAACTGGGCGAAACTTTACTGATCAGAGTAATAAGCAAACGTCTTATTTGATTTAATGCAAATGTGATTTTTTTTATGCAAATGTGAAATTACGAGCCCAATCAAGCGAGTGCAGTGGAGAGATATCAGCTTCCAGTTTCCACGCTTGTACTCTTACCTCACTCGTCATATGGGAGTTTGGCAGAAGGAAGGTCGTGAGATTTATACTGTCACAAATATGCCTGCCGGAACTATCAAGTCTATACTTTCGCCTCTAATTCTATCATGAACATGCACGTCTATGTTTGGAGGATGATATTAACATTTCCACAACATTGTAAAACTTTGTATTCGGCAATTTCAATACCAGTATTTATAATATTAAGAACAATATTGCATACAAATAATTTCGGGCTGTTGTTTACTCTGATATCACTTTATTCAATCTTATATTGATTAAAAAAGTGTGACTACAATAAGCTTCGTCATTTATTATTTGAACAGCTAAATTTAATTTTTATTACCTAGCAATAGGGAGGACATACAGCTTGTCTTATATATTAATCATTGCTTTTTTTCTTCTTTTTACAGGTAAGCCTTCATTTAATATTCTTATATTTGTCACGTAGGTAAGTCTGTAATATTTGATCTCTGATAAAATATTCCAAAACTGTATAAGCCTAAATTCGCAAAATGAGTTCGTATAAACTACAATTATGTATCTTCTTCTTCTTATTGGCATTACATCCCCACACTGGGACTGAGCCGCCTCGCAGCTTAGTGTTCATTAAGCACTTCCACAGTTATTAACTGCGAGGTTTCTAAGCCAGGTTACCATTTTTGCATTCGTATATCATGAGGCTAGCACGATGATACTTGAATGCCCAGGAAAGTCGAGACAATTTCCAATCCGAAAATTGCCTAGACCGGCATCGGGAATCGAACCCAGCCACCCTCAGCATGGTCTTGCTTTGTAGCTCCGCGTCTTACCGCACGACTAAGGAGGGCCCCTCATTTATGTATTTATATGAGTCTAATGTGATAAGCAAGCGTCCTGCAAAATGCAGCTGCAACGTCACTAGCTTGGAAACGGATATCTCATAAGTGTATTCCGTATAGATTCTATTCCGTATAGGTCTAAAAATGTATGCATACATTTGTATAACTTCAAAAAAAAAAATGAAGTTAAAAACCCAGAATAATCCACCTAGCGGTGATGGTGCCTTTCTCGTGCATTATAAAATGTAACAAGAAAAGCACACTTTAGGGAGATAGATTAAGTTATTTCCATCGATTTGCGTTTATTTGAATGCTTTGCAACAGTTTTGACGTAGGACTTTCGTCTCTCTTTACTATACCGGGTGTCATTCCAAAATATTCAAATCGACCGCGTTACGCTGTGTTGAAAGATTTTAAACGTTAATAGCGTTCGTCTTAGTGGACGAATTTCTGCGGTAAGCCCCTCAATCGACAGATCTCAAGTATGCCTTTCATGTCCATGCTTGATAAGATCCGAAAAACTTGTTTCAATAGGCAGGAAACTGTTTTCAATGAAAAACATTGAGATCAAGGGAACCTATAAATATGGGTACCGCATAATTCTTGCATCATTCCATTACCACGTTCTCATTGGTGCAGACACCAGCGAATGAGCAGCCGCTGGGTCTGCCGAGAAGCCATAACATTTTTTCCTTTCATTCTGACCGGGACAAGCGAAGCAACCGCATCATCGCATGATCGACAGCACTCACACCCAGGGTTCTGCATCGTCGAGGCGATAAATGGAAAATGATTTTTTCCAATCTTCATTGCGCTCTAGCTGGTGTTGCTTTCGTGCAGTCAATTCATTCAAATGAATTCACTATATACCACTTCTTGTCTTAAGTGAATCTTCAGTAAATCATTTCAGAATTCATTTGCTTCTGAATTCCTTCAATTGATTGGAATAAAATTTCAAATGAAGGCGCAAACGAATCTAGACCTGGTTCATTGAAGGTAGTATTATCTTCATTCAAACGAGATGAAGTTTACTTCAAGTGAAGGAGTGATTTCTCTGTATCACGATGCAAGTTTCTACCTTTCTAGTACACTAAGTGGCTAATGATCCGTTTACGTATTGAATAATTCTAGCAGGTAATATACTATACGACAATACTAGCGTCAAAATATCATATGGATATTTTGCAGCCGCACGAGCAAAGAAGAATCGTAGGGGAGAAGCTACATTAGTTCAAGTGGCTTAAAATTTGTCACTTCAATTTAAAATGAGAATGAAATTTGCAAATTTACAGCACTTTCGGATACGTCTTCCTGAGAGCATTGCGACCGTTGTCTATTGTTTGATTTATTGACTTATGCACAGCCATCAAACAAATTTGGTAGCTAGCACCTTTCTATACAACTGATACCGAATAGTTTCTCGTGAAAAGTTCCTACTTCTAAGAAAACCCGCGTTAAGATTCCCCCTACTGCTGAGTCTCTGCATGCAACATTCCAGCTTCTATACCAGCGGCGATAGCTGCGTCGCGTGTTTTTGGGGGAACCTTCAAATCTGTTATGACGTATAAAAATCTAGTGGTCAACTTCATGCTGCTGTTCATATGGATGCATGCTGGGAGCGGCGAGTAGGAAACCACTACTAGGGTAAGATGGTATAATATGCCCCCCCTAAGGCAAAACCTTGATAACTTTTTACTTTTCATCGCAATTTATGCAAACTTTGTGTTATTTGGTAGTGCAAGAAGTCGCAAATGCATTGCCCGTGAGTAGTCATATAAAAATATTACAGATAACACGTAATAATTCTTTTTTGAAAAGTCGTGAAAAAATGGATTTCAAAAAGTGCCTGGGCAATACGCCCCACCTTAGCCAAAGACGTTCCATAGCCCTTCATTAGTATTTTATCAATCCCATAATAAAAAGATTAGAAATCCTTATGTGCTTGACATTGAAAAACCAACATAAGTCCATTTAATCAAGTTTTAATTACATTTAAATAATTTCCATATAATTTGGAAGCAACTGCTACAAGCTCGCCGCGCTTGTGTCCAGTTGGTAAGGGCATATCGTCCTACCTACACTGGGGCGTTTTGCCCAGTAAAACATATTTTCGAAAATCGTTAAGTTTTTGAAGATGGAAGCAATTTTATATCATATTAACCACTGAGAAAAGTTATTTTGTTGCCCAACTGAGTGTTCCCGTGCGGACAGTATGCTGGCGTCGCTCCAGAATGTTGATCAAACAAACATGAAAAGTTACATCAAAACTGTCACTTTTTGTATTTTGCTATTATTTTCATTATGTATTACAAAAATACTTCCACATTCACATAGTACGATGGTTTTACAAATATTTATAGGTACCCACTGATTTTGACGAATTAGTTAGTTATAGTTTTCTAGAAATCAAAGGGGGGCGTTTTGGCCAGGTGGGGCGCATTATACCGTCTTACCCTACTTGTGATTCATTATCATTGCTGAAAAACTTTCAGGCCACTGGTGGTACAATTTTGTTTTGGTCTGCTTATTCTATACTGCCGATTCTGCCAGACACACAAAAATTCATTGTGCGTACCAGTGCTGCGGATTAAATTTAATTTGTAAACAATAAAATGCTAATAAAAATTAAATTTAATTGCAATATTATACTTCTTGTTGCCCTTGCCATTGCATTACCAATGGGATATTATTTAAATAATATGGTTTAAGCAAACTGAAAATCATAATCAGCAGTCATGAAAATCGAGTTTCACTATTTCATTTTATATTGTATGGTGATCTCAATACAATAAACCGCGTGGCTGTTGTAGTATTTCCAAAATCACATTGGCACAAAATTTCACTTGGCATTCTACATTCGAAAGAAAAAACTGCACCCTAGTAACGAGGCAATGTTATCTCCCTACAATAATCGAGTGTACTGGCAGGTTGGTGGAAGATATAATCATCCTTTATCACACCAAACCATTTAATCTCCAAAAAAGTACCACAACTTGCCATAATGATTTAATGCAGTTACGCTTACAATGATATTTCTATATTATGCTAAAGAGTCGCGAAAATATAAAAAAAATCCGGAATCTATCACTTCTCTATGAAGTTCCTTTTACTTACTATTTTATCTGACGGCTTAACATTTATGCGCTATTTGTGTATAAGAAAACACCGAGAATAGAATAGTGTTTAAGAATACTTCCGCAGGTGCAAGTCAGATATTGTTTACATATGGCAGCACTGATCAGCAACAAAAATGAATAAACTTCAAAGCGGAATATTCCAAAAGAGCTTATAACAAGAACTAAGGTATATGTTAATTCGTATCTCAAAAAGCATGTCTTCACATTTTCATTGCTATCGTGCAAATTGTCATCGAGGCTGTACTACAGAGAGGAAACAATGAAATATCTGTTTTTTGCTCTCTTCAGCGTTACTTTTCTTCTTTAACGTTACCTTTCGTTTAAAACTAAAAGTTTCGTCGCAAATTTTCGTAGACAAAATTTTGAATTGAGAAAATGTGGTAAATTCATCCAAACTTAATTGTCTCGGCGAACTTCATCTCATGTAAAGTTGAGCCGTTGAGAAAATTAATTCGGAGCATTAAAAAAAAAACAAATAGAGGACATAATGTGCACTAAATCGATTTATCGCTTGATTTACCACGACAATTCATTTTTGATCATCGTTTTTCTTTTCTCAGAGAAAGAACGAACATAAACCCGCCCAAATCGGTTTATCGAGGTGCAATGTAAAGTTTTTTTACCCTTTAGAATTGTAAACCAAAAATGAAAAATGTTAGTTTCTCAAATATAATAATAAAATTCAAGAATGCGTAATAAGAATTAAATATTTGTTTATGGTAAATTTATTGTTTCTTCTGTATAGCACAGATTATCCACGAGAAACTCATTCTTATCCTCAACCTGTTTCCATTACTGGTAATGCCATCTATTTGTCTGCACGGGAATGCAAGAACCAAAAATCAGCCAAAAGGATTTAGCTAATCTTTCTAATCGTACAATGGCCAATGCATTTATTTTAGTTTGCCATAACTGTAGGCTTTTGTATATAGTACCATCAAATCAAACCAAAACGTGCTTTTTAGAATCGAGCCGTTCTTATATGTTCCGCTCTATTTGTACAGAGATTGGACATAAGATTGACACAAATTGACCTGCTGTCCTTCAAGTCAATATGCTAGTGAATTAAAAATGAACACTATTGAAAGGCAACCTCTGTCAAATGAACTTGCACGAAAATTGGTTTTCTGATATTGAAAGGAAAATGACTATGATAATGAAAGGACGCGGTTCAATTGAAAGTGATGAATGCTAAATTCATTTTCGACTGACGAATTTCAATTGAAATTGAAATTGTCTGGCCCTGCTCACACCTTTTAGCAGGGAATGAAGTCTGCACCGACCGCTTTTTCGGCTCGACACCATCGAAGCCACCATCATCAGCCGAAACCTAGCCAGTACAGTAGCAGTCCACCCTACAGACCCGACAAAGCAGCAATGCTGAGCAGATACCGGCAGCAGCAGCAGAGTCGAGCCGAGACCGGCCGGCATCGGTGATGAGCCGAGACAGGCTAAAGAAAAGCCACATGATGCAGCATGTATGTCCAAAAAACAAACGGTTCTTCAGAGAGCCAATAATAGAGATCAATATCAAAGCTTTCAATACCCTTCGATAGAAATTGAACTTGGGTGCCAAATCCAGTGTTCGAGTGATGAAAGCTTATGTGTGTTTATAGATAACGCCAACACTAACAGTGGATAAGTGGACGAAGGATTTCGCTTGACCATGCCTAAAAAAACATAAGATGTCCAAATCTCTCACATAATATTTGGATATTTGGATTAAAAAAAAAACACCGATAACAGCTCAAACATTAATAAACTATCAATCGATTTTTCATCAAATGTTGGATTTTTTGGCATTGATAAAGAAATATCTAGATAAACATTGTTTGATACTGACCGCACATAAAGCGAACGGGACTGAATGATCGTCCCATGTGACCAATTCTAAATCTTATCACCCGAAATCCCATGTCCGGGTGTTTCCTTCCTTCTACTACTAACAATATTGTCTCAGAAAAGAACACGTACTTCTCACCTGAACTGCAATTCTAAGCTCGCTTGCCCGGCTTATTGGCCTCTATCAAGCGAAAAGTCCCGTTAAGAAATAGACGCCAGCAGCGAGCATCAAGCGTAAAAAAGAAAAAGCCCTTTTCGAACGCGTTGATGATGATGACGCTTTGGCTGACAAAGAAGCGGGATACTAGAAACTAGCTGATTGGCCCACCAATTGAAAAGCAGAGAAGACTCAAAATAAGGTATAAAAGAAAAGTGCATTCGCTCGCAGAGCATTCAGTCTTTTTTATACCACCACTAGAAATTCGCGGTTTTTTTAAAAGATCGTTTTCTTACTTTTTGGACTTAGCCGAAGCAAACAGCCTTTTTCAAGGCTCTAAGTAAGAGTTAAAAATAATGTTCTCCTTCAGTCGCTATCGCACGGATTAGAGGCCCTACATCCCCTGCTGGGCCAACTTGTGGCTTATTTCAGGCAGTCCTTCAGTGGGAAGGTTGTCACTGTCGAGGCTAATATTCCGTGACCGGACAGATACTTCCTTAATTGTTTTTGATGATTCTTGTTCGAGGTAGATTTGATTTCTGTGTCGGTTTGATGAGAAGATTTTGCCAAGGAATGGTATGCAACGCCGATTATTTATCCAAAATAGTTGATGTGAGAAATTTGGACATATTAAAGGCATGGTCAAGTCAAGTCCTACGTCCACTTAGCGGTTATGTCACAGACACTACCCACTGTTCGTTTTTGAAAAAAAAAATCGATTTTGAACAATGTTCTTTTAATAACTACAATAACGGAACGCAATGGCCGATTGGGCCAATTTTCAATAGCGAACAATTCCGCGTCGAATGCAACCTGTTGCAAGCAAATCGGATAAGGCTAAGTACAAAAAAGTATGTCATTTTTTTGTACAAACACACATACAGACATCACCTCAATTATTCGAGCTGAGTCGATTGGTATATAACACTATTAGTCTTCAAGCCTGCTATCAAAAGTTCGGTTTTGGAGTGATATGTACTCAGTATACACGAAAGGCAAAAATGCAGCGTCCCGCACAATGCATTGTCTGGTCATATCTGGTCTGTTAATAGAGATAATAAACAATAGAGGAAGATTGTCGCTGTCGTCACTGGCGAAACATCTTTTGCTGGCGAGGATAGGGCGATATGGAATCGTCTTCCACCTGATCGATCCACCTTGCTCGTTGCGCACCTCGCCTTCTAGTGCTCGTCAGATCGCTGTCAAGAACCATTTTCACCGGATTACTGTCCGATATTCTGGCTACGTGCCCGGTCCACCGCAGGCGTTCTATTTTTACGGTGTGAACGGAAGATGGTTCTCCCAACAGCTGATGCACCTCGTGGTTTATTTACCTCCTACAAGTACCGTCCGCTATCTGCACTCCACCATAGATGATACGCAGCACTTTGCTTTCGAAAACGCTAAGGTCATCTACGAGCATCGTCCATGTCTTGTATCCGTAGAAGACTACCGATCTAATGAGCGTTCTGTAGATAAACTGACTATCTACTGACGGCGTACGGCGGCGAACTATATTCGTTCAGAGTCCAAAGTACCTGTCATGATGCTTCTCCGAATTTCTCCGCTGGTATCGTTATCGGAGGTCACCTTCGTCACCAGCGATACAAACTCGTGGTGGATGGCTAACATTTTCCTCTTTCGAGCCTCTCCCTGTCGTGTACCGCCGTGCAGGGTTTCTTTTGACAAATCGGGGGCTACTGTGGACATTTTGAAACAAGAACAACAACGTGAATTACGGTCAAATTGCCATTATCACCATTCGGGTGGCTTGTTGATAGCTAGATGGTAACTTTCTGTTTCAAATTTGGTATTTTGACGTTGGACAACGTCTTACCCGAAGATACTGGGTGTCAAATCAGAATTTAGAATTGGGGACCATCACGAAATCATGTAAGATTTTGAACGTTAATAGAGCCTTTATCTTTTGGTGGATTCTCGAGATTTATATATCAATCGATTTCGCAACTCTCCAGCAATTTATTTATTTAATTAAAGTGGCTATCGTCGGCATCAGTTGCACTGCAGTCAAATTTTCTTGCATGGTTCTGGATCTGGTTTTGTTGCAGGACCAATAAATTGGTTCTTTTCAGGACCACCATTTTATACAAGGAAAGGTTGTTGTGTGAAGAATTTTGTTCAAACTGCAAATTAACCGCTTTGCGACGCAAGAAAGTTGCCGTCCATAGCAGAAGCACGAGCCAAGTGAAATTTTCTCAAGATATTTATTTGGTGTTGTTGCAGTTGTGATTGGATAGATATTGAAAATAAATCGGATCACAATTTTGTGGAAGCGAGACGAATTTTGTTTGAAGTGTAAATTATAATTGCTTGGCGACAGCAGAATGTTGCCGTTGGTGGTAAAATCACGAGTGCGTGTCAGAAGGAAAACCTTGCGGTCGTGTCTTGTACACAACCCTTCTGATTTTTTTTTTATAAAATCAAAATTCAAAGTAGCCTTCGGCGTCAAAAAAAGCCCCGCGACGACGGTACTTCGTTTTCGACGTATTGATGACTAGTCCGATCCGCTTTGCTTATTTCAGTCTGTTGTAGGTTTCTTCCATCTTCTCAAAGTTACCTACCTACTTACACTAAGTGTTGCCCGGAGCAAAATCAAATGAATGTCTTATTCCACACCGGCCGCACGCGCTCTTCCTCGATTGCACACAGCCATCGAGTGCGAGGTCTACCCCGGAACCGACGTTCTCTTCCAGATTCTCTGCTAAACATGACTTTTGCTGGTCTCTCTTCCGGCATACGCACTACATGTTCAGCCCACTATAATCTGTCGTATTTTATCAGCCTGCCGATGTCTGCATTTTTGTACACTTGGTATTTGCATACTTTGTACACTTGGTCTTCGCCATTCATCATTTTCCACCACATCGCCAAGTATTGAGCGCAGTATTTTCCGCTTAATGACTCCGAGAATTCGATAGTCTGCTTCATGGCCGTACAGGGTAGAGATGGGCGTTCAGATCCGGAACCGTTAAAAAGATCCGGATCTCTGAAGTGAGTGAATGATTCGTGGATCATTTTTTAAAAGATCCGGTTCACCAGTTCAGCAAATTATTTGACCATTTGTAAGTAAATGACAAAATAAAAAGTTCATTGTTTGTATTCCATACGCTTGTAAAAAAGAAAGGGTGAAAATATTTTCAATACCGTTCAAAAGTGTGAGAATAAATGACTAACGCTTCATTATTTCGCATTCTCCTTGCATTTTGATCTAGGGATCCGATCCGGATGAAAGATCCGGATCTTTAGAATGAGTGATCCAGATCTGATCCGTTCATCAAAATGATCCGTTTTGCCCATCTCTAGGCGACTGGACCTATGTGTACAGAGCTATTTTTTTCCGTGTTTGAAGGCTGTGAGACCTTAGCTGGCTACGCATACCGTAGAAGACATAGGGGAACTGGGGGTAGGACGCCCACATTAAGGAAAATGCCATTTTTATCAATGAAAACCACCATTTCAGCCAGTTTTCATCAGCGCATACTAAAGAACAGCATATCTGCGACTGACTACCGATGACAGATATCTAATTGTACATTTTATTGCACAGATATTGCAATGGCAATATTTTTCATTGATTCATCGTATAGACTATTTAAAATAATCACAATGGGGATATTTAACCTTATTCAGGGGTGGCGCGTTTTAACCCCTATGGGCGTGTTACCCCCACTTCCCCTACTTGCAGCCGCAACACGTCTTTGAACCTCGCGGCTAACATCATCATCACAGAGTTTTCCAAGATATATGTATTCGTCGGCAACCTCAAATCGCATCCCATCCATTTCCACCTCGGGACCAACATCGTTTGGACTGCCACGTTCTCTGCCAGCCACCAAGTACTTAGTTTTGACAGAGTTTATTATCAGTCCTATTTTTTCTCCTTTTATGATCAGTCCTATTTAGTCTCCTTTCAGAATCTGCTTATGATCGCATATTAGTCCCATACGAATTTTCGTCGTTTTCGAAATGTTGAACCTTCATCCGGAAGAGCGGGATTTAGAAATTTCATATTTTTTGTTTACAAGAATATTTTTATTAGGAAGCATGAAACGAGCTCAGCGCGTTTTACATTGCATTCCCGTCCATCTATTGATCCACTGTATCCATAGCATAGTACTGAAACGAACACAGGCCTTCCATATGTTCTTCATCGCCGTCGCTTCAGTCTCGCTTTGGAAACTTTCAGTTCATGCTGTCGAAATGTTGATCGAAGGGTTGTTCTACAATCCACCAGACCGATCTTGTGGTTGGTGGAATGACTATTGTCGATTTTTGCAATAGCTCGCTCAACAACCAAACATAAGGGGAATTACTCGCTGAAGACCGCGACCATTTCAGATCAGTTCGACTCGCATAGAGGAACCTGTGAGATCACGGTTGAGGTTTCGACTAATGTGCACGGAGTCAGACCGACCTTGCATAACTTCTGGACTGGAAAAGTACCGGATCTTCGCGTGTTATGCGGTTTGTTCTCTATACACCCCCGGAAATAATTATAAAGCATTCGCTGATTTTCATACAAAATGGTCATGTTTGAGAATACAAATCTCGATTTCTAACGATTAGTTTGAGGACATTTTTGGCATCCCAGCCCAAAATGACGTAAACTTTCAATTAATAATTGTTTTTTGCATGCATGTTTAGGTTTACTGAAAAGGCACGCTTCAGTTGGAAATAATTATAAAGCCACTCCACTTGTATGCAGTGTTGGTAAAATCACTCATGAATCTCAATCATCGAGCGCTCCCGTGCGCACGAAATCGTCTGCGATTTTAAAGGAATGCATCACGCTTGAATTTTTCATGCTAAAACGCATCATTTCACTCATTTGCCAAAAAATCATTTTGGCTCAAAAACGCATTTGAAATCAATTTGGGGGAAATTTATTGCTTATACATAAAAAAGTGTCTAATATTTTATGCGACAAACGTCAACTCACTGTTTTTAACGAACGAGAACAAAATAAAACCTACGATGATTCAAATGGATGATTCAACTCATCCATGAGTTTTTAGGTGCTGAGTTGGGTGCGTTTCAACTCACGCTTGATTTGAATCATCCATGAGTTTTGAGATTTTGAGTTTTTACCAACACTGCTTGTATGAAGTTTCATATAAAAGTGGTGGTGGAAACGAATGCTTTATAATTATTTCCGGGGGTGTATGCTTGGCGCGAATTCCTGAGTGGACTGGCTGGACTTTCTTGAGCGACATTCCGTCAAATTTTTGGACCATATTAACGGAAAAGAGCATGCATGAAATTTGATGCAGCTTTATTCCTCACTGCTGCACGCTCTTTCTTTTCAAGGAAAACGTGATAGAAATTGATCGTGATCGTTGTCCAGAAAAGTAAATTGTAAAATTGTAGAAAATGTAGGAAAAGTTAATTAAGGAAAGTTATTTTAGTGTGTCTTTATTGAAAAATCAATTTTGAACAATAAATATAAGAGATAGATCCATTAATTGCATATTTTTCAGCAATTCGGCCTTACAAAAATGTATGTATATCCCCAGTTGTATATCCCCAATCAGGCAAGCCCACCTTGTTCATTATCGTGAACTTCACACACTAAGCCCCCAGCAACGGCCTGGGTGAATTTACACTTTTTACAAGATTGTTCAAATGTTCAGATCGATTTTAGACAGCAAAATACTGAATTTAAACGAAAACAATAATTCGGATTGTACCAGGGTTAAGAAAACTGAAAAAGGACGACAGCCACCCGCGTAAAAAACGACCAAAATGTACTCTTTTGGCTAGACTAGCCCAAAACCCTGTGCGTGAATAAAAAAAATCAGAAGATTTTTGTTTTGTATTGAGCATATTTCAAACTCCATCATCCCACCATACCGTGAAACTCATACTCCTTAGGTTGGTTTTTCAACGCTTACCTGCTTCAGTGTAAGACAAGCTGAAAGTTCGACAGAATGCACAACAAAAGAAACATTTCAACAAGGTGCTGCTGGCTGGCTGCTGTGCTGTTGGTAATAAAGAAAAGATACCAAAAATTCACCTACCTGACTGAGCGCCGAGCTGAATCCAAAAATCCTCTACTGGAGTGAGTGTCAGTTTGATCTTGGAGCCCTGTCTGATTTTTTTCCTTCTCATTCTTCTGATCTACTAGACTTACCCAGTCAGCAGGCAAACCGTAGAGATGCGAAGGTAGATTTGCACGATTTAGACAAAGATTTACTTTTTGTTGTTGTTTTTTTCGTTTTATGTAAAATCGTGAATCTCTAGGGATCGATTCTGGTTGGAGAAATTGAAAATGTTATTGTGTGTGCAGAGAGAATGAAAAAGAATAAAATGATATTATCCAAATAGCAGCCATTCTTACCATCCGCAAGTAATGGACTCGAATGACGGGCGTGCTAAATTGAGCTTCTACTGACTGGTGCAATCCATCAGCTTAACTGGTTTGGGAATATTAGGCTATACATTTAAATTAGCTATACATATTAATGCGATGAGTATCAATTTAGATTTATGATCAGAGAAGTAGGATTTGAATCTTCTTACTTATAAAAGTTATTAGACAAATCTGACAAATCTAGTGACGTCATCTTTAGCCAGTTATGTTGTTACAACCAGAGTCTATTATATAGAGTTACGCAAAGAGGATCTTCTTACACTTATTATGAATGATGTTCTTGTTATTCTGTTGCCAACTTTCACTTTTGTTCAACCCTTCAAGTGACTTCACGGGAGCGTTCACTTCTAAAGCTTTTTAATTCGATAATCTAGTCACCCACAGAGTGCAAACACGTGAGTTTCTTGTTGCTACTTTATTGGGGAATGTATTGACGTTTCTTGAAGCTGTTTCTAGATCAAATCTAATACATTTCAATTCATGCGTTTTAATTCGCCATAATAATCATTAGGCGATAACAATACTTCCGCCTCACCAACTAGCATTTGTTTACTTTGCTCGATAGGTAGACGGTTTGACAGTTCAATAGGTAGATCTGGCTTCACTCTTTGCGCAACTCTATATAATAGACTCTGGTTACAACAATGTTCACAAGCCTTGAACTTTGTTTTCTATTCAGAATTAAAGTCTCATAGCAATTATCTTATAATCCAACGATAATCCGATGCAGTTCTGTGAATGGGCAGCCAAAAATGTGCTTGCGAAAAATTGCGCCTTCCCTCAATCTAACGAGCATGTTATTTATTTGTAAATATGCGATCGCGAACTTCAACGAGCACTTTCACGATCGCGATCCGTTACGGTTTCACGGTTTCGATAATGAAACTCGCATCTTTCCACGAACTCGAGTAGCTAAAGATACCACCTCCGGCGGGCTGTTAGTTGTTCGCTGCATCCACCTACCCTCTGATACGATTTGTCGTCTCTTCATCGATTACAGTCATTCATTGAATGAATCGCTTCTGCCGCCGCCAGAGCGGCTCCTCATAGGTATGATGTTGTGTTACCTACCTTACATTGCACCGCATGCTCCCACTTGCTCGTTCGTACGTTTGCATACCGGCTACATATTTTCTGCTCCTCCATATAGTGCTGCTTTTACTCTCACGCACACTCCATACAGAAAACCACATGTAAGATGGATGGTAAAACATCATTGCATGTACTTTATTTAATTTTCTAAAAATACTGACACGCATTGAATCCTTTACTTGGAAAACCTAATCATGAGCCAAGCTTGTCATTTGTAGCAAGCTATCTACTACTCAGATAACGGAACCACGGAACGTGTTAACGTTCCCATGTCGAATTATCATTTAATCAAGTAGTGTGTACATAGCCGCCACGGTTGCGAGATAACTTAGAACGCAATCAGTTCATTTTATTGGCCGTCGATATTTTGGAATCTTGACAAGCACAGGGAGTGGCCGAATTTGCGGTCTGATTTCGAGCAAATCCGGTTCAAGGGCCTCGTCAATCGTCATACAGCTGTCGCACGGTGGTTGTCCAGATGGAGTGCGATGAATGCGAATGCCCGCGCTAGGCAAGGACAGTGGGCCTAAACAAAACCGAAATGGCAAGCCTTTGCTTTGCTTTGGAATCGCCAATTATTGACGCTGGCCGTTGCTTGCATCAGTTTATTCGGTACATTCCGTTCAAGTGGCCGTTTCTATTTGCTTCAGTGAATGGGAGAATATGAGAGTAGATTGAAGCAATCAATAATTAGGTACTTTGGAAGATGAATTTATGAAGTGTGATTGGTGGTGTACACTTTTGAACATAACCTTATTGGAATAGAAAAAAAAATCAATTGACTTTATTTAAGAAATGTTAATGAGAGTGCAATTTTTTTGTGATCTACATTTTCTCAATTTTTGCTCAATCGAAAAAGTGATCAAAAAATAATAGACAGAATGCTCCATCGAATGTAGTTTGTTGCAAACAAAATGATTAAGCTGTGAACAATCTATATCCAGTGAACTTTCCCTTACTCTATATTGAAGGGACCATCGAGATAAGGAACACATTTATATTTTCCCCCCAAAATATCAAATACTTTTCATAACATGTAGAAATATGGTTTAAGGTAGTTTGGCCGAAAGGGTCATGGAAGAAAGGGTAATTTTGTCGAATGCCGTTTGGTCGAATACTAAAAATTGTTTCCTTATTATGTTAAGGAAGAAGTGAGATTTTCGGAGTGACCAGTTAAAAGTGAGAACTGAGAAATGAGAAATGAGATGTTCGAAGTGAGTACAAGGGAGTAAGAAATGAGTACTGAGGAGTGGAATTGGGTACTTCGTAGTGAGATGTGGGCAGTAGCAAATGAGAAGTGAGTAGTGCGAAGCGAGAAAAAAAAATGGATGTGAGATGCGATAGCTGCGAAGTGAAAAGTATGAAGAAAGTAGTGAAAAAACAAGAAGCAAGAGGGAAGAAGTGAGGAAAGATAATTGGGATGTTACAAGCGAGATGCTGAAAAGTTAGAAATGGGTGATGAGATATAAGACACAAAGAAAAAATGAAGACGGAAGAAGAAGAAAGAATAAAAAATATGAAAGCAGAAAGAAGAAAAAAAGGGAGAAAGTAGAAGGAAGATGAAAGAAAGAAGAATAAATAAGGGAAATGGTAAAAGAAAATTAACAAGGAAGAAAGTAGAAGGAAGAGGAAATAAGGAAAAGAAAGAAAAACAAGATAAAGATAGAAGAAAGAAGAAGAAAAACGATAGCAAAAAGAGGAATGAAGGAAATTGAAAAGAATTAGGATTTATTTTCTCCATTTTCAATTCTCACATCTCACTTTTCACCAGTCACATCCAACTTCGCACTCGTCGGTCCTCTTCTCACCTCTCACTTCTTACTGCTCACTACTCAATCAACACTCAGCACTTCTCACTTTTTTCTCAATTCTCACTTGTTACTTCTCACATCTTACTTTCTTCTCATTTTCACTTGTAATTTCTCACTCCTCGCTTCGAATTTCTCATTTCTCAGTTTCACTTCTTACTTTTCATTTTTCACTCTCTTCTCACTGCTCACTATTTACTACTGGAAGAATGCGGAAATTAGTAGAAGAAAGAGAGTAGAAAGAAGGATAAATCAAGCTCTATCTGGAATAAGGGCTAATGTCGCAAGAAAGGATTCTCTTCGCCAACTTCCCCTCTTTTAAATAAAAGTGACAAGTAGAGGATTTCTTTGTAGTTTATCACCTCAGCACGATAGAAAACAATGCGAACTTGCATTCTGAGGTGATAATCTGCGAATAAATCCTCTGCTTGTCACTTTTATTTAAAAGAGGGGAAGTCGACGAAGAGAATTCTCTCTTGCGACATTCGCCCTTTTACCAGATAGAGCTTAAAATAAGGGAAAAGGAAAAAGAAAAAAGAAAGAAAGTAGAGGGAATGAGGATCCTTCTTTTGCTCACTTAGCACTTCTTACTTAACACTTTATATTGCTTAGTTATCGATCAAATAAGTGTAACTTCCGATTTTATCCAAATTTAAAACATATTTTCTGTCCTAAGAAGACAATTATTGTGATGGTTGGAGAGTCATTTGAAACGGGGGAGGATGTGGTGGGAGCTCAGTGTAACTCCTGAATCCCTTTATCGATTTCAACCAAATTTTGAACAAATATTTTTTGTCCTAATACAGTATTGACTCCATTTTGTCACTCCCGATTTTGTCTACCCCCGATTTTATCACGTTTTCGACCCGATTTTGTCACCCCAAAAAATTTGAAAATTTTAGTCATCCTTTTTATTTTCGTAAATAATACCGCAAACGACGTTGATTCCCATAAAATATCTTTCACTACCAGTAGTTTATTATGAATGACTTCTGGAGTACCTGTGAAGGATTCTGTAAGCATTTGCGACGAAAAAATAACGGGTACCGTTCACGCATGTTGCCTTACCAAGGCATAAAATGGTTCATATTTGTGAAATAAATTTAAAAAATTAGAATTTTTTCCGGTTTTGTCACATACCCTTTACGCGTTCATTTAAATGCATTGCAGCAGTTGAAAAAAAAAATCATTTTTGAAATTTTTTTTTCTAAGAAAAAATGAAAAAAAAAGTTTCGGAACGCAATGGCCGGTTGTGCCAATTTTCAAAAAAAGGAAGGATTCCGCGTCGAATGCAACCTGTTGCAAGCAAATCGGATAAGGCTGAGTACAAAAAAGTGCGTCACATTTTTTTTGTACACACACATACATACAGACATCACCTCAATTCGTCGAGCTGAGTCGATTGATATATGTAAATATGGGTCTCCGAACCTTCTATCAAATTTCGGTTTTGGAGTGAATACGCGAAAGGCAAAAATTGAGAATTTTCCACAAAACAAAAATAAATTAACACTTTTTAAAGCAAAAATTGCAATTATAAAAAAGGATTTTTTATACAGAAATCAAAACGTTTCACGAAAACAAAATTTCCATAAACAAATCAATATTAGCAATAAAAAAAATAGTTTTTTTTTATAATAAATGGAAAATTTACCTCAAATAATCAATAAAAAGTAATAAAAAAAGAAAATTTTCATAAAAAAATAAAAAAGAGCAAACAAATTGATAAAATTTTCTATGAATTTTTAACGCTTTTTTAAAGAAGGGGTCATCTGTGGAAGAATACTCAGTTTTATTGTTTTTTTTATATTTCTTTATGGAAATTTTCATATTTTTTGTTTTATGGTTCTTTATTACTTTTTTTCGTTGAAAAAAATGATGTGGAAAATTTTGTAATTGTTTCTTTCTAATATTGATTAATTTATGAAAATTTCGTATTTTTCCGTGGAACATTTTGATTTCTTCATGGAAAATTCTTGGAATTGCAGTTTTTGCTTTTTAAAGTGCTAATTTATTTTTGACCAGTGGAAAAACTCAGCTTTGCCCGGGTGTTGCAAATGTCACAATGACTTATTTGCAGCGCCGCACTTTAGATCAGTTTCCGCGCGTTTGTTCTGTTTTCCTCAACAGCTGGCGATTATCACTTTTTTAGAATTCAGGCACTAAAATCTGGTAGAGTGGTAAAAACATCTAAAGGATTCCAATACGCTTCTCTGCAGCGTTTAAATTAAACTTTTGATTCCATTCTCGATGTTTAAAGTTAAACATTACCTTTTTCACGGAGTCTGATTTTGCAAATATTCATGGTCATTTTCTAGACGTTCGCTTTTACTGTGGCTTTCCGGGCCAGGCCTCTAATTTTGTGTAGTCTATGAAGGTTGGCTCGAAAAAATATTCATTGCGTAGATATCATAGAAAAGGGATCAAGTCTCCCCAAATTCTAAGATTGCTGCAATGTCAAATTCCATAACAAAAATCGTCTATAAATACGCACAGCAAATCGGAAAATCGTGTTTTGGAGGAAATATTTTTTTAAAGATCAGTGTGAACCTTCCTACTTTTATCGAAGCAAGTTCTTGGATCAATTCCCCCGAATATTTTTAAATTTGATTTTTTCAGCTCCGCGAGGGTTTTTTTTGGGTGTGATACATCTAACAATAACATGAGAAAAGGGAATCAAGTCTCCACCACAACTAGATTTTAGTTCCAGTTTATAATGTTGGTACCGACTACCCCAAATCGTAGTCTATTTTCTTGATCATTCCAAAAATTCGGCATGATTCACGTCCAAGTTCATCGTCCCATAGCATCGTGAGGTTTCTTTGTGCCAATTTCTGCGAGCGTTGATCTTGGATCGCAAAACAGAAAAAAAAAATGCAAAAGTCATCACCCGCATCGTGCAAAAGACGGTACTCTCAGATTGCCGTCGTCCGCTGTCGAGCCCACCTCATCCGCCGAAGGTGTTGTTCTAGAGCAGGAATCCCCTCCTCGCCAAACCGGGAAAACGAGTTGCGCAGCAGCGACGCAGTATCGGGTTGTTGGTTCTTGCCGTGCGCAGGAAGAAGCAACTTTCGTCATGTTTCAATAAACACACTACTGACTGACCGCTGGCTGGCCGCGCCAGCCAGTTGGCTGGTCCGGCCACGAGAACTTACGCTGCCGGCGCATACTTATGTGTACTTTATTCCACTTTTGGTTCAGCCATGTGAGGTGTATCTTTATTTTTTGTTTATTTCTCCCATCGCTGCCCGTTCACCACATGCGGTCGTTCGGATCCGTCGGTGTTGATGAACTTTTGAGTTTTCAGTTCGATGCGATGCAGTGTGTGGCGGGAGGAGAATAGCCCTAATTGTTGTTGTGGTATACTTGCCTGGGGGAGGAGCGGGACGCACATGCTGGCTGCTAAGAAGATTGTGAGACATTTTAAAGACAGCGAAAACATTGAAGATTACCCTTTATTGAAAGCTCAAACCTGTTGCAACTCTATAAACTTGTTTCTGGTGTGTGGTTTACGTTCCCCACTTCCATCAGTACGGTCCTTCGGTCTAGTCAGGCGAAAGAGTTACGTTGTAGCCGGCTAAAAAGCGGACTGTAAGGCAACCTCCCTGTTAGCCTTGAACGAGTTCAACGTTGCTGGATTGTATGCAATGGTAGATTTAAGGAACAAAGGGTTTTATGATGTATTAGTGACGCTGGTGAATCTTCTTTCAATGCATACACAAAGATCATTATGCACAATCAACCATGCTTCTTCTTGTTCAATGGATCTATATTCCACTTGGAACTTGGCCTGCTTTTCAACTTCCTGCTATCTTTCCCACCCGAAAACATTTTAGACCTACCGAGAATCGAACTCGCCATCCTTTGCCTTTGTTCGCAAGGCCTAGCTAATAAGACGAAGAATATGTAACCTATAAGTAGCGAGATCAAGATTTTCAAATCTAAGTGTAACTTTACTATATTGATATTACAATTTACAATAACGAAATAAATATTGTGACATATTCGAAAACATCAGATATCAAACACTAGATTTCAGCAGGTGAATTCATTTCGATTTTGGCAACATGTTCGGATCGTTTATGTTGCCAAAATCGAATGGTTTTTGTTTTCTTATGATACTTCACATTTATTCACTTATATTGACACTGGACACATTGTGACGATTTTTGACGTTGCTTATAATAAAGCAATTTCTCATCGGCCAACAGCTGGTACCGACCACTCTGCCAACACAATATAAATCAAGCAGTGTATTCAAATACATCCTATCTTCCAAAAATAGGTAAATTTTCGCTTGAATAACGGATATATCTTTCAAATATTACTTCAATATCGATAGACGATGCTTTTTACGACAGTCTTGTGAGTAAATGATAGTCTGATTATTATCCTATACCCTATAAGGTAGCCCTATTGATAAGATAAGGTTCATCGAAACATTCTGCTTCTATCCATTTTCGTTTAGTGATTTATATCACTAAGCAGGTGCGTGTGAGGGCAGAGGTGTGAGTTCCAGGAGTGCTATTTCTCTACTCTAGTTTTACCAGGCAAGGCGGCAAATCATGATGATTTTCGTTTTTTTCATCATCCGCAATCATTCACTGATTCGCTCGAACACTGTTTTCTGTCAATGTTTTTCCGATTAATTTAGCTACGTCTGTTTACCCAACGATGAGTGGCGCTTATTTGTGATTGGGGTGGGACATCATTCTCGAACAGTTGGTCGTAGCAAATTTTTCTTGCGCAATTTATCATAGCCATTGAATCTATTACTTTATTAATATACTACCACGAAAACTAATCCTTCCATAATCTCCTTTCTTCCACAGGTAAGCCGATTTGAAGCGCTCAAAAGCAATCAAAACAAGCAGGTGCCCTGCCCACACACAACGTGATCCCCATTCCCCCGAAGACCGGAACGGAATCTCGGATAAATGGTTTGTTTTCCTCTTAAAACGTGACGATAGTCGAATCGATCACCTTTTGCCGTGGAGGGCTTCTCAATTTCTCATCATATCGTCATCATTCCCAGAAGCAAAGTTTATTTCTTTTTTTTCGTATGCCATGAAGGTGTTCGGTGGAAAAATGTGAATCAGGAACCAGAGAAGTAGATTCAGAAAGTTCGTTATTAATATATCGGTTTCATAACTTTGTATCAAGTGGTACAACACTACAAAATTAATAGTTCCTACATGTAGCAAAATAAACTCGGTATAAAAAATAGATGTTTTCGAACTTTCAATTCAAGAATAAAGAAATAGGAGAAAAACAAAAAAAGATATTAAATTTCCTTAAAAGAATTTATATTTTTATTGGGGCTTGCTAAAAAGTGGCAAATACATATTTAAATAGAGAATTGGTAAATAAATAACTGTTTTAGGTTTATTTGAAACCTGAGCAACACACATGTTATAAATCAGCCTATTATACTTTATATAAGACTAAATTTGGTCATATATGAGTTATATCAACCAAATCAACGTGAATTGTGCTGCTAGGGCATATTTACGTTCACATTAGCGCAATGAGAAAAATGATTGAAAAATTACTTATGTACACGCACTTTGAAGAGCAATTATGTAGTACTGCTTGCAGTTTTTGAACTGGAAGGGCTCCAGGGTGTTCAATTTTGCCAAAAACTATTGATCTGTTTAAAAAAACCGAAAGTATCAATATTCCAATTTGTTCAAAACAGTTTTTGTTGTTTTCTCGGAGTTGTGCAAAATGGATATTATGCAGTTTCACAAACAAATGATTCAATTGACCGAAACAATTATAATTACGTAACCGACGCACTAACTCCCTTCGTTAACTCTTTTCAGCTCCACACATTTCTTTATTTTTCGCGGGTTGGTGGCCTTTCGCAAATTTTGTTACGCTCTAGGGGGAGGGAGGGATCAGACTGAGCGTTACGATTAATACAAAAAAATAAATCTTCTATTCAAAAAGTGTTACGAGGATCAAATTTAGCGTTACGTAATTTCTGAAAGAACCTTTATCAGGACAACTACTAACTTGGCAAACCATAGAATTGCGCTTCCCTGCAAACTTTTTTTTTATTGTCTTTATTAGGGAGACTTTCAGCCCGAGGCTGGCTCGTCTCCACTATGCAAACTTGTTATTATCTTCCTAGATACATCGGTTTTCACAATATTTGAATAGATGCTCCGGAGTTCACCCAGACCGTCATTGATATCGCTCACGCAACCATCCCTCAGATTAGTTGCAAAAAGTCTGGAGAAAATCCCTCCGTTCGCCAAAGAGATTTTCTTCTGGACACCTGGCCTGTGAGTACTCTTGAGGTCTACCGGGAAAAACACTATGAATGAACGGTAATCATACAGAAGGACAAGAAGAAACAATGACAGGCGTTTCTCGACTCAATCAGCTCCTCCTAGTCTGCAGCGCAAACGTGTTGTAAGCTCAATTCACTCAGTCGTAAAAACGGTCCGCTTTCATACATTTGGAGCTTCAAGGGAGTATTGTTTCCATTTCCCCAGAGGTCGAAAATGCCCTCGGTGAGTATTTCGATTCTTTGGTTTCTACTGACGGTTATTCGGCTTGATTTTAAAGCTCTATTACTACTATTATAGTACTAGATGCCTTACTCCAGAGAATTTTCGAGTTTTCCCGGACCCAGCTAAAGCAAACATCAATCAGCCTTTCTGAAACACTTACCACTATCAGCTAAACTCACATTCCTGGAACTAATCAACCAGGAATGATGTGATGACCAAGCATTTCCGGAGAAATCGGCGGGAAAGTTACGTCATCTCCGATTCCAAAAAGCAAAACTCCAGGTCGTGAACCATCCAGGTTTCGGTTGATCTCGTACCACCTGTACCATCAAGGTGAAGTGATAAAAAAAAGCATGGAAGACTTGGGTAATCGACAACATGTCTTCCGACCGGGCTACGGAACCAGCTCATATCTGACCCAGGGGACATTCTTCAAAACGCCTTCGAGGGAGGATAGCACGACGAACTTGTACTCTTAGAGATTACTCTTAGAGATCTTCCTCCGGATCATTTTGTGATAAATCTGGATACCCAGGGATCTGTTCTGGTGACTTTTCCTGATTGCCATGAATGGGGTCTTTTGGGTTTCTAGAATATTTTTACAAACGCCGATGACATTCTCCCTCTCATTATTGGGGATACAGCGGTTCTCAACCTTTTTCTTTAGAGGTACCCCTTCGCACTATTGAATTAATTGAGGTACTCCCTATTTTTTTTGCTGTAAATGAAAATAAGTGTAGCTCATAAGATATATGATAAACGGAAGTAAAAATTAACGGAATATATGACTCTCCAAAAAGTTGGCTGAAATTTTATTAGGAGCTCTTTAAAGAGAGGCTTCCTGGAGCTTTTTTGAAAGGCGGCTTTCAGTTACTTTGGTAAAAGGAGGTTTCTAATGGAGCCTCTAAGCTGCCTTCTTGAAACGTATGTGCTTCCCAAGCTCCTAGAAAGATGAATTTCAAGCCCCTTAAAAATGGACATCCGAGCATCTCCAAAGAAGACTACTGGGCTTCTGAAAAGGATGCTTCCGGTCCTCTTGAAAGGAGGCTTCCAAGCTCCTAGAAAGATGAATTTCAAGCCCCTTAAAAGTGGACATCCGAGCATCTCCAAAGGAGGCTCCCGGGCCTCTTGAAAGGCGTAGGCCTGGCCTCTTGAAAGTGAGGCTTCCGGCTCTTTTGAAAGGAAGGCTTCTGGGCCTCTTGGGCAGGCTTCCGGGTCTCTTTTGGAAAGGAGGCTTCGGGCCTCTTGAAAGGAGGCTTCTGGGCCTCTTGAAAGGAGGCTTCCAGGCCTCTTTGGAAAGTGAGGCTTCCGGGCCTCTTTGAAAGGAGGTGCTTCCGGGCCTCTTGGAAAGGAGGCTTCTGGGCCTCTTGAAAGGGAGGCTTCCTGGGCCTCTTGAAAGGAGGCTTCCGGGCCTCTTGAAAGGAGGAAGCTTCGGGCCCTCTTGAAAGGGAGGCCTGGGCCTCTTGAAAGGAGGCTCTGGGCCTCCTTGGAAAGGAGGCTTCCGGCCTCTTGAAAGTGAGGCTTCCTGGCCTCTTGAGAAAGGAGGCTTCCGGGCCCTCCTTAGAAAGGAGGGGCTTCAGGGCCTCTTGAAAAGGAGTAAGCCTGGCCCCTCTTGCAAGGAGGCTTCCAAGCACCTTGAAGGAGGCTTCCGGGCCTCTTTTTGGAGAAAGGAGGCCGCCTCTGGGCCTCTTGAAAGGGGAGGCAAGGCTCTGGCCTCTTGAAAAGGAGGGGGCTTCCTGGGCCTCTTGAAAGGAGGCCTTCCGGGCCTCTTGAAAGGAGGCCTCTGGCCCCTTCAAAGGAGGCTTCCTGGCCTCTTTGAAAGGAGGCTTCCGGGCCTCTTGAAAGGAGGCTTCCGGCCTCTTGCAGCGGAGGCTTCTGGCCTCTTCAAAGGAGGCTCTGGCCTCCTTTGAAAGTGAGTGCTTCCGGGCCTCTTGGAAAGGAGGCTCTGAGGAGCCTCTCTGAAAGGAGGCTTCCAGGCCTCTTGAAAGGAGGCTTCCGAGCCTCTTGAAAGGAGGCTCTGAGCCTCTTGAAAGGAGGCCTGAGCCTCTTTGAGAAGGAGGCTTCCGAGCCCTCTTGAAAGCGAGGCTCTGAGCCTCTTGAAAGGAGGCTTCAGGGGCCTCTTTGAAAGGAGTCTTCCGCCTTCTCTGAAAGGAGGCTTCCGGGCCCCTTGAAAGGAGGCTTCTCCAGGGCCTCTTGCAAGGGAGGCTTCTGGCCTCTTGCAAGGAGTGCTTCCAAGCCTCCTTGAAAGGAGGCTTCCGGGCCTCTTGAAAGGAGGCTTCCCTGGGTCTCTTTGAAAGGAGGCTTCCGGGCCTCTTGAAAGGATTTCCAATCGTTTTGAAAAAGAGTACTCCGAGGCGTGTTTAGAAGCGAAGGCTTTTGAGAAGTGTAGAAAGATGCTTCCAATCCTCTTGCAACAAAGCAACTGAGCTTTAAAAAAACCTTCATGTCTCTTTAATGGAGGCTTTCGAACGTGTAGGTTCTAAATTTTAGTTCAGAAGGACATTCCTAACATATCATTCAACATTTTGTTACAATCAAGTGGATTAAATATGAGATTTTTGAAATTTGTTAATTCGTCGTCCTGTTCTTTCTTGATCTTTTGTCCCACAGCGCTTCATCTACTATGCTGGTTCTAAAGGGCAGGATTCATTAGTATCTGAGTTACTGATCGCCATGCATGCTCTGTACAAGACAAAGTTCTGAAATAAAAAAAACATATTTCATATTTTTATCAAAAAGTTTTGATTAAAATTGTAATATATCCGCCATTGTGCATTTTTGTCCGAAGTACCCCCCTGGCCCGGGAAGAAGGTTCACAGGGGTATATAAAATTCCCCAGGTTGAGAACCACTAACCTAGAACATACCAGGATTTGGGTGGTCATCTATGTCCTCCCTTAGGCAACCTCGGTTGGTGCAGAGGTAGGCACCAATTATCAGGCCCCAGCCTCAAGGTAGGAAAACAACCCATCCTCAATCGTAAGACTATAAAAGTTCTTTGCATCATCTACTTTCGATCCGTAAAAGCCAGCTGCCGGACGAAGGGTCAATCTAGTGAAAACCTTTGCCAGCAAGCACAAAACAGGCTGTTAGTAGGTTACTCTACGGACTGGCGCTCCTCTTCTGATACCATTAACAGCTACATAATTTAACGTTTTCGTAGGCTTGTAAACTCAAAAGCTCTCAGAAGGTCGCAGGTCGAGCTTTTCAAACAACGAATATGGGAATCACGAATATAGGTTTACAGAGCAACTAGGGTCGAGATCCGTGAAGTCGGGATCTGAGAGCACTGGGTTCCTAAGCAGAAGCATTATCTTGAGAAATCTGATTATCTAAATATGGGGTCATGTACCGACTCCTGGCTTAACAAACACCTGCCTTCTTGCGATGCTCGTGTTGCACAATCTGGCTGTATGCCCCAAAATGAAAGGCGAACGGGCCTCCCTGTTTTACCTAGATTTGCAAGTTACCCTTACCAGTGATCGGGCAACAAATCGAATGCCAGGAGGGTGAGTCTTCACCCCAACCCTTACAGTACATAACTCAAATCCAGCCCCATTTTTAACTAGTATTTCCGGCCGCTTTTAGGAATTCCAGCTGCTTTCGGGATACTCCACACGTTCTGTTGCTGCAAATTATCTTTAACTAGTCGACCCGGCAGACGTTGTCCTAGGTTCTATATGGCAGAGGTTCGTCTTGGTTAACGGGTTGACAACGTGATAAGGGCGATTATTGGGATGCAGGGAACTTCCTTTTTCCGGTCATTTCCAATTCAAACAAAAAGCTAGAACACTTAAGTTGAAGGAATATGATAGAAGATGGACATAGAATGGGCGCGGCGCAGCGGTATTTCCAGTTCTAAAGAAAGCTGAAACATAGGAAGTAAAGAAAAACGGTCTAGAAAAACGTACTAAGTTTGTTAAATAATTAGATTCCATTGTAAAAATGAAAAATGCTGAAAACACTTTGCACTTTACATGGCCATACAATTTTGACACAGTTTACGGACTTATAATGCAAATAAACTCAATGCGAAAATCTATATTTAGTAGGGTTGTGATGAAATCGTCGCCCAGAATTGCCACCAAAAACGATTTCTCAAAACCATACATCGATTAAAAACAAGTTGTAAGAAAACGGACCCCCTATTATTATGAATAGAACATTGTCCTTCATCACCACGACCCATTAGATGCAGATCGTCGTCTGGTCCACCCCAATTCTCACCTTATTGTTCGGTGTCGCCCGCCCAGCCAACCCGTTCCGATTCTCGTCTGGATAATTGACAAAAGCTCTTCAACTTTGACTCGCGTCGCGATAAAACAAAGCGAATACCAACCACCGAAAAATTGCGGCTGTGCTGTGGGGCTGTTCTTACGAAGCTGCACTGCGCACCGATGTCGGAATACAAAGCTTATTTTTTTGTTTTGTTCTCCTGTTCTTTGGCTGCTTTTGTTGGAACTTTCATGCGGTCGCCGGGGACGAAGGAGGAACTTATGCAACCGACCGCGGACGGGCGTTCTTGATGAATAACGGACCGGTGTAAGCAACGAGACGGTGACGGTCGCTACGGTGAATGGAGGGGGTGTTGGGATGCAATTCCCTTCTCCAGTGCTCATACTCTTTCTCGAGAGTGTACATATATGAATTATAATGGTATACAGCAGCGGTAGAACGCCCAAGGTTCTCGTCTGTGCACTTTGCAGGTATTGTATTGTGACAGCTGTTGCTCGAGGCTGCTATAGTCAGTGCATGGAAGACAGCGAAAAGTATCAACATAATGACGACATTTGTTTGATGAATTGTAGAAAAATTTATGAAAACACTTTGAAATTTTTGTTTATGTGGAGCTCAGATATAAGATTGCTATATCTGCAGTTCGTGTTTTACTTAATTAGCTTGATATTATTGTTTGATAGAATTGATCCTAATTGTACGTATGCTGTGGACCCCTGGTATATTGAACGGTACTCAATTCATATTGACTTTTTAATTTTTAATAATTCTATTACCATTAGCATTCAATGATTCATATGTATTCATAGGGAAGTGGCTGTAACCCTTTAAACTATTGTATGAGAGTAGCATCACTTCCTTTCGTTAACCTTTTCAGGACGACTTTTTTACGGTGACTTACGGTTAACTTACAAATTTGGGTTTTCTCATTGTATCTTTTTCAAAACCATTATAGATATAACTGAAAAGGTGCTTAAAATAAGGTTTTCGGATGTCCTATGCCGTCAAAACTGTTTTTTTAATTCTTTTTTTATTTGTTTGGCACTCTGTGTTACTTAACTGAATCGATGTACTTCGTTCCAGTTACGTATTGCTTAGCCCAATTTCAATAGGAAACAATACAGGGAACAATCCTGCGTCGATACAACTTTTTGCGAGAATAAATCAGTTAAGGATAAGTACCTGAAAAATAGAATGTTCTTTTTTGGGTGGGTGCACACACACACACACACACACACACACACACACACACACACACACACACACACACACACACACACACACACACACACACACACACACACACACACACACACACACACACACACACACACACACACACACACACATACACACACGACATCACCTCAATTCGTCGAGCTGAGTCGATCGGTATATAACACTATGGGTCCCAATATATAAAAGTTTGTTTTAGACGATCATATAGCCTTTACGTATTAGTATACGAGAAAGGCAAAAACAAGTCAGGCCGATACAGATTTTCAAATCTATTCTCTCCCCCCCTCGTTTTTTGTTAAAGAAGTAATATTGAGCAACAAATAAAATTGATTTTTTCATTTATTATTTATATTTATTATCCCTTGACCTTTCGGTGACCAGTAGGACAAAAAGTTAATTAAATATTTGTAACGGCCTCATTTTATTTGTTTGAACGTATTTAAGTTAAAATGATTTAAACGTTTTTTACCTCCTTATTGAATTTACAAAAATTAATGTGATATTGGGATGATTCTTACGTCCCATCGCAATTCGCTATCTTGATTTTAAGTCCAATATACATACTGTAAATAATTAAGACGAGCTCGGTGGTCTTGTGGCTACCGCTTCTGCCTTATAAGCAGGAGGTCGTGGTTTAATTCAGGCACGTCTCTTTCCTTCTTTGTATTTCTATCTAGGCTTCCTGTGTTTCACGTTATCCAAAACGATTCCTACTGTTATAACCTTCCACACAGTCCCAAAACCTCCGTGCTATATGAGAGGTCGTAGAGTTCTCCATCTTTCTTAAGTAGGTTCAACACCATCCTTCCTCTTCCTCAGCATTCTCAGGACATGGCCAGGACAGATCTCGACTATTGGAGTGCATTGCTTCCATCTAAGAGTTGTGATTAGTCCCAAATCAATATCAGTGGTAACGGATGAAAGTGATACTCTCTCATACAATAGTCTGTGCGAACTTACCACCTACAATTTACGTGCTAAATGCTAATGCTTAAATGCTAAATAATTAGGATAAAATTATAAATGCTAAATAGTTAGGATAAAAATACAAATAACTGTATCACGAAAACTTCCAGCTTCATCATAAGGCAGTTCCTGCAAAAATAATTTGAGAATGCGAAATCGAAATTTTACCTCCAAACATATTTTGTTTAAAAATAGGCTCATCTCTATTTCAGTGTATAAAAGTTTCATTTCAAAGCTCTATAAGAATAATAAACCAAATTTATAAAACCGTACCATCAAAAGTAATTTTATTTGTGCGAAATTCATCAAAATATTTTAATGAAAAATGGCATACCTACTGATTATAAAATGCAAATAGGTTCAATCTTTACCTGTATGAAGATAAATTAATTAAATACCTTTCCGCCAAGAGTCAATTTTAGTCACTCTTCTTCTCCAAGAGATAGACGATAATGTGTATTCAGTATTTATGTGATTTGAAATAATTTTTTTCATCTCATCCGTTCTATCAAAAGTCCGTCACCCACATCGACGTTGCGGAGCACCAATTATCTCGACAAGAGGCATCCCATCTCTCTGTCTGGGTGGCGACCAGCGGCCTGAAAGGACTCATCGTCACGACGTGGATCGAAAATTGTGGCGCAAAAGGCAAACAAACGATTTTTTCCTCTTTCGTGGTACAATCCAAGTGATAAAATTCGCTGGAAAAGAATGGAAGAAGAGGACCCGAACGACAGCACCACAAGAGATTAGCCAACTTTGGCGCAGTTCTCCACCTAGGCAGATTTGGCTTATGGAGGACAAGATAAAGCTTTTCCATAAATTTTTCGTGATAGCTGCTGATCGCGGAAAACTCGTCATCATGCAGGGTGGACGCTGGGGAGAAATCTAATACATACACATCTAAATGAAAATGGTCGACCTTTTGTTCGTGTTGTTGCTGTTTGGAGGGTTATCTAGTAAAACAAAAATTTTTTCGTTTACTTCACTCAATTCTATTCGACCCGCTTCCGTTAAGCATTGGAAATACACACCGCTAAATGATACTGTAATACGACAAAAAAACAATGTTGGATATTTCATTACTTATTTTAAAGTATAAAGTAAGCAACAAATTTAATTATTAATCCGCTCAGCTTCCATTGGACAACCGAAATGATAAATTACTGTTTAATAACACATGTATTAGGAAGGTATTATGTATTAAAGTTGAGTTCGATCCGATAATGAAAACCCTGATTAATTCTCCGGGTGCCTTTCTCGCGTGACATAAAAGGTAAATTGCAAAAAAAGAAAACTGTAAATCAGCACTGTTGAGTGGATAGGCCTTTTATTTACATTTAGGTAAAACACATTTCAATAATTACCGTTGAACGCAATTTGTTGCGACTGCGAGTGAATCGGTTGAGTATAAGTGCCAGAATAGTGATTTTAGCCATAACTTTCGATCCCATAGTCCGATCAGGCCAATTTTCAATAGGGTATAATGGGACATTATTCTCTCCGTCGAGTGAAACTTGTTGCGAGCAAATCGGTTCAGGATAAGTGCCTAAAAAAATTGCGAGAATTTTCGCTCAGATACACACAGACAGGCAGTACTGCAAATCGTCGAACTGAGTCGATAGGTAAAAAGTTTGGTTTTGGACCGAATGTACGAGTAAGGAAAAATAATCTCACTCTCCGAAGTGATTGTAGAACGTAGTAAAATTAATAAACCGACAGAAAGACATAAATGAGCAACCCCTATTTCAGAAAGAGCTTTTGAGGCGGAATGGAAAAGCAAAATGAATACAATTTAAATTGTTTTTTGCTCTACCTGATTTAACGTTGATGAAACTTGTATCTGACCTTAATTACATTTCGATGATTGTGATTTCATCACACTTCTAATTCAATGAATTAATGAAGCAATACATACCAGAAATATCGATTCTATCTTAAAATTTCTTTGTTTTTGAAACATCATTTGTCACAGAAAATGTGTCTCACTTACCTGTGGGAGAAAGAGATAGAAAATCCATTAATTTCAAATAAAACGTCAACGCATAAAAACGCCATAAAATTGAATATGAGAGGCCTTTCTGTGCCCATTAAGAAACCCCAAAAAATCATTATTCGACAAACCTTCACGAATCTCCTGATACCTTATTGGGCTATAAAACGTTACCTCCCGTTATCGGTCGTACATCTGTTTCATGATTAATATTTATTCCGAGTCCCCTCACACGCTAACCTTTTGATCTCCCTTGAATTCAAACTTGGGCAGCACTAAATGTTACAACCTGCAGCCCATACACAACACATTGTGACCGTGTCTGCCACAACTGGGCGACGACAAAAACGCTGCTGGCAGCTGCTCGACGGCAATCACCACGATGACCAATGGGCAAATATGGCAAGGACCACTTCTCTCCCGATTGCTTTTTCCTCATTCTCTGTGTGTGGTTGCGGTAATTATGAAGGATAAGTTCAGTCGTCAAAAGAAATACATTCGACAGGTGAAGGGTTCCTTGGGACGCGTGTCCCATTTTTCGATCATCACCTGCTGCTAACCGGTTTCTGTTTCCGAAAGAAAAGGTGCACAATTGAACGAAAATTTCAAGTTGAGCCGCAGTTTCAAGTGTTTATTGAGATGCAGTGGAACAAAAACCAAAGTCTCTTTTAAGTTTTAACTAATGTAGCGAACGATACAAATCATATAGTTCAGAAGGTACATGAAAAATGACTAATTGTTTATCCAAAACCATTTTATCACAGCATTGAGCGGCCAGCGGTCACCATGCACTCAATTTGGGATATTCGGTCAGGTGGTAGGATTTCCACTGCAAAATCTGACAAATAATGTTCGACTGAGAACACTGCCGCCTGAACTCTATACCCAGTAGACCTCACACTCAACTCGCTAAATCTGCTCGTTATCCAGAGATCAATCACTCCTCTGCAAAAATGTAACAATTTCCGCAAACGTTTTCTGTCTCAAAACATTGGTGGAACCAACAATTCACTTTCGATTGCCGATCAAATGATAAACGAATAACAAAATTTATAAAGATAGTAGAATATGAAGCTGAATATTGTTGTTCCACTCTACCCACAACAAAATATAAATGAGATATTTTGACAGCTAGAATGCCGTACAATAATCCGGCGAAAAAGTTCTCGATAGCGATCAATGGACACAAGACGGCGGGTGCCAGCGAGTATTATGGATCGATCAGGAGGAAGACAACTTGCGGACGTAAACTGCGCGATTGGCGACGTGTCTTACTTCCATCTAGAGATAGTAATCGTTTCAAACCAATATCTGTGGTAACGGATGAAAGAGATGCTACACTAATCAATCCAATTCTAGGTTTTGCACTATTGATCACCAAGAGCATGAAACATTTTTGAAAAGCTAACAGTTCATTACACTACTTTAAAGCAAGGCTTATTTTCCAGAGAATTCTTGAATGACCTGAAATAGAACAATTATTAACGTTTGTGGGAAGCTCTCTTGCAGGTAGAGCTATTTGAACTAAATATCTGTACCATCAACTGGGGGAAGATGATCATTTTAAGACAAACATGCAACAACAACGTGTGTTACATTTAAAATCGAAACAAATATTTTCAAACATGTACTGCTATATGTTGCAATAATCAACAACTTTAGTTTTCTGAAATGTTTCGCATTTATTAAAATAAATTAATATCCCACATTTTTGAGTAATCTGGTTTGGGTGAGATTGATCAAGACAGCTCTACTAAAATCATTATGACCTAGTAGTCAAAATACTCTAGGTTATTTGTATGTATCTTGAATTTACTACGTAAAGAAGTCTACGAGTCAATATTTGAAACAATGGCGTCATTTATGACTATCTCTCTTTCTTCACAAAATACATTTTCTATTTATAACGAAAAACTCGATTTCTACTCATGACGGTAAATAAAAAAAATTTGCACTTTTGACTGACATCAAATGATCATCTTCACCTCAATGATCATCTTCCCCAGTTGACGTACCTAACTCGAAATTGGGAAGGAATTTCCTTATCCCACTGAACAATCTCTTTGAAATTTATCATGGAATGTTCCTAAAAAAAATCGTGGACCTACTATTTCTCAAATTTGAATTAAGATTTAAAATAAATTAACGTCCTGGTGGTCATATGGCTACCGCTTCTGCCTCATACGTAGAAGGTCGTGGGTTCAATCCCAGGTCCGTTCCATTCCTCCTACTTTGTACCTTTCATATATTTTCCATGTTCTAGCAATCGGATATTCCAGAATTCCTCCTGATATTCTTCAGAGAATTCCTCTGGATTTCTCCAGAAATTGGAATTTTCCAGGAATTCCTTCGGTATTTTTCCAGGAATTAGTCCAAATATTCCGCTAGAAATTCTCCGGATATTCCTCGAGGATTCTTCCGATATTCATCCAGGAATTCTCCTGGATACTAGTTCAGAATACTGGATATTCCTTCAGGAATTCGTCCAGATATTATTCCAGGACTTCCTTCAAATACTCCTCCAGATTTTATCCCAGGAATTTTACGGTTTTCTACCAGATGAATATGTCCAGGAATTCCTTTGGACATTCTTCCACGGTTCCTTCGGATATGGTATATCTCTGGGAATTCCTCCGTATATTCGTTTGAGTATTCCTCAAGGAGTTCATCCTGATATTCTCAGGAATTCCTCCAAATACTCCTCAGATATTCCTCCTGAAATTTCTATGGATATTCCTCCAGATATTCCTTCCACGAGGGCTGCAAATGGTGGGTTGACTTCAAGGAAGGAGCGCAACAGAGCTCGTCCACAAGTTCTTATCTCATGCTTCCACGGATCGTCCGATGACAAAAGACCGCCAGCTAAGGGCACCTTCTGACATCAGCTGGAGTGAGAAGGTACGCCTCGAGCGTCTGTTCACCAGGAGGTGCGGCTCATTAACCCAACGGCTGATTAACGAAACTGTGTATCGCGTCAGCTATACCTAAGGTGGCAGCCACACCAGCGCGATGTAGGTAACGCGACCCCGGTAAGGTACAGAGCTTCTCAAATACCACGAAAAATGGAGATAGATGAAAAAGAACGTTATTTTTAGCAACCGACCCGGCAACGAAATAAGGACTATGATTGGAAACTCGGTACCTGGAATGTCAGGACCCTAAATGAACCTGGACGAGTAAGTCATTTTCCGTCTCATAATTGGTAGGGAGAAACCCATAATTGGGACTCCCCATAATTGTAGAGATTTCCGTCCATAATCAGTAGGGAGAGCCTTCACTCCGTTACCAATGACAACGGCCTACGGCTATAAATTTCTGCTGCCGGAGGATGGTCATCGTACACCTACTTTGCACGAAAGAATATCCGAAATCACACCTGGAGACACCCAGATGGTGAAACTTGCAACCAGATAGACCATGTTCTGGTGGATGGGCGCAGTTTCGGAAGGAGTATCGGCTGAGTACCGCCAGAAGCTCGACGAACGGATAAGTGCAATCAACGTTAGCGGCAACATCAACGATCTGTGGAGTCGATCCATGGAGCGGTGAGCACAACAGCACGAAAGTGGTAGGCACTGCACAGAGACGACCTAGGACGGGTTGGTTCGATGTGGAGTGTCAGAGAGTGACAGACGAGAAGAACGTTGCCAGAGGCCGGATGTTGGTCGTGTACCGAACGAGTAGAGATCGGTACAAGGGCCGAAAAACGAACCCATCACAGGAAGTTGAAATGGAGCAGAACGATATGCGGTGGTTTTATGAGTCTGTCAATGGCGTGCGGAGAAAGATAGCGCCATCTCGCGTCGTGTGCAACGACCAGCAAGGGAATTTGCTGACAGATAAAACCGAAGTGGCTGCCAGGTGGATGCAACACTTCGAGAATTCTTGAATAGTGGAAGTGACGGTGCATCGGTGAACGGTGGCAGTGAGCAGCTTTATGAAGTTCTGCACCATATTATGTCGAAAATATGGGAAGACGAGGAATTGCCTGCTAGCTGGTTAGATGGCTTCATTTGCCCTCTTTAAAGGGAGCTGACTGGAGTGCGCCAATTACCGAGGAATAACTCACCTTAATTCGCGTACAATGCCGACAATATTCTTTCTATTGTAACTGTTGAAGAGTCCTTCGTCGAATACCAAGCAAGTTTTGTGCGGGTCTATAAGCGACGATGTGGATGGCCCTTAGATGGATTAAAGCAGGGTGATGCACTCTCAGATCTACTGTTCAATGTAGCGCTCGAGGAGCGATTAGGGAAGCTGTGTGCAAAGAGCCGGTACTATTATTCAAGATCGCATATGCTCCTGGACGATATCGATATCGGGATTGATCGCCGTGCCGTGGAAGAGGCTTTTATTGCCTTTAAGAGGAGACAAGGAGACTTGACCCACGATCAATACCAGCAAAACGAAGTACATGGTTGCTGGTAATCAACGTGGTTCATTAGTGTGTGGTAGCGAAATGGTGCTGGATGGTGAAAATTTGAAATGGTGGAAGAATGTATCTTGGAACATTGGTGACGTGCGATATGATATTCCGCGAGTGTGAAAAGGCGTATTGCGCCTGCAGAAGGGCTTATTACGGACTTCGTAACCGCTTAAGTCCCGTAGTCTACAAACGAAGATAAAATTCACGCTGTATACTACTCTGTTTCTTCCGTTGCTTAATACGGCCATGAAACAAGGACATTAAATGAGGCTGATCAGAAAGCTCGAGTGTTTGAGTGTAAGGTGCTAAGGACGATACTCGGCGATAAACAGGAGAATGGTATCTGGCGTCGCATGAATCGTGAGTTGTACCAGGTGTATAATGGGCTGGATATTGTTAATCTTATACAACACAACAACACGGCAGACTACGGTGGCTGGACACTTGTTCGTGTGCCGGAAGAACGTCAAGCGAAGATAATATTTAGTAGAGAACCCGGAAGAGGCCACAGGCTTCGTGGAAGGCCGCGTACACGATGGCTTTTGCGATTGAAGAGGACCTGAGGGCGCTCAATGTTCAAGGCGACTGGAAGCGATTGGCCCAGGATCGAGACCAGTGGAGGATACTCCATTCGCAGGTTCATCGAAGAGCTGTAGCCCATCAAGTATCAAGTAAGTATTCCTTCCACGAATTCCTGTTTTATTTGTCTTATTTGTCTCTCTTATTTGTGTTAGTCCTTTTTGTCTGATTTATATTTTTTTTTATTTGTAAATAGATAATGTTATTTTTCTTATTTGTCTTATTTGTGTTACGTGTCTTATATGTCGTATTTGTGTAATTTGTCTTATTTGTGCAATTTGCCTTATTTGTCTCAAAATGACAACAAAACAAAAATTGACCGCGCGAACTGTCTGCTTACTGAGTAGAAACACGATAAAACAGGCACTGATTGATTTAATTTTCGACCGCACAGAACAAAACATATCTATGTGTACGTGTGTATAAACGCAGAAAACCCACTCATCTATTGGCACTTATACGGAATCACGAAACAACCATCTATGGTTCCTTTCACTCAAATCCGCCCTGGCGTGGAAGAAGCCAAAAATAAGTAAAATGCAAAAAAATCCGGTGAGTACTTTGCCTTTACTCCCGTGTTGAATTTTCACCCACTATGAAGTTTCACCAACTCAAATTTATGTTATTTTCTCTCACCCGAGACAACCCAAATTTTGCTTCTTCCACGAAGGCTTCTTTCATGAGAGGAAGTGAGAAAACTACTTACTTTTGAGTTAAAAATGTGAACTTCATACTCAAAGTTTAGTTCTTTAAACTTCTTTTTTATGTTCTTTATTTTATCTGTGTATACTTATTCGATTTGCTCGCAATTAGTCGCATTCCTGTCCTATTATTTTCTATTTTTGAAGTGAAAGATCGTTCTACATATGGGCTCAGTTGCTTAAAACTTATTCTCAAAACACATTATTATGATGGAGGAAAAGGTAGTTATACCGCTAGGAGGATAAATCAGGGATTTTCTTAGATATGTTTAACAGTCTTAAAGGACATTCAGAACAGTGAGAGTGAGTCATAAATAAACTCATTTCAAATTTAAAAGAATAAAATTTGGATTTAAAATTCCATTTAACTTTGAAAAGCAAAATAAATGTTAGTTGTAAAATTAAATTTTGAATGTTCACCATAGAACTGTTGGACATTTTTGGTGCATTGAAATTAGTTTCAATCGAATTTATATATAGTACCCCAATCACGCTTCCATAAATTCTTTAGAATTTATAATACGACAGGAACTTATCGGGCTAATTATTTGTTTATTCTAGATTCGCCAGGGCTATAGCACGTTAAAGCACCATCAGTGATTTGGATGAGCTTATATTTTAGTGTTGATGTGGTGAGGAATTCAGACAAAGAATTTCTATTCCTTCAGCAGCGCTTACTTTTATACCAATACCTACGTGCAGTTTCAAAAAGAAATCAAATTCGCAAACGATTGTACCACGACGGAACGGGTGAGATTCTTCTCTCTTTCTGGAAAGCCGGGAAAGCAGGTTCTGACTCCTGCCGTGCTCGTCCATGCCCGGTCTCGAAACGTCCGCCGTTTTGCGCACTGTTTATTTTCTTGATTAAGTCTGCCGAAATTTGGATTATCGTGTCATCAACCCGCACTTGCCGTTCGTCTCGGCGAAGTAAACAACGCGAGGAGACACCAAAAGTGCTCAGAGTTGTTTGGATCATCGCTGCTGGTTTTCGATCGTTCGATATATCGAAATCGAATCCACACTCTGCAACACTGATACAGAATGTCTCCACGTTATACGTTCACTCCAATCAATATGCAAAGCTTTTTTGTTGATTGTTTCCAACTAATTTAAACTTTATAATCACATCAAACGTTGAACGTGTCGGTGATTGCGTTTATGTTGTGCGAATGACGAAGGCATCGGATCGGAAGCGTGTGCGCCTTGACATACGTGCTATGTACTGACGACAATATGCAGGAAGTTTTAAGCGCTATATGCATGGAAGCCACGGAGCTTCGATTTGGTACTGAAGTGAAGTTATTTATTTTGAATTTAACAGTTAGACTGCAGCTGGGTCGCAACCGAATATCAAAACATGTGATGATTGGAATGATTTCTGGAGCAAACTGTGAACTGAACAAATGTTGAATAATTATTTGACTAAAAAGAACTGTTTGACATATATGCAGTTGTTTGGTTGATGGATTATCTGCAAGTTTACAGTGACACAAACATTCAAAGCAAGTTCTACGAATATTTTTTCGTAAAATGTGTTCACTTTCGAATTATTTAATCATTTGGCATACCATAATAATTTTTTAGACGCTTTCTTCCGCATGCTGTTACTGGCCTGCGTTTTAAATCAGTCACTTCGTGTATGCCAAATAGATAGCTGATCGAAATGAATTAATACAACTGATTACGACTAAGTTTTGGCGAAATATGGTTGTTTTGTTGAATTTTTACCTGTGTTTACTTTTTGTGTTACAAATACGGATATATCCGTATTTCATCTTCTGATTGCGCATGCAATGAGTAACAACATATCTCTAAATCATGCAGAAGGAATCAACCAAGAAAACGAAACCGTCTAAAACTCTAAAACCCATATTTATTCTGTATCGAGCGAAACATACTTTCCGGGCCAAACTCTGGCAGGGTGAAAAGTCAAAAGAGCAAAACAGTTTCGACGCTCTGTTAGAGTTGGTATACTTATATCCAATCCAATTCGCATCCCGAAGCGTTTTCGATTTACGAGAAGGAGATCAGATTTCATTGGGAGGGTGGTTGGAGCGAGATACCGACCAAGTCAAGGGAACAGTAAGCTGCACCTCACGGCTGTGCTTGTGCAGTGCCCCCGCATAGCCAAATAATGCCGAACTTCAGCGGAAAATTATCGCCGAAAGTTTATTCCGGGCTGGGGGATTCGTGAAGCGATATTCCCGGTGGTAGTTGAAATTTTAGGTAGCAATAAGGGTAGTGGGATGAACAGAGGATGCTTGGAAAGTTTCACAGTATGCTTCAGATTTTTGAGAATGCTTGAGATCTTCGACAAGCGGTGACGGTAGGCATGTCGGTTTTGTGATGCCGGCCGTGCCGTGGTGGTATTTAGCAATTGGCACCACCGGTCGGTCAACGATTTATCGGAACAAAATGCCGGTAAACTTCATGCCCTTGAGAAATGCTGAAAATTTAACGAATAAGGACCAAGGAATGTTGTTGGCGGTGGGTGATATTGGATTTGGAATGGCGATTAGACAATGTTAATGTTAATTTGCATCTCTATCGGTGTAAAATATTTTCTTGTTGAATCTTCAACATACGTTGTAATTAATTGAATTGAGGAGGAAAAAGCGTATGAAACAAAAGTATGCGCATCGTCATGAGATGACACATATGTATTAAGACAAAAAAAATTACGCTCTGCCAATTTTATTTGAACCACCTGATGGTGGGCGCTCATAACATTGATGAATGCGAAAGCGAAATTGTAATGAAGTCATTAAGGCTCCCGTTCATTGATTCGACCGTCTCGCCGTGGTCGCCTTAGACTCGTATGCAGTAAACCGAGTCGGGGTGCAAAATCATATTAATTAGGCACGGATCGTTACAGAACTGAACCATTGGCGGCGGCGCGAATGTTCCGCTGATTAAGGTGTGGATGGTGCATGATCGACATATGTTGCGCCTGATGAAAATAGAGTATACAAGCGAACTATTCGGTCGTAATGATATTCTTTGTTGAAGTGTTTCCACTTCGATTTTGATTATCGAGGATTACTTGACCGGATGTGAATAAAACGTCCGACGTGAAATTGTTTTGGATTCGATGATGAAAAATGAACTTTGTCGAGAACGTACAGATTGATCCAAAACGTAGAAGACTGCAACCCCGCCGTCATCGTTCGTCGTCTTTCCATCAAAAAGCACAGGAAAATTCGGACAGGATGTAAATGGAAGACCGGTTTCGTTGGCAGATGAACTGGTTTTCACGTTCACAAAGAAATTAAGAGAAGAATGGTATTTAAAGTTACCAGATATACTTTGGGCACTTTTGTAGCCCATTCATAACAAATGGTCACCGTAAGCTGAATTAAAAGCTGGTACACTGCATAAAATTTCTGGGTCACCGCCAACGCCAGTATGTGGACGAGAGTAAATGTAGTGCTAATTGCAACGTTGGGGCGGCGGCATCTCTTGAAGGGTTGTTTACCGATCGAAGTCGAGATCACTACACCAAATTTATTCGACAAGCTTCATGGAAAAATGCTCTCAATATCGAGAGCAGGTGCTTATGTTGTTCCGTTTAGAGCACATGTTCAATAGCATCTGAAAATATGTTTCAGTAGTTTTGTATTCATGACTAGGTTAACTCCTTTTTATTTTGTTTATAGACAGAAGACCTCTTCATGTTCTCAAAAAAAAAAAAAAAATAAAGTAAATCACATCCTTATGCTAAAATAAGCCTCCTGTCAAATTTTCAGTGATTCGGATAAAATTGCATTTTTTGATCACTTTTGACATGTTAAAGTGATTTTCGCTTTTAAGTGCATAATACTGTTTCCTAAAGTCGTTGTTCTTCAAATCTTGAATGTTACAAATCATTCTAGTTTATTATATTTTTCTTCTTTTCCTGGAATTTGTGTAATAGTACGCGATTTACCGTTAAATTCTTAAAAATCACGTAGACCGCATACTAGCAATTATATTACACAAATGTCCAGGAAAAAGAAAAATAATTTAATAAGGTATAAATAAATCCAAGAATTTTGAAGAACAGCTTTTAGGGAAAACATATTTTTATCTTAAAAGCTTGAAAATCATACATGGTCAAAACGTTAACAGAACGAATCGCAATGTTTACGAGACTTGTTGAGCACAAAAGCTTCGTTTAGGGGTTGTTATGATGATTTTGGCGTTTATATCTGATTAATGAAAATAGCCAAAAACATGAATCGACTTCAGCATCTCTGAAATTTTACCGAATTAGCTTACGAGACTTATTTTAGCATAAGAATTGTGGTTTTGGACTGACGGTCATAATACTTTTGAAAACAAGAAGAGTTGATAATTATTTTCGAGCGTCTTAGGGAAAATGTTACACGGTTTTAAAAGTTATCTTCCTTAACATAAGAAGAGGTCTAATAGACAAGTACTGTTTACTAAATGGATAAAACCTAACTTAACCTTCCTAATACATTAACGTCTATTTTGCTGAGATGGTTTAAAACACTGTGTATTTTATAAGGAAGGGATTGAAATTTTCTACATTGAAGCTTTCCTAACATTGAAGCAAAAAAATCGGTGGAGAGCAGCTTTCAGCAACATTTAGGAACGACATAATTAAAACGCTAAAGAAAATGCCTTGCTTCTATCTGAGAGGTGGTTTAGGTCCATATTATTCTTTGTATTAAGCCTTTCGGGATCATTCAGCAAAATTGTTCATCAAGATGTCTTCACGGAAAATATCGGAGATCAAGTTTGACTGTACCCTGAAGACTGATATCCGAAACCTTGGTAAGATTTCGCAATTTTGTTGGAAATTTAAAATATTTTCCTCTCAAAAATCCTTATGAACTTCTTTTGAATAAAACTTATTTAGAATTTCTGATATGTTTCTTTCTGTTTCCGAAATTCTTCTAGGAATTCCTCCAAAATTTCTCCAGGAAATCCATCGGAAAATCATTAAGAATTTATCAAAAATCCATCTGGGAATTCCTTCGAATTTTCCCACAAATTCCTCGAAAATTATTTCTACAAAAGAAACTTCCGGAGTAGTTCTTGAAGGAATTCTCTGCAGAATAGCTAGAAATGTATGCAGGATTTGAAAATAATTCGGGAATTCATGAAAAAATTTCTGGGAACTAATAAAAGATTGATGAAGAAATTATTGAAGTAATTTCGGGAAATTCTCGACGAAATTTTTGGATTTGAGATTTTTTTCTGAAAGAAAATTTTACGTGACTTTCTAGGGGAATGACGGCTTCGGCAGGTTTTGTTCTATTATTCGATTATGCTCAAATTTGGCCTAAACATTCTTTGCATATCAAAGAATATTTGTGGCCAAATTTCATAAATCGTAGACAAAACCCTCTGCCAATAATAGAACAAAATAAAGCTCTCCATTATATGAATTTCCGGGTTATTGTTTTAGATATTACTGCTAATTTCTGGAAAAAAATCTCGGAGAATCATGAAAAAATGTTGGCGATGGGCTCGCAGTTGAAGAGTTGAAGGTAGTATAGTTTCGAAAGCCAAACTGGTAACAACGGTGAATAAGAACATCATTACTGGGCGCGAGTATTCTTATCACCCTCGCAGCGCTGTCATTTTAGTTTAGTCTTTTCGCATCGGTCGGTATTTTCGTTATCTTTTGCAAGAACATCGGATTTTTTGGAGAAATAGCCAGATGAATTTGCAGCTAAGTTTCGAGAATTTCTGAGAATTCGAAAAACAAAATTATAACAATTTTTCAAGACAGTTCTTGGCAATCTTTGGAAGAATTCCGGGGCTGAATAGGAGATGCCTATCAAGAGCTTCTACGTGAGTTTCTGAAGAAATTCAAAGGGAATTTCTGGAAGACCTCGAAGTAATTAATGAAGAGATCTTGGATAAATTTCTGGAGTAACTTCAGAGAGAATGCCAGGAGGCGTTTACATGGGAATTTCCTAATGATTTTCTGGTGAAGTTCTGGGAAAGGAGACGTAAATTTCTAAAGCAACAATTTAAAAGGAATTAAAAAATGAAAGGATTCACGGAGAAATTTCGAAGAACTGTTCTGGAACTTGAAATTCGAAGATTCTGAAACTTTGGAACTTGAACTTCTGGAGAACTTCGAAGGAATTCCTGGAGAAACTTGCGGAGGAAGGCCTGAACGAACTTGCGGAGGTACCAAAGGTACCAAGGAATTCCTGGAGGACTTATGGAAAATGCCTGGAAGAACTGTGGAAGAATTGTGGAGGAATTCCTAGAGGAATTTGCAGGTAATCTGGAGGAACTTCGGAGAAATTCCTGAAGAAACTTACGGAAGCACAAATTGATTCACGCCGAAATCGAACTGGCAACGGTTAAAGCGATAGCCGGCAACGCTCAGGATGGAGATCTTTCAAGTCGCCCTTTGCACCACCAGAGGTGTACAGGATCCATAAGTAAGTAAGTACGAAGGACCCTCATGTGCCTTGATCAAAACATATAATATTTGAACTAAGATCTAGAAAATTAAAAGATTTTTTTGTGCGTTCTATCGAGGTATGCCTGTATTCAAAAATGTTCTCAAGTTCAACCCAAAGTATCTAGTATCTAACCAAGGCTTTTTGCAATGCGCTCAACATCGATGTGTACCTAACCTGATTCAATGAGCATATTCTCACTGCAACTATTTTCTTGAATACGCGATGTTCAAAGTACTAAAGCGTTTTCTAGGTCAACCCAAGTTATCTACCAGGTCAACCCAATCGGATCGGGTCCAATACGTATATGCACTCATGTAAACACAATTTTCTTAATTACGAGTTGTTCAAAGCACTCCAACATTCTCGAATTCAGCTCAAGGTATCTACCTGATCTACCAAAGCTTTTGTGATGTTCTCATCGTCGGCATATACCCAATCCGCCAATTTGTGCATCATGAAATTCAATTTTCTTGAATACGAGATGTTCAAGTATGTACTCCAAAATGTTAACGAGATCAACCCAAAGTATCTACCGGATCAACATTACGTTTTGGAGCATCATAAAGCCTGTAGCAGCTTGGGCTTCATGGCGTGCGGTTAGCGACGTCAATCGTCTAGACGCATGGGTTATGGAGCGTGGGTTCGATTCCGCTCCGGTAAGGAGAAAACTTTTCATGATCGAAAATTCTCCTGCCGGTCCACTTTCAAATTATTATATGTCCCTGTCCGTTGTCAGGTGTTAAGTGTTCAGTCTGTACGACCTTGGTCGAAGACGGTGTTCCTGTCTTTTAAAAGTAATGAGTGAAATCCTATTGATTCAATGGACCTGCTGGGATGTTCAACGATGCACGAATACATCGTTGAAGACTTGGTTGATCGGGTATATCGCATGTTCTGAACTCCAGGAAGTTTTGGAGACCTTGAGATAGTTTACATTTATTCAACACTCGATCAATTCATGTCTTGATCACATGATATTTTTGGAGATATTTCAGCTTAGGCCATTTTGTTTCTACACATATTTCCTGATACATCTTGGACAAGGGGTTCCGTAGCGTAGTTGGCTACACGTTCGCCTTACAAGCGAATGGTCATGGGTTCGATTCCCAGTCCCTCCACCTAACCTCCTCAGTTGTCGGATGCGCAGCCCATACGGTGGCGTTTTGGGGAACGCGCCTTACCGTCGTGACTGCCTGAGGACAACGGACAAATTGTTCTTCTCGGAGGCATTCCTTCAACATACTCGGGTTTATGGCAACCGAATAATGCAACGATCATTGGATGCACGACATGGACAAACGGGCACAATGGACTCACGATTTGATGCACTGGCAACGACAACAATAATGGTAATGGGAAATCTAAAAATAGATTCTGTGTGGATTCTGTACAACAGAATACCACAATAGATCTCGCACAGTATCGGTTAAGTAACACAAGTGTCT